>NW_021636048.1:0-730494 GCF_004799145.2 Neltuma alba | reverse complement strand
AAGATCTTATTTGACTTTTATTTTGGTCATAAATATAAGACCCCAATTTACTTTGTCTCTAATATTTATCTATTTTTTTTCTAAGGTAATCATTCTAATAATGGTAGTTCTAGCCAATACATTTGATTAGCAAGGATATTTTAGGAAAGACAATACTTATATATTACAAATAACTAACTTAACTTATTTTCTTAATCTCCACAAATTAATCAATTAACTCTTATAATTAGGACCGGAGGTAGTATATATGAATGAAATAATGATAATTTATTTAGAATATACCATATATAGCAAATATTTTTTTATTTTAAAAATGTTTATATGTTTTTAAGTATGGACCTGCATTTTAAAGGATTTGCGTTTTAACAGTTTAGGAATTGATTTCATTAAGTGAAAAAAGTAACACATGTTCCACGGTGATGCATTTCTTAGAACCCGTGTGATTTTCACTTTTTAAAAAATAAATTTCATTATTTATATTTTCACTTGTTATTATTTTATTTCTTATATTGACATACGAATTAGTGATGAATTTATTTATTTTATTTTCTTAGACCTGTACAATTTTCAACTTTTTAAAAATTTTAAGAGTTTTTTAATTACTGGACTTGTGGGATTTTTTTTAACTACTTGAGAGAATGAACATATGTCTGTTTTTTATGCATGTTGTTGAGTTATGCGATTTTCACTTATATATATAAATGAAATCGGTAGTGGATTTTTTTTTTTTTCAAATTATGGTCTATACTTAAAAGGGTTAGGATTTTTTTTACAAAGTGAGAAAATAAACATGTATTCATGTTTATGCCTATTACGGACCCATGTGAATTTCATTTTCTTAAATAAATTGTATTGTTTATATCATGACTTGCTATTGAATTTGTTTTTATATTTATGAAATGAATAATGAATTTATTAAGAACATATTATATATGATAAATATTTCTTATTTTAGGACATTAAGTATGGATCTATGTTTTAAAAGTCTAGAAATAGTTTTCAATAAGTGAGAAAGTGAACACGTATCCTATGTGATGCCTACTCTTCAATCCATGGAATTTTAATTTCTTTAAATAAATTGCATTATTTGTATTTCTGCTTGCTATTGATTTTATATTGTACATTGATGCATGACATTATGAAGAATTAAGTAGAACATATCATTTACAAACTCTTATAAAAAAAATCATTTATAGCAAATATTTTCTTCACTTATTTTAAGAATTTTGAGAGTTTTTTTAATTAATTATGGGTCTGTACTTAAAACGTTTAGGAATTATTTTTATTAAGTAAGAATGTGAACATATATGTGCTTTTTTGTGCATTTGTTGACCCGTGCAATTTTCAATTTTTCTAATAAATTGTATTATTTATATATTGACGTGTTATTAATTTTACTTTTATATTTATGTATAAAGTGAATGATGAATTGATTGTGTTATTATATTATAGTAAATATTTCCTATTTTTAGAATATATGAAACTTTTTTAATTATGGATTTGCCCTTTAAAAGTTTAGAAATTGTTTTTACTAAGTGAGAAGGTTAACATGCGTGCCATTATAACGACCGCTCTTAGTTTTGTGCAGTTTTTCACCTTGTTAAATAAATTGTAGGGAAAATTACTATAGAGTCCCACAGAAGAGAATTTACTGCCAGAAGGTCCCATGATATCAGAAAATGTATATGAGGTCCTAAGGGACCTTATAGCAAAAAATTTGAAACTTGCAATTACTTTCTTGCCCTTTTGATTAGAGAAAGTAACCGAAGCACACTCAAAATCGTTTCGGTTTTCATCTTCGCGAAATCGGCCGCCCCGCTCACACTCCACCGCCATGTCGTTGGTGCTTTATCCTTGTGTGCTCCGACAGCTTCAATCTCCAGCAAGGTCAGTTAGTTTCTGGTTGGTACATTGTCGGTCGCTGCTCCGCATTCGGTCACTCTCGGTCCGACGCCTTCAATCCCCTGCCGTCGGTCTCATCGGTCTCGGGTCTGCACGCCGTCGGTCTCTCTCGTCCGCCCTCTTCTCTGACGCATTGAATGGTTTCAATCTCCAGCACGGTCCAGCCGACTCTGCTTAGCACTCCATCCCTCTCTGGTCCGCACTCGGTTGCTGTCTGCTCCAACGCCGTGAACTCTCTGGTACAGTCCGTGGTCTCTCTACTAACGCCTCAATCTCCAGACAAGTAGTCTCTCTCGGTTAGAATATTTGACAATTTCAAGCTTCTTGGTTATATTTTGAAAAATGTTTGGTTTGGAATGTTTGAACATTTGAATTGTTGATTGTTCGTAGAAGCTGCTCGATGACCTGAAGTGGTTTGGAATGTTCGGTTGTTTCGTGTGTTTATATATGGAACCAGTGATAACCGTGACTTGTATTTTCACTCTGATATTAGAAATGTGAAGTATGTTGATATTACAATGATCTAACATGCGAATCAAGTTAGGGGCAAAAGTTGGGGCTGGTTGGTACTAAGTTATATTAGAGATCAGTTTGAAGAACACTGGTTAAAATTGTCAAAAATTTGATTTGGTAGAGCTTTTTAATGCAGCAATCAGTTATTGTTAATATTGCTAAATTAAAAGGGAGAACTTTATGTAATTGATTTATTCGGCAATAAAATAACAAAGGTTTTGTTTGGCTTTTTATGGTGGGCTCCATGGTGGAATGTTAATTTGGCCATAAGGTCAGAAAGGGAATTGCTTGTTGGATATAGCACCTATTGGCTCTATACTATAACCAATGAAGGGAAATTCATTCTGGTGGATTGATTTGTGATCCATATTATTTACTGTCGTTCATTGCTTTCTGTCATCCAAAGGGATATATTTTGATTTTGTTGATTAGTGAATAATTTGGTGGTGTTGAAGATACTTACTATTTTAAAATATATGTTGATGACAGTATTTTTTTTCCTTTTTGCAGTCGAACAAAATGACTAAAAAGAGTAAGAGCAAAGATGGACAAAGGACTAGGAATTTCTCCGGATACATATTATTCACTGAAGAGTTTTATGAGCAGAACAAGAAGAAGTTTAAGTCTTTTGAAGAGGGCACTAACTCTGTGAAAAAGGCTTGGGGGAACTTAACAGAAGAGGAGAAGAACAATATGGTGAAAGGGCTAAAGAAATGAGAGTCCCACCAAAAGGAAGAATTATATTGTTCCCTTTCACACATGCTGTGCTCCAAGACAATTTATGGAAGTCTGCAAGCAATTAAGGAAAAGTAAAGATAAGATGGAAAGACTGAAAAGAATTGGTTTTGATAAATTGATTGACATATGCTGCTCACAGATCTATAGAGATTTTTATGGTGAATTGATCCGTGTGTTTGACCCTGTAACTAGGCAAATTTCAATCGAGGGAAGACGCATTTAGTGGGGCCCGAAGATGTAAATGAATTGATGGGTCTACCATTTAAGGGGGAAGATATTAAAATAAATGTGGAGAATGAAGATGAAACGTTCAAGAAATTAAGGAGTGACTACGGGAAAGTGCCATACAAAACAATAGGAACATGGTTGATTGAAGGAAAAGAGGAAGAAAAGTTTGAATTCCTTTTTGTTATGTATGCACTAGGAGTCCTTTTGTGTCCTGGCTCTAGTGTATGGGTGAGTGATAAAGTGTTGAAAGTCATGGTGGTGACAAAGGATAGTTTAGGACACTATGATTGGAGCAGCTTAGTTTTGAAAGAATTCTGCAACTCAATTGCAGAGTTCAAGAAAGGAAAGAAGAAAGGACAAGCTGATGGGACAAAAAATATGGGAGGTTGCATGTACTTCTTAATGGTAAGTGTGGGTATGATTCATTTACTTTGATGTTAGTTTTGTCAATGTGCTGTGTAGGTTGTGATTGGTTGCTCTGTATGTTGTTATTTACTACTCTGTTGTCAATTGGAGAAATGTACGCTGTCAACTGCTTATATATAGGTTGTGATTTGCTGTGTCAAGGTTGTTATTGTACTGTGTGCAGGTTGTTAATGGACTGTGTTGGTTTGTCACCTGGTTATGTATAGATTGTAATTGCCTTCTGTTCGTGTTGTCATTCGGTTTATCGTGGGTTGTCATTGGCTGCTGTGCATGTTGTGAATGACACAAATGTAGGTTGTGATTAGCTGATGTGTAGGTTGTGACTGTATGGTGTGTATGTTGTCATTTGGTTTAGCGTGGGTTGTTAGTGGCTGCTACTCAGGTCAATGGCCTGTGTTGGTTTGTCACCTGGTTATGTATAGGTTGTAATTGCAGTCTGTTCGTGTTGCCATTCGGGTGAGTATGGGTTGTCACTGATGCTGTACATGTTGTGAATAGCGCAAATGTATGTTGTGACAGGCTTATGTGTAGGTTGTGATTGGACAGTGTGTATGTTGTTTTATTTACTACTCTATGTCGTTAGTTGGGGAAATGTACGCTGTGAACTGGTTATGTATATGTTGTGAGTGGATGGTGTGAAGGTTTTATTGACCTGTGTGCAGGTTGTCATTAGGCTGTGTTGGTTTGTCACCTGGTTATGTATAGGTTGTAATTGCAGTCTGTTCGTGTTGTCATTCGGGTGACTATGGGTTGTCACTTGTTACTGTACATGTTGTGAATAGTACAAATGTAGGTTGTGATACGCTTATGTGTAGGTAGTGATTGGTCACTGTGTATGTTGTTATTTACTACTCTATGTCGTCAGTTGGAGAAATGTACGCTGTGAACTGGTTATGGATATGTTGTGACTGGCTGGTGTGGAGGTTGTTATTGTCCTGTGTGCAGTTTGTCATTAGGATGTGTTGGTTTGTCACCTGGTTATGTATAGGTTGTAATTGCAGTCTGTTCGTGTTGTCATTCGTTGAGTATGGGTTGTCACTGGATGCTGTACATGTTGTGAATGACGCAAATATATGTTGTGACAGGCTTGTGTAGGTTGTGATTGGATAGTGTGTATGTTGTTATTTACTACTCTATGTCGTCAGTTGGGGAAATGTATGCTGTGAACTGGTTATGTATATGTTGTGAGTGGATGGTGTGGAGGTTGTTATTGTCCTGTGTGCAGGTTGTCATTGGGTTGTGTTGGTTTGTCACCTGGTTATGTATAGGTTGTAATTGCAGTCTGTTCGTGTTGTCATTCTGGTGAGTATGGGTTGTCACTGGCTGCTGTACATGTTGTGAATGGCGCAAATGTATGTTGTGACAAGCTTATGTGTAGGTTGTGATTGGACAATGTGTATGTTGTTATTTACTACTCTATGTCATCCAGTTGGGGAAATGTACGCTGTGAGCTGGTTATGTATATGTTGTGACTGACTGGTGTGGAGGTTGTTATTGTCTTGTGTGCAGGTTGTCATTGGGCTGTGTTGGTTTGTCACCTGGTTATGTATAGGTTGTAATTGCAGTCTGTTCATGTTGTCATTCTGGTGAGTATGGGTTGTCACTGGCTACTGTACATGTTGTGAATGGCGCAAATGTATGTTGTGGCAGGATTATGTGTAGGTTGTGATTGGACAGTGTGTATGTTGTTATTTACTACTCTATGTCGTCCAGTTGGGGAAATGTACGCTGTGAACTGGTTATGTATATGTTGTGACTGGCTGGTGTGGAGGTTGTTATTGTCCTGTGTGCAGGTTGTCATTAGGATGTGTTGGTTTGTCACCTGGTTATGTATAGGTTGTAATTGTACTCTGTTCATGTTGTCATTTGGTTGACTATGGGTTGTCACTAGCTGCTGTACATGTTGTGAATGTGAATAGCGCAAATGTAGGTTGTGATACGCTTATGTGTAGGTGGTGATTGGTCACTGTGTATGTTGTTATTAGGCAGTGTGTAGGTTGTGATTTTCCACTGTTTATGTTGTCAGTGGCCTGTTTGGATGTTGTTGTTGTTGTTGTATATCTAAGTTATCATTAACTTCACATGCAGATTTATTGCCTACAACACTTTCCTCTCGGAAAAGAAAAGGCCGCAAAAAATGAAAATGCCATTTGTAAGGCCCGTAACCTCAAAACATTATAACTCATCACAAAGTCACTACTATGGTAGAAAAGGAAATCTGTTAAAAGAACTACCATAGTAGGAAGAAATTTGCATAATTTTGAATTAACATGTAAACTCGGTTCCAACTCAAAGACCGTTGCATGCAACTAAAATCGTTCATTCATATCCACTAGGCCTCCGAGCCTCCGGCCTGGGTAACAAAACACATCTATACCAGCCCATATAAATAGTTTCCAACAACATAAATCGAAGTTCTACAAATAATAAAAAAGGCCTCCGGCCAATTACAAGTGGAAAGATACACTTCCTCCGGTTTACCATAAAGCCGGGCAATCAAAATATTTTCAAAAGCAATCCTAATTGTGGCAATATATAGTAGCCATACATATACCAGTGCTAGAGGCCTAAAGCTAACCAAGCTCAAGCCTCTGCGTCTCTTCCCAATGGCCCACGCCCGGAACCTTCACCTGAAAACATTGTAAACCACAGGGTGAGACAAAGTCCCAGTAACCAACCTTTCCAATACTAGGTACTACTAAATAGGTGCTCGTGAGGTGTCAAGTGGGACAGTTCACAAACAATATATAATGATAGCCACAACAATTCATGCAAGTGCAATGATGCAATCCTATCCACCAAATCCCTCACTTTGAGGGATTCTCAGGAGCCGAAGCCGGCCTATCCCTCACTATGGGGGACGTAAGGAGCCATAAAAGGCCTATCCCTCACTTTGGGGGACATAGGAAGCCAAAAGGCCTATCCCTCACTATGGGGGACGTACTAAGCCAACCATCATGCATTAATGGAGGCCTTACCACGTGGTAGTAACTATCAAAAACTCTCACCAATTCCCAAATCATGCATCATGCTCAAATCATAATCAAATAGTAATTGAACATCTCATAAGTAACTTCATTCAGTGGCATATCCTTCAAAATTTCAAGATTTCATTCATCATCAATCAAAACCCCACAAGACGGTTTTCCCTTTTTATATACAACATATAGTTTGAACATAATTACTACTTGGAGCACAAAACATAAATCTACTCACAATACCACAAAAGCAAGTACTAAGGATTGGAAAGTGGTTACCTCTCGCCTGAGCAAGGAATAACAAACCGACAATGTGGCCCCGTGCACCACCAAGACTCACAACCGGTTTACACAAGCACACAAATACACAACCATCATATATTAGCTTTCAAACTAATAATGTGGCCAACACAACACTTGGGGACACAAAATTCTTATCTCCCATCAAAACTCTACCCAACTCAAAGGGTAAATCTATCAAGGCAACACTCCAAAGTCATACCAATCCATTAAAACTTTAATTCCTTTCCAAACATCAATTAAAATTCATAACCTCAAGGACCCACTATAGGAATTCTATACCCAAACATCCCATTTGAGCAATTAAGGTTCTAACAACAAATCTAAACCGATTAAACATCCAATTTAACCCTCCTTAACATAACCCAATTCACAAAACTCAGAATCAACCTCTACATTGTCATCCTCAATCCCAAATCACCTATTTCCATAAACCCTAACTCTAAAAATTCAAGATTCTTTAAATCCAAGGAAACTATACCGATTAAATACTTAAACTAACCCAAAGCGATCAATTAAACTCAAAACAATCGGTCAAAAACCTCAGTTCCATCACAACCTAGAAAATCCTAGGGTTCCACCACAAATCCTCAAAAATTCCAAGAAATTCCAAGAAAGAAAGAAGATTAGAGGTTAAAATCACTTACTTGAGGTAATGGATCCTTCGAAATGCCCCCTCCAAGCCAGAAATTCGAAACCCTAGCAGAGCTCCTCTCTCCTCCTTCAGATTTTCTAATTTTCGCACAACTGAACCCTCCAGCGACTATATAGATTCGGGACCTTTTGCCGCGACGAACTCCAATCTTCGCCGCGGCGAAAGCTTCCCGAGAGGAAACTCTCGCTCGCCTAGAAAAACTTCACCGCGGCATGCCCTTACCTTCGCCGCGGCGAAACCTTCCCGAAAGGGAAGCCTCGCTCACCTGAACAACTTCGCCGCGGCGTCCCTATGACTTCGCCGCTGCCAAACCTTCCCAAGAAGACACTCCCTTCTAAAACTCCCGGTTCACTTCGCCACGGCGAACATGCCCTGAGAGGGGTACGTTCACCTATTCCTCCAACATACCTCAAATTCAACCCAAACACCAAGATCAAGATTAAATCGCTAATCTATCCTCAAAATCAACCAAAAGAGGCTATTAAAACTCGATAAGACTTAGGATGTTACACCATTACTTATTGGGATGAGGAAAAAGTGAAGGCAAGAGTGAAATCAGAAAAGAATAGCGACAGAGGCATACTGCATGGCGTTCCGAGTGTCGGTGGGGCTTCAACAAGTGCATCCAACACAGGAATAAAGCTAACCCACCCTGTAAGTAAATCATGTGAAGCTTATTTTGGTGCTATGTAGAATTTGGAGTAATGATAACTTTCATTACTGTTGTTTTGCAGGAAATCAAGAGAACGTATGAAAGGTTGATGACCATGGTTGAAGGGTTGGTGTCGACAATTGGAGAAGAGTTGGTTTTCCTGCAGTTGAGGTTGACGGATGAGATTGACAAGGAAGATGTGGTGGAAGCAGTAAGTAGCAAAGATGACAAAGAGAAGGCAACTGAAGATGAAGAAACCGGTGAAGAAGGTAAAGGAAGCCCAAAAGATTCAATTCTGTCACAAGAAGAACAACAGAGTGAACCAAAAGGAGATGACAAAGAAGAGGGCAAAAGTGCTTCGCGTGAAGAAGAGAGTCAATCTCAACCTAAGGAGAAAGGTGAAGGGAGTCACTCTGGATCAGAGGATGATGGAGAAGAAAAAACACAAGACAAGTCTAGTGATGCAGCAGCAGAAGAGGATAAGGGTGTAGGCGATGAAATGGAGGGAAAGGATGAAATGGACCAGCAAGCACAAGGGCAAATGGATGTAAGAAGATCAACACGGGTGAGAAGCCGTGCAATCAAATCTCCCTGGTTAGAGGAGGTGAAAAAAGGCCGTGGCAAGAGAAAAGCTGACGAGAAAGAGGAATTATTCCAGATGTGCACAAGAAGATGTGATCAAGATGAAGGTGCCAAGTAAGTGTTGGGACTGATTGTAACTGGGACAACTGACTGACAACAATTTTACACATACAACCCTTGTGCTCATTGTTCCTTTTGTTGCAGGTACATTGTAGAGATGTATGGGTACTTCTTGACACGTGCTGAGCTTTGCTGCCTACAAGACAGGAAATGGATGAACGACAGGGTAAGACAGTTGTTTATATAGATAGAGAACTGCGAATGTCATTATGATCATGACTAACTGTTTGTATGTGTGATATAGTTCATGTCTATGGTAGTGAGAACCTTGGTGGGAGATGAAAAAGAGAACCACGGTCGTGTCAGTAGGCACATTTTTTCACCTGAGTTAATGCAAACAATGGCCGCTAATCCTCTTAGGTGGAGCCTGGAAAAACATGAACATGAAATCTTACCGGAGCACATAGGATATAACATTGGAGACTGTGACTTCATATTTGGCCCCACCCTTTTCAATTACCATTGGTTCTGTTACGTGATGGATGTAAGAACCATGTGTTTCTATGCCCTTGACTCGTTGGTGGACAATTTGACGATGTTGAGATTACAAAGAGAGGAAGAAGAAGCAATGAAAACAGGGAAGAAACCACAAAGGAAGCAAGGGAAAAAGAGAGGACAGATAGATCCTAAGCAATTTATGGCGAGAGGGATTGTATGCACAACTTTACATTCATTCTATAACTTGTTAATGCGTTATGGTTGCTTGTCTGCTTAACTGTCTTGGTTGTTAATGCCTGCTGATTACTTGTCATTGGCTACAGCGAAGGTTGTTAATGCTTCCTGATAACTTGTCATTCACAACTGTCAAACTTGTTTCTTCTGTTTGTCCCTTTTTTGCAGAGAGATTGTTTCTGCCAAGTGCTTTGTGTGCTGAAGCCATCACTGTTTGCAGAGGAGGACAAGATTGACGAGGAAGTCACATGGGCAAAAGTTCATGTGCAATCTGACACGTGAGTTATTTTTCAGCACAACAAGTACTTGTGTCTCAACTTTTGGGAGCTAATGTTTATTCACTAAAGTACTTGTTTTTCCTTTGTAGGGACTCTTGTGGGGTTCATGTGTTGAGCTGGTTACAAACATGGGACGGCACTGAGTATGGTGACAATGGCTACACAATGCCTAAGTACTCCCCTGAAGAAATCCATGACTTGAAGGCTGGATGCTTGTGGTGGCTCGTGACTCATCGGACCAACCTGCATGGCGATGAAGTGCTATCTTTGCTGCGAGGAAACCCCCAAAGCAAGAGGAAGAAATAAATGACAAGCATATATTGTATTTACATTTATTTATTTGACAGCATAGTGACATCTGAACGTCAAGTTCACATTTTATTCTTTTCTTTGAGCATGTATGAATCCTGCATGTTAAGATATGCTAATGTGTTTTGATATCCTTTACTGGTTATCAAGTTTTTGTAAAGGCATTCATGTGTTTTCATCATGGCCACAAATGCAGACTGAATAAGACTGGATAAATAAATGGTAACCATGGTGACATGATAGGCATATATCAGAGTCCTCTCTGCCACATCTGTTTACAACCTCAACAGGGGTTGTTCACAACCGTAACAGAAATGATTAACAACATTGGCAGTTCCCCTGACAACTCACTCGGGGTATAACACAGCTGTTAACTTAATTATATTATCAGCACATATAACGACCTTAATAGCAAAAATTGGGAGCATTTTAAAGTTATTAACAGCTTTAAAAGAACCAAATCATATTACAGCAGATTTTTATTGCAGCAATTCATTTACAACCTCAACAGGGATTGTTGACAACCCGAACAGAATTGGTTAACAACCTTCGCATTGCCCCTGACAACTGACGCTGGGGATACCACAACCTCCACAAGAGATCTAATTCTAACCAAATCATATCATATTATGACTTTAACACAGCTCGAATGTCTTAAGAAATCACTGAACACTGAAAGTAGGAGAAATTGTCACTTTATATCAGTAACATAATTGAGACTGCTAATGACAACCTGCATGGCGTCTGATAACAAGTCCATTACAACCTATTCACCAGTACATCAAAAATACAGAAATGATGTTATATCAGATTACATCCAGGTGTCATTTACCACTTGATATATATATGTACAACATAACTACGCCAAATTTACAACCTATTCAAAAAAGCATACGTGTTGCATGTGTGGATAATGACGGACAACTTGAGGTGTAGGTTATGACATTTACAAAAAAAAATGCTGTCACAAGCATTCACAAAACGAAATATCAACAAGCCACCACCAAAGCTCAACTTGGATTGGGGTTCTGGCAAGTCTTCACAGTGTGGCCTGGCTCATGGCATCTTCCACAGTGGTAAAGTTTTTTACTTTGAAATTGAGATTCAATCCTTCTTTTCTTTGGCCTTCCTGAGGGTCTTTTAGTGATTGGTGGCTGTAAAAATGTTCCCATCATCATCTGCATAATGGTGAGAGCTTCGGGACGAGGACAATCATGTGTCGCAATTAGCCTCATACTACTTGCATATATCTTCTCTTGGGCTGACAGCTTATAGCAATCATCTACAAATTCATAAACACTACCATGAAGTAGCTTTATCGCTGCACAGGCATGAGCACAAGGTACTCCGCTCATTTGCCATGCTAAACAAGTGCATTTGTGAGCTGTGAGATTAACAGTGACACAAATTATTCCAGTAGGAGATGTAGTATCAACTTGAACTCGGTTATCTCCATAATATACAGTATGCATATTCTCCGCTCTTGCTACTTTTTCTTACAACTTGGACTCAATATTTGGCCCAACGCCATTTGTCCAATTTTCCATTGCCATTTTGTTTGCAACCATCTTCTTGGCTAATTTCTCCATATGCTCATGTATGAGAACTGACACATTGTGCTTCCTCTCCTTCAAAATCCAGGCATTAAACGACTCCGCAACATTAGTGGTGATGTCATCCCATTGTTTAAACGGGAATTTGCTTAAAGCCCACCGATCTACATCTCCTTGAGTGTCAACCCAATCAGCTAATTGTGGACAGAATGATCTAAGTTTCCCCATTGCAGCAACATATTCATCCTCAATCCTTGCATAGGCGATTCCATCTAGCATTTTCAATGCAACGTCCTTTGAAGTACCTGAAACTCGTCCCCTGCCTCGGTTAATTTTTAAATAATGTGCACTAAAATTTTCTTTCACATGCCTATAACAAAAAGCATGTCTCTTGCCACCAAATATTGTTCGCACAGCACCTATAATGGCATTATTCTGATATGAAACTATCGTTGTCTCCACTGATCTTGTGATGTCTTTGACGTTCTGGAGAAACCAAGCCCAATCATCATATGTCTCCCCACTAACTATAGCATATGCTAATGGAAACAGTTCATTGTCCGCATCATATGCATTAGCTGAAATCAATGTCCCCTTGTAAGGACCACTTAGATGACAGCCGTCGATATAAAGTATATGTCGACACCCTTCTAAAAATCCATTAATTGAGCATCCATAAGCAATGAACACCCTCTGAAATCTGTTACTATCCAACCCTTCCCATCGAGCACTTGTGTTTGGATCAGTTTCAATGAGCCTTTCACAAATCCAGGGAATCGCCATGTATGAATCCTGTGCACGACCATGTATTTCCCTCAATGCTCTTTCTCTACCCTTGTATGCTTGACTATAATTCAGTCGCACCCCATATTCTCTATACAGATCTCTTCTAATTTCATTAGCATTCTTGTCTATATTACACCTCAAAGAATCTATCATGATTGATGATGTTAAGTTTGACCCTCTAGAGTGAGATACAACCAAGCTGTCCTGTGCATAATGCACATGCTCACTTCTTAAGGTTCTAATTATTAACAACTCAGAATCTTGTCTTTGTCCCATTGAGTATGCACCCATATACCACGGGCATCCCTCCGCCATACACTTCACAATGATCTTTTGTTGATTGTTCTTCACAAACTTGTATGAAAACTTCACAGCAATACTGTACCTATACAGTGCTTGCCTAAGAGCCACTGCATTAGGAAAAATCTGTCCTTCTCCGATAACCAAACCCTTCCACTTTGTTGAATTCATTTCCGGAATTGGGGTTGGCATTATTTCTGAACCACATGGCAACAATAGTGGGTCTTCACTAACCACATTAGGTGAAGACATGGACAATGTATCTGAACCTCCGAACAAGTCTTCCATCCTACATAACAGAACAGGTCAAGGGGTCGTTAATGACAACCTTCGATCACTATAATAACAACTTATGCACAACAGTTGACAATAGCTAATATTACTTCGAAATTTAAATAACACTACTTACACATGTTGCTCTTCTATTACAACATCCCTTGTTAGTTGTGAATTTTGATCTCCATTTTCTCCTATATATACATGACCACTGTCACCATTGAAGTTAATCAAATGTTCTACTCCTTCATCATCTACAAGGTCCATAAATGTACACTCATCAAAGGTTACTGTGAATTTCATAACCATTCCATTACTTTCTTTTCCCACAATTGATGCCACCATTGTTCTAAATTCTCCATATGATGTCCCTTCCTTTATCATTTTTGTTCTCACACCACCTCCAACATACTGCGTTTCACCTTCTACACCATTAATAAATTGTCCTCCTATATGGAGGTAGCAAAACAATTGCTTTGCACTGGAAGTTGCCATCCTTGATATCAACCTGTCACAATCACTTGTTAATAACAAGTCATACAGTTATGTTAACAACCTTCGATGTACCCATTAACAACACATTTAACCATCGCATTTGAGGGGTTACAATAATAAATATCTGTTATTTTCCACTCATTTCCATTAGCAACACAGCATCATTGACCGAAAAATAGAGCATCATTCACCGAAAAACAGAGCATTGCTTTTTAACCATAGCCACACATAGTAAAACCACACCTAACATGATTAAAACCACATATGACTAAAATGAGCCTCTCTTGATATTTCTAGAGAGTTGAATCACATGCTTAATACCCACGTATCAACACCCAATCAACTTTTCAGACCAGCATTAAAGCTGCGACTGGTTGTTAATAACAAGTCATACAGTTATGTTAACAACCTTCGATGTACCCATTAACAACACATTTAACCATCGCATTTGAGGGGTTACAATAATAAATATCTGTTATTTTCCACTCGTCTTCATCAGCAACACAGCATCAGTGACCGAAAAACAGAGCCTCATTCACCGAAAAACAGAGCATTGCTTTCTAACCCTAGCCACACATAGTAAAATCACACCTAACATGATTAAAACCACATATGACTAAAATGAGCCTCCCTTGATATTTTTAGTGAGTTGAATCGCATCTTTAATACCCACATATCAACACCCAATCAACTTTTCAGACCAACATTAAACTTGACACTGGTTGTGTACAGAAGAAGGGAAATGTTGTTAATGATGAGACGTACCAAGAAGATGAAGAAATAATGTCGCTTGCCTGCAATGGAGTACCAGCGCATAACTCCCTTCTTTCTTTCAGAAGCTTCTCTTCCTTGTGCATGCATAACAAACAACCGCACTAAATCAAGCCAATCAGCGTCTCTCCCTCTTTTCTTTCCTTTATCAATGACTGAGGGCAAGTACGTAATATCACAACTCAAATTATTTACCCAGAGGTCCCTGGGGACTTAGGAGGAATTTGGGGATTTCATGGGACCTTCTGGCAGTAAATTCTCTTCTGTGGGACTCTACAGTAATTTTCCCTAAATTGTATTATTTATATTATGGATTGTTATTGATTTTATTTTTGATTGATGCATGGAATTAAATATAAATTTATCTAGAACATATCATATATAGCAAATTTTTTTATCTTATTTTAAGAATTTTAATATTTTTATTAATTGCACTTAAAAAGTTTAGAGATTATTTTTAGGGTTAAAGTACATCTAGCATTCTAAAATATTTTGTAAGAGCACTCTAAAGTATTTTTTATGTACGTCCAACATTTTAAAGTGTTTTTTTTGTCTTGATGTTGGATCACTAAAAATTATTTTAAGGTGTTGAGCTCACCTGAAAAAATACTTTAGGATACTAAATGCATCAAAAAATATTTTAAGGTACTAGACACACTTGAAAAAAAATATTTCAGGGTACTGTATGCACCACAAAATATATACTAAATGCATTTGAGAAGACATTTCCAGGTGCTAAATAGAGCTTAACCCTTATTTTTATTACGCAAGAAAGTGAAAACGTGTTTGGTTTTTTTCCTTGCTGTTGACTCATGAGATTTTTACTCTTTTCAATAAGCTGTATTATTTATATACTGACTTTCTATTTATTTTATATATATTCATATGAAATCAATAATAAATTTATTTAGAATATACCATATATAACAAATATTTTTCATTTTAAGGATGTTTATATTTCTTAAGTATGGATTTGTGCTTTAAAAGTTTAGGAATTGATTTTACAAAGTGGAAAAGTAAACATGTGTCCCATTCTGATATTTCTCTTAGATCCATTCAATTTTCACCTTTCTAAATAAATTATATTATTTATATTTTTTGATGTTGATTTTATTTTTTATATTGATGTGTGAAATTTATGATGAATTTATTTAGAACATACCATATATAGCAAATATTTGTTATTTTAAGAAATTTGAGAGTTCTTTAATAATGGGTATGTAGGTATTATTTCTACTAATTGAGAAAGTGAACATATGTGAGTTTGCTATGCATGCTATTGAGCCTTGTGGCCGTGTGATTTTCACTTTTTTATAATAAATTGTATAATTATATTGATTTTATTTTGATATGTATATATGAAATCAATGATAAATATATTAAGGACATATCATATATAATAAATATTGTTATGAATATAATAATATTTTTGTGGATGTCCATATATCTCCCATTATCTCCTATATCTCTTGTAATCTCTAATATCTCCCATTATCTCTATATCCTACAATTATCTCATATTATTATGTAATCTGTAGATTCTATCAAAGATGTAAAGTTGTGCCTATAAATAGAGGGCATGTATAATGTATTAAACACTCTTGAATGGAATGAGAAATACTCTCTCTTGTTGATTCTCCTCTATATGATTTTCTCTATTTCTTCTTTATTTATAATACATTATCAGCACAAAGCTCTAACCAAGGTGTGTATGATATACCTTTCTACCCAGCATAATTTAAGAGCATCATCTCCATTATTTTTCTCAAGTATCCTTTACTCTGTTCAAATAAAAATATTTTGAGCATCATATATATGGTGTTTCAGAGTATCTATATTCCTATTCAATTTATCTAGGATAATCTAAGCCATTATATGGAATTAAAAGGATTATCTACCATTGTTTTAAACATCAGGTTCCATGGCTATGATTAGAGATTTTTTCCCTCTATTTCTTATTGACCTGAGGTCACTATTTTAATGGAACCCGAAGTTTCAATAGATACTAATAGTATCCGTAAAGAGTTACCATTTAAAGTTAAATGGCCAAAAGCCATATAATTCTAAATTTTCATCTCATTGTAATTAAGTGGCTAGAAGCCATATAACTATGATTTTCCATTCTTTTCAAATTAAATGGCTAGAAGCCATATAATTTTGATTTTCTATATTATATCCAGAAGCTATACAACTTTGATTTTTTTATCTTATGGCTAGAAACCATATATATATGGCAAATTCTCTATTTTTTAAAATGGCTTGAAGCCATATATATTTGATATTTTATCTCATTAAATAACTAGAAGTATTTAGGTATAACTTTTCTATCTTATGGCTAGAAGCCATATATATTTGATTATTTTTATGTTATTAAATAGCTAGAAGCAATATAATTTGTATTTTCTATTTTATGGCTAGAAGTCATAAATATTTAATTTATCTTTATTTATATATATTATGTTGAATTTTCTATTTTATGGCCAGAAACCATATATATATAATTTTTCTATATCTTCTTAAATGGCTAGCATCCATATAACTTTGATGTTCAATCTTATGGCTAGAAGTTATGAATATTTAATTTTTTTGTTATTTTATTAATTGGTTAGAAGCCCTATAACATTAAATTTTTATCTTATGATCAGAAGCCATATATCTTTAATTTTTTTATTTTGAAATTAAATAGCTAGATGCCATGTATCTTTATTTTTTTTATTAAATGGCTTGAAGCCATATAGTTTTGATTATGAGAAGGATCATTATATAGTTTGTTTATAAAAAAAAATTATGACAATTAGAATTATAAATCATGTAGTCCAGAAAACTAATGACTATATAGTGAAGGATGTGTTGGTAAAAGAGTTTACCTTTTTCTCTTTATTTTATGTTATATTTAATTAATTTAAATTTAAATTTTTATTTTTATCTTATTCACATATATTCTTGATATTCAATTTGATATTTATTAATATTATAATTTCCTATTACTAAATGGCCAGCAGCTATTACACTTATGTTATTGAATGACATGAAAATAATAACTTATGATGTCTTTAAAGCCCCGAAGGCTTATGGTTCAAATATTAAGGGACACAAATCATTTTTAAAATATATATATATTTAGTATATAAAGTTTTAAAGACTAATAACTTATAAATAGCCCTGAAGGCTTATGATTTAAATCTTCATAACTATATAGTTTGATTTTAGTCCTTGTAGATCTTTTCAATTTTTTTTGGATTTATAAATTTATGAATAAGTTTTGAAGCATTACATAATATATACAAAGAAGTGAAACTTTTGAATAACGAAATATTCAGAAAATTTTATGTTTTGAAAAAAAATTATATATACTTCATACTTTGAAAAAACATAACAAGAAGTAAAGTATATCAAAAAAATAATATATGTTAGTTCCTGAACAACTATATATATTAGAATATTTGTTTATCAAAGGGTCTTAAGGTAATAGCGCAATTGGATTGAAATTCATTATTATATCTGAATTAAGAAGCATTTGAATTTCCAAGTTAAAGATATATTATTAACTTACTATATGCTATTCACTCTATTTGAAATATAGAAATAAGAAAAATATATTTATATGACTCAAACTTGAGGGGGAGATTGTTGAAATATAAGTGTGAATTATGTTGGATGGAATTTGTTATTATTAATATTAATGTCATTCCTTATATCTCATATTCCTTTTGAAAAAGCTCCAGAAGAGTCAATAGCGCTCAACCTTTCATGAGTGCACAAGTTTTTACCATTGGGTAAAAGATGAAAAATAACACTCTAAAAGAGCTATATCATGATTTATTATCCTAAAGATAAAATTCATAATTGATAGCATATTACTTATGAAATATTAAGGTGAAAAATGAATAATATAACATTGTAACAAGAAGTTTACCAATGATTGAGAACAATTTTACAATAAATCAGAAGTTTATGCATTTATAGTTTGGCATAACAGGTCAAATCATCCCGGATTATAATGATGCAAAATATCATGAAAAATGTGCATTGTCATTTATTAAAGAACTAGAAGATTCTTTGAAAATGATATATGATTCAAGAATTTTTATATATTGTTTGTTCTCAAAAGAACTAAATAAGAGAACATCACTAGTTATGCTCAAAATCGAATTCGTGCATATTTATAATGTATCAACTTTATATATGGGCTCATTTTAGACACCATGTGGACCAAAGTAATACTCTATAAGTGAAAGATGCATCCATAAAATGGTCACAGGTGTTTATGATCAACTTGTAACTTGAAATTTGCAAATATGTTCAGATAATTACATTGGGTACACAAGTTTTTGATTATGAAATCAATATGATTCTCGTTGAGATTGCTAGTGATTGTTCCTCACGTTGCTGATGATTATATGCTTAGTAAAAACCTCCATAAGTAGTTAGATCAGAGTTTATGAGAACAGAATTCCTATTTGAGTGTTAGGATGATTGATTTTAAATATTTTTGCACATAAATGCGTCAAGCCAACAATGTATTGTGAATTCTCCCATTATAATTGGCTTTTGGTCAGGAGCCAGATATTTTTCATCTTAGAATGTGTAATATTTATTATTCCACAGCAATAATGCACATAGGTGGATATTAAAAGTAAGTTGAGATTACTGTTAGATAAGAATCTCCTTATTCTTGTTTGTTTCTAAATGAAACAAAATAATATTTCTAAAGGAGATTTATGGATTTGGGAGACCTACATTACATATTTCCAATATGAGGGGGAGAATATGTGTGGCTGGAAAAAAAAACACATAAAATGCATTTTCACTATTAAATGTAGATCCTCAAATATAGCAGTATGAACTAGAAGTTCATAAAGTATTGCATTCGTAAAACATTACTAATATCTGCCAAATGCAATTATTTACCCAAATGAGGATTCTTAATTTTTATATTTCAACTAAAAGTGCTCCTATTCTTGAAGACATGCTAAAAGCATGAGATTATAATCGGTTCCAAAAGAAAAGAAAAAGGAGCAAATGATCATGATGATCATACTAAGGAGGCATGAATTGCAACAAAGGTTAAAACATAACTCTTTGACCTCTGAAGAGGTTTAAATGTCTAAAAGCAATAAAAAGATCTCGATATGTTATGTCATAAAAGAAAATGGGACTGATAAAGGAATAAAATTGCTAACAATAATTTTATTAATGATATCACATGATCAAATGAGGATCTTATATATAAATCTATCATGAGATACAGACAGAAAAATAGTTGGCTAACAGAAAAAAAAAAAGACGCAATGTAATAGGGATTTGTGTATCCCTAGGTTATGCACTTGAAGTATAATGCTAGTATTTTGTAAATAGGCATTTGTACAATATAAAGGGAAATAAAGTCTTGTGGTAGATTAAATTACATGTCTTATTAATCTGGCAGTCTAGTAATAGATGAAGTTTTTTCATGTGCGTCTTAGAAATATATAGCTATAACATATGACTCACTTTATAGTGAAATTATGTGTGAATCCCAGAAGGATTCAAATCCTTATATAAATTCAAACAATCCAATACATGAATAGATCTGGATCATAATGTATGAAAATCCTTGAAGGATTTGAGTTTCTAGAAGCATACAATTATGTTCTCAAGAATATTATTCAATTAAATCTTTATATGAGACGTATGTGGTTAATATTGACTGAAGGAATAATGTAAACATATTCCAATTTGTCTATTTGTGAAAAGATTCAAAATGAATTTGTTATCAGTACTATTTATGATGATAGCATCGAAACTCCTGATGAGTTTTCAAAAGCTATGAATTTCTTAAAGAAAAAGCTTGAAATGAAAGTTTTGGGAAGAATACATATGAATAAGTCACATCCATTATGTGGATAAGTAACATCAATTATGTGTTTTGGTAGTTGTAAGATCTTTAGATATGGACTAAAAATTGATCTAAACTTTCAGAAGGTAATGAATAAACAGTTGGTCTAGAACTACCATATCTTAGTATCATTGAAGCATTTATATATCTAGTCATACAGAACCTTGATTAGCATGATATGGTTCTTTATCAACATGAAGATGTTGGAATGGAATTAAAAATATTCTTCTTTACTTTAAGGGTGTCATGGAGGTAATATTATTTTATCTGAAGGTATCCAAGACTAATCTTAATGGCTATATAGATAAAGTATTTTTGTTTGATCCTCATGTCAAGAGATCATAGTATGATCCACATGTGGGTAAACCATAAATGGACTATTCGTCTCATGATCTTAAGAAGATCATGAAATTCATATTTGACGTTTTTACCTCATTACAATATTTGGAAGGGTTGTTCATTATATTAGACTTTACAGGCTCGAAGATGTCAAATGATGTTGCTAAAAGGGGGAGTTGATATATGTTGTACTCTTTTTTTCTTGTCTATGGTTTTGTCCCACTGGGTTTTCCTAGTAAGGTTTTTAATGAGACAGCATTGCATAATGTATCAATGAATGATATACTCTTTTTCTTTCGTTGAGTTTTTGTCCCACAGGGTTTTTCTTAGTTGAAGTTTTTTAACGAGGCACATTTATATATATTAGACATCTAAGGGGGAGTGTTATCAATATAATAATATCTTTGTGGATATCCATATATCTCCCATTATCTCTATATCTCAAAATTATCTCATATTATTATGTAATCTGTAGATTCTATCAAAGATGTAACGTTGTGCCTATAAATAGAAGTCATATATAATGTATTGAGCATTTTTGAATGGAATGAGAAATACTCTCTCTTATTGATCCTCTCTACTCTCTTTTATTGATCCTCTCTTCCTCTATATGATTCTTCTCTATTTTTTCTTTATTTATAACAAATATTACTTATTTTAAGAATGAAAAGTATAGATCTGCACTTTAAAATATCTAGGAATAATTTCCACTACATGAAAAAATGAACATGTATCCTGTTGTGAGATTTGCTCTGCGACCCGTGTAATTTTTGAATTTTCTAAATAAATTGCATCATTCTTTTTTTGACTTGCCATTGATTTTATTTTTTTATATTGATACGTAAAATTAATCATGAATTTATTTAGAATATATTCTATATAGTAAATATTTCTTATCTTATTTTAAGAATTTTGAGAGGTTTTTTAAATTATGAATATACACTTAAAAAGTTTAAAAATTATTTTTACAAAGTCAAAAAGGAAACATATGTCCTTTTTTATGCATATTGTTGGCTCATGGGATTTTCATTTTTTATAATAAATTTTATTATTTATATATTTACTTGCTATTGATTTTATTTTTATATTTATTTATAAAATTAATGATGAATTTATGCAAATCAAATCATACTTAGCAAATGTTTCTTATTTTAAAAATGTTTCGAGTTTTTTAAAGTAAGGATCTTTCCTTTAAAAGTTTAGGAATTACTTTCAAAAAGTGAAAAAGTGAACACGAGGGCTTTTGTAATGCTCAATCTTTGACCAGTGCAGTTTTCACTTTTTCCGATAAATTTTATTATTTATATTTTTACTTGCTGTTGATTTTATTTTTAACTAATTTATGAAATTAATTATTAATTCATTTTAATATATCATATATAGTAAATATTTTTTTATCTTATTTTAGAATTTTAAGATTTTTTTCAATTATGAGTTTTTAGGAATTGTTTTTACGACGTAAGAGGGTGAACATATGTCTGCTTTTTATGTATTTTGCTAACTCGTCCGCTTTTCACTTTTTTAATAAATTATATTATTTATACGTTGACATGTTATTCATTATATATATAATAAAATCTATAAGGTGTGCTTTGCTTTTGTCCAGTTATCACTTTAACTTTGTGTACTTTTACTTTTGTCAGGAATCTTTATTTTTATAAAGTAGGATTGTATTATTGGGCATAAGAATTCAAGCTTGTTTTCTAGCCAGTCTGAAAATCTATATAAGCGAGTCACTGGTCTTCTGAAGAGGCATCAAGTGTTGTAATTACTTCCTATGAATAAAAGTATTCTTTCCATAACATCTCTTTAAACTTTATCTCTTTCTGAAAGCTTGTTTTATCTATTTTCAAGATTCAAATATACTCTATGCTTACCTCATATAAAGATCCTGTATATCAAAAAGAATCCGACCATGATCCTATGAGACGATCTCTTTTAGTTTGAGAGTCCTTAGTCCTGATTTTTATAGGTTAAGGTCCTAATGTGGTCTGTATGAGGTTTGGAGACTTGTTTTGATAAGACATTGACATGGTAAGGCTTGTAAATCCCTAGACTAAATCTTAGACACTCCAGGAGACTTACCTACATAGTATCAGAGTCTTAAATCTTAGTAGTATAAATTGAGTAAGAAAGAATCCCTTAAGCATGAGTTAATCAACCTCAACTGAACCTGTTCATCTTTCTTCATCTCTTTCTCTTGACCACATACCTTCCTCCCTTTGCGCACTCTCAATAATAAGGTTAATAATCTTATTGAGATAACCCACATATCACAAGATGCCCGCATCCAAGCTATAACAACTTAACTTGTAACCTCTTTTTATATCAAATAGAAGCAATTGAAACTGGTCATTAAGTCTTTAAATTGGAAAAATTCAAATTTAAAAATGTTTACTCTAGGATTACTATTCACATAACCCTAAAATTTGGCCCAATTTTGAAAAATTATAGATAATTCTAGAAAAATAAAAATGAAGTGGTTTCAAGTACTATATGAAACTTTAGAGAGATCTTTAAGAGAAAAATATTTCTAGGTTATGAATCCAACTCGTGGGTGCCTAGTTTTCACGTCAATGTACATTGTTTATATAGCCAATTTTTCAATTTCTAGAATTTATGCTTAACATTGGATAAGCCTAACTTTTCTTTTTTAAAATAAAACTCTATTTTGATGAATTACCACTTATTTTAAAACTAAAAGTGAGATCTATTAGACTACCAAGTTTCAAAGCCAACTTCCTTCATTTGCTTAGAACCATGTAGATCCCAAATTAGGTGAACATTAGGTTAATTTTATCTCTTTTAATTCTTATTATTGCACCACTATGTTATACCATTTCATGAGTGCTATTTAACATGTCATTCAACTTGAACTTACACTCTAACCATATGTTCAGCATACAATAGTCAAAGAGTCAATCATTCATGTTTACACATAATTGCACAACATATATCAAAATCCATAACATATTGTCTTCAAGCTATAGCCACCTTTTTGCCTTTTCCCTTGGTGCTTCCATCCCCTAAACGGTTAGGATTTAACATAATAGGAGTGAGATTTCAAAGAAATTCCAGTAGCAAAGAACACTAATCATAGTACCAAAATGCATGGTTAATTTATGTTATCTACAAGCACATAACTTAAGCATTTTCATGCCATATGTATGCTATCGACATGCCATGGAAAGAAAGCATATAACATACCATTTAGCAATTCAACTAAACATATTTGTCAAGGCATCAATGCAAGGAGTTCAACGCATTTCAATATTCTAAACTCAACCACATCATGACACGTACACATAACACAAACAACTAATACAATTCAATACCAAAATTGTAAGTTCTTGTTACCTCTTAATAAACTTGACTCCTTAATCTCTTTCTCTTGTCCTTGAGTTCTTCCTTGTCCAATTCCAATACCTATCAAACAAAAAACAATGACATTTCCAATCAACTAATAATTCCATTAATACTTCAACCTAAAACCCTAACCATTTAACCTTCATTTTAGTATTTTTAGCATCATCTTCTTCAACTTAACTTTCACATGCTTTTCTTATATAATTTTTCATGTAGAATCTATATATGAATTTAGATTTATCAAAATCTAACCCCTTTCCCCATATCTAGACTTGGCCGAGAGGTATGTATTAGGGTTTAAAATTTTATTTTTTAATTTTAATGCTTCTAAACACATGTTCTTCACATATCTCTACACAATTTCTCCTTCCAAACTCATTGGAAGCATCCAAATAACAAAAATCAACCCTATCTCTAAGAACTAGGTCTGGCCAACTGATACTCCTAAATTACGCAAGTTGATATTCTTTCAAAAACAAGGTTCTAACACCATTTTCCAACTATTTTCTATCCTCTAATCCATGCACAACCTTTAAATCATTCATATCTCAACCTCAACCAATTCAAGTAGCATCCAAGATTAGGGTTTCCATGCTTGAAACTCCATCAAAACCATATTTAAAGCCAACAAACCACAAGACATCATAAACTAGAAGGAAAACCAAGCCCTTACCTTGATTTTGAACTTGATTCTACCTAGCTTGAGCTCGACCTTTCTCTCCTCTTTGTTCTTCCTCCTTGGCCAAACACTCCTCTCTCCTTTTGCTCTTCAAGCTAGCCAAAAATGGCCAGGAGAGAATAAGGGTGGCATATATATAAAATGATCCTGAAAATCTATTACATGGTAAATTCTATTTACCACTTACGTTTATGCTTGAACACTTGGATTAATCTTGCTCCATTTCCCTTCATAATCTTGCCACATTAGTCCCCTTATGTGTCCCTTTAGTCAATACCAAACGCCACCTCACATGCCACCTAGCATGCGAGGAAAATGGTAATTTTTTATTCCATAATTCATTCTTCCAATCCTATCCTTCAACAATATGCATTATTCCACTTAGATCCTTCTTTCCTCATTTTGGGGTCATTTTAACCAAAATCTCCCAATATCAGTTAAATTTTTCTTAGATCTTGTTAAATCTATTGCTTCTAAAAATTCAATTTTTTGCACCAATACCTTCCTTTTAATGAGGAGAGGTTCTTTAAATTTTCTCATATTTTATTTTGACCTATATCTCCTCTAATTAAAATTTTTCCCAAAATCAGCCTTTTACCAATATAATTCGACTTTGAATATTTTAAAGCTAACCTCTGCATCTCTAGAGGCTGGGGAAGATCTTTTTTTTTTTGAATGAGGTTGGGAATAATTTTAAAATTCATAATAAGCTTTTAGATAATTTTCACCATTTCGTTCATGAATTATTGAGGCCTCTAAATATTTTGAATAATTCAATTTGACCAATTTTCTATTATTTAGCCAAAATTTCATGAAATCATCAAAAATTCCAAAAAAATTTATTTTTATATTATTTTTATTTTTTAGGCCTCAAATGTTACACCTTACTATTGGATCCACTTAGGGTTCAATCAAAACTATTTTAGACCACATTAGATGGTCTTGGGCTCAATTTTTAAAAAAAAAACGTTGATTTTCGAACTTTTACTGTTCATTTGGTAAAAATCCAGTTTTCTAGTCTAATTTCGAAAAATCATAATTTAATCTAAAAAGATCGAAATAGAGTGGTTCAAAATTTTGTGAAAAGCTCTTTGAATTCTCTTTCAAGAAAAAATAAACTTGTGAACCAATTATTTTTGAGAAAGTGTTAGGTTTTTGTGGAAGCCACTACTGTCCTTTTGGTAAAAATTCTTTTTTCAAATTCTGGACCTTAATTTTGAAAAATCATTATAAATTATGTAGTTGGCCATTTTTAATGTGCTACCTATCAAATTGAAGCTTAGAACGTGAACTACATTGATGCAAAATTTCGTGATTTATTGCACTCAGTAACCTAGTTAAAATGTCACTCAAAGTTAGCTGTGTAGTTAGGATTACAACACTGAACAACATAATATTTACATAACCAAAAGCCAACGAAATTTTTATGGTTTGGCACCATAATTAACCTTGAATCTGTAGCTTGCCCTTTGATAATTCAGCTCCTAAAAGGTTAGATTTTATTTGGAAGGAATGAGATTTCAAAGAAATCCCAATAGCAAAATTAACCAACTATATCATCAACAAATATCATTATTATGCATAACCACATCAACTACTATTGGTGAACTAGCATGCTTATCATTTGGCATACTCAATCATGCAAAGGCCAAAACAAGAAAGTGTAAAGAGCAACCACATCACAATCAAGAAAGTTCATCCATATAATAGCAATTAATCATGCAATAATCAACAATGCAAAGTTAATGTTAGTAGTTAGGTTAAACTTTGCTACCTTGCTCTAAAGACTTGAGCTTTCTTTGTTTTTCTTCCTTCCCTTCAAAAATTTCAAATCCTGACATAATAAACCACAAAAGGGACAGCAAAAATCATCAACCATTCCATATAAAATTAACAACATAACTCAAGAACTCTTAAACCCATTGAAAGCTTCTATCCTTGTTCTTGAAATTTTTAGAGTTTGTGTTCTTTAACCCTAAAAATTCTCTCTTGACTTATTCTTACATGGTCTTTCATGTAGATTCCAAATATGTGCTTGGATTTAAGAAAATAAAATTCCTTCTTCCAGTTTTGAACTAGCCGAACCATAGGGCTTAAACTTTTAAAAATTATAACTTTGATTTTAATGCTTCCAACACTTGTTCTTTTGGTTTATCTTACACCATTTTTCATTTTGAACACAATAGAAGTATCAAAACACTGAAAAACTCATCTTAGGGTTCAGCTATGGCCTTGGCCAAAATGATCCTCATGAAACATAACAAAGAAAACACTTCAAAAACAACCTATAACCACTTAACTATCATGTTTTGAAGTGTTCTAACAAGTTTGACCAACAAAACTTCTTCCCCTACCATATATATATATATATATATATATTTCTACCAACATAAGAAAAAGGAGAGAACCCTATATTTTTAACCATACAACCCAAGCAAACAAAGCAAGGCACAACTTAGAACCAAAAACTAACCTTAAACCTTGCTTGGATTATCAAAGTTGGTACTTTTCTTCTTAATTCCTCTTCAAACTCTCTTTTTCCTTTTTTCTCTCCTCTTGACTGAACTAAGGCTGAAAAATAAGGGGAGGAAGAGCTCTTTAATGAGCAAAATATCCCAACCACCTTCATTAATGAAAATCCAAGTGTCATTACCTCCTTTAATCTTGTATTCTCTTTCTTAATTAACTAAATCTAATTGAAATTAACTACCAAAAGTCAAAATCTTCTCCATTTGAGGTGTGACCCTTGGCAAATTCAACTCCTCTCCATTAGGGCTTGACATATGGCAAAATGTGAGCCATTTGAATTGCAAGACTTTAGTCTTTGCTTTATCCGTGCATTTTGACTCCAGGTTTAATTCTTTTCCTATAATTGCAGTACTCTGTCCTTTGTAATTATTTTTTGTCAAATCCATAATTTATTCTCCTCATTTTTATCTTCACAAAAAGCCATCTTTGTCTCAAAATTAAATTTCCAATAATTAAATAAAAAGGAAAACTAATTTCTTTCTCTTTATTGATTTTTTCAATTTTCAAAGGAATTAGGAAAAATCTTGGATATTTAAGAGTCTTCTTTTAACTTCATAATCTCTTATAATTTCTTGGGGTATCATAGAAATTTTCTTAGAATTTTATTCTCCTTAAAAATATTTATTTGGAATTTTCCAAATAAAATCCCTTAAATTGGCCTAAATTACCCTTAAATTCCTTTGTAATTTCTCTAAGGGTAATTTGGTCATAAAACCAATTATATAATCTCATATAATTCTCAAAAGATATGATCCTTATTTTCTCTTAATTTTCTAAGGCTTAGAAATATTTTTTCATAATTATTTTTTACTAGTTTTCCTTAATTAGTCAAATTTTTATAATTGACTTGAAAAAATCATAATAATTATTTTCCACCAAAATTATTCTATTTCTTCTTGTCATTTTTGGCCCTTAATTATTTAGAAATATTATTTATTCCTAATTACCCTATTGCTGGATGTGACATTTCTTCCACCTAAATAAATTTCATCCTCGAAATTTAAAGCATACCTTAATGGAAAAGTTCGAGGTACTTTTCCCTCATCTTAGTTTCCATCTCCCATGTTGCTTCCTTAGAGGAAAGACTCTCCAGACTACTTTGACCAGCAGAATCTGCTTGTTTCTCAGCTGCTTGACCTTTTAATCAATGATTCGCTCTAGTCTAACCTCAAAAGACGGATTGTCTTGGAGCACAATGTCATCATAGCTTATGACATGTGTCGGGTCTGGATGATATTTCTTCAGTTGGGGGACATGGAAGACATCATGAATTTGACTCAAGTTTAGGGGAAGGGCCAACTTGTATGCTACTAGTCCTGCTTTGGACAAAATCTGAAATGATCCAACACACTCAGACTTAGCTTCTTGGTCTTTAGGGATCGACCGACTCCCGTTAATGGTGACACTTTGAGAAAAATGTGATTACCAACCTCAAACTCTAATGGTCTCCTTCTCGTATCTGCATAGCTCTTTTGTCTATTCTGAGCCGTTAGAAGTCTTTGCTGAATAGCTTTAATTTGTCGGGAATTCTGATCCACTATATCCAAACCAAAGATGCTTCTTTCACTAAGCTCTGTCCAATATAAGGGGGATCTACATTTCCTCCTATAGAGTGCTTCATATGGCTCCATTCGAATGCTTAAATAGAAACTATTATTGTAGGCGAATTCGGCTAATAGTAAGTATGTATCCCAATTACCGCCGAAATCCAAAATGCAAGCACGTAGCATATCTTCCTATGTTTGAATCATTCGTTCTATCTGCCCATTTGCCTGGGGATGGTAGGTTGTGTTGAATCTGAGAGTAGTGTCTATTTCTTTCTGTAGGGACCTCCAAAACTTAGAAGTAAATCTTGGGTCTCGATCCGAAACAATATCGCTTGGGACACCATGCAACCTAACAATCTCCTTGCCAACTTTTCTGGAGAATCTTTAACATTCATAGTGAGAAAGTGTGCAGACTTAGTCAAACAGTCCACTATAACCTAAATCATATCATGTTTAGCTACTGTCATTAGTAACCCCACAATGAAATCCATAGATATATTGTCCCATTTCCACTTAGGGATATCCAAGGGTTGCAACTCTCCTACAGGCTTCTGATGTTCTATTTTCACCTTCTGGCAAGTGAGACACTTTGCCACATACTCTGTAATATCCTTGTTCATTCCAGGCCACCAGAAAAGCTCTCTGACATCATGGTACATCTTGGTCATTCCTGGATGAAGAGTATACTTGCTCTTATGGGCTTCTAACAATATCTTTTCCCTAAGGTCAGCTACTTAGGGCACATAGGTTCTTCCTTTAAACTTCAATAACCCTTCTTCAGAAATTTCAAAGTTCTTTGTCTTACTTCTAGACAATTTTCCTTTGAAAATTTTTATTAGCTAATCCTGTGACTGCGCTTCCCTGATTTGATCCTCGAGCAGAGCTGTAAACTGTGTTCTACCTCCACTTTCATCTACTAGCTGCATCTAATATAGAGGACCCCAATCTCTAAAATCCTCTATCAGCTTCTGCTCCTTGATCATTAGTAATGCCACCTGCACTGCCTTTCTACTCAAGGCATCTGCAACCACATTCGCTTTGCCAGGATGGTACTTGATTTGAAGATCATAATCCTTAAGCAAATCCATCCATCTTCGCTGCCTCATATTCAACTCTTTTTTATCATAGAGATACTTGAGGCTTTTGTGGTCGCAACACAGTTCTATTGTTGCTCCATACAGGTAATGTCTCCATATCTTTAACACATAAACTATCCCTATCAACCCCAGGTCGTGGGTTGGGTAATTCTCCTCATGAGATTTCAACTGGCATGAGGCGTAGGTTACTACCCGGCCTTACTACATAAGCACACATCCCAGTCCTTGCTTGCTAGCATCTGTGTAAACAACATAGGTTGCAAAGGATTAGGGAGTACAAGTACGGGAGTAGAAGTGAGCTTCCTCTTCAGCTCCTAAAAACAAGCCTTACTCTTCTCATCCCACAAGAACAGCTGGTTCTTCCTGGTTAACTTGGTCAGTAGAAGAGCAATCTAAGGGAAGTCCTCAATGAATCTTCTATAATACCCTACTAGTCTGAGAAAGCTTCTGATCTCAGTCATTGTCTTGGGTCTCTCCCAATTGAGTACTGCCTCAATCTCACTAGGGTCGACAGCCACTCCCTCTCAGGAAATCACATGACCGAGAAATCAGACTTCCTGTAGCCAAAACTCACTCTAAGTTTGGCCACAAGTTGCTTGTCTTGCAGGGTATTTAGGACAATTCTCAAGTGTGTCCCATGCTCTTCAAGAGACTTGGAGTATACCAGGATGTCATCAATGAATACTACCACGAACTGATCTAGGTAAGGGCAAAAATTCCTGTACATGTAGTCCATAAATATTGTAGGTGCATTGGTCAATCCGAACGGCATCACTAAGAACTCCTAGTGCCCATAGCGAATTCTAAACACAGTCTTAGGGACATCATCAGGCTTAATCTTGAGTTAGTGGTAGCCAAATTTAAATCAATCTTAGAGAATATACTGGCACCAACTAACTGGTCTAACAGACCATCTATCCTAGGGACCGGATACTTGTTCTTAACTGTAACTTTATTCAACTCCCTGTAGTCTATGCATAATCTTAGACTACCATCCTTCTTCTTGACGAATAACATTGGAGCACCCTGTGGCAAAACGCTTGGTTTGATAAAACCTTTTTTGAGTAATTCCTCTATCTACTTCTTCATTTCTGCCATTTCATTTGGAGCCATTCTGTAAGGGGCCTTAGAAATTGGTCTTGCTCTAGGTACTATATCAATCGTGAATTTTACTTCTCTATCTGGAGGTAGTCCCGTAACCTCTGTCAGAAATACTTCCAGAAACTCCTTAACAAATGAGATTTCTCCTATCCCTTCCTCCACCTCTACTTGCATCGAGAAGAAAACGAGGAATCCTTAGCAACCTTTCTGTAGGCATCTGCTCGTTTGGGCTTCCGTTATAAAATTCAATCTAACTTCTGGATTCAACTTTAATTTTCTCAGAGGTAAAATCAAGGTTTTGTTCTTACAGTCTATTAGGATATTATGGGATGACAACCAAATTTGATTACCACATCGATTTCATGGAAGGACATATATATTAAGTCTATGGCAGTACAATAGTGCTCATAACAAACTATGCGGTTTAAGCACACATTAGATGTAATTACCCTATTATGTGTTGGTGTGGACACATGTATATCGTACAACAACGTATTTACAATCAAGCTAAGTCTTTTAACATAGACATACGAGATAAAAGAATGCCTAGCACCCAAATTAAACATTACAATCACTGGGGAATTGTTAATCATGATCATACCTTGGATCATCTCCAGAGATTTCTAGGCTTCTTCCCCTGTGAGAGTAAACACTCGTCCTTGGGTGTGTGGTCATGCCTTTTTAGGGTTATGTGGGCATTCTCTTGAAAAACGTCCAAGTTTGCCGCATGTGTAGCAAATATTCTGCCCAGCCATGCATGATCGATCACCCTGGTTCTTGCCATACTTTGCACACTCCTTGCCCTTCAGTGGCTTACCACCTTTCTTGTTCTTGTGGTTGTCCCATGGCTGCTTTCTTTTCTTACTTGCATTAGAAGAGGTACCACCCTAACCTCCCTTGAGAGTACTCTTGACTAGCAGATGATAGTTTAGACTACTTTCTATGATTCAGCAGGCCTTAACTGCCTTGTTGAACTGTTCGAATTGTCTGGGAGCAATTATCTCCCTCAAGGACTACCTCAGTCCTCGAACCATCTTCTCTATCATCCATCTCTAGTCGTCTTAGTAACAGAGATAGCTTGAGTAGTGAGAGAGACGGATGAACTTAGCCAAGTACTCATCGAATGACTCATCATCTCTCTGCTTCAGGTTTAGAAATTCTGCTTCCCTTTCGTCTCTTATTAATCTCAAAATGTATTTTTCATAAAACTGCTCTAGGAACACTTCCCAAGTCACCCTCGTGTTTCGAGCATCTAGAAGAATTTCAGTATTCTTCCACTAGCGATCCACATCTTTCTCTAACTTGTAAATTTGCCATTTAGGCTTTTGGTTTCGTTAGGAAGTCTAGTACCTTGAAGATCTTCTCTAGGAGGTTAATCCAGTCTTCCACCGCTTGGACATCAAACGTTTTGTCGAATGACGGTGGGTTATGTTTACAGAAGTGAGTCATACGCCAAGCAATGTCAGCCTAACCTACTATGGTTAGCTGTACCAAAATACATCCTACGTTAGTGATAGGAGGATCCTAATTATCTAAAGAAAATGAACAATAACAAAGCCCTCAAGGCTTTAGATCCAATCCTCCACATCATCTCTAAGTATGTAGTTCAGGTGGACAATCTTGTGTGTCCAGAAAGGGGTTTTAGGTAAGACCTCTACCATCTCACTTAACCAATCAAAAGGTTCCAGGTCAAGGGTTGCCTAGTCCATGGGCTAGGTATAGCTCTCTCACGCCCTGGAGGTAATCTAGGTGTACTCTTAGGTCTATGTCCACATTCTTCCTAATTTGACACCCTAGAAACCTCAGTCTGTCACTCAGCTAACCCATACTGCAGATCTTATGACTAGGCAGAGCTGGGGTAGGTACGACTGGTATTAGAGGTGGTACGGGTATTACGGGATCTGGGGGTATAACTGGTCTGGTGCTGAGTCTGGGGATGTTGCTTGGATGCACCTCTAGGGTAACAGGTTGTTTGAGGGACTGAATGTAAAGGCCAGGGTCCAACGGTTCTTGATACATGCTAGTTACGGGATCTATCAGGTCACTGGGTCCAGGAAGGTACAATAACTGTTCTTCAGTGATCCCTAGCAGCTCAGAATAGTGCTCAACGTAATTGTTAGAGCTCACTGATGAATGGCCTGGGCTAGCATATCCCATAGTCCATTCCACTGGATCCTCCTCTTCAGTGAGATCAATAATGTTAAGATCCCAATATTTAATGAATAACTTAAGCATAGTGTTCTATCCTATGCCAAAACCTCTGCTCTGATACCAAAAATATTACACCTTACTATTGGATCCACTTAGGTTTCAATTAAAACTATTTTAGACCATATTAGATGGACTTAGGCTCAATTTTTTCAAAAAAGCCTGATTTTTAGATTTTTACCGTTCATTTGATAAAAATTCAGTTTTATGGTCTAACTTCAAAAAATTATAATTTAATCTGAAAAAATTGAAATGGAGTATTTTAAAATTTTGTGAAAAGCTCTTTGAATGATCTTTCAAGAAAAAATAAACTTGTGAACCAATTCCTTTTGAGAAAGTGTCAGATTTTTCTGGAATTCACCACTATGCTTTTGGTAAAAATTCTTTTTCTAGATTCTGGACCTTAATGTTGAAAAATATTATAAATCATGTAGTTGGCCATTTTTAATGTGCTACCTATCAAGTTGAAGCTTAGAATGTGATCTACATTCATACCAAAATTCGTGATTTATCGTGTTCGGTAACCTAGCCAAAATGTCGCTCAAAGTTAGCTGTGTAGTTAGGATTACAGTACTAAACAGCATAATATTTACAAAACCAAAAGCCAACAAAATTTTTATGGTTTGGCACCATAATTAACCTTGAATCTATAGCTTGTCCTTTGATGATTCATCTCTTAAAAAGTTATATTTTATTTGGAAGGAATGAGATTTCAAAGAAATCCCAATAGTAAAATTAACCAACTATATCATCAACAAGCATCGTTATTATGCATAACCACATTAACTACAATTGGTCAACTAGCAAGCTTATCATTTGGCATACTCAATCATGTAAAGGCCAAAGCAAGAAAGTGTAAGGAGCAGCCACATCACAATCAAGAAAGTTTATCCACATAATAGCAATTAATCATGCAACAATCAACAATGCAAAGTTAATGTTAGTAGTTAGGTTAAACTTTGCTACCTTGCTCTAAAGACTTGAGATTTCTTTGTTTTTCTTCCTTCCCTTCACAAATGTCAAACCCTAACATAATAAACCGCAAAAAGGGTAGCAAAAATCATGAATCATTTCATATAAAGTTAACAACATAACTCAAGAACTCTTAAACCCTTTGAAAGTTTCTATCCTTGTTCTTGAAATTTTTAGAGTTTGTGTTCTTTAACCCTCAAAATTCCCTCTTAACTAATTCCTACATGTTTTTTCATATAGATTCTAAATATGTGCTTATATTTAAGAAAATAAAACTCCTTCTTTTAGTTTTAAATTGACCAAACCATCGGGCTTAAACTTTCAAAAATTATAACTTTGATTCTAATGCTTCCAACACTTGTTCTTTAGGTTTATCCTACACCATTTTTCATTTTGAACACAATGAAAGTATCAAAACATTGAAAAACTCATCCTAGGGTTCATCCATGGTCTTGCCTGAAATGGTTCTCATGAAACATAACAAAGAAAACACTTCAAAAACAACCTACAACCACTTAACTATCATGCTTTAAAGTGTTCTAACAAGTTTGGCCAACAAAACTTCTTCCCTTACCATATATATGTTTCAGCCAGCACAAGAAAAAGGAGAGAACCATAGATTTTTAACCATACAATCCAAGAAAACAAAGCAAGGCACAACTTAGAACCAAAAACTAACTTTAAACCTTGCTTGGATGATCAAAGTTGGTACCTTTCTTTTTTATTCCTTTTCAAACTCTCTCTTTTCCTTCTTTCTCTCCTCTTGGCCGAACTAAGGTCTAAAAATAGGGGGAGGAAGAGCTCTGTAATGAGTAAAATATCCCAACCATCTTCATTAATGAAAATCCAAGTGTCATTACCCCATTTAATCTTGCATTCTCTTTCTTAATTAACTAAATCCAATTGAAATTAATTACCAGAAGTCAAAATCCTCTCCATTTGAGGTGTGACACTTGAAAAATTCAAATTCTCTCCATTAGGGGCTTGACACATGGCAAAATATGAGCCATTTGAATTGCAAGACTCAAGTCTTTGCTTTATCGGTACACTTTGACTCCGAGTTTAATTTCTTTTCTATAATTACAATACTTTGGCCTCTGTAATTATTTTCTGTCAGATTTATAATTTATTATCCTCATTTTTATCTTCCCAAAAAGCCATCTTTGTCTCAAAATTAAATTTCCAATAATTAAATAAATAAGAAAACTAATTTCCTTCTCTTTATTGATTTTTTCACTTTTCAAAGGAATTAGGAAAAATCTTAGATATTTGAGAGTCTTCTTTTTAATTCCATAATCTCTTATAATTTCTCGGGGTATCATAGGAATTTTCTTGAAATTTTATTCTCCTTAAAAATATTTATTTGGAATTTTCCAAATAAAATCCTTTAAATTGGCCTAAATTACCCTTAAATTCCTTTGTAATTTCTCTAAAGATAATTTGATTATAAAACCAATTATATAATCTCATATAATGCTCAAAGGATATTATCCTTATTTTTTCTTAATTTTCTAAGGCTTCCAAAAAATTTTCATAATTGTTTTTGACTAATTTGCTTGAATTAGTCAAATTTTCATAATTGACTTAGAAAAATCATAATAATTATTTCCTACCAAAATTCTTCTATTTCTCCTTATCATTTTTTACCCTTAATTATTTAGGAATATTCCTTATTCCTAATTACCCTATTGCCGGATGTGGCATCAAATACTGTCCTAGACCCTTTATTCTATTTTTCATGAATTTTTGGAGATTTTCAAGAATTTTGGACATAATTTCTAATTTTATCTTTTCTTGACTGAAACTTTTCAAAATGACGGTTAGGTTCTTTCTCAGATTTTACTTCAAAAGTTGTTTCATTTGTACTTCTACTCTACTACTTGGCCCTTGGTCAATCCTAGATTTCTTACTTCCCATGATGAAATTAACAAGATATGACACAAACCATATAATTACCCCTCATTAGCCCTTACTCTCTATATCATTGGCAAAGATCTTTCACCAAGTCTATTAGACCTCTTGTCATATCAAATTGCCTCCCAAAGACTCAAAATTCAGATCCATATAATCAAAGCTAAACAAAATCCTCAGGCTATTATGGCCACTCTTCATCATTAAATGGTCTACAGGGTGCAAAGCCACTCTTTAGATCTTCATTTTCCAAATTCTACTCAGGATGCTCTTTGCATGTTTATTGATAGATATCATGGCCTAGTGATGACCCCTATCGCTTGACTATCAAATAAAACTAAGCTAAATACCATGTAGTGGCACTAACCTAGATGTCAAACTCTTAAAGAACCTATGGATGTCTTAGTAATCTAGCACAAATATCAAATTAACCAAGCAATATATGTGAGTTGATTATGCAATCAATGAGTCTACCAATAACTAAAAGGAAAATTATCTAAGCTTTTTATAATTTCTGATCTTATGAGTGAGGAAGAATGTAATGTATAAATTATCCTTGATAGTCAAATCCACCAATCATCCTAATTCTTCTCTTGATTGAGTTTCAGTTGATTTATTAGATTTGGTTTGTGAAAACCTTTTCCAAATAATGAATTCAATAAGCTAGAACCCTAACTCATCAAATTCATCTTAATATCTAATATGGATTATGCTCTGCAAAAGGTATTTTACTCTCTGAATTAACAACATTAGAACCCTAACGGGTCAATCAAGAGATTCAAATACTTAAGAATCAATATAATAGAAGGAAATACTAATCCAATCCAATCAATTAAAGTGTATAATACAATTCAAATCTTAGTCTCAATGTAACTCAATCGAATTACATCTCATTACAATCACAACTCACAGATCTAAACCTTAGAAATTACAATCTATGAATGTAGAGAGTGAAACTAAGAATAAGGTAGAAAAAACTCCTAATGTAGCTTTTGGAACTCAGATTGGCTTCATTGAATATCAAGGAATAAAGATCTAGCCTCTCATGACTGAAATCACATCTTCACCAAGCTTAGCAACTTCAACAACCATGGCAACAATGATCTAGGAAGAATAGAGGAGAATAATTAGTAAACAATAGAAGAATTATAGTAGAAATGATGAATTGATGATGGAGAATGATAGAGAAGTGAGAGAGTTTTGGACGGAGAAATCTAGCAGGGAATGGAAGAAAACTTTGAATCTAGTTTCTAGCATGTGATCTGATATTTAATGTAGATTTCAGTTCTTTTGTCGTGGCGTTCCTTCTCATTCACTACTGCACATGCCAAAATGATGCCGTTTGGATGAGTGAATCTATACTTCTAACTAGGCATGTTTGTCGTGACAGAAATCAAAGTGTGCTGTAACGAAGCGAGGCAGAGTAATTGCTTCCTTGATCTCTTCAATCTTTGATCACCTATAATAGTCAAATTGATCTCATAGTCATCTAATCCAAAATATATGAGGTATATTAGAGCCAATGAATGCATAAAACTCAAGAACTATCATATAAAGAGACATAATTGACTCCCATACCCTTGATGCACAAAAACCTCTAACTTAACCCAAATTATAAATTAAAAGCTACAAAAACATAAGTTTGGACTAGGAAATATAGGTCAAATATGAGATTTATCAACTCCCTCACAGTTAGCCTTTGCACTCTTGGGCAAATTATTTCAATACAAAACAAGAGGTAGGAATAAATGAACCATGCAAGCATCAAAAATCACATTTGGTAATCACAATTCCATACTCATGTCATACGCTAAAAGAACTAATTAAATGGTGTAAAGACTAACCCAAATGAATGCTCAAAGGAACCTCTCAAGGACAAGTGTTTCACTCTTTACTCTCAGGGAATAATTTCATTCAACATCCACTTAACCATCCTCTACCATATGCTTGTAATGATTCTAAGCTCTCCACCACTAATGGCAATGACATAAAAGATCAATATAACTTTTATTAGGTTGTAGTGTTGGATAGGTAAATGAATGGAAGGGTAAATGTATAAATATAATGGAAAAGAGATATGAATAATGGAAATGGACATGAACCAAATGCTTGCATGCAATTTAATGTGTGGGAGTATAGATGACAACTCAATCAAGTTCACTTATTCCAAACAATACATATTTCTCTTCTTCTTTTTTCCATTTTTGTCCTTTTGGCTTTCTTTCCTTTTTCTCTTTTTTTCTTTTCTCTGTTTTTTTTAATTTCATATTGCTCGTGTCACATCTCAAAAATTTTCATTTGGCAATAAAGGATCAAAAATTGGGATGAGGGTCAATGTAGAAACTAGACGGGAGATGAAACAACTTTTGATATGAAACCCATAAAAGGTTCGGGCTGGTATTTTCGTAATTATTGGTCTAAGAAGGGCAAAACGGGGAAAATTTGAGAAAAATGCCAGAAAATCCCTAAAAAATAGGAAAATTATAGAGTAGAGGTTTCAAAAACTTGGTTGAGGCCCGAAAGGTGAAATTTTAGTGAAAATGAATTATTACGGAATTTCCCGTAAATGGAGGTTTTTTGGGAAATTATTGGGGAAATGAAGAAAAATAATTATTTTAATGAGTTAAAAGTCTTAATAAATTTGGGAGACTGATGAAAAATTTATCTAAACATGTGTTTGAATTTATAAAATTGGTTTTAGGCCTAAGGAGCTCAGGAATTAATTTTAGGGAATTTATTTTCCCTCAAATTTACTAATAAAGGCCTAATTGGAGAAAATTCAAAATAAATACCTAGAGGTGGTGAAAAGTTCTGAAAATTTCTAAATCATGCTCTCATATTAAAAGGTGAATTATCATGGAGAGAAGTAAATTTTTGGAGGTCTGGAAAAATTATGGAATGTTACTAGTGAATAGTAACCATAAAGTTTCAGAGTGGTTTGGGATAGTGATTTGATTTGTGGGGCCCACAATGGACCCATTAAAGGCCCAATTTTGTGTACTTTCCAGATTCCACCATTTTTATTAAATAAAATACAAAATTAAGAGATATTTGTGTGGAAAAATCTAGAGATATGCCACATGGTGAGATCTGAAGGTTTGAGACACTTGATGGCTGCCACATACACCTCCTTAGGTGTCTGATTTCGTCCAAATCAGGGGGCAAGAGGGCAGATGGAATTTTTCTATAAATACCCCTTGAAAATACAAAGAAAATGTTAGAAAATTGGGAAAAATAAGGGAAAACTCTACCACTGTTCATCCAGCCATCTTGTACGAAATTTTTGAGGAGTTTTAGGCAAGAAATCATCCAACTTACTTCAAGAAAACACTTAGGTATGTCTAAGCATCAATATCTCTAAGTTTTACATTGATTAAACAAGGATTTTTGCTTGGAAAAACACTGGAAAATTCTGAGAAATTCGGTTGAGATGTGTGATGATTAGGAAAGGATAGACACCTTAATAATCAAGTGGAATAAGGAAGATTAAGTGGTATATGGATTGATTTTTGGATGAAATCAAAGTTAGGGTTTAAGGGGAGAATTTTTATCCAGCACTGTTCATGCATGACCACTTGGATTTTGCTTGATTTGATGATTCCATTGGCTTTAAAACATTTTTTGTGTAGGGATATGTTGTTGAAAAGGGTTTAAAATCATTAGAATCAAAAATAGAATTTTTGGAAAACTAAGGACCCCTATTCAGCCAAACCAGGTTCATGGGGAAGGAGTTTGAATTTTAAAAATCTGATTGTACCATTGGGTTCCTCATGAAAAATTGTGTAGGATTGAGTCATGAGATGGTTGATTCTAAAGGAGGAATCAATTTGTTAAAATCAAAGACAAAAGGGGGGAAAATTGTTATGTTAAAGTGTTGGAACTAAGTTGTCTTGTGATTAATATGGCCTATATTTATGCTTGGTTTAATAGGCATTGAGAGGAGGAATTAAGTGGACAAGCTTTGTAAAGGTAGCTTTGAATTATAATTTGATTGTTTATCTTGCTTGTTTGTTGTGATTGTTGTTGCTTGGATTGGAGGAACTTTGCAGTGATATTGATTGTTAATTGACATTGGTTATGCTTTGGCCAAATGCTTTGTGATATGTCAATATGGATAATATGGTGTTCCTCTCCTTGCATGATATTTGGTATGAATTCCTATAAGTTGGGAATGGTCTTGATTGTATGACATTTCACAACTAAACTTGCATTGATTTACATGACAATTATAATTCATATGCTATTGAGATTTCTTTGAAATCTCATTCCTCCTATGTTATTTTATGCCCTAATTAGGAAGAGGACCAAGCATGGATCAAGGGAAGGAATTGGCCTTAGCATGAAATGGCTTTATGGACATAATGTTATGTTAGAAACTTTTGCAATGTATAATGAACTTTACATGGATTTTGTAACAAGTTATGGATGACATTTTGATGTAAATTATATTGTTATTCCATGTTCCAATGTTGGGATTATGCTTGAGGCATTGTGGAAGGAATGTAGTTGAAGGAAAAAAGGGGAAATAAATGAAGAAAATGGTAATTAGGGGATAGAAATTTCCTAAAAAGTACCAAACTTGTGGCACATAAAATAATGAGCAATTTTTGGAGTTTGGACTTGAAATTTGGCAGGCTAATAGATCTTATTTTTATCTTTAAAAAAAGTGGTAATTTGTTAAATTTGGAGTTATGTGCTAAGAGTTATGCCCTTCTAAAGTTGGGCAAAAATACTGGAAATTTGAAAATTTACCAAATAAATAGTACATTTTGACGAATTTCCTGGAACTATTCTGGATGGAATTGGACTAGTGATTATTTTTCTTCCATAAAAATCTTAGCAAGCTTCGCGTGAAAATTGGAACCACTTCGTTTTGATTTTTCTAAATTTAGTTATGAATTTTCAAAATTGGCCCATTGTTGGATGAACAGTAAAAATCCTGATTTTCAAATTTTTTCATCTGGCAATGTTACAAAACAACTTATATTGGTTCCAATTGACATATAATGGGTTATAAAGAGAGCTGTGACACTTCATCATGGTTCTTCTACGTTTTCACAGCAGCGAATTATACAGAAACGCTTCTTTCTTCTTTTAACTCGAGCGTTGTGATGCTCGGCAGACTGCACCGTGGCGAAATTCACAGAATGGTAGACTTTCTTGCATTTCACTAGTATGAAATGTCACGATACTCAAGAAAAGATTGAGATGCAACACAATTGAGTTCATTCCCATATAAGAGGGTGAAGAAATAAAAATGATGGGCTTGAAAGGCTAAACAAAGGATTAATGTTTAATGTTGGCTTTTTTTGGGCAAACTAGCTTTTTTTTAATGAATGCCCATGTCCTCTATATCATATCAATGCAAATGCAGCGGACTAGGTGGATATGTCACACATGAGGAAAATGAATAATAGGCTCAAATCCTTCCAACTAAGCTTCTGTTCCTATCACATTCATCAAGCTTAGGCTATGGACCATAACTAGAACTTAATGCATATGACATTCACACTTTATTTCAATAAGTAAGGAGTCAAAATCAACTAAAATGCAATTGAGATACAAAACATAGCTAATTCAGTCCAAAAGTGCAGAAAATTTTTGAAAAAAATTGAGCCCTTTTTGCTACAAGAGTTTTTTGAAAACCAAATACAAACAAAACACACAAATATACACAAAAGCAAACAAAGTACTAAACACTCCCCCATACTTAAATCTTGCATTGTCCTTAATGTAACCCAAAAATAAGACTCAAATAGTATGTTTGGAAATGCAAACAGTAAAATGGAAGAACAAAGCATCACATAAAAATTCAAAAACTATCTTTTTCTACTGGTATATCCCTCCTCCACTCTTGTTCAACAACATAAAGAAGTTAATTCAATCTAGATGCATAAGAATAAGAGAAAGGAGAGATACAAGCTTAGTTATAGAGGCTTGTAACTAGTATAGTAGAGGCGGAGGTGGTTAGCACTTGAGTGAAAATGCTTGCCAAAGCCATCCTTCACTTTATATTTTCTATTTGAGAGCTTTAAGACCACCTTAAAAGGTCCTATCCAAGTCTCCTTGAAGTTTTCATAAGGTGTGGAGTAATAAGGAATATATACCATGATGTCACATCCTGAGAAGTTTACCCTGACATAGGGAGTTAAAAATTAGAATGAGAGCCAAGTTAGAAAGTAGATAGATGAGCAAAACAACTTTTGATGTGAGACTCCGATAGGGTCTAAACTGATATTTTTGAAACTATCGGTCTAGGAAGGACAAAACAGAAAAATTCTAGAAAATTCTCAGAAAATAGTAAAAAGGTGAATTAGAGGTTTTGGAACCTCAATTGAGGATGAAAATAGCGTGACAATAGTTCTTTATAGAATTTCCTGAAAACAGAGATTTTTTGAGAAAAATCAAGGAACAAAAAACCGGACCAGAAATTAAACCGGTCAAGGCAGTGGGTTAAGGGTTACTAGTCGGATCGGGGTCAAACCAGTCATATTAAAATAATATAATTTAATTCATAATATTAAAAATATCATATTAATTATTAATCAATACTTTTTTTTTTACCAGAAGATTACTAATCAAAAAGTTGAAACCTCAATAAAGAAGATTGTGGAAATCAACTTTAAATTCCCCTAAATTTATGTCCACCGTTTTTTATGGTGTTCATTGGCTTTGAAATCTCAATAAAGAAGATTCCGGCAAGAGGTGAAGATTTTTGCGTCTGTAAATTTGCCTTTGCTCGTGTTCATATTTGCCCCTGGCACTTGTCAGCTTTCTCTCTCGTGGTCATTGATAGACATGATTTTGTTTTCTTTAAGGGAAGCTTCAAGATCCAATAGGCAGTGAAAAGTAAGCGAAATTTGCAGTCAAAAGTTGTTCTTTTTCTTCCATAATGCTCTGGTTGTAGAATTCACACGCTTAGTTTAAGTTCTCACTGGTTCAATCTCGAAAATATGACTCGTGAATCATCTGGGAAATAGGTATCTCTTCTTCAAACCTTCGAATCTTCTTTTCTCTGCTTAAAATATGATTTCCACAATTTTTTCCCCGATTGAAGGAGGGAGGAGCCAATGCTGCGCGAGCGAGAGGGGAGGGAATCAGGGGAGGGAAGGGAAAGAGGGAACTCGATAGGAAAACCAAAAAAGAGAAGAGGTAGTTTTTTTTTTAATAAAACGGTGCCGTTTAAGATAGCTGGCAGGCAAAAAAAAAAATAACCGAGTAACCCACTGAACCGGGTTTACCCGGTTTAATACCGGTTTTTTCCAATTAAACCGGTTCTTCACCGATTCAATAAACCACCAATCCAACATTTAAACTAGATCGGACTGTAGATCAGTTCATTGATTTTCTAATTGAACCGGCCGGTCCGGTCCGTTTTTTCCCTTAAGAAAAATAGTGGAAATCAGGTAAAAATAATTATTTTTAATAGTTAATGGCCTCAATAATTCTGGAAAAAATGTGAAATAATTATCTAAATATTTTTTGGAATTTATAAAATTGGTTTTAAGCCATAAAAGTATAGGAAATTATTTTAGAAAATTTATTTCCAAAAGTTTTATCGATTAAGGGCCTATTAGGGGAAAATTCAAAATAAATAATTAGAGATAGAGAAAAATCCTAAAAATTTTTAGATCATATTTTTATATTAAAAGAAGATTTTTCATGAAGAAAAATATGATTTTGGAGGTCTAGAAAGATTATAAAAAATTACTAGTGAATAGTAATTGATAAGCTTCGTTTTTATTTGGAATTAATAATTATGAATGGGTCTCACTTTTTCTTTCTTTTTGATGTAGAATTGGGCTTTATTTTGGGCCAAGGAAAGCCTAGAATTTTGTGCAAAATAGTGACCCAATAATTAATTGGATTTAAGCCCAATTTTAGTAAAAGTAGTTGTGGAATATTCTGGAGACTGGACACATAGCATGATCTGAAATTTTGTGGCATTAGATGGCAGCCACATGGCCATTTTGTTGGCAAAATTTTGTGCCACAAGTGAAGCGGAAGAGGGCAGCAAATTTTTCTATAAATACCTCCTAAAATACACTAAAATAGGTTAAAAATTGACAAAAGAGGGGAGGTGCTGTCCAAATGTTCTTTTAAGCTTTGAAATTGATCTTAGTGAGTGTATTTGAAAGAGAAATCACCAAGCTTTAGCCAAGGATTCATCAAGGTATGTTTAAGCTTTATTATGATTAAGATTAAAACATATTTTGGTTGAAAGTTTGAGTTGTTTTCTAAGAGGAAATTGCTGCCCATTTTCAGTCTACATGAGTTTGTGTTAGGGAACAATAGAAGCCCTAAAAATGAGTTAGAATCATTATGTTTAAGGGATGTTTGGATTGATTTTTAGAAGAAAACCAAGTTAGGGTTATTAAGGAATCAATTCGACCAATACCTGCTCTTAGGGTAGGAGTTTGTTTGATGTGTTTTGATGGTTGCAATGAGTTTAAAAGGTGTTTTTGTATAGAAAAACACCAAGGGAAAGTGTTTAAAATCATTAGAATCAAAAATAAAATTTTTGAAACATATATTACCCCTATTCAGTTAATGTAAAATAAAGGGCAAGGAATGTGATTTTGTAAAATCTAATTTGATATTTGGATTTTACATAAAAAAATTGTATGGGGATGGACCAAGAGATATATGAAAACAATGAGGAATTAATTATGTCAAAAATCAAGAAAAAAGAAGGTCAATTGAACTTAATGTCAAGCAATTGTGTTTACGCTTGAATTATTGATAATTTGAGGTGTGTTTATGCATGAATTGATAGGTTCTGTGGAGAAGGATCAAGGAAAAACACTAGCCCATTGAGAAGGCTGAACTATATCAAGTAAAAGAGGTAGTATTGAATCTATAACTTGATTGTTTTTCTTGCTTGCTAAATATATTTATGTTGCTTGCTTTGTGTTGATTGGATTACGTTAAAGAAATGGTTGATTTTATGATGCCTGATATGCTTTGGCCAAATCCATAATGATATGTCAATATGATTATATGCTTGTTTTCTTTCATGGCATAATGCATGATAAATGACTTGAGAATATTTTGAAGTAATGTGACATAATACATTATGCAAAGCTTGATTAACATGATGATTATGATTCATTGCTACTGAGATTTCTCTGAAATCTCATTCCTTCATATTCTAATATTCACCAACTAGGGATTATATCAAGCAAGGAGAAAATAAAGAGATTCAATTTGGAGCATAATTGACCTTGGTGTTATTGAAATTATTTTTGTAAATTATTATGAGTTATTATGTATTAATATAAGCTATGTTGGAATATTATATCAATGATTAAGGATGCTTTATATGTAAGCAATTGAGTAAGGGCTCATGTTTACGTATGTATTATGTGATTGGAAAGGTTAGGTGAAAGGAAAGGAAAAGAAAAGGCAAGAATTGTATGGAACAGGGATAAAAGTTGACCTTTAAAGGGTCAAGTTTGACTAATGAGATTTTGAGCAATTGAATGAATCTAAATCTGGAATTTAGCAAGCTACTAGATCTCATTTTTAGCTTTAAAAGAAGTGATAATTCATCAAATTTGGAGTTTTGTATAGAAAATTGTGCCTTTCCAAAGTTGGGCATGAATCTAAAAAAACTGAAAAATGACCAATTGAACAGTACCATTTCGAACAAAATCTGGGATTGATGTATGAATTTTCGGTACCAATGAGTAATTTCTTTGTTAAAGAGCATGTCAAGATCTTTCTATAGAACTTGGACCTACCTCATTTTGATTTTTCTACAATTAGTTATGAATTTTCAAATTTGGTAAAAAATTTTGTGAACGGTGAATAGTACCCAAGGACTTTTCGTGAGCCCAAGTCATAACCTGGGAATCTCAAGTTACAATCTGGTAGCAAAGGTTGCCTCTGTGACTTTAAGTCGCGACCTAGAGGTACCAAGTCACAACCTGGACTAAAATTTGGAAAAAGTTTCAAATTTTTGAGAATTTTTTCATACTTAAGGCTCATATAATGATCCTAATGGGTTTCAATTATTGTATGATGGGGTAATAAACAAGGTGTAACACATGAAATAGTCACTAATGTCATACTTCTCTTTATCAAGTTGGAAAGCTCCTTTAGTAAGTGTCTTAGGATCCAAGGACGAAGCATATAGCAGGAGAAGTGGACTTGTTAACTAATCAGTTGTATGGTTCAATTATTCCTCTTCTTTTAAAGGTAGATGATGAATCTCACACAAGACCTTAATACGTTGTCCTATCTCCTTCAATGGTTTGATCAGGTTTAGTGGCTTCCTAGGTTGAGACCTCATAGCTCCACTAAACCCTACAAAATTATCACAAGAAGTATCTTTCTCAAGCACTTTTGGGTTAATGGGAGATTCAACAAGCATAGTATCGTTACATGAAACATTACATAGAGTGGAAGAAGTGTAATCCAACAGACAAACATTAGAATACAACAAATCACTACCATAGGAGGGGGAAATAGAAGAAGGGGTAGAATGGGGGGAATGGACCATAAGTGCATTAGAAGACTCAATAACCATATGAGAAGCACTAGTTTTTTTAACATGTAAATCATCATCAACTTCATCAATAAAGTGCACATCATGTAAAGAATAGTCTTTATTAGGTTGTTTCATGCTTTCATACATGTTAAAATCACCTACACTCATAGTGATAGAACCTTCCTTTATTTTAATTTTGATATTAGCAGTTCTCATGAAAGGTCTACCAAGAATTAGTGCACCTTCATTCATGTTTACTTTAGACATATCCAAAACATAGAAGTATGTAGGATCATGCCGTTAGATATCCACATGGGGTGCTTGAAGATGTGCCAGTTAACTTGGGCATCATATTAATGGCAACTCTTAGGTCTATTAAGGCTTTTGGAATAGTAGCCTTTCCTATGGTGAAAGGTATAATAAAACTCCTCGGATCTTAACACTTAACCGATAATTGGGGTTTAAAAAGTGCATTCATATTGGAAGATAGTTAGACCATCTCTCTAGGCTTGAATTTCTTTTTATACCTACAAAGATCTCTCAATATCTTAGCATATTTAGGTTGGAGGCCAACTTAAGTAAATGTACGTTAACTTCCAATTTACTAAATAGCTCAAACAAGTCATCATCTTCTTTATTATTAGAGTTAGATTTTCTCATGCTTTAAAGATAAGAATGTGGAAAGGAAAGTTCATTGAGATTTACCTCATTACCTTTATTACTGGCAGCTTCTTTTGTGTGAGGTTGGCTCTCTTTAGCAGCCCAACATCCTCTTTGTCATTAACAAGTGTGGTGGCCTTTTTCTTTTTGCTATTCTTCTTCATACTTTCAGATAAAGGTACAGCTGTAGAGGTTTGCTCTTAGGATTGCAAACCTTCATTCAAAATAGCCTCTTCAACTTCACTTTCCTCATCTTTCTTCCCAATTAGTTTCCCACTCCTCAAACTTATGGCATTTAAGCCTTTAGGATTAATAACAATGTTGGAAGGTAGTTCTCCCTTCTTAGCATCCTACTCACTCTTAAAAGTTGCCATTTGAGTAACAAAGGTTTGGAGGTTATTATTTCTGATCTCAAGTTGCTTCGCCTTGTCATACAACTTGCTCATCATCTTTAGTAAAGTGTCCTCCTTATTGAGTTTTTGAATCGGGATCTCTCTTGTTGTAGATGGTCCAACATAATTACCCATAGAGGTATTTCCAAACTGTCCTTGAGAATTTCCAGCACCTTTATACACATTCTCCTTGCCTTAGCCACCTTGAAATCCTCTATTATCATTACTACCCCACTTAGGTGTGAAGTCTCCCATCCAACCATTATTACAAGTGTTTTGGGAGAATTGGTTGGGTCTTTGGAAGTTCATGGTAGCTACTTTTATAGGTTCAACCATAGAGGGACAATTAGGAGTAGTATGCATAGGACTGACACACACGTCACAAGTGATAGGAACAAGAGCTGGAGTCATGAGAGTAGTATGGAGGGCTTTAACTTGGTGGCTTTAAATTTGCATGGCCTTTTGTATACAAGCCATTTGATCACTTAAAACAGCCAATTTATTTAGAATTTTATCCGTTTGCTAAGCTCCTACCCCATATACTTGTGCAGTATCTCTAACTCCAAAATTTTGATTATTTGCAACCATTTTTCCTAACAAATTCCATGCCCCTTGAGAGGTTAAGTTAATCAAAGAACCACCAGCAGCAACATCAATGGTGGACTTTTAATGATCTAGCAATCTATCATAGAAGTATTGAACCAAATGTTGTTGAGAAATTTGATGGTGTGGGCATTTAGCAAGAAGAGCTATGAATCTTGTCCAATATTCATATAGACTTTCTTTAATTCCTTGTTTTTCCCTCCTCATCCTAGCTGTCCTTGAAGTAAAAAAATAGTTTTCTAAGAATTACTTCTTCAATTGCTCCCATGAAAGTGTTGCAAAATGTTAAGGCACTATATGTAGCCATTCTTTAGCCTTGCCTTCCACAAAAAACAAGAAGGCTCTACTTAGTACATCATCAAGATGGGTTCCCAAAGGCTTCATGGAAGAACATATCATGCGGAGGTTTTGGAGATGCCTATGTGGATCCTCTCTTGCATTGTCATGAAATTTCGGTAAGGCACTTATCAAAGCTCCTTTTAATTCAAAGTCAGTATTAAAATTGTAGAAGCCATAAGGATTATAATCAACATTAGAAGAATTCATTTCTCTTCTACTCCTATGCCTAACATTAGCTCTATTATTTTCAGCTTGTTGCTCTTGTCCATTGTTATTTAGATTAGTCTTTCCTCCTCACTATGAACTTCATTAACCCTAGGTGTTGCCTTACCCTTGGCATATTATTCTGATCCATGACAAAATGATGATCTATGTAATTATCAAGTGAAGAATCAGATTTAGCAAATTTAAAAGGATCACAAGAATATTTCGAATGTGATGAAATTGGAAGTGTAAAAGGTGTAGAATGTTCAAAATGTAAACCACTAGTGCTCTCAAGTAACCTTTCTTTCTTAAGTGTTCTTAGAGTCTTATTTACCTTAGTATCAAGTGGCAAAACTGTTTCATTTCCAGATTTGGTCATACAACACTTGAACCACTTTAACAATTAAACACTCGACAAGTACGCAATCTCAAAAATCAAGAATTTAAATGAACCAATTAAGGAAATAATGAGTGCAAGTCAAGATTAGATTAAAACACTCAAGAGAATGTCAAAGAACCCAAGAAACATAAGGAAAAACAAATCATATTAAGTGCAAAAAAGAAAAAAAAAAATTATTAGCAGGGTCGTGCGTCGTGACGAAGAGCAGAGAGTGCCGTAGCAATCCTTGGCCAAATCACCTTCTTACTATTCGTTCACAAGTGTCGCGGTGAACAACAAATTGTGCCATGACAAAAGATGACAGAATCACACTCTTTGTCACACCTTATTTATATAATATCTTAGAATCCATTTAGAATCCTTTTTGACCACATTAGATGGTCTTGAGCTTAAAATCTCCTTTAGTACGTTACTTTTCCGAAATTACTGTTTACTCGGCAAATTTCAGATTACAGGTCAAACTTTGAAAAATCATAACTAATTCTACAAAAATCATATGGAGGTGTTCCAAAATTCTACGGAAAGCTCTTTCAATGTTATTTAAGGAAAAAATATCCAATTGGACTTATCCTTGCCCAATTCATATAGTTTAATCAATGAATATTACTGTTTATTTTGGTAAAATCTGGACTTTCCAGATTCCGTGCCTCAAATTTAGAAATTCTTATCTTCTTGTATACACATCTAATTGAGATGATCTAGTCTCATTTTAAAGCTTGGGATGTGTATTATGAGTTTGTCAAATCTCGTGACTTAACTCATTCATTTGATAGGTCAAACTAGAGCTACAAACCAATGCTCCAGGACCTACGTTTTATCCCTTAACATCTCCTTACTTTAATTCTTTTTATTTCTTTAGCATACATAACATGTGCTCACTCTTTCCCATTCATACTCATGCACTTTTATTTATGCCATAAACATTATAAACACATACATTTAATTGATGTCATTCACAACATAAATTTACCACATGGGAGAATTATGCATTGAACATAATCTCAAACATTAACGTCAATAATTGTCTGCTTTCTTCTCCTTGCTTCTCATGCTATTAGTGCCCATCGTTGATTGACCTAAATGGTTGGTTAGGGAGGGGTGAGATTTAGGGGAATCTCAGTAGCAAACAATACCATATTAATCATGCTAGATGGGTGCTCATGCACTACACGTAACTTGTTTATTTTCTTATTAATTAGTGACATATTAGCATGCTCAAAGCTAACTTCTTGATGCATGGACATGGAGACATAATCTACTCATCATGAATGGCAATTACAGTAGCTAAAACATGTCACAATAATATTCAATAACATGTACACGACAACATACAAGCATACAACATCAAGCAATGACAAATAGGTAAGTTCACTACCTTGCATCTCAAGCTTTCCTCTTGCTTTTCCTTTGACTCCCTTGACTTTCCAACCATATGGGCATTTGGTTAAGATTACCAAATATCCTCTTGGATATTCCAAAGGTCCTAAACATAACCATAATGATCATACAATCCATTAGGACCACTAGATTATATAAAGTTCAAGACTGGCTCTTGAACCTCAACCCTTTCTCTTACTCTTAGTGTTTTCTTTCTAACTTTTCTAATATAAATCTCATCATTTCCCATCCTTAGGATCTATTTCTTGTCAATTAGGACCACTTTAGATGGCCTTAGATTCAAGAATATCAAATATGGAAATTTTGGTTCACGGGTACTGTTCACGCAGAAACTCCAGAATTTTTGCTCAACTTTGAAAATTCATAATTAATTCTAGAAAAATCAAAATTGAGTGGTTCTAAGTCTCACTGAAAGCTCCTTAAGTTAAATTTAAAAAAAAAAATATTTTCAGGAACCAATTCTACATTGAACAGTACCGGAATTGTATGGAACTTGACACTCTTTCAAAAGTTCAATAATGTTTCCAGATTTCAAACTCTAACTTTGAAAAATTACCATAAATCGTACACATATCCAAATAAAGTGTCCTACCCATGGATTTAAATCTTACAAAGTGTACTTTAACCATGCAAAATCTTAGAATCAGATATGAAGAGTAACTTATTCGAAACAGGCATCAATCATCACATAATTCTTTCAATTTCCACATAAATCCACTTGAAACAACCTTTAATCAATGTGTTCTAACCAAGTTTAACATCAAAATCATCCTCCCTTAACTCTTATTAATTTCAGCCAGCACCTTGCCCTAAGGGAGACCAAACTTTTCAACCATAAAAACCAAATATTCAAAGCAAGAAACAAGAGGAAACAACTTACTAACCTTGGATCTAAACTTGGTTGATGAACGTAAGTGTCTTCCTCTTGATTTAAGCTTCAAGAATCAAAATTGCAAGAGTTTACCCTAGTATTCTTCAGCTTGGCCAAAAATGTGAAGGAGGGAGGGTCTATTTATAGCCAAAAATTTGGCTTGAATAGACCAAAATGCCCTTGGTAGCTAAAAAGAGGAGTAAGGGCAATCTTGGAAGTTCAAGTGGACTTTTGCATCATCATTGCATCACTTTCTTGCATCATGCTTACCTCATTCTTCTAGAAGGTGCCAAGTGTCATAAAAATGGTGGAGGAGAAGGGAGATTAGATTCTAGCTGTTGGATCAAAACTTAATCCTTAAGTTTCCTTCAAATTTACTTGGCCCACGTTTCTCCAACTTTCTTTATGGCCTTCCAGAGCTCAGAAAATTCTTTTATCTACTCCATAAATTCTCTTTAATTCTCAAGAATATCTATGAATTTTCTTAAGCCCCAACACTCCCTTTAAGCCTTGTATAAAATTCATTTACTAAAATGCCCTTTTATCGGCAAAACCGGCTCTTTAATTTATTAAAGCCATTCCACTGGCCTTTTGGTTACAGGACTAATTTTATAAATTAGTACAATCTTTCAACCATTTAACCTCATTTTTTTATACATTTTAGAGGTCTCTTGCTATTTTAAATAATTACCTCAAACAATGTACTTTTTACTGGCCATAACCTTATAAATTCCATTTAAGCTACCTCAGGGGTATTTTCGTCTTTTTTCTTCATAGAAGAGCCTTAGAATATTATTTCCTATTTTTTAGGATTTTCTTGGAATTCTCTGTATACTCTTTCATTTTTACCTATGTTGGTTATAACTTTTTGAATTTACAATTTAGTCCTTGCTTGGACTTAACTTTATACAATCCTCTCTTTGAAATTTCCAACTTAACTTTTAGCCTGTATCTAGCCTCTTTTCTCTCTTTTGGGCCTTCGAGACTTTACTAGATTCTCTAGCTTTAATTATACTTGAGCCCCTAAAAACTTTTACTTTGCAATTTAGTCCCTAAAACTGCTTTGATTTCCTTTCTCATCTTTGAGACTTCTACTCAAAAAGAGTCTAGTAGCCTATCCAATTTAGGTTATTTCTGGTACTTCTAGGCTCAAAAGTTTGGATGTTACACTCTTGATGCAGAACAACAGCTTCAATCAATCTCTTCAACTAAACCACTTCCCTAATCACCAAGATAGACTTTAACAGCAATTTTCCAGTAAGTGAACAAGCAAGAACACCAATTAAATCAAAGAATGACACTACTCAAAAAATTTTCTTGAATTTTTCAGAAAATTTTATAAATTAGAAATCACAAGTCAAGAGAAATGCAACAATGCAACCTAATTAAAATGATATTTGGACACATGATTACCAAAGAACTAGGTTCCCCAGCAACGGCGCCAAAATTTGATGGGCCTTGCCGCTTGACTATCAAATAAAACTAAGCTAAATGGAATGTAGTGCCACTAATCTAGATGTCCAACTCTTAAAGAACCTATGAATGTTTTAGTAATCTAGCACAAATATCAAATTAACTAACTAATATATGTGAGTTGATTATGCAATCAGTGAATCTACTAATGACTAAAAGGAAAATTATCTAAGCTTTCTATAATTTCTGGTCTTATGAGTGAGGAAGAATTCAATGTATGAATTATCCTTGATGGTCAAATCTACCAATCATCCTAGTTCCTCTCTTGACTAAGTTTCAATTTCTTTATTAGACTTAGTTTGTGATTACCTTCTCCACACAATAAATTCAATAAGCTAGAACCTTAACTCATCAAACTCATCTTAATGCCTAATATGGATTATGCTCTGCAAAAAGTATTCCACTATCTGACTTAACAATATTAGAACCCTAATCGATCAATCAAGAGATTCAAACATTTGAGATGAAAGAATCATTATAACAGAAGGAAATACCAACCCAATCAATCAATCAATTAAAGTGCAGAATAAATCCAAATCTTAGTCTCAATATAATTCAACCAAATTACATCTCATTACAATCACAAATCACATATTTAAACCTTAGAAATTACAATCTATGATTGTAGAGAGTGAAACTAAGAATAAGGTAGAATAAACTCCCAATGTAGTTTCAGGAACTCAAATTGGCTTTATTGAACATCAAGGAATCAAGATCTAACCTCTCATGACTGAAATCATAGCTTTACCAAGCTCAGCAACTTCAATAGCCATGGTAGCAATGATCTAAGGAAGAATGAAGGAGAATAATCGGTAAAAAATAGGAATTAGAGTAGAAATGATGAATTATCTGATAATGAAGAATAATAGAGAAGTGAAGAGGGACGAAGTGAGAGAGTTCTGGATAGAGAAGTTGAGCAAGGAATGGAAGAAAACACTAAATTCAGTTTTTGGTGTGATCTAATATTTAAATGTAGATTTTGGTCCTTTCGCCATGGCGTTCCTTCATGTTCACCACAGCACATACCAAAATGATGCCATTTGGATTAGTGAATCTGTGCTTTTAATTGGGCACATTCACCATAGCTGAAATCAAAGTGTGCAGTGGCGAAGTGAAGCAGAGTCATTCCTTTCTTGATTTTTTCAGTCTTTGATCACCTATAATAGTCAAATTAAACTTATAGTCATCTAATCCAAAATATATATATAGGGTACATAAGAGCCAATGAATGAATAAAACTCAAGAATTATCATATCAAGACACATAATTAACTCTTATACACTTGATGTACAAAAACCTCTAACTTAACCCAAATTATATAATTAAAAGCTACAAAAACATAAGTTTGGGCTAGGAAATATAGGTCAAATATGAGAGTTATCACCCAGCGATCATTAATATTCCAAGACAGATCTTGACAGAAGAACTTTCTCAAATCATGCAACTTGAATGGATTAACAACTATGAAAAAGAGTTTCACTCCACTCCAGCTGATGTTCATACTACAACCCCACTTGTTGAAAGAATGCCTGAATTGCTATTATCATTCCCATCTATGAGAGTAATAAGTATCCTTCAGTTGATCATTTCACATCTGAAGGACTACCTATTTTTGCATTTCATATGAATAGACACTTTATCTGGGATCTTGATCCAAGTATGTGTGAACTAAACTGTGATTGCCAGTATCATGATTTTTGGTACAATTTTGATGATGATGATCTTATTGAATTCAGTTCAAAGAAGTCTTGTAGAAAGAAGAAAAAGGCTCAGTCTTCTTGTACTCTATAAAAGCCTTAAAGGTAAGATAAAAGTGAGAGAGCCTCATAGCAGACCATTAATAGACCTATCCTTGAAGCCCTAACTAAAGATTTGACTATTTGGGAATTACTCAAAGAGCTAGGTCATGATGATTCATTTTAAGCCTTATAAAGAAGAATTTCTAGCACTAGAAGCAAGATACAATAAAAATACTAAGGTCCCTTCATGAATTTATGTTTTTTAATAGAAGTTACCCTTAAGGTACTTCTAAGTCTCTCTCTCCCCTACTGAGAAGTTTTGAATTGGCAAACAGAGAATGCTACTAGCCAAAACAAATTTCTTCATGGATTGATTCTAAGCTAGAATCTTTATGCAAAAAAATAAAGACCTGATTTGACAGTATTTCTAAGGAAATCAAAAGCTTCATCATCAGCTGGCTAGACAATCTCAACAGCTAGATGTGGAATTAAGATCTTACATATATCACATATGCTTTGGTAAAAAATTTTACAGGAAAGAGGATGAATTGTCAAAAGATTTAAAGCACGTAGAAGAAGGTTTGAAACAACAATCTCAGCAATAGTACCAGTCCCATATACCTCTACCCATAGAAACATTATTTTCCCCATATCCATATCTTTCACCGCCACCTACTCTGTATGATGTCTACAAGCCTCTAGAAACAAATTATGACAATGTCTTTAGAACTGCTTCCCAATATACCTAACATCTTAGAGAACCCAAGAAACCATCAAAGAAAAAGACTGTTTACCCTTCTAGTACTCAACCTCATCCTCTGACTACTTAACCTCTCTTCTCAGCCACTACATCTACCCCAACATATACAGCTCCTACATATACTAGCCTTGCCTTTTCATATATCAGGCGTTAAAGACCTTTGAAAATAAGAACTCCTCCTTCATCTCTGCTAAAGACATTTGTTCAAATTTATAATCCATAAGATAAAGGAAAAGCCACTATTGCTGCTCCCATTTCTTCAATATCTATCTCATTCCTCAATAAAAATCAGTATGACTTTCTTTCATCTGATGAGATGATTGAAGATACTTCTACAAAAGCAATGACAAAGAACTTTATCCCAAACAGAAGCTGAAAGTTACTCTATAGAATAATGTCTTACTGATTTGTAAAAACTTGCTATGGTTGACCAACCAAGAGAATCACTTCCTGAATTATCTCATAATAATCCTATTGTTGAAGATCCTTCTATTTTGTAGATGAAGAAGTTCAAGAAGAAAATGTTCAGTTAGAACAATATAACCATAGGCCATCCTCTGGTCCTTAGTTTACTTTTGATGATTTTTCCCCTCATGAGTTTGGAGCATGGCTAGTCCTCTAGATGACAAGACCAGGCATTACCATTAGACAAGTAATTACAAAATTTGTCTCTTATATGACTGCTTCGTTGCAAGAATGGCTTACTCAGATGAATCTCTATGTCTGTATGCAACTTCTAGGATCTAAAAGCCCTGGGTCATTTCTTCGTGCTATTCATAGAGAATTACTAGGTGACTTCAATGTCATCTTAAAAAGATACTACCAAGACTACTTTGAAATGAAGTGCTGTTCTCTTGACAAAAGAGATTTGTAAAGACATTTCTCACAAATGTCTGAAAAAGTATTATCTCTTATAAGGATATGAAGAACCTTAACTGCGACATGTCTTTATTGTATCTTTACTAGAAGAGCTTTAGCCAGTACTTCATTGAATGATAGCATCACTCCTAAGAGGAGTTTCACAACTTTCTCTAGGAGAAATCTATCAACTAGCATTAGCTACATTGGATAAGTTATGTAACCAGCAGAGACTTCTCAAAACTATGATGAAAGAAAATGTAAAGTTCAAACTTGCACATGATCGATCCTATCTCAGCATTAAATGCAAGAATAAGGAAAACTGTGACTGTACTTCCAAGAAGAAATTTCATTTTAGGAAAAATAAGTTCTTCAAGAAATCAAGGAAAAAGTCTTTAGATATTTCAAAAGGAGGTCTCCTAATTCTCGAAAAGCATATTGATGTTTTCTCTGTGGCCAAAAAGTTCACTTTGCAGAATCTTGTCTAAAAGAAAGAAAAATAGAAATTAAGATTCTTGAATCCTTAGAAAATACACTCCCAATAGCTTATGAAGAAGACATAGAATCTGTTCTGGAAGAGTAGTTTGAGCAAGATGAAGATACTCAGTACATCTTGCCTATTTTTAATTCAAAGGACTCCTTTTCAGATGAAGATAATTACCATCCCAAGACCATCTTTTCCATTAATCCTATGACCAACTCTCTTAGATAATTACGATCCTTAGGAATGTCTAAAATTAACAATACACCTTGATCCAATGTTAAGGTAAAAGTCTTCCCTGAAAAGCATGATAAGCCTATCCATGCTATAGCCCGCATTCATACTGGTTCATGTGCCATTATCATTAAGCCCCATATTCTTCCCTAACAATTTTGGGCTCCTTTTCATCAACTATTCACCACTGCAGATGGAAAACCCTTCCAAAGAGAACTCATCTCCAGAAAAAGAATTGGTATTCATTTCTTCCTTAGATGTACTATATGGGTTAGAGTTTGGGAAGTTATCTCCCTGATAGAGATATGCTTTTTGGTTTTGATGCATTCTTCAAAACCAAACACTTGTAGATCACTTCTCATGGACTACAATTGAAAAAATTCTTTAGTCCATATGTTTACACTCCAAGTATTAGAAATCAGTCAAGTACCCTCACAATATGCAGATATCAGAGACAAGCTGTTATCTTTATGTGTTGATGGGCATGATAAGTTCTCACATCCTCATCCTTTATGGAAGAATAAGGAATTTTTCTATCCAAATGCCTTTTAAGAAATAAGAATATTAATCCTATGAAGACAACTCATTCTAGAATGAATCAAGAAGATCTCTAGTTAGCTAGGCAAAAATGTGCTTCTCTATTAGCCCAATGATTAATTCAGTTAGTGTCTTTTGAGTTTCCTAATTTTGTTGTATTTTCGCATCTATTTTTGATGCATTTTATTTAGTTAGTGTCTTAGGCTCTAAAAACTTATATTGGGCTTTTAGGGCTTAGGTTATCAATTAGGATTTTCATATTAGGGTTTTCAAGAGTCTTAGTCTATAAATAATTCAGTATGTATTCTTTTTAAGGAGATGGTTTTGAATAATTAATAAAATGAGAATTTTATTTCTCTTTGTGTGAGCCTTGCTTGCATCCTCGTATTCTCGTGAGAATACTCGATAGTATCAAGGGAGTGATCAACCTTATGGTGTCTTCATGGCTAGGGTTGTAAGAGACAGGTTCTCTTAAGGTCCTACCTAGATCAACTGTCCATTCATTACTTGATTCTAGCCGGTCCGTTCCCCTCTCATATCATTTCTACTTTCCTTTTCTTTCAATCTAGTTTCCTATTTTGAATTCCTTTCCTTTTCATACTACTTTCCTATTTTCTTTTTTCAAGTTTCCTTCTTTCTTTTGTTTCCTATTCCTTTTCCTTCCTTTTCATACTACTTGCCTAATTTTAATTCTTTTCTTGCAAGGTACTCACTTTCCTAAAGTTTTCTCAAGGTAGTACCTTTCCTAATTACTTTGTTTCCTACTTTCCTTTACTTTCACAACCTTATTTTCATTTTCAATTCCTGCCTCCCTTTTTCACGTTTTTTTCCCTATCCATTTTTTTTCATAAACTTCTTCTCTCCTTATTTTTCCCCTCCTTTCATTCCATCCTCATGTTTTGCCTATCCTTCTTCTTTCATCTCTTATCTTTTCCCCTCTTTTACATAGTTGCTGGCTCTTACAATTTCTGGTTATCACTTTCTAATATTGTCTCTTGGTTTCTGTTGAGTTTCAATCAAGAATACTACAGGAGACAAGCTCGAGTGGTAAACGGCGAGAGTGTTTTACTTCAATATAAAAGCCAAAGTTGAGAGAAACATGAGTGGCACCAAATTGATTGACTGGAACACGCGAGCAGAGTGGTGAGGTCCATTATTTTTATTTCTTTTTCTCTTTGCTTCAACTAACATCTCAGGTTAAAGATGAGCAGGAAAGAATCTAATAATGAAGAATTCAACACAGATATCAAAGTATTCATGAGGGCTATGAGAGATGAGTTTCTCAAACTCAAGATACAAATAGAAGAGTTAAAGATTTCCAAAGCAGATAGTAATGATGACGTGGTGATTAGATCTGGTTTGTCAACTTCAAAGAGCAGGAGCAAACATTCCAAAAATGACACGGCCATAATTGATCCGAAGATCAAGTATCCTACTTTCAAGGGTAATACCGATCCAGATAAATATCTTGATTGGGAGATGAAGTTTGAGCAGATTTTCAAATTGAATGATTGGCCTGAAGAATCATTTCAGTTTTCTGACTATGCTACTATTTGGTGGGAAGATTTGTAGCTTAAGAGACACATTAAGGGCAAAGGTCCCCCTCGTACATGGGAGAAGCTAAAGAAACTCATGCACAAGAAGTATGTTCCTAGTCTCTACAATCGAGAGCTTAATAGAAAGTTGCGACTGTTTAGCCAAGACTCTATGACAGTAGAAGAGTATGTACATGAGCTTGATCTTCTTAAGATGCATGCTGGAGTACAAGAAGATGAAGAATCAAGCATGAGCAGAATTATTGATGGTCTGAGACCTGAAATTAGAGACAGTTGAGATGTACACTTTTGTTGATAAGGAGGAGTTGGTGCACAAAGCCATCAAAGTTGAAAAAGGGTTTAAAGAGAAACACTCCAAATCCTCATCCTATGGCTGGAGGGACTCTAAACCAACCTCCAAGTGGAAGGATTCTAAGGCTAAGGATGTAGCAAGATTTAGCCCTAAGGCCAAGGAGGAATCAAAGCCCAAGGGTAATGGTGGTAAGAAACTTGACTCTAAAACTTCTTTTACTTATAAAACCTCTTCTCTTCAATGTTTTAGATGTCATGAAAAGGGGCATATTGCTTCTAAATGTCCCAATAAGAGAGCCATCATTATCAAAGACAATGGTGAGTATGTCTAGTGATAATGACATACCCTCTTTTGTGACTAACTCTGAATTGGAGATTGATGAAGCTGAACCTGTTACGGGAGAAGCCTTGGTGGCTAGAGGATCCCTAAATATTCATGTAAAGGAAGATGATGAGAAAGAGCAGCGAGAGCTTATCTTCCACACTAGGTGTTTCATAAAGAATAAGGTATGCAGCATGGTTATTGATAGTGGTAGTGTTACCAATGTTGCTAGTACCTTACTTGTTGAAAAGCTGGACTTGCCTACTATGAAGCATCCTAAACCTTATAAATTGCAATGGTTGAATGATAGTGCTGAGGCTAAAGTCACTAAGCAGGTTTTGGTTTCTTTTTCTAATGGGAACTATCATACTGAACTTCTATGTGATGTGGTTCCAAGGCATGCTGGACATCTCTTACTTAGAAGGCCATGGCAATTTGATAGCAAAGCTCACCATGATTGTTACAAAAATTGTTATTCTATCCTATTCCATAGAAAAATCATTGTATTGAAGCCTCTTAGGCCAAAAGAAGCTTATGAGAACCAAGTGAGGATTGAGCAGAATTGCAAAAGAATGAATGAGTTGAAAGAAAAGAAGAGAGTGGAAAAGAAAAAACTAAAGAGAGAGAAAAGAAAAAGAAAGAACATGAGAAAAGTGAAACAAAAATAGAGTTTAATTTTTGAAAAAGTGACGTTAAGAGAGTACTGTTGAGTGAGCAAGTCTTGGTGCTTGTGTGTAAGGATGCTTATTTTTCTACTAACGATCTAAACCCCTCTTTGCCCTCTAGTGTTGTGTCTTTGTTGCAGGACTTTGGTGATTTATTCCCAGATGAGATACCTGATGGGCTTCCTCCCTTAAGAGGAATTGAGCATAGGATTGATTTTATTTCTGGAATTTCTCTACCTAATAGACCTGCTTATAGAGCCAATCCTGAGGAAACTAAAGAAATTCAACGCCAAGTAGATGAGCTTATGAGGAAAGGCTTTGTGAGAGAAAGCTTGAGCCCATGTGCTGTTCCAGAACTCTTAGTGCCTAAGAAAAATGGTTCGTGGCGAATGTGTGTTGATTGTAGAGCCATAAACAAAATAATAGTTAAGTATCGCTACCCTATTCCTAGATTAGATGACATGTTGGATGAGTTGCATGGTGCTACTTTATTCTCTAAAATTGATCTTAGGAGTGGTTATCATCAAATTCGCATGAAAGAGGGAGATGAATGGAAAACAGCATTTAAAACTAAATTTGGATTGTATGAATGGTTAGTTATGCCTTTTGGGTTAACTAATGCACCTAGTACTTTCATGAGTTTGATGAATCATGTTTTTGTTCATTTATTGGGAAGTTTGGGTTGTCTACTTTAATGATATTCTTGTCTATAGTAGAACAATAGATGACCATGTTATTCACTTGCATGAGGTGTTTCAAACTCTTAGGGAGAATAGCTTATATGCTAATTTTAAAAAATGCTCCTTTTGCATGGATTTTGTTGGGTTTCTTGATTTTGTTGTAGGTGCTCAAGGGATCCGTGTAGATGAGGAAAAGGTGAAAGCTATAAGAAATTGGCCAACCCAAAGAATGCCAATGAAGTCAGGAGTTTCCATGGACTAGCAAGTTTCTATAGGAGGTTTGTCAAAGATTTTTCAACTATTGCTGCGCCTCTAAATGAGCTTGTTAAGAAGCATGTGACATTTAAATGGAGTGAAACACAAGAAACAGCTTTTGATACCTTGAAAGAGAAATTAACCAATGCACAACTTTTTTGTGTTTACCTGATTTTAATAAAGTTTTTGAAGTTGAATGTGATGCTTCTGGGATTGGTATTGGTGCTCTTCTAATTCTAAAGTCTCAAGGTAAGCTTAACAAGAGGCATGCTCACTGGTTGGAGTTCATAGAGACGTTTTCTTATGTGATCAAGCATAAGCAAGGTAAAGAGAATGTTGTTGCTGATGCTCTTTCTAGGAGGTATTCTCTTATCACTTCTCTTCATGCTAAATTACTTGGATTTGAATTATTGGAAGGATTGTATGACTCTGATTGTGATTTTTCCAAAATTTGGCTTTCTTGTGAAAAGCATGGGGTGAATGACTTTTATGGATCTGATGGGTTTCTTTTTAAGAAAGATAAATTGTGCATTCCTAATTGCTCTATGCATGAGCTGCTAGTAAAAGAAACTCATGGTGGTGGTTTGATGGGTCACTTTAGTATTGACAAAACATTAGCTATTTTGCATGAACACTTTTATTGGCCTCATATGAGGAAAGATGTCATTTTTGTTTATACCAAATGTGTCACACGTAAGAACGCAAAGTCTAAGGTTTAACCTCATGGCTTGTATTCCCCTTTACCTGTACCTTCCCAACCTTGGGTAGATATTTCTATGGATTTTGTGTTGGGTTTGCCTAGGTCTCAGTCTGGAAAGGATAGTGTCTTTGTTGTGGTTGATAGATTTAGTAAAATGACTTATTTTATTACATGTTCTAAAACAAATGATGCAATCCATATTGCTGACTTGCTTTTCAAGGAAATTGTTAGGTTGCATGGATTGCCCAAAACCATTGTGAGTAACAGGGATGTGAAGTTTCTTAGCCATTTTTGGAGGACTTTATGGAGTAAGCTAGGAGCTAAGTTGTTATTTTCTACTGTGGCACATCCCCAAACTGATGGGCAAACTGAGGTAGTCAATAGAACACTTACTACCTTGTTGCGTGCAATAATCCAAAAGAACTTAAAGAATTGGATCAATTGTCTGCCTCATATTGAGTTTGCATGTAACAAAGCTATTCACTCTTCTACTTCCCTCTCTGCATTTGAGGTTGTCTATGGCTTTAATCCTTTGTCTCATTTAGATATATTACCATTGCCTTCTAATGAGCAAGCAAATGTTGATGGCAAGAAAAAGGCTGAGTTTGTGCAGGGATTACATGCTAAGGTGAGAGCCAACATAGAGAGGACGAATAAGCAATATGCTAGGCAAGCTAACAAAGGTCGTCGGAGGATTGTCTTTGAGCATGGAGATTGGGTTTGGGTACACTTGTGGAAGGAGAGATTTCCTGATCAACATAAATCTAAGTTACATCCAAGAGGAGATGGCCCTTTCCAAGTCTTAGAGAAAGATCAATGACAATGCTTATAAAATAGATTTTCCTAGTTCCTATGGTAATGTTAGTGCTACTTTTAATGTTACTGATTTATCTCTCTTTGATGTTACAGATTCGAGGACGAATCCTTTCGAGCAGGGAGGGAATGATAGAGGAGCATGATGTGATTAAGAGCACAGGCAAGGAGCCTAAACAAAGAAGTCCAACATTTCAAAAGATCCATTACAAGGCATTGGAGGCCCAATGACAAGAGCAAGGACCAAAGCTATAAAGGAAGCCCTAAATTGTCCAATAAGAGAGCTAAAAGAGCTAGACCCATTTATTTCAAAGAAGCCATTTTAAGGAGCCTAAAAGGAGTCCAAAAATAGTGATCACATTGCTAGAAGCCCAACAAGATGATGTACAAGGCCCATGTGGGGTTCAAATTGAAGAATTCATTTAAAATACCATGTGACAAGCATGTGCCTTGGACAAGGGTCATAAGTGACAGTCCAAGAATCTTCAAGAAGGATCAAGAAAGCATAATTATGAATTGATTATGATTTAAATTCATTTTTTTGGTCAAGGAGTGTTCTAGAAGATCATGTTTTGATCTACTTTCCTATTTTTAAATAGCAGACTTGTTCTTGAAGTTTAAGTTATTTTCTTTTATTTCTATGTAATAAATGGTGCCTCCCATAGTCAAATAATCATTAATGAGGCATCATCCCTAGCATTTATGTCTTAGGATGCTGATTCTAGAGTGTTCTATTATTGCCTATATATAGGCTATGTTTTTTGTAATTGAATTCAAGACTTAGATGAATGAGAACTAGTTTATTTCTCTCCGTGTGAGCTTTGCTTGCATCCTTGTATTCTTATGAGAATGCTTGACAGTATCAAGGGATTGATCAACCTTGTGGTGTCCTCATAGCTAGGGTTGTAAGAGACAGGTTCTCTTAAGGTCTTACCTAGATCAACCATCTGTTCATTACTTGATTCTAGCCGGTCTGTTCGTTCGTTCGCCTCATATCACAGCATTAAACAATGATTTAGACTATAGAAAGAAAACTCCCCAATTAAGTCCTTGAGCTCAAGCTTTATCTTCCATCACCAAGAACTCACCAATTAAGTCCTTGAGCTCAAGCTTTATCTTCCATCACCAAGAGGCTAAGGGTTTAGCCTCTCATGCCTTCAAACCAATCACAATTGCTCCAGGAATGAATAACCATGGTTAAAGCTAAAAATAAGATTGGAAAAATAGAGAAGAAGGGTGTTGGAGTGGTTTGATCGGTTTAGAAATATAGAAAATGATAAAAAGATGAAGAAAAATGGAAGTTTTGGCTCAACCTTGTGCAAATTTGCAAAATGGAAGAGTTCCCTTTCATGGTGGCTGCCCTCCTTAGGTATAGAAGCTCAGAAACCCATTCCAAAACGCACAGCTTCACTTAACGCACTCAGGTCGTGACCTCAAGAATGTAAGCTCATGACTCAGGGGGGTCAGGTCGCGACCTGAGAGGTTTCTTGTCGTGACCTGGGAAGACAGAGAGCTCGCATCTTTACTCAGGTCCAAAACATGTGGTTTCAGTAAAATGGCATCCAGGTCGCGACCTAAGTATTCCATGTCGCGACTTGAGGTGGCAAAACACTCCCAACTTTTGTGTTTGGTCCTTGTAATATTTTGGCTCCATCCATGCTCTATCATAACTCTTGGGTCCTGGCCTTAAGAAGGCGGTGCGGGCTCTCCGTAGAGCTTGAGGAGATGTCCGTTGCACTAAAACATTTTGCTTGTGGCCTCCTCCTTGAGCTCTATCATCCTGAATTTATGCACTTTCGTCACAATGTAGGGTCCATCCCACCTCGTCTTGAACTTACCCTTCTTGAATTTGAATCGAGCTTGATACCTCAATACCTTGTCAACCTCCTTGAACTTCTTTCTTAAGATGTTGGCATCATGGACAAGCTTGGTTTTCTGCTTGTAAATATCTAAGCTGTTGTAGGCATATAGCCGCATTTCTTCAAGTTCTTGAATTTGAAGGAGTCGGTTCATGCCAGCCTCCTCCAAATCAGCATTGCAACTCTTTACCGCCCAGTATGATCTATGCTCCAACTCTACCGAAATGTGACAGGCCTTACCATAGATGACCTGATATGGACACATACCGATTGGGGTCTTGTGGGCGGTGCGGTAGGCCCACAGTGCATCATCTAGTCACAAACTCCAGTCTTTGTTGGAGGGCTTGACAATCCATTCCAAGATACGTTTGATCTCTCGATTTGATACTTCAGCCAGACCATTGGTTTGAGGATGATAAGGGGTGGACACTCTATGGGAAACCCCATACTTTGCTAACAATTTATTGAGTAACTTGTTGCAAAAGTGGGTTCCCTGATCACTAATTAGCACTTTAGGTACCCCAAATCTACTGAAGATGGTAGACTTCTGAAATTTGGAAACCGCAGATGCATCATCTTTACGTGTGGAAATGGCTTCTACCCACCTAAAGAGGTAGTCTACAGCTAGGAGAATGTAGGTGTAACTGAGGAAAGGTGGAAAGGGGCCCATAAAATCTATCCCCCAAGAATCAAAGATCTCATAAAATAGGTTGCTGCGGCATTTCGTTCCTTCTACTAACCCCCAAAACTGTTGGCATTTATCACATGCTTTACAGAGAGTGAATGCGTCTCTAAATAAGGTGGGCCAGTAAAATCCTACATCTAAAACCTTCCTAGCTGTTTTTCTAGCACTAAAGTGCCCCCCACATAAGGTATCATGGCAAGCCTCCAGAATGGCTCGAGCCTCTACCTCTGGAATACACAGTCTAATAACTTGCTCAGAACATAACCTCCATAAGTGCGGTGGATCCCATATATAATAGGAAGCTTCACTCCTAAGCTTTTGAACTTGAGAGGTGGTCAAGTGAGAAGGGATTAGACCAGTAGCAATATAGTTAACTAAGTGAGCAAACCATGGTTGAGAAACAGACAATACACTTAGAGATTGGTCAGGGAATGAATCACAGATAATATCAGGATCGAGTACTCCCTTGGTTTCTAAAGGTAGTCTGCTCAGGTGGTCTACCACATGGTTGACATTTTCAGCTCTGTCTTTTACTTCCACATCAAATTCTTGAAGTAATAACACCCACCTCAAGAGCCTCGACTTCAATTGAGGTTTATGGAAGAGGTATTTCACTGCTGCGTGATCTGTAAACACAACCACTTTGGAATTTATTAGGTATGGTCTAAACTTATCAAGTGCAAAAACAATTGCAAACAATTCCTTCTCAGTAGTGGTATAGTTTTTCTGAGCTGCATCTAGAGTTTTAGAGGCATAAGCAATCACTTTCAAAACAGAATTCTCCCTTTGACCCAATATTGCCCCCATACTCAAGTTCGAAGCATCACAAGAAATCTCGAAAGGCAAATCCCAGTTGGGAGAAGTCAAAATATGAGGAATAACTAACCTATTCCTCAATTCATCAAAAGCAAGCTCACATGCATGGTCAAATTGAAACTCAATATCTTTTTGTAGCAGTTTGGAAAGAGGTAAAGTAATTTTACTAAAATTCTTGATGAACCTTCTACATGTCCTAAAAAGGACCTCAACTCTTTCAAGTTGGTTGGGTAGGGCAAAGAAGATATCACCTCTACTTTGACTTTATCTACCTCAATTCCTTTTCAGAGATTAAATTACCTAGCACGATGCCTTGATTAACCATGAAATGACATTTTTCATAATTCAAAATCAGCTTTTTCTCAATGCACCGTGCTAGAATTTGGTCAAGACTTTTCAAGTAGTCTTCAAAAGAATTTCCATAAACAGTAAAATCATCCATGAACACATCCATGTATTTTTCAATAAATTCAGTAAAAATGGATAGCATACAGTATTGGAATGTGCCAAGAACATTGCAAAGACCAAAAGGCATTCTTTTGTAAGCATAAGTTCTAAAGGGACAAGTGAAGGTGGTCTTGTCTTGGTCCCTAGGGTCTATAGGAGTTTGAAAATATCCAGAATATCCATCTAGGAAACAATAATGACTCTTCCCCGCTAACCGTTCAAGCATTTGATCAATAAAAGGTAAGGGAAAATGGTCTTTCCTAGTGGCGTTATTCAGCTTCCTAATTGGGATGAGTTCATTATTCTCATTTTTAACTACTGTGATTTCACTCTTCTTTGGCACAACTTGTACCAGTGACACCCACTCGCTATCAGAAATAGCGTATATGATTCCAGCTCTTGCAAGTTTGTCAACTTCTTTCCTAACCATATTAGAAATTAGAGGATTCAATCTCCTTTGGCTTTGTTTAATTGGCTTGGAATATTCAGTTAGTAAAATCCTATGGGTACAAACAGTAGAGTCAATTCCCTTAATGTCAGCTAATTGCCAACCCAACACCTCCCTATTTCTTCTAAGAACTCCCATTAAACTAGTCTCTTCATGCTCAATTAAAGAACTAGAAATAATCACAGGCAATTTATTCTCAGGCTCAAGGTAAGCATACTTGAGGTTGGGAGGTAAATCTTTTAGTTCCAAAGTCAAGGGTTGAACATTAGAGGGAATTAGAGTAGGAAAATAGACAGAGTTAGAGAAACTCCCCTTTGTAGTCCATTTTGAAATGCATTCGCCAACTTCACTTGGATCGACTATTCTTGCTTCAATCCTATTGGATGTTGCACCAAGCTCGAGTTGGTCTACAGAAGCAACAACCTTAGGCTGGTCTACCTCCATAACTACATCATTATTAGAGATTAGATCATTCAAAAATCATAAAGTATGGGGTGTAATTTTAGAATGTGTATGAGTAGCAATTGAATCAGAAAGTGTTGGCCCTTTAATCAAAGTCTTCAAGACATGAGGTGAAACAGTTGAATCAGGTTGCGACCTCATATATCCAGGTCATGACCTCACATCACGAAAGCTACCCTCTTGGAATACTTGGGTTGAAGTCGCGACTTGGGAACCCTCAAGTTGCGACTCAATTTGACAGAGGTCACCTTCGTCACAGTTCTGGTATGGGGTCGCCACTTGATAATCCTCAGGTCGCGACCTTATGTCACAGAGGCTCATATCCTCGAATTTTACTCTAGTCTCAGCACTCACCACTTCTTGAAAATCTGCATCATTAACTAACAAACTCCTTCCAAGGCCAATATCAGTTGTAAATGTAGAAATGGAATCAAAATTTGACAAAAAAGAAAAATCTTGAGAAATGGAAAGCATGCTATCAATTTCTAAAGAATTAATGCATGGCACCTCATCTCCGTAAGAACTAGAAAATGAATAAACAGAAGAGAGGGAATTGAAATATTCATCATATGCACTCAAACATGAATCAAGCTCATAAGATTCATGTGATGATGCAGCAGAAGAATCAATCAACTTAGGTGAACTCATGTCATAACTATCATGCATATGCAGCTCATTGGTGAGAACCCACAAGGGAAAAATCCCACGAACCCACAACCGATCTGAATATACGCACCCCAAGAATGTAAACAAAGGTTTGGTGATCTACTTGAACCCTTGAACACGGAAGAACAAGGACCCGAAGTGTTGAAAGACGCCACAAGATTGATCAAGCCTTGATAAGTCTGTTAGTTCAATGAAGAACCCTAGAGAGAACTCCTCTCAATCAGAAATTGCAAAATGCAAGTTTTCATTCAAAATTCCAAATCTCCTCCCAAAATGAGGGTTACAATATCTTATAGAGGATACATTCAAGATCTGACCTAAAAAGCATTAAATGCAATCTAGAAAATCAAAACATAATAAATTCATAAGGACTTGATTTAGGTAACTTGGAAATTCAAAAGTCAAATCTGCCAACTAATTATGAATTTTCGCACAAATGCATTTAATGAAATATAATCAGCATATCAAGCCCAAAATATGATTAATTAGGCCCAAATGAGTCTTCTCATGTGTTGTACTTGATCCAAGCTCCTTAAATTGAAGTCTCCAAGCCCAAGATATGATCAGTAGCTCCATTTTCAGCCCAAATGACATTAGTGACATCCTCAGCATTTTTATCCAGATTTGATACTCCAATAAATGCCATTTGCTTTGTCAAGGTGTCTTGCACTAGCCCACTCAAAGCTTCCTTAATTCTTTTAGCTCTTGCTCTTGTGATTGGTCCAGTTGGGATTTGCAATGGATCATTGGAAGTTGAGGAGTTAGCTTGCTGTATCGCATCATCCCCCTCTCCTCAAAAGGATTCGACCTCGAATCATCACCTGCATCAAAAGGAGATAAATCAGCCACATTGAAAGTAGCACTAACATTATACTTACCAAGTAAATCAATTTTGTAAGCATTGTCATTGATTCTTTCAAGCACTTGAAATGGACCATCTCCTCTTGGAGCTAATTTGGACTTTCTTTGAGCTGGAAATCTTTCTTTCCTCATATGCACCCACACCCAATCACCAGGTTCAAAGAGAACACGCCTTCTTCCTTTGTTAGCCTTGGATGCATATTGCTCATTTTTCTTTTCAATTTGTTGTTTCACTTTTTGATGAAGTTGTTTCACTGTTTCAGCTTTTTTTGTCCCATCAAGACTGGCCCTCTCATCAATAGGCAATGGTAATAAATCCAAGGGAGTTAGTGGATTAAAACCATACACTATTTCAAAAGGAGAATAATCAGTAGATGAGTGCACACTCCTATTGTAAGCAAATTCAATGAATGACAAGCAATTTTCCCAATTCTTCAAGTTCTTTTGAATCACAGTTCTAAGCAATTGAGTTAAAGTTCTATTAACTACCTCAGTTTGTCCATCAGTTTGTGGATGACAAGTAGTAGAAAACAATAATTTAGTACCCAGCTTACCCCACAAAATCCTCCAAAAATGACTCAAGAATTTTGTATCCCTATCAGAAACAATACTTTTAGGAACACCATGAAGTCTTACAATTTCCTTAAAGAACAAATCAGCAATGTATGTGGCATCATCAGTTTTATGGCAAGCAATGAAATGTGCCATTTTAGAAAATCTATCGACAACCACAAATATGGAATCCATACCCTTTCTTGACCTAGGTAAACCCAAAATAAAATCCATTGATATATCTACCCAAGGTTCACTAGGCACAGGTAATGGGGTGTACAAACCATGTGGCAAGACTCTAGATTTAGCCTTTTTACAAGTTATGCATTTAGCACAGATTCTTTCCACATCACGTTTCATTTTAGGCCAAAAGAAATGTTCATGCAAAACATCCAAAGTCTTTTTCACACCAAAGTGACCCATTAATCCTCCCCCATGTGCTTCTCTCACAAGTAATTCTCGCAAAGAACATTGAGGCACACACAATCTGTTTTCTTTAAACAAGTACCCATCAATCCTATAAAACTTTTCAAATGCTTTCTTTTCACAAGCAAGAAACACTTCAGCAAAATCAGCATCAATGGCATACAATTCCTTGATATATTCAAAACCAAGCAACCTAGCATTTAGAGTAGTAAGAAGAGTATACCTTCTTGACAATGCATCAGCCACCACATTTTCTTTACCTTTCTTGTATCTGATGACATACGGAAATGTCTCAATAAATTCCAGCCACCTTGCATGTCTCTTGTTCAGCTTACCTTGACCCTTAATGTGCTTCAAAGATTGATGATCAGTATGAATTACAAATTGTTTAGGCCAAAGGTAGTGTTGCCAATTCTCTAATGCTCTTTTAAGTGCATAGAGCTCCTTGTCATATGTTGGATACTTCAAGGCTGCTCCATTCAACTTTTCACTAAAATAAGCAATTGGCTTTCCTTCCTGCATCAAAACAGCTCCTATTCCAACTCCAGATGCATCACATTCAATCTCAAAAGTTTTGTTAAAGTTAGGCAATACTAATACAGGTGCAGAACACAATTTATCCTTAAGCCTAATGAATGCAACATCTTGTTCTTTATCCCATTTAAAACCAACAGACTTTTTAATAACTTCAGTGAGTGGTGCAGCAAGTGTGCTAAAATCTTTGACAAAGCGCCTATAAAAACTAGCCAAACCATGAAAGCTTCTCACCTCAGTTATGCTTTTAGGTGTTGGCCATTCTTTAATAGCTCTTATCTTTTCTTCATCAACTTCTATTCCTTTAGCACTCACCACAAAGCCAAGAAAAACAATTTTATCCATACAAAAATCACACTTCTTCATATTTGCAAACAATTTTTCCTTTCTCAAAACATCAAGCACACAATGCAAATGATTCAAATGCTCATCAAGATTCTTGCTGTAAATCAGAATGTCATCAAAATAAACCACAACAAATTTCCCAATGAAAGCACGCAAAACATGATTCATTAATCTCATGAAAGTACTAGGTGCATTAGTTAACCCAAATGGCATAACTAACCATTCATACAAACCATGTTTTGTTTTGAAAGCAGTTTTCCATTCATCCCCTTCCCTCATTCTAATTTGATGGTATCCAGATTTCAAATCAATCTTAGAAAAGACAATAGACCATGCAATTCATCAAGCATATCATCTAATCTAGGAATGGGATGGCGATACTTTATAGTGATGTTATTCACAGCTCTGCAATCAATGCACATCCTCCAAGTTCCATCTTTCTTTGGGACCAAAAGTACCGGAACAGCACAAGGACTCAAGCTTTCTCTAACATATCCCCTTGCCATGAGCTCTTCCACTTGCCTTTGAAGTTCCTTTGTCTCTTATGGATTGCTTCTATAGGCTGGCCTATTAGGAATTGTTGCTCCTGGAATGAAATCAATTTGATGCTCAATTCCTCTAATGGGTGGTAATCCAGGTGGAATCTCCTCTGGGAACACATCAACATATTCCTGCAATAAAGAACTAACAACACTTGGAAAGGAAGAGTTAATGTCATTAGTATCCAAAAAGGATTCCTTGTAAACAAGGAGAAGCAAATGTTGTTCAGCCAAAAAGGCATTCCTCACTTCACTTTCTTTTGCATAAAAACTCAATTTCTTTTTCTCTTTTCTCTCTTCATTTTTTTTCTGAAATTCTTTTTTTGAACTCTCATCTTTTCTCTCCTTTTCACTCCCATTTCTTTTTGATGTCTCTCTCACATTTTTCATATCACTCTCTTTTTTATCTCTCTCTTTTTTCATCTTAAGTTGATCCTCATACACTTGCTTTGGGGTCAATGGTACAAGAGTAATGGGTCTGTTGTTCATTACAAAAGAATATCTATTTGTAAGCCCATCTTTCTTTACCTTTCTATCAAATTCCCAAGGTCTTCCCAAAAGTATATGTCCAGCATGCATAGGAACAACATCACATAATACTTCATCACAATACTTCCCAATTGAAAAAGAAACAAGAACTTGCTTATCAACTTTAATCTCCCCACATTCATTCAGCCATTGCAGCTTGTATGGTCTAGGGTGTCTAACAGTGGGCAAATGTAATTTCTCAACCATTGTAGTGCTTGCAACATTTGTAACACTCCCACCATCAATTATCAAACTACATACCTTGTTATTAATGAGGCAGCGAGTATGGAAAATATTTTCCCTTTGCTCATTCAACTCATCTTCCTTCACTTGACAATTCAAGGCTCTTCTAACCACAAGGCATTCTCCTTCCACAGCATACTCAATCCCATCATCACTAGCATCTTCAAGTAGGGGCATGGAGTCATCACTTTCACTCTCACTTTCAGTCACAACTTCATTATTTTTCAGAATCATAACTCTCTTGTTGGGGCATTGAGAAGCAATATGACCTGTACCCAAACACTTGAAACATTTTATATCCCTATTTCTAGAAGTTTGGGAATCAGATTTACCTTTGCTCTTTGATGAAGCTTCTTCTTTGCCTCTAGTGGTCTCCTTTTGGATAGCTTTTTCTCCTTTCTTCCAATTCTGTTTGAAAGAAGAAGTTGATCCAGAATGAAATTTTGAAGCACCTTTTCGCTTGAGTTGCTTTTCCACCTTAATAGCCATATGCACCATGTCTTCTAGTTCTACATAATGATGCAATTCAACTATATCAGCTATATCTTTGTTCAACCCACTTAGAAATCGGGCCATTGTTGCTTCTCTATCTTCTTGCACATTAGCTCTTATCATGGCCAATTCCATCTCCTTATTGTACTCCTCTACGCTCCTAGGACCTTGTGTAAGGGTCTGCAACTTTTGATAAAGCTCTCTAAAATAATGGTTGGGAACAAATCTCTTCTTCATTAGAGCTTTCATTTCGCTCCAAGTTGTTACAGGCCTCTCTCCATTATTCCTCCTATTAATACCCAATTTATCCCACCAAACAATGGCATAATCAGTGAATTCTATTGCTGCCAACTTCACCTTTTTAGCTTCAGAATAACTATGACACTCAAAGATCATTTGATAGGGGAGCATGGCATGATCAAGCATCAAAGGAAGACCAAAACACGGAGCGTGGAGCCCAAGCTAAAAGATGGAAGTCCAATATTCTAAAAGACCCATTACAAGGCATTGTAGGCCCAATGACAAGAGCAAGGACCAAATCTATGAAAGAGGCGCTGAATTGTTTGATAAAAGATCTTAAAGAGTTAGAGCCCATTTATTTGGAAGAAGCATCCCTCAATCAGCCCATCAAGGGTCCAAACATGGTGATTACATTGCTAGAAGCCAAACAAGATGATGTACAAGGCCCATGTGCAGTCCAGATTAAAGAATTCACTCAAAATACCATGTGACAAGCATGTGCCTTGGAGGAGGAGCATAAGTGACGTCCAAGAATATTCAAGAAGAATCAAGAAGGCGTCTTTATGTATTAGTTATGGTTTAATTTCGTTTTTTTTAGTTTCCATTTTTATTTGCATTAAATAAGGCCTTTTGGTCAAAGATTGCATAAGAATATTTTAGGTTAGTTTCCTATTTTTAGGTAGAAGCCTTTTTCTTCAAGAAAAGGTAATTTCCTATTTCCTTTAGCCTTAATTGGTGCCAACCAAGATAGTCAATCATCATTAAGGCACATTTATGGCATTTATGACCTAGGGTTTTTTTATTCTAGAGTGTTCTTTTGCTGCCTATATAAGGCTACGTTTTTTGTAATTGAGAATCAGATTTGAATGAATGAATTTTAGAGAATTTTATTTCTCTTGAGTGAGCTTTGCTTGCCGCCTCGTATTCTCGTGGGAATACTCGACTGTATCAAGGACTGATCATCCTTGTGGTGTCTCCATGGCTAGGGTTGTAAGAGACAGGTTCTCTTAAGGTCCTACCTTTGATCGTTCGTCTAGTTTCCTAACTTGTTTCTAGCCGATCCATATCCGTCCCTTATATCATTTGGCATCAGAGCTAAGGTTTGCTAGAATTCAAGTTCTATCCTTTTATCTATTATTTCTGTTTTCTTGTTTCATCTTCTTAATTCTATCATTCGTTCTTCATCCCTTGCTTCCATCAATTTGTTTCTTTGCCTTTCCACCTCCTATTTGTGTTTTTTTTTTGTGACTTTCTGTGTTCCTTTGAGCAGCAAAAAAAAAAAAAAAAAGAAAAAAATTCGTGCACCAAAAAAAAACAAAAAAAAAAGGTGTTGTGTTGTGAAAAAAAAAGGAGTGCTAGAAAAAAAAAAAGGAAAAAAAAATCCGAAAATTCAAAAAAAAAAAAGAAAGAAAGAGAAGAAGCTGCAGATTTGAGAATTGCAATGTTAAAGATGAGTTTCCTAAAATTGAGAAGAGCTTCCATTACAAGTCACAACTAGTTTCCTAAATCGTTAAACTTGGGTGGTAAGAGTTCTTATTTCCTCTCTTTGCATGTTTCCTAATTTCTTCTTGTTTCCTATTTTTTGTTCCTTTCCTTTTTTTTTTCCGTATTGCTTAATTTGAGTTTCTTTCCTTTTCCTTCAAGTTTCCTATTTGCTTCCTTCCTTCCATATCTCACCTTCCTAACTTGATTTGCTTTTCTTGCAAGGTGCCCAATTTCCTAAATTATTTTCAAGGTAGCACCTTTCCTAAATATTTTCTTCCTTTTTTTTTTCTTCTTTCTTTTCTAATTCATAGCTTTCCATATTCTCCTTTCTTTTCTTTTTTTTCCCTTTTACGTTTTCCCTCCTCTTTTCCTTCCTTTGACATTTTTGGTACCTATCCTTCTTCTTTTATCACATGTTCCTTTCTTATCTCTTATATTTTCTGGTTCTTGCAATTCTGGTTGTGGAGATTACCATTTACTAACATTGTCTCTTGATTTTGTTGAGTTTCAATCAAGAATACTATAGGAGGCAAGTTTGAGTGGTAAAAGGCGAGAGTGTTATTACATCAATTTAAGAGCCAGATTTGAGTTAAACACGAGTGACACTACAATTTCTCGAGTGAAACACGCGAGTAGAGTGGTAAGGTCCCTTCTTACTATTTCATTTCTCTTTGATCACACTAACGTTTCAATTTCAAGATGAGTGACAAAGAAGCCAATGTGGAAGAATTCAACACAGATCCTAAGCTGTTCATGAGAGCCATGAGAGATGAATTTCTCAAACTCAAGTTGGAGCTAGAGGAGCTAAAAGCATCCAAAGCAAGTAGTGGTGATGAGGAGGTGATTAGATCTGGTTCTTCATCCTCAAAGAATAGGAGCAGTCCTAAAAAACGTGATTTGGACACCTATGACCCAAAGATCAAGTACCCTACCTTCAAGGGTAATATAAATCCAGATGCATACCTTGATTGGGAGATGAAGTTTGAGCAAATCTTTAGGATGAATGACTGGCCAGAAGAAAAGAAGGTAAAAATTGCTTCATATCAATTTTCTGACTATGCTATTGTTTGGTGGGAAGATTTACAGCTTAAAAGGCGCCTTAAGGGCAAAGGACCACCTCATACATGGTCAAAGCTAAAGAAACTCATGCGCAACAAATATGTCCCTAGTTACTACTACCGAGAGCTAAACAGAAAGTTACGACTGTTTGGCCAAGGCTCTATGACTGTAGATGAATATGTGCATGAACTTGACCTTCTTAAAATGCGAGCTGGAGTACAAGAAGGAGAAGAAGCAAGCATGACCAGAATCATTGATGGGTTAAGGCCTGAAATTAGAGACAAAGTTGAGATGTACACTTTTGTTGATAAAGAAGAGCTAGTGCATAAAGCCATCAAAGTTGAGAGGCGGTATAAAGAAAAACACTCCAAATCCTCATCTCATGGTTGGAGGGACTCTAGATCAGCATCCACGTGGAAGGATTCTAAGGCTAAAGATGTTGCAAAATTCACACCAAAAGCCAAGGAGGAATCCAAGCCCAAGATTGATGGCGGTAAGAAACTTGACTCTAAAACTTCTTCTACTGATAGAACCTCTTCTCTTCAATGTTTTAGATGTCATGGAAAAGGGCATATTGCTTCCCAATGTCCCAATAAGAGGGCCATGATTCTCAAAGATAATGGCGAGTATGACAGTATGCATTCTAGCGATGAAAGTGATGATGACATGCCTTCTTTGATGACTGATTCTGAATTGGAGATTGATGAAGCTGAACCCGTTAAGGGAGAAGCATTAGTGGCTAGAAGAGCCCTAAACATGCAACCAAAGGAAGATAAAGAGCAAGAGCAGCGAGAGCTCATCTTCCACACTAGGTGCTTCATAAAGAATAAGGTATGTAGCATGGTTATTGATAGTGGTAGTGTTACCAATGTTGCTAGTACCTTACTTGTTGAAAAGTTGGATTTACCTACTATGAAGCATCCTAAGCCTTATAAATTGCAATGGTTGAATGATAGTGCTGAAGCTAAGGTCACTAAGCAAGTTTTGGTTTCTTTTTCTGTTGGCAACTACCATGCTGAAGTTTTATGTGATGTAGTCCCAATGCTTGCTGGACATCTCTTGCTTGGAAGACCATGGCAGTTTGATAGTAGAGCTCACCATGATGGTTACAAAAATTGTTATTCTGTACCTTTCAGTGGAAAAATCATTGTATTGAAGCCTCTTAGGCCTAAAGAAGCTTATGATGACCAAGTGAGGATTGAGAAGGAATGCAAAAAGATAAGTGAGTGGAGTAAAAAAGAGAGAGTACAGAAAAAGAAAAGAAAAGAAGGAATGAATATGAGAAAAATGAACAAAAGAAAGAGAGTCTATTTGCTGGAAAAAGTGAGGTTAAGAGAGCATTAGTGAGTGAGCGAGTCTTGGTGCTTGTGTACAAGGATGCTTATTTTTCTACTAACGAACTTAACCCCTCTTTGCCTTCTAGTGTTGTGGCTTTGTTGCAGGAATTTGGTGACCTATTCCCTGATGAAGTTCCCGATGGGCTTCCTCCCTTAAGAGGAATTGAGCATAGGATTGATTTCATCCCTGGAGCTTCTATACCTAATAGACCAGCTTATAGAGCCAATCCCGAAGAAACTAAAGAGATTCAACGCCAAGTTGATGAACTCATGAGGAAAGGCTTTGTAAGGGAAAGTTTGAGCCCATGTGCTGTTCCAGTACTTCTAGTGCCCAAGAAAGATGGTTCATGGCGAATGTGCATTGATTGTAGAGCCATCAACAAAATAACAGTTAAGTATCGCTACCCCATTCCTAGATTAGATGACATGTTGGATGAGTTGCATGGTGCTACTTTATTCTCTAAAATTGACCTAAGGAGTGGTTATCATCAAATTCGCATGAAAGAGGGAGATGAATGGAAAACAGCATTTAAAACTAAATTTGGATTGTATGAATGGTTAGTTATGCCTTTTGGGTTAACTAATGCACCTAGCACCTTCATGAGCTTGATGAATCATGTTTTTCGTTCATTTATTGGGAAGTTTGTGGTTGTCTACTTTGATGATATTCTTGTCTATAGTAAAACAATAGATGACCATGTTATTCACTTGCATGAGGTGTTTCGAACTCTTAGGGAGAATAGCTTATATGCTAATTTTCAGAAATGCTCCTTTTGCATGGATTCTGTTGTGTTTCTTGGTTTTGTTGTAGGTGCTCAAGGGATCCATGTGGATGAGGAAAAGGTAAAAGCTATAAGAGATTGGCCAACCCCAAAGAATGCCAATGAAGTCAGGAGTTTTCATGGACTAGCAAGTTTCTATAGGAGGTTTGTGAAAGATTTTTCAACTATTGCTGCACCTCTAAATGAGCTTGTTAAGAAGCATGTGACATTTAAATGGGGTGAAACACAAGAAACAGCTTTTAATACCTTGAAAGAGAAATTAACCAATGCACCACTTTTGTGTTTACCTGATTTTAATAAAGTTTTTGAAATTGAATGTGATGCTTCTGGGATTGGTATTGGTGCTGTTCTAATGCAAGAGTCTAGGCCTATTGCCTACTTCAGTGAGAAATTAAGTGGAGCTTCTTTGAATTACTCTACTTATGACAAGGAACTCTATGCTTTAAAACGAACTTTAGAAACATGGCAGCATTATTTATGGCCCAAGGAATTCATTATTCACTCTGATCATGAAAGTTTGAAGTTTCTAAAGTCTCAAGGTAAGCTTAACAAGAGGCATGCTCGCTGGTTGGAATTCATAGAGACGTTTCCTTATGTGATCAAGCATAAGCAAGGTAAAGAGAATGTTGTTGCTGATGCTCTTTCTAGGAGGTATTCTCTTATCACTTCTCTTCATGCTAGATTACTTGGATTTGAATTATTGAAAGGGTTGTATGACTCTGATTGTGATTTTTCCAAAATTTGGCTTTCTTGTGAAAAGCATGGGGTGAATGACTTTTATAGATCTGATGGGTTTCTTTTTAAGAAAGATAAATTGTGCATTCCCAATTGCTCTATGCGCGAGCTGCTTGTAAAAGAAACTCATGGTGGTGGTTTGATGGGTCACTTTGGTGTTGACAAAACATTAGCTCTTTTGCATGAACACTTTTATTGGCCTGGTATGCGCAAAGATGTTGTGTCTGTTTGTGCTAAATGTGTGACATGTAGGCATGCAAAGTCTAAGGTTCAACCTCATGGTTTATATTCCCCTCTACCTGTGCCTTCCCAACCTTGGGTAGATATTTCTATGGATTTTGTGTTGGGCTTGCCTAGGTCTCAATCTGGGAAAGATAGTATCTTTGTTGTAGTGGATAGATTTAGTAAAATGGCTCATTTTATTGCTTGTTCTAAAACAAATGATGCTGTGCATATTGCTGACTTGTTCTTCAAAGAAATTGTTAGATTGCATGGATTGCCTAAAACCATTGTGAGTGATAGGGATGTAAAGTTTCTTAGCCATTTTTGGAGGACCTTGTGGAGTAAGCTTGGAACTAAGTTGCTGTTTTCTACTGTGGCACATCCCCAAACGGATGGGCAAACTGAGGTCGTCAATAGAACACTCACTACCTTGTTACGTGCAATAATTCAAAAGAACTTGAAGAATTGGGTCAACTGCTTGCCTCATATTGAATTTGCATATAACAGGGCTATTCACTCTTCCACTTCTTTCTCTCCATTTGAGATTGTTTATGGCTTTAATCCTCTATCTCCTTTGGATATTCTGCCTTTGCCTTCTAGTGAACGAGCTAACCTTGATGGCAAGAAAAAGGCTGAGTTTGTGCAGGAATTACATGCTAAGGTGAGGGCCAACATCGAGAGAAAGAATGAGCAATATACAAAGCAAGCTAACAAAGGTCGTAGGAAGGTTGTCTTTCAGCCTGGAGACTGGGTTTGGATACACTTGCGAAAGGAGAGGTTTCCAGAACAACGAAAGTCTAAGTTGCAGCCAAGAGGAGATGGCCCTTTCCAAGTCTTGGAGCGAATCAATGATAATGCTTATAAAATAGATTTGCCTAGCTCCTACGGTAATGTAAGTGCTACATTTAATGTGACTGATTTATCTCTCTTTGATGCTGTAGATTCGAGGACGAATCCTTTTGAGCAGGGAGGGAATGATAGGGGAGCATGGCATGATCAAGCATCAAAGGAAGACCAAAACACGGAGCGTGGAGCCCAAGCTAAAAGATGGAAGTCCAATATTCTAAAAGACCCATTACAAGGCATTGTAGGCCCAATGACAAGAGCAAGGACCAAATCTATGAAAGAGGCGCTGAATTGTTTGATAAAAGATCTTAAAGAGTTAGAGCCCATTTATTTGGAAGAAGCATCCCTCAATCAGCCCATCAAGGGTCCAAACATGGTGATTACATTGCTAGAAGCCAAACAAGATGATGTACAAGGCCCATGTGCAGTCCAGATTAAAGAATTCACTCAAAATACCATGTGACAAGCATGTGCCTTGGAGGAGGAGCATAAGTGACGTCCAAGAATATTCAAGAAGAATCAAGAAGGCGTCTTTATGTATTAGTTATGGTTTAATTTCGTTTTTTTTAAGTTTCCATTTTTATTTGCATTAAATAAGGCCTTTTGGTCAAAGATTGCATAAGAATATTTTAGGTTAGTTTCCTATTTTTAGGTAGAAGCCTTTTTCTTCAAGAAAAGGTAATTTCCTATTTCCTTTAGCCTTAATTGGTGCCAACCAAGATAGTCAATCATCATTAAGGCACATTTATGGCATTTATGACCTAGGGTTTTTTATTCTAGAGTGTTCTTTTGCTGCCTATATAAGGCTACGTTTTTTGTAATTGAGAATCAGATTTGAATGAATGAATTTTAGAGAATTTTATTTCTCTTGAGTGAGCTTTGCTTGCCGCCTCGTATTCTCGTGGGAATACTCGACTGTATCAAGGACTGATCATCCTTGTGGTGTCTCCATGGCTAGGGTTGTAAGAGACAGGTTCTCTTAAGGTCCTACCTTTGATCGTTCGTCTAGTTTCCTAACTTGTTTCTAGCCGATCCATATCCGTCCCTTATATCATCATTTCTATTTTCTTTTCCCACTCTAAGTAGGCTTCAGGATCATTTCTACCTTGGAATGATGGTATCTTCATTTTGATGCTCCCAAGGTTCCCATCTACTCTATCTCTCTCCCTTGGGTTATTTCTCCCATATCTTCTCCCATACCTATCCCCTCTATGCCTATTCCTTATCAGTTCAACTTCAGATTCAGAATTGACTTCATCCTCACTACCACCAACTTTGTTATTTTCAGATTCAAAGTCATCCATAGAAACCTCCCTTTGCCTTCCATGCCTTCTAGGTTTAGGTTGGGCTCTTTGCAGATTTACAATCCTTTCATCTTGTCTATCCATTCTATCCCTTATCTCTCCATAAACCACATTCATCCGTTGAAAATGTTGCTGCATTGCCCTAAGGGTGTCTTCAATATTCATTGGATTTCCACTACCACCAGATGTCCCATCTGCATTAGACATTGTGACTTCAAGGAAAATTAATTATGTTAGTGAAGTAAAGTTCCTCACAAATTTCCTCACGTGTTTCCCTCAAGAATGACACTCAACACTCGTGTTTCACTCAAACTTGGCTTTTAAATTGAGGTATATCACTCTTGCCTTTTTCCACTCTGAAATCCCTCTTGAGGCTCTTTAAAGAACTAAACAATTTAAACAAAGCAATCACAATATGCAGAATCAGCCAACACTTAGGAACTTTGAGAAATTAAGAGTATTGAATATGGACCTTCAAGAAAAGTCAGAAACTCAATTGACACAAGTATTGCAAAAGCCAAAATAGAATTTGGATATGAAGATGATTTGCTCAAAACACTGCCAGCACTATAATTTCTTTTCGTTTTTTTTTTCTGTCCCTTTCTTTTTAGGTACCTTTTTTTTTTTCCTTTTTTTTTTTCTTGTCTTTTCCCTTTTCTTTTCTTTTTTTTTCACTGAATAATGCAAGGAAAATCACAAAAATACCATAAACAAAACAGAACAAGCAATCTGAACCCAGAAATTCCAGAAAACGCGTCCTTTTCAAATGGGTATAACTTGCCCTACAAAAGTCGGATTTAGATGAAACCAAAACGAGACGAAAGAAGGGATTCCGAACTATGAAAATGACCTATTAAACTTCACAAAACTCAACGGAAAAGTGAATGGACAAGGATGACAATTTCGGTGATGAACAGAAACGCAGAAGACGAACAGACACAAGAAAAGGCACCAAATGAAGAACGAAAATGAAGGTAAACTAACAGAAAAATATGACCTGAGTTTAGATCCAAAGCTCTGATACCAAGATGGTGAGAACCCACAAGGGAAAAATCCCACGAACCCACAACCGATCTGAATATACGCACCCCAAGAACGTAAACAAAGGTTTGGTGATCTACTTGAACCCTTGAACACGGAAGAACAAGGACCCGAAGTGTTGAAAGACGCCACAAGATTGATCAAGCCTTGATAAGTCTGTTAGTTCAATGAAGAACCCTAGAGAGAACTCCTCTCAATCAGAAATTGCAAAATGCAAGTTTTCATTCAAAATTCCAAATCTCCTCCCAAAATGAGGGTTACAATATCTTATAGAGGATACATTCAAGATCTGACCTAAAAAGCATTAAATGCAATCTAGAAAATCAAAACATAATAAATTCATAAGGACTTGATTTAGGTAACTTGGAAATTCAAAAGTCAAATCTGCCAACTAATTATGAATTTTCGCACAAATGCATTTAATGAAATATAATCAGCATATCAAGCCCAAAATATGATTAATTAGGCCCAAATGAGTCTTCTCATGTGTTGTACTTGATCCAAGCTCCTTAAATTGAAGTCTCCAAGCCCAAGATATGATCAGTAGCTCCATTTTCAGCCCAAATGACATTAGTGACATCCTCAGCATTTTTATCCAGATTTGATACTCCAATAAATGCCATTTGCTTTGTCAAGGTGTCTTGCACTAGCCCACTCAAAGCTTCCTTAATTCTTTTAGCTCTTGCTCTTGTGATTGGTCCAGTTGGGATTTGCAATGGATCATTGGAAGTTGAGGAGTTAGCTTGCTGTATCGCATCACTCATGCTCATCCCTAGCTTGCTTAACAACTAAATCAATAGCATTTAAACCCATGAATGCAGAATTTTCAAAAGGATAACGTATGGCTTCATTCATATTAAATGTTACAACATGGTCTCCTACTTCCATTATTATACAGCTATGTTTCATGCTTATGATAGTCTTGGAAGTTTGCAGGAAAGGTCTTCCCAAAATCAAAGTGCTTTCATTTGCAAGTTCATTTGACATATCTAAAACATAGAAATCAGCAGGGAATACTAAGGACTTGGACTAGAATGTCTTCTATGATTCCCTTGGGATACCTGATAGACCTATCTGCTAGTTGGAGTACTACACTTGTGTCTTTGATCCCATTAATCCCTAGAGCCAAATAAAGCGACTAAGGCATGATGTTTATGGCAGCACCCAGATCTAATAATGCTCCCTTAATGTGAACCTTTCCTATGGTGCAGGGGATGGTGTAAGACCCAAGATCTTGACACTTAACCGGTAGTTCAGCTTTGAATAAGGATGACACATTAGCACTTACCTGAATTCTCTCAATGGGCCTAAACCTTTACTTGTCATTACACAGTTTCTTAAGTAATTTAAAGTATTTAGGATTCCCTCTTAAGAATTGAATTATGGGCACATTGATTTCTAGTTTGTTAAACAATGTGTAGGCATCAGTAGCAAACTCAGCATCAAACTTTTTCTTACCAGAGAAATAGGCTTTAGGAAAAGGTAGATCTTTAGCACATACCTCCTTACCTACTGGCTTAGAGACTCCTTGGTTGCTGGTTTCTGGCTTGTCCTCCTTTTGCTTATCTTTGTGAGTTAAGCTCTCTACAGTGCTCTAATCTTCTGGCATAGCTACTTGAGATGCTTCTTTTGTGCTTGAGTTGACTTCTCTTCCGATTCAATGTATGCTCTTGCCTTCATCATGAGCTCTTCTTCTTTCGAGCTCTCAGACTTGCCAAGTCTCATTGGGGAAAGTGGAGGACTCTCTACCCCTTGTGCATAATCATCCTTGTCTACTTTTTCACTTTCAAAGTGAATCTTTTTACCACTTCTTAGAGTTATGGCATTGAGCCCCTTTGGATTAATCATTGTGTTAGAGGGAATGTTGCCTCCACTTTTAGCTTGTATGTCATTGACCGCATTAGACAATTGAGTCAAATGACTGGTGATATCAGTGTTCTTTAAAGTGAGCTTCTCCAGTTTCTTATAAACATCTGAGTTATCTTTTTGCATCCCTTGCAATATGGTGGTTATGGAAACAAACTTGTCATCACTTTCCTTCATTCGCCCCTCTATGTTTGTCATCTGAGCAACCATGCTTTTTGAAAGCTGAAAAGTGTCATCACTTCTTGGCTGTGGTTGAGATGTCATGGTGTTAGGTGGAGTTGTCACCACTGCTCTTGAAGGATTTGAAAATGTGCTTGAGGAGGCCCTAGGATTGTGGAACTTATTGCCTTAGAACTGGTTTGGTCTATTTGCTTCCCCACCCCATTTGAAGTTTGGATGATCTCTCCAACCAGCGTTGTAGGTGTTTGAGTAGGGGTCCTTTTCCTGATATTGCCCCTCTCTTCCTTGGTACATGGCATTCACTTCTTCAACCGGCCCAGGGTAATTAGCAGTAGTATGCATTGGTAAACTACAAAATTCACAACTTGTAGCTACTAATGCAAGGGATTGAGTCTTGTTGGAACAGAGACTCTCAACAGTATTGGCAAGTTTAGACATGTCTTGTGCTAACTTGACCAAGAGGGGATCTCTTTCAGATTTGGGGTCTTTTGAATCTCTTGCGTTCACATGTTGTCTATTAAGAGCAAAGGTCCTTATTAACTCCCATGTAGCCCTTGGCTCCATATTTTCCACAAACCCATTAGCACTGGCATCCAAAACTTGTGCATCATATGTTGGCAACCCATTGTAGAAATATTGCACTAAGTGCTCCTCAAGAATCTGATGGTTAGGCAACAGGTAAGCATCTCTTGAAATCGACTCCAAAATTCAAAGAATGTCTTAAATGGCTCTTGCTTAGCCGTTGAAATTTCCTTGCGGGCGGCTGAAATCTTTGTAAAGGGAAAGTATTTATCCAAGAATGCTTTCTTCAAACTGGTCCATGACTCATAGGCATTGTCCACATAGAGTGACAGGTTCATGTACCATTCTTTAGCTTTGCCTTCCAAAGATAAGTGAAAAACCTTCCACATGACATCATCAATACTGGCTCCTACTGGCTTCATGGACAAACATTGCATATAAAGAGTCCGAAGGTGCAAGTATGGGTTTTCTCCTCCAAGATCATGGAACTTAGGCAATGAGTGAATCAATTGACCTATAATTTCAAAATCTGCATTGAAGGTAGAAAAAGCACCAAGCATAGGTTCAAAGTTCCCATAAGATTGAGTTAGTTCCTTAATGGTTCTACCCCTAGGTTGTTCATTAATCCTATTTTAGCCATTATTTTCTCCTTGCCCCTCATTACCACCATTATTAGGTCTATTATGGTTACCATTCCCATCCCCATCGTTTGGACCATGAGGAGGTACTTCAGCCATAATTTCTTCTTCTACTTCCTCACTCTCACTAGATGAATGGGCTAGGTCTCGTAAAATAGGTGGTCTACGAGATGCGGTAGGTCTACCTCTCCTGCCTCTACACACTCTAGGCATGCACAATTACTCAAGAATTCAAGCACAGATAGAGATCAAGAAAGATGTAAGTTCAAAACTGTGTATTTACCAAGTTTGTAGTTCAAAATTGAGGCAAACTCAATGATTTCAAATAATGCTCAGTGAGTTTGAGGTGTATAAAGTGCTATACACTCTTAAAGTATGTGTAGAAAGCAAAGTTATGCAAAAAGAGTAAGTCTAGACACTCAGGAAGATTTTCAGTGGGAAACTAGATTAGGTCGCGAATCAAATGAACAAAAAGCAAGCCTGAAAGAAAAAAAATTTGAGGTCGTGACTTGCAAAATCCCAGGTCGTGACTTAAACAGACCGAGAGCAATACTAGATAACAGCAGGTTGAGGTCGCAACAAGCCACAAGTCAGGTCAGAACTCAAACACTTAGGTCATGACACCAAATATGTGAGGTCGCGACTCAAGGTCACAGAGAGCTATTTTCGCAAAATTTTTGAAGAAAAATACCAAGTACTTCAACCAGATGCTGAACAACTATGCACAGAGTTCAAAATTTCAAGCAATTGGAAAATACTCAGGATCAAGCTAGAATAAAATGCAAAATGCTATGCAAAAAAATACAAATGCAACTGTATAGAAAAACAAGATATTTGGTTCTATTTCTCAAAACTTTTGATGCTATGAAATGCAAGATTTAAGTTCAAAAACTAAAACTTTACGAGAATCGATCTAAATCACAATGGTGAAGAAAACCAATTACTAGGGAACCAAATCAATGGCTCCCTGACAACGGCGTCATTGATCGATGTGCCGGACTGTTGCCTTCCAGATCGTCAAGAAAGAGAGTTGCACCAGATAAAATGCAGTATAGGATACAACCAGTCGTTCTCCTTGAAGAGCTTGTTATTGGAAATCCTAGTCTAAATTGGGTTTCAAAAACATTGTAAAAAGGAGGGTTTTAGTTGTTTTAAAAGTGGTGCAACAAATGTAAAGTGTAGAAAATTAACTATTTTTGGTATTTTGAATGAATGAAGAAATGTTTTGGATTAAAAGAGAATTATTGTTAAAGAGTCTCTTGATAATGAAAGCTCAGCTATCACTGCTCTTTAGAATGATTGGGAGTTTGGAAAACCTTTAAGTATGAAGAAAACCCCAAGTAATCACTTGGGTCCAATGTCTTAATTAATGAAAACTCACATTAATCAAAGTTAATTAACACCTCTTAAGACACTGCTAAAAACCACTTAGACTGTAAATGAATGAATGGTGCAAATGCCCTCTGAATGTCAATCGATAGCCACAGAATACCAAGCACTCAGATTAATCAACAATTATCATTGATAATCAAACTGAACACAAGGATTCAAACTGAAATATTAAAATAGATTAATCAACATTAACATCATCCAATCCAAATACAATAGAATAGTCTAAACACAAGATTTACAATCATAAACCAAGTTTGATACAAGTGTAGAAAGTTCCTAAATCTGAAAAATTCAACACAGCATTAAACAATGATTTAGATTATAGAAAGAAAACTCCCTAATTAAGTCCTTGAGCTCAAGCTTTGTCTTCCATCACCAAGAGGCTAAGGGTCTAGCCTCTCATGCCTTCAAACCAATTGCAATCGCTTTAGGAATGAATAACCATAGTTAAAGCTAAAAATAAGGTTGGAAAAATGGAGAAGAAGGGTGTTGGAGTGGTTTGATCAGTTTAGAAATACAGAAAATGATGAAGAGATGAAGAAAAACGGAAGCTTTGGCTCAACCTTGTGCAAATTTGCAGAATGGAAGAGTTCCCTTTCGTGGTGGCTGCCCTCCTTAGGTATAAAAGCTCAGAAACTCATTCCAAAATACACAGCTTCACTTAACGCACTCAGGTCGTGACCTCAGGAATGTAAATCATGACTCTGGGGGTCAGGTCGTGACCTGAGAGGTTTCTTATCATTGACCTGGGAAGACAAAGAGCTCGCATCTTTACTTAGGTCCAAAACACGTGGTTTCAATAAAATGGCATCCAGGTCGCGACCTAAGTATTCCATGTCGCGACCTGGGGAGGCAGAACACTCTTAACTTTTGTGTTTTGGTCCTTGTAACATTTTGGCTCCATCCATGCTCTATCATGACTCTTGAGTCCTTCTCTAATTACCTGAAAATTACAACAAAGAGCTTTGTAAAGATCAACTGATTACAGATCAAGGCAATTAAAATTTAGAAGAGAAAAATGACCCTTTTTTACCCCTTAAACAGAGCAATGTATGACTCAATTAATCAAATGGATATAAATGCATGCATAATGAGGGTAAAATTGTTACAAAACATTAGAAAACATTTGAGAAAACCATATAAAGATTGGGTTGATAATATACTACATTATTTGGTGTAATCATAATTTTTGAAGACCCAGAAGGTGACAATTCCGTCTCGATCAATGGCGCTGTTGTCGGGAAGCCAAGAAATTGGTTCCCTAGTAATTGGTTTTTCATACCATTATAATTTGGGTCGATTCTCATTGGGTTTTAGTTTTTGAACTTAGCCTTTACATTTCATACCATAAAAATTTTTGCAAATAGAAACAAATACCTTGCTTTTCTATACTTTGGCATTTGTATTCTTGCACAGCATTTTGTATGTTGTTCTGACTTGATCCTGAGTGTTTTGGCCAATTGCTTGATGTTTTGGACTTTGTGCATAGTTTGTTGAGCATCTGGTTAAGAAACTTAGTGAATTTTTCAAAGGTTTCATGAAAGTAGCTCTCCACGAAGTGAAGTCACGACCTCATACTCTTGAAGTTGCGACCTCAGTGCTTAAGTCGTGACCTGACTTGTGGCTTGTCACGATCTCAGCTTTATGTTTTTCAATGTTGCTCTTGGTCTGTTCAAGTCACGACCTGGACTTTTTCAAGTTGCGACCTCATTTCCTATTTCCTTTCAGGGTTGCTCTTTGCGTCACCAAGTCGCGACCTGGATACCCCAAGTCGTGACCTGAGCTGGTTTTACATTGAAAATATATTCTGAGTGTCCAGACTTGCTCTTTTGCACATCTTTGCTTTCTGTATATACTTTGAGAGTGTATAGTACTTCATAAACCTCAAACTCACTAAGCACTATTTGAAATCATTGAGTTTGCTGCAGTTTTGACATATACACTTGGTAAATATCAAAGTTTTGACACTACTTTTCTCTTTCACTCTATTTGTGCTTGATTTTGAGTAATTGTGCATGCCCAGAGCACGTAGAGGTAGGAGAGGTAGACATACAAGATCCCATAGCCCACTTCTGTTATGAGATCAATCCCATTCATCTAGTGAGAGTGAGGAAGTAAAAGAGGAAATCATGGCTGAAATACCTTCAAATGGTGGAAATGGGAATGGCAATCATAATAAACCTAATAATAGTGGTAATAAAGGGTAGGAAGAGAATAATGGCTAGAATAAGATCCCTGGACAACTTAGGGGTAGAACTATCAAGAATTAACTCAACCTGATGGGAATTTTGAACCTATTCCTAGTGCTTTTCCTACTTTTAATGCAAATTTTGAAATTAAAGGTCAATTGATCCACTCATTGCCTTAGTTTCATGGTCTTGCAGGAGAAAACCTGTACCTTGATCTCCGGACTCTCTACAGGCACGGTTTGTCCATGGAGCCAATGGGAGCGAGCATTGACAATGTAATGTGGAAAGTGTTTCACCTGTTCTTAGAGGGAAAAGCAAAAGAATGGTACATAAACCTGCCACTCTACCTAGACAATACTTATGAGTCATGGATTAGTTTGAAGAAAGCATTTCTGGACAAGTATTTCCCCTCTACCAAGATCTCAACTGCTCGAAAGGAAATTTCAGCAGCTAAGCAAGAACCATTCGAGTTATTCTTCAAATTCTTGAGTTAGTTTCAAGAAATGCTTACCCGGTGCCCCAATTATCAAATCCTTGAGGAGCACTGGATACAATATTTCTATAATAGATTGTTGCCCTATGATGCCCAAGTCTTGGATGCTGTTGCAAATGGATATGTGGAGAATATGGAACCACGAGCTGCATGGGAGTTTATAAGAACTTTTGCTCTCAACTGATAGCATGTAGGCTCAAGGGATCCAAGGAATCACAGAGTTGAAAGAGATCTACTTTTAGTCAAGCTAGCCTAAGACATGTCTAAACTCGCAAATACAGTTGAAAGTCTTTGCTCCAACAAGCCACAATCTCTTGCTTTAGTGGCTACAAGTTGTGGGGGTTGTAACTCTCTGATGTATACTACACGAAATTGTCCTGGGCCGGTGAAAGAAGTCAATGTAATGTACCAAAATAAAGAAGGGCAATATCAGAAAAGAGACCCCTGCTTCAATACCTACCATCCTGATTGGAGAGACCACCCAAACTTTAAATGGGGAGGAGGAGCAAATAGGCCAAATTAGTTCCAAGACAATTAGTTTCACAACGCTGGGGCTTCCTCAAGCAACTTTCAAGACCCTTCAAGAGCAATAGTTGCAACCCCCTAACAGGCTATGGTATATCTCAACCACCACTAAGAGGGGATGACACTTCTCAACTTTTGAAGAGTATGGCTACACAGATGACAAACATTAAAGGACAGAGGAGAGTGATGACAGTTTGTCTCCACAACTACCATATTGCAAGGGATGCAGAAAGACAACCCATATATGCACAAGAAATTAGAGGAGCTTACCTTGAAAAACACTGATATCACTTGTCATTTGACCTAACTGTCTAACGCGGTCAATGACATACAAGCCAAGAGTAGAGGAAGCATTCCCTCCAATATAGTGATCAATCTAAAGGGCCTCAATGCTATAACCCTACGAAGTGGTAGGAAAGTTCACTTTAAGGGTGAAATGGTAAAAAGATTGAAGTTGATCAAGATGTTGGCAGCCTTCTGCTTTCCCTAATGAGACTTGGCAAATCTGAAAGCTCATAAGAAGCGAAGCTCATGAAGAGGGCAAGAGCACAGACTGGTCTAGAAGAGAAGCCAACTCCAGCATGTGACCAAGTAACTCAAGAAGCTATGTCAAAAGATAAAAATATCATGGAGAGCTCCACTTACAAAGGCAAACAGAAAGAGGACAAGACAGAGATGAGCATACAAGGAGCCTCTAAACCTTCAGGTAAGGAGGTAAGTGCTAAAGATCTCCCTTTTCCTAAAGCTTATTTCTCCGGTAAGAAAAAGTTTGATGCTGAGCTTGCTACTGATGCTTACACTCTTTTCAACAAGCTGGAAATTAATGTGCCCATAATTCAATTCTTGAGAGGAAACCCTAAATACTTTAAAGTATTAAAGGAACTATGTAATGACAAGCAAACGTTTAGGCCTCTCAAGAGAATTCAAGTGAGTGCTAATGTGTCATCCTTATTTAAAGCTGGATTTGACACCATCTCCTGTACAATAGGAAGGGTTCACATCAAGGGAGCGTTGTTAGATTTAGGGGCTGCTGTAAATGTCATGCCTTGGTCAGTCTATTTGGCTTTAGGGATAAATGGCATTAAAGACACAAGTGTAGTATTCCAATTAGCAGATATGTCTATCAGGTACCCCAAGGGAATCATAGAAGATATTCTGGTTCAGGTTAAAGACCTAGTAGTCCCTACTGATTTCTGTGTTTTGGACATGTCTAATGAACTTGCAAATGAGAGTACTCTGATTTTAGGAAGACCTTTCTTGCAAACTTCCAAAACCATCATAAGCATGAAGCATAGTTGTATAATAATAGAAGTAGGAGATCATGTTGTAACCTTTAATATGAATGAAGCCATGCATTACCCCTTTGATAATTCTGCATTCATGGGTTTAAATGCCATTGATTTAGCTGTTGAGCAAGCCAGGGATGAGCATGAGCTGTGAATGCATGATGGTGATTACATGTGTTTTCCTAAATCGATTGATTCTTCTGTTGCATCATCACATGAATCTTGATGAGCTTGACTCATCTTTGAGTGCATATGATTAATACTTTAATTCCCTCTCTTCTGTTTATTCATTCTCTAGCACTTGTGGAGATGAGGTGCCATGTATTAATTCTTTAGAAATTGATAGCATGCTTTCTATTTCTCAAGATTTTTCTTTTCCATCAAGTTTTGATTCCATTTTTGTGTTTACTACTAATGTTGGCCTTGGAAAAGGTATATTAGCTAATGATGTAGGTATTCAAGATATAGTTACTACTAAGAGTGCAACAAAATCTGAGGATATGAGCCTCTGCGGGTTGAGGTCGCGACCTGAGGATTCTCAAGTCGCGACTTTAGACATGAATTTTCTAGAAGGTGGCCTTTGTGAAGTGAGGTTGTGACCTGGAGTTGTGAGGTCATGACTTGAGCCCCCTATTTCACCTCCTAAACTTCAAACTTCAATTGCTTCACCACCTCATGTCCTGAAGACTTTGGTTAAAGGGCCAACACTTTCTGACTCAATTGTTACTCATACACATTCTAAGATTACACCCCATACCTTATGATTTTTGAATGATCTAGTCTCTAATAATGATGTAGGTATGGAGGTGAACCAACCTAAGGTTGTTGCTGTTGTAGACCAACTCAAGCTTGGTGCAACATCTGATAGGACTGAAGCAAGCATAGTGAATCCAAGTGAAGCTGGCGAGTGCATTTTGCAAGGATCTAAAAAGGGGAGTTGCTCTAACTCTGTTGATTTCCCTACTCTAATTCCCTCTATTGTTCAACCCCTAACTTTAGAACTAAAAGATTTACCTCCCAACCTCAAGTATGCTTATATTGAGCCTGTGAATAAATTGCCTATTATTATTTCTAGTTCTTTAATTGAACATGAAGAGACTAGTCTAATGGAAATTCTTAAAAGAAATAGGAAGGCTTTGGGTTGGTAACTAGCTGACATTAAGGGAATTGACTCTAGTGTGTGTACCCATAGGATTTTATTGACTAAGGATTCCAACCCCATTAAGCAAAGCTAGAGAAGGTTGAATCCTCTAATTTCTGATGTGGTTAGGAAAGAAGTAGATAAACTTTTGAGGGATGGAATTATTTATGCTATATCTGATAGTGAATGGGTGTCACGGTATAAGTTGTGCCAAAAAAGAGTGGAATCATAGTAGTTAAAAACAAGAACAATGAACTGATGGAAGAGCATGGTGTGATCAAGAGCATGGGCAAGGAGCCCAAACAAAGAAGTCCAACATTCCAAAAGATCCATTACAAGGCATTGGAGGCCCAATGACAAGAGCAAAGACCAAAGCTTGAAGGAGGCCTTAAATTGTCTAATAAGAGAGCTAAAAGAGCTAGAGCCCATTTATTTGGAAGAAGCACATTTTAACAAGTCTAAAAGGAGTCTAAAAATGGTGATCACATTGCTAGAAGCCCAACAAGATAATGTACAAGACCCATGTGGGGTTCAGATTGAAGAATTCACTTAAAATACCATGTGCCTTGGACAAGGATCATAAGTGACATCCAAGAACCTTCAAGAAAGATCAAGAAGGCATCATTATGAATTGATTATGACTTACATTTGTTTTGTCAAGGAGTGTTCTAGAAGATCATGTTCTGATCTACTTTCCTATTTTTAAATAGCAGACTTGTTCTTGAAATTTAAGTTATTTCCTTTTATTTCTATGTAATAAATGGTGCCTCCTATAGTCAAATAATCATTAATGAGGCATCATCCCTAGCATTTATGTCTTAGGATGCTGATTCTAGAGTGTTATATTGTTGTCTATATATAGGCTACGTTTTTTGTAATTGAATTCAGACCTAGATGAATGAGAACTGAGTTTATTTCTCTCCGTGTGAGCTCTGCTTGCATGCTTGTATTCTCGTGTGAATACTCGATAGTATCAAGGGATTGATCAACCTTGTGGTGTCTTCATGGTTAGGGTTGTAAGAGACAGGTTCTCTTAAGGTCCTATCTAGATCAACCATCTATTCGTTACTTGATTCTAGCCAGTCCATACGTCCCCTCACATCATGAACTCATCCCAACTAAGGTGCAAAACTCATGGAGAGTTTGCATTGACTATAGGAAACTAGATGAATCTACTAGGAAAGATCACTTTCCCTTACCCTTTATTGATCAAATGCTTGAACAGTTAGTGGGGAAGAGTCATTACTGTTTCTTAGATGGATATTCAGGATATTTTCAAATTCCTATAGACCCCAAGGACCAGGATAAGACCACTTTCACTTGTCCTTTTGGAACCTATGCTTACAAAAGAATGCCCTTTGGTCTTTCCCATGCCCCTGGCATATTCCAATACTATATACTATCCATTTTTGCTGAATTTATTAAAAAATGCATGGAAGTGTTCAGGTGATTTTACTGTTTATGGGAATTCTTTTAAAGATTGCTTGAAAATTCTTGATAAAATCTTAGCATGATGCATTGAGAGAAAGCTGGTTTTAAATTATGAGAAATGCCATTTTATGGTTAATCAAAGCATCATGCTAGGATATTTGATCTCTGAAAAAGGAATAGAGGTTGATAAAGCTAAAGTGGAGGTGATATCTTCCTTGCCCTACCCGACCAACTTGAAAGAGTTGAGATCCTTTTTAGGACATGTGGGGTTCTATAGAAGGTTCATCAAGGATTTTAGTAAAATTGCTTTTACCTCTTTCCAAACTGCTGCAAAAGGATGTTGATATTCAATTTGATCATGCATGTGAACTTGCTTTTGATGGATTGATGAATAGGCTAGCTACTCCTCCTATTTTGACCTCTCCCAACTGGGATTTACATTTTGAAATTTCTTTGATGCTTCGGACTTGAGTGTGGGGGCAGTGTTGGGTCAAAGGGAGAATTCTATTTCTAAAGTGATTGCTTATGCCTCTAAAACTCTAGATGCAGCTTAGAAACTGAAAAGAAATTGTTTGTAATTGTTTTTGCACTCGATAAGCTTAGACCCTATCTCATAAATTCCAAGGTGGTTGTATTTATAGATCACATAGCAATGAAATGTCTCTTCCACAAACCTCAATCGAAGCCGAGGCTCTTAAGGTGGATGTTATTGCTACAGGAATTTGATGTGGAACTAAAAGATAGAGCCAGCAATGTCAACCATGTAGTAGATCACTTCAATAGGCTACCACTAGAGACAAGGGGAGTATTAGATTCTGACATTATTTGTGATTCCTTCCCTGACCAGTCTTTATGTGCATTAGCTATTTCTCAGCCATGGTTTGCTCACTTAGTCAACTATCTTGTTACTGGTCTAATCCCTTCTCACCTGACTACTTTTAAGGCTCAAAAGCTTAAGAGCAAAGCTTATTACTATATTTCGGACCTACCGCATCTATGGAGAATATGTACTGACCAAGTGATTAGACGATGCATTCTGAAGTAGAGGCTCAAGCCATCCTAGAAGCATGCCGTGATACCTTATGTGGAGGGCACTTTAGTGCTAGAAAAACAGCTAGGAAAGTGCTAGATCCAGGTTTTTATTGGCCTACCCTATTTAGAGACGCATTCACTTTTTGTAAGGCATGTGATAGATCCTAATGATTTGGGAGGGTTAGTAGAAGGAATAAAATGCCACAACAACCGATCCTATTCTATGAGATCTTTGACGTTTTAGGAATAGACTTTATGGGCCCCTTTCCACCTTCTCACGATTACACCTACATACTCCTAGCTATCGATTACCTCTCTAGGTGGGTAAAAGCTATCCTACGCAAAAGGACGATGCACTTAAAGTTTCCAAATTAATGAAGTCTACTATCTTCAGTAGATATGGAGTACCTAAAGTGCTAATCAGTTATCAGGGAACCCACTTCTGCAGCAAGCTACTTAATAACTTGTTAGTTAAATATGGGGTTTCCCACAGAATGTCCACTCCATACTACCCACAAACCAATGGACTACCTGAGGTATCTAATAGAGAGATTAAATGCATCCTGGAACGTATTGTCAAGCCCTCTAATAGAGATTGGAGCTTGAGACTAGACGATGCATTGTGGGCCAATTGCACCGCCTACAAGACACCAATAGGAATGTCTCTGTACCGGATCATCTATGGGAAGTCTTGTTGCATTCTGGTGGAGCTGGAACATAAATCATACTGGGCGGTTAAGAGCTGCAACACTAATTTGGAGGAAGCTAGTCTGAACATACTCCTTCAGATTCAAGAACTGGAAGAAATGCAGTTAGATGCCTATAACAGCTCAAACATCTACAAGTAAAAAACCAAGCTTGTCCATGATGCCAACATCTTGAGGAAGCAGTTCAAGGAGGGTGATAAAGTATTGAGGTATCAAGCTTGGTTCAAATTCAAGAAGGGTAAGCTCAAGACGAGCTGGGATGGACCATACATTGTTACGAAAGTTCACAACTTCGGGATATAGAGCTCAAGGAGGAGACCACGAGTAAAATGTTACGATGCAATGGTCATCTCCTCAAGCTCTATGAAGAGCCCGCCTCGCCTTCCTAAGGCCAGGTCATCCCTTTCCTATACCTCTTACTTTTCACATGAATTTATTTGTGCCCAAATTATCTTGTTGTGACTGTTTAAGGCTGTGAAATAGAAGTAGTTTTTAAATTCCGTTTGTTATGTTTGTTTTCAATAATCTGCCCTAGCCTTGAATTTGATGTGATTGTGATTATGCTTATAATCTATCATCCCCACACACTTCTCTGCATTCTTGAGTTTTCTCACCTTGCATTTAGCTCTTTCCTCTTTTTAGAAAGGTGATGTGTTGTGCTTCAATCTCAAACTGAACTTCACAACTTCCACCTTCATTGTTTTTGTGTTTGGGCTTTGTGCTTTGGTGTGACTGTGTGCTGCAATGTGGACATTGCTTTGAGTATATAGGGGGAGGGAGGTTTTAAAGTGGTTTTGTACTTTGTTTGTTGGATTGTTCCCTATTATGGATAGTTCTTGTGGAAACTTGCCAGATTTTCTTAAAATTTTTTGAAACTTTTGAAGTTTTCCCCAGTCTTCGATCACTTGTTTTTGAAGTTTTGTATTGAATTGTTGAGAATCTGGTGATGGATTGCTGAGTTGGGTTGTTATGAGTGGTTTTGGTTTAGGGACTTAGAATAGAATTTTTTTTTTAGGTTCTAGAATGTCAGAGACCTCTCTGTGATCTCAGGTCGTGACCTGTCTGCTAAAGTCACGACCTGGAGGTTAGTCTGAGGAGAGGAGCTTTCTGTAAGTTGAAGTCGTGACCTATATATCTCAAGTCACAACTTAGGGAAGACAATAGGTAAAGGCTCTCTAAGTTGAGGTCGCGACCTCAATGTTTTTAGGTCGCGACCTAGAGCCTTCCTGAAACCCCCTCTGTCTACTGAAGTCGTGACCTCACATCCCTCAAGTTGCGACCTGACATGAAAAGTCAGAATTTTTCATTAAGTTCACCTATTTACCCTTACTTATATGCATCCTAATTGCCTCTTTACCCTTTGAACCTACTCAGATTCCAACCTGGTTCACCCCAAGGACCAAAAACCCTAGCCTCCCTTTGTAAAACCACACATAACTCTCCTTTGCTGCTTCCCTCACACATTTACTCTCCATAACCCGCATTGACCTTCTACCTCCTTGAGTCATGACTTCCCTTCTCCTGTAACTGCCTCCCCTTTCAATCTTCTCAATTGAAACTGCTCTTCCTCTTCAAAAAAAAAAACCTGTCTTTTCTTCACCCCCTCATCTCCCTAAACACCGACCTGCTTTCCTATGCTTGCTGTTGCTTTCTTGCCTTTGGAATTCATCCCTTGCAATCCATATTTCAAGCCATTCTTCAATGAACTTCGTTTTTCCTGCCGCTCTTTCAAGGTTTGCTCTGTTTTTCTTTTTGTTCTTCCTAGTTCAGTTTAGTTCTATGTTTTCTAGGGTTTTAGTTTCTAGAGTTTTGATTTTGATTAAGTGGAGTTTGGGCTGGTTGTTTAATCTACTTTTTAACTAGTTTTTGAACAGCTTGGGATTATATTTTCTGCAAAAGGTGGTTTCGAACAAACTGGTTCATTTGTATTTTCTAAACTTTTTGGGTTCAGGTCGTGACCTTAAACCTTTCTGAATTCAAAATTTTCCCTCTGTTCAAGTCGCGACCTCGCTGTTACCAGGTCGCAGCCTGAGCTCATAAAGGACCTTTGAACTTTTGACTCACCCCTGTTGCTTCCAAACTGAAAATTTCTCAATAGATTTTGACTTTACCTATTAAGGAGTTGCAAGAAAGTGGTTTTGGGCAATTAAAAATTTTAAATGATTAAGCTTTCTTATGCTTTTCACAATGGTTTTGAACTATGAGTGTCCTAATGCAACTTTTGAGATTTTACTAAAAATGAGTCTAGCAAGGAGTAACAGTAGGCTAAGTGATTCGAAACCTTTTCTTGACCTTGGAGGTTAAATCAAAATTTGTATCCAATAATTGTACTATAGGATGCAACCGTGGGTCATTTCACTTTATTGGAGCTTATTAACTAGATCTAAGCTAACTTGGATGCCATGCAGTGCAAACTGAATGTAAAAAGGGGTTTTGGTTCTTCGAAAACATTAAGTGAATTGAATCGAATGATAAAAAATATTTTTAGATTTTAGGGAAATAGGAAATGAATGATGGTAAACAGATAACCAAACAATGATAAAAATCCTCTTGAAAGTGTGCTCAGGCTGTCATAGTTCAAAATCAATTGATATGGGAGTAGAAATCACTAAGTTTCAATTGGTAAACCTCAAAGTACTCTTTGAGTCCAGAATCTTAAGTAATGGGACTCCATTACTCAAGATTCTATTAAGTGTCCTTAGTGTGTGTAGAAAGATTTGATTAATGCAACTGGTCAAATGTGATAAAAATCAACTTAATGTCAAAACACAACCGTGCAAGAGTAGAGAGAATGAAAAGATCACAATTAGCATACATGATACTTCATCTAATTAACCTCAAAAGTTCTATAAAAATCAATCCACTACACAAATGGAAATCTAGGACTAATTACAACTATAATCAGATAGTTCAACTACAAACCACAAACTTTAAACCTAGAAATTCATAAACTTATAGCTGAACTAAGATTAAACTACTCCCCTCCTTAGCTCATTGAACTCCAACCATTGCTACACCTTCAAGAGGAAAAGAAATGCCTAGCCACGCATAGAAATCTGAAGCATCTCAACTAGGAATGAATCTGAGCTTCCCATGGTGGAGGATTTCAGTGGAAAAATGGAAGAACATATTAGGGTTGGATGAGATAGAGATGAGAGAGAACAAAATGGAGGCTATATGTGGATCAGTAATGTCACTTCCCCTAAAAATAGGGTTTCTAAACCAGTAATGAAGTGTACTGGGTCGATTTGTGTGAGTGGGTAGGTAGAATTTCTAAAAATGGTTCGGGTCTGGGTTGCTAATTCGAAGAGTTCACTACGACGAAGGTATGGTTTCGCGATGACAAACCATGGCCAAGAAGTCATTTGGTTGAAGTTCTGGATTTCACTGCGGCAAAGGCAGGAGTTGGCCACGGCAAAATCTAAGAGAGATGTTAATGTTGCCTTTTGTGTGTTACGCACCCTTTATAACTCTTAGCTTTACTTCTTGAGTGTCCTGAAATGAAAAGTAATCGTTTGAGGAATCAATCATCTCGAAAATCAACTAAGTACAATTAATGAATAAATATGACAATTTTACCATCAAATACCACTAACTTCAAAACAAGGGCTCTCAAACTCAAATAAGCACAACTACCATCAAAATGAGCCAAAAAGAGTAACAAAAACCTATAATATGTCATCAAATAATATAAACAATTTGAGCTCAATCATATTCCCCCACACTTAGATCTTTGTACTCCTGGACAAAGCCCACAAAAATAATTTGAAAAGGTACAAGTGCAATGACAAATACTAACATGCTTAAAGACGAGAGTAGAAAATTAGTAAGAAATCCGCATGGAGATTGACAACAGTAAAACAAGGATACGCTAAGAAAGTAAACACTATAAGTATTTAATCCAAAAGATTAAGCAAAAGAAATTTATCCCAAGGGTATGTGTTTAGCTCTCAACTCACTTGTTTTGGGATTATTTCACTCTAAATCTGTTCAGTCCAATCTCTACCATAAGCTTGTGATAATTCTACCTATTCACCACAAGAACCACAAATTGCAAATCAAGAGGACTTTTAGGGTTTGTAATGGTTAGTAAGGGTCAAGTGAAATGGATGGGATAGAAGAGAAAGAAGGATTGAGTATAAAACATTACAATTATTCTATTCATGAAACAAACATAAAGATCTCCGAAGAAAGGAGTTAAAGTTTTTCAAGATACTAACTCCCCTTTTTTTTTATATCACTATTTATTTTCTTTCTTTCTCTAGCTTTTCTCAAACATCTCTTTCTTCTTCTTCTTCTTCTTTTTTCTTTTTCTCTCTTTTTTTAACAAAAAACCAAAGCTAAAACAAAATAAAATATTTACTTTTTATTTGTATGTATGTACTTAAAGTGATGGTTCAAAGGGGCTGGTGATGGTAAAGTGTTTGGGCTTGTGTTTAGGTAACAAGGGTTTCTTAATGAATGCCTCTATCATGTTCACAAGATGTTGATCCATGAAGCTTCGATTAAGAATTAAAACAAGTTATAGAGATATATGAAGTTAAATAGATTCACACACATTTAATGAATTTAGGCCCAAATATCCTTCCAACAAGTGTAGTATCTCGATTAATCAATCTCAAGTCCTATTTTCAAAATGCAACCTCATTTACTTTTTTGTCAAAACCGGGAATGATTTAATTAAGTTCAACCATCATTTAAAAGCATGGATAGTTTTCTTCTAAAAGCACAAGTATAATTTGAATTTTCCAAGAATTTTTAAAAATGCAGGAGCATTTAGGGATTTTTTTTTTGAAGCCCTCACCGCGACGAAGAGTGGCTAAGAGGTATATCTGGTAATAAACCTGCTTCACCGCGGAGAACCATAAGTTGGGCACGGCTTGGTATGGTAGAGAAGTAAGATGAGTGAGAACGAAGCACTTGGCCATGGCGGAACTAAAAGTTTGCCACGGCGAAGGTTGGCGAAAAGACAAAATGCAATGCAATTTTCAAATTTCCCTGGAAACTAACTTCAAAAATGCACACAATTGATTAGTTCTAGCACTTAAGGAGCCAAAATAGATGCATGATGAAGCATTTGCTAAACTCCAAAATAGAGATCCCTCCCCCATACTTAAACATGACATTGTTCTTAATGTTTAAACCAGTACATGCAAACCAATCAACGAGTGAACTAGAAGTTGTGAAGTCCAATTTTAAATTGAAGCACAACACATCGAATTCACAAAGAGGAGGGAGAAAGGTGACAGAGTACAAGCAAAACAAAAAGGACAAGTTAAAAAGAGCAGGGGATCAAAACAAAAGAAAAGAAAACAGCAAATCTAACCAATTAAACCAGCATCCAACAAGTATCGTGCATAGCAATTGACACACTAAAAAGCTTAAAAAGTATCCAGAAACTCCAACTCACAAAAAAAAAGTAAAAACAATAAACAAAGCAAACACAGAAACAAAAACTATCGTTGCATCCTAGGGTCATCTACCCCAGACCTAGATGGTCCTGTACCAGAAGTGCTCACTCCAGACATCCCGGCTCCGCTCTGTGGGTCATCCTTCTCAAGGGGTAGGAGGAAGTTCAATCGGTCAACAATCAAAGCATCCACACGATAGTGGTAATACCGGTCTCGATCATAGAGAGCATTGCGGTCCTTTTGCCTCTTCATCTCTTGGAGGAGTGTGACGCGCAACTAGTGGACATGCTTGGCCAGCTCATCAATATCATCAGCCATGGTGTTTGAAGTAATAGGTTCAGGGGCTTCTTGACCTTCTTGGCCTTCTTAGCCCTCATGGGCTGGTACACCAGCTGTAAGAGCTGCTCCAACATCATAGACAGGTTGGATAGGAGGGGGTGAGCCAATGACAGGGCTGTTTAAGGTGGTCATATCGAAAAAGGGGGCTGGCTCGAAGTAGCTATCATTGTCATACTCAGGAACATTGGCAGCACGGAAAAGATCAGTGACGAGGTGTGTAACAACGAAACTATTACACTTATAAATTAATCAATATCAAAAAGTTAACCATGATAGAAAAGAAACTTTATAAAAATATTTAGAAATACTATCATGGTTATATAAACATCCTAAATCATATGAGATTAACCATGATAGAAAAAGAGTTAAACCAATCCATAAATATGTCTATCATGGTTAAAAGAACTTTTTTAAATTAACTACGTCCAAAAAGATATTCATAATGGATAGGGCTTTGGGTATTATGAATCTAGAATATCATTCTCAACCATAAGCCCATAACACAATTTTACTAAATAGTACCTTTCATAACTTTCAACAAATCAAAAGTCATTTGATGTCAAAGATCATTGTGGATTCACCATTCATATCAAACAAAAGAAATCACATGCAAATGCCTAAAGGCCTCCGGCCTTCTACCAGCATACAGTCCAGTAACAGTTCTCAAAAGTACACTGTCAAAATAATCAATCTCAAACATATCAGAGTATGTGGAATGGGCCCTATCATGGCAATATACATCTATCCAACACAATCAAAAGAGTGGAAGCGCTACAATTTTGCAATAGCAGCTCAAGCTTCCGGAGCCTTCCCTGACTGACCCGAACGGGAACTATCACCTGGAAAAGTGTTAAATCAACGGGGTGAGACAAAAGTCTCAGTAACCAACAATCCTACTTATCAAGCATACAAGTAAGTGCTCGTGACGTGTCAAGTGAGACAATTGCAAATTCATAGTATTCCAACAAATTTCATATTGTCAAAGCATATAAAAAGTACAATCAATAATCTTTTCACCTCTCTTATATCCACCCACCTTATATCCTCTGACTAAACCCATGGGCTAAATCCTCATCCATGTGACTGGTAATTAGACAAGCTCACCGATCAAGTGATATGAACCGGCCAAAATCCACAGAGCACAAGACTGGACCATGGGTTCCCCCTCTAGTCTACTAGTAGGGTGTCAATGCCCTATAATGAATAATTGGGCCAAAGGACCAATCAGTGTACACCTGATAGGCCTACCACCTTATATCCTCAAATGTACATAATTCACCCCCTTATATCCTCTTTGTTATAGTACCCATCATCAACATCCGCCACCCCTCATATATCAACACTCAAAATATTGCATTCATAAACAATCATCAACATGTAAAAATCAATTGGGATTTTCCATTTTTCAATTAACTAATAATACCTGAGATCATCATAATAGTAAACATATATCTTTTGCAACAAAAGTCTCACAAGACAATTTCAATAACAACATATTTTCATAGCTCACATCGTAATTCAATAATATTTCATAAATTCCTTATAATTCAAAATCAATCACAAACAACCTACGAGCATGAATAATAAGTGGAAAGTGGTTACCTCTTGTCTAGAACAAGTATTACCACAAGGTTAACCCCGTACTCATACCAATAGCCCAATAATTTAATCTACACAACTAATACATTTACATATCAATACACAAGCTATTTAATTAATTACTTAAACTAAAACATATATATAAGTTAAAATTTCTAATTCTATGCTAAACCCAAACCTCTCATAACCCATAATTAAGTCTTTTAGCACAAAATTTATATATCCTCACAATCCAAAATTTTCATTTAAACCTTTCAAAGTATTTACTTTAATACAGATTTTTCTCAAATTTTTAAATCTGAAATTATCATATTTAAAATTCAAAAATCCTGTTTTAACTTTAAATCTCAAAAACCAACCATTAGAAATTCAATATACATCAAATGCATCTAAGTAAATAATTTAATCAACAGTTTCATGGTATAAATATCATATTTTTCATAAATAAATATCTGTTTAACTAAAATAATTCATTTAAAAATATTAGGTCAGTCAATAAATAAAACTAAACTGATAGAAATGATCTACTAAAATAGCTCTACAATATTATGCTTACCTATCATCAAAACTCAACACTTGCTTCAAACCCTAAACCCAAAAATTATCTCTAAACAGTATAAAACTACCATCATTAGATAGATTTAGATGAGTGAAAAAACTTTCATGAAGAGAGTTTAATGAAGAGAAGTCATTTGGCTTACCAAAATGATCTGCAAAGTTGAAACCCTACTGGAAAAATGAGAGAAGGCGTCGGAGAAGGTGAAAAAGAAAGACGTCGAAATGTTTCTCTCTCTGGCCCCCCAACGGTTAAAATAATATTTTGGCATAAATTCCAGTTAAAGACCCCATATTAAAATGGGACAAAATTATAGTTTGGTACCCCATTTTTTTCCTTTTTCTTTTTTTTAATCTGTTTTATTATTATTATTATTCAGTAATTTCCATATACATATTTTATAAATCTTATTTTCAATAATTCTCTTTTCTTAAATAAATAGAGAATAAAACTCATTTATCAAGCATTAAACTCCTTCTAAACTTAACTAAACACTAGGAATAAGAAAAATAAAAAAAATTGGGATGTTACAAGGTGTGTGAAAAGGATGCTATTGGTGAGTTTGGAGGTATTGATGGCATCATGGAGAGCTGAGTAAATGGTGTCGGGTAAGTCAAATGATCGACCAGTCATCAGAAGGTAGATGTATAAGGCTTGGCGCTTAGGGATATTGGCTAGGTGGGTGGTGGGTATGATGTTGTTGCAAACTAAGTGCAACCAAGAAAGAGCCTTAGGTTGGAATTCGGACCACCTTAAGTATTGTTCTGTAGTGCGGGGGCGATGCCAAGTGGCATCTTCATGACACAGGGTTTGGACTACAGCGTCATAGGGATAGTTATGTTTATATTCTACAAAATGACAATGGCAACAAGGTAGAAGACGATAATGTTATCGGATGTTATCAGCGGTAAAAGAACGATGAACACAGACATTGGAAAAATCAATAATCATGGCACTATAGAATAGGGCATAGGTGTAGAAATGGCAAACAAAGGCGTCATTGCCTATAGAACATTGCTAGACTAAACCAGTCAATTGGGATGCTTAGAGTTGGTGGTCAAAAGGATTGTCTAGGGGGTCTAAAGGGAAGGGTCGCTCCTTAAGAAGAGGTTTTTGGTCAATCTTTTCATAGAGCTCTTTGAAGGTGTACTCATCCCCAGAATCAGATTTAGACATAGTTGCAGGGTTCTTAATACGAGGCAACTTTCTATACACAACACACAAAACACACTAAACAAGCACAAAAACAAACAACAACTAGAAAGACCCCAGGAAACCAAAATTAACAACCTAGACAATAACAAATGGCTATCCAATGATTCATAGGTTTTCAATTTACCAAAAACTTGTACATTTGAATGGAAGGATCATATAAAAACAAAATGCACGATGAATAATTAGATAGCTTGAATACTACGTGAATGAATCTAAAATGAAAACAAGCCTACCCCACAACAAACTAAGGGGACTCAACAGAAAAACTAACAAACCCTAAACACAACAGGAAATCAGAACAAAGAAAGAACAAAGGAAGGAGAAGAAGAAAAGGGAACTTACTGAAACAGAGGGGAAATCCTGCGCAGAGAGGGAAGGAGGCAGCAATGGGGAAGTAACACAAGGGAGTCTAAATGCAGAGAAGGTGGTAGTGGGGAGAGAACATAGAGAGCATGGTGGCTACAATGGAGAGAAAAGAATAGGGAGAGGCGGAAAAAAAGCAATGGTGAAGGAGGCCAACGGTTTTGAAATGTAGGAGAAACATAACGTAAGGGAGAAGAGGGGGTGGCCGACGGTTTAATGGGAGTGGGGCAGTGAAAAGACAATAAAGGAGTTAAAGAATTTGAATGGGTAGGCTAAGGGTAGAATGGTAATTGCACACTGAACAATAGGGTTCAAGGGCAACTAGTCTGCACAAAATTTAGTGTTTTGCTGCAGCGAAATGTCATGTTCGCGCGGTGAAACCATCCTGAGAGGTTGAGAGAGGAAGGAAAAGGGACCTCACAGTGACAAAAGTGTCCGGAGAGGTACACAACCATAGCTCTAGGACATGGCCGTGGCGAAACTGGAAGTTTGCTGCGGTGAAAGTGTCCCGAGAGCAACACACTGAAACTGAGCAAGCTTCGTTGTGGCGACAGCTAGAGTTTGTCGCGGCAAAAGTGGCCAGAGACACCAAAATCAAGCAAAAACAACACAGAAGAAATGAAATAAAGACATAAAAACAAATGAGGCAGTTGGATACTCCAAAAACTTTCAAGTGCATAATAAAAGATCAAACGGTGCCTAATAAGCTCAAGACAAGTAGCACAACATGCAAACTAGAGTAGGGAACCTTCTCTATCAATTAAAATCAGATAATCTATCGATTGGCAGCATTATAGCAGTTAAGCACATAAGGAGAAAAAGCAGAGATTAGAACTAAAAGGGGGGTCTTATTGAATTGAAAAATTACTAACTACACTAAAACTAAACCACTAAAGTGGTTTCTTCCCCACACTCATTCAGTATACTAATGCACAGAATATATCACAAGCAATAATAGGGCAAAAATATATAAATGAGTGAAGGAAAGAAACAACCTGGGGGTTAAGAAGGCTTTTAATTCTCATGGTAGAGCTTCAATAGATGGCCATTGATTTTGAATCTAGCTCCAGTCTCCTTATGTAAAAGCTCAACCATGCCAAAGTTGTGCACCCTTGTGACTGTCCCATCGAGTGTTGAATTTCCCTTACTTGAAAGTGAACTGGGCCTTATAAAATAGTACTCAGTTGCCTTCTTTGAAGTGCTTCCACAGGATTCCCCGGTCTTGTACAAACTTTGTTTTCTCCTTGTAGAGTCTGGAGTTTTCATAAGCTTCTAATCTAAGCTCCTCCAACTCTTGCAGTTACAGCTTCTTCTCCATTCCAGAAGACTCTATGTTCATGTTGCACTACTTGACTACCTAATAGGCCTTGTGCTCGAGCTCCTGGTAGATGGCAAACTTTCCTAAAGACCAAATGGTAAGGCGACATACCAATGGGTGATTTATATGCAGTCTGGTAAGCCCACAGTGCTTCTTCCAAGCGTAAACTCCAGTCTTTCTTAGAAAGCTTTACTATCTTTTTCAGTGTATGCTTCACTTCTCTATTTGAAATTTCAGCTTAACCATTAGTTTGGAGTGATAGGCAGTGGAGACTTTGTGAGTAACACCAAATTTTGCAAATAGATTATCAGCAATACTATTACAAAAATGTGTACCCTGTCACTCACTACAGCTTTAGGGATCCCATACCTATAGAAAATATGTGATTTAAGAAATTTTGAAACAGCTTGGGCATCATCTTTTGTAGAAGGTATTGCTTCTATCCACTTGGACACATAATATATAGCTAACAAAATATATACAAAACCAAAAGATGAAGGAAAGGGCCCTATGAAATCAATACCTCAAACACCAAAGATTTTACAAACAATAAAGGCTATTGAAGCATCTTATGTCTTTTTCCTAACCCTCCAAAACGTTGACATTTGTCACAGGACTGACAAAATGTAGAAGAGTCTTTAAAAAGGGTTGGCCAATAAAATCCAGAATCTAAAATTTTCCTAGATGTTCTCGTTGCACTAAAATGACCCCCATAAACTATGGAATGGCAAGCTGAAATTATGGGCTCGAAGTCTTTACTTGGCACGCACTTCCTAATAACTTGATCACTACACTTTCTCCACAAATGAGGGCATCCCATATGTAGTGTTTGGATTCACTTCAAAGCTTCTATTCCTAAAATTTAGACATAAGAGGAGGGGTGATAGAGGAGCATGGCATGATCAAGCATCAAAGGAAGACCAAAACATGGAGCGTGGAGCCCAAGCTAAAAGATGGAAGTCCAATATTCTAAAAGACCCATTACAAGGCATTGTAGGCCCAATGACAAGAGCAAGGACCAAATCTATGAAAGAGGCGCTGAATTATTTGATAAAAGATCTTAAAGAGTTAGAGCCCATTTATTTGGAAGAAGCATCCCTCAATCAACCCATCAAGGGTCCAAACATGGTGATTACATTGCTAGAAGCCAAACAAGATGATGTACAAGGCCCATGTGCAGTCCAAATTAAAGAATTCACTCAAAATACCATGTGACAAGCATGTGCCTTGGAAGAGGAGCATAAGTGACGTCCAAGAATATTCAAGAAGAATCAAGAAGGTGTCTTTATGTATTAGTTATGGTTTAATTTCGTTTTTTTAAGTTTCCATTTTTATTTGCATTAAATAAGGCCTTTTGGTCAAAGATTGCATAAGAATATTTTAGGTTAGTTTTTTATTTTTAGGTAGCAGCCTTTTTCTTCAAGAAAAGGTAATTTCCTATTTCCTTTAGCCTTAATTGGTGCCAACCAAGATAGTCAATCATCATTAAGGCACATTTATGGCATTTATGACCTAGGGTTTTGATTCTAGATTGTTCTTTTCCTGCCTATATAAGGCTACGTTTTTTGTAATTGGAAAATCAGATTTGAATGAATGAATTTTAAAGAATTTTATTTCTCTTGAGTGAGCTTTGCTTGCCGCCTCGTATTCTCGTGGGAATACTCGACTGTATCAAGGACTGATCATCCTTGTGGTGTCTCCATGGCTAGGGTTGTAAGAGACAGGTTCTCTTAAGGTTCTACCTTCGATCGTTCATCTAGTTTTCTAACTTGTTTCTAGCCGATCCGTATCCGTTCCTTATATCAAGGGGTGAGTCCAATCATGAGATAATTGACAATATTAGCATACCAAGGCTCTTTAACAACCATAGCACATAAAGCGGAATCAGGAAAAGAATCACAATTGAGTTTAGAAGAGTCTACTCCCCTTGTGTCCTCTGGTAGCCTACTTAGGTGATCGGCTACTTGATTCACTGCCTCAGCTCAAGCCTTTATCTTAATGTCGAACACTTGCAGTAGCAAAGCCCATCATATCAATCTTGGCTTGGATTGTGGCTTTTTGAGTAGATAGTGGACAGCTGCATAATCTGTAAACACAACCACTCGAGAATTGATTAGATATTGCCTAAACTTATCTAAGACAAAAACAATAGTGAACATCTCCTTCTCAGTGGTGGTATAGTTAACTTGAGCTGGGTCAAGTGTTTTAAAAGCATAAGCTATGACTCTGGATTGCTTCACCTCTTTTTGACCAAGCATGGCACCATACTACAAAATTAGAAGTGTCACATGATAATTCAAAGTGTAAATCCCAGTTAGGTGAAGTTAGAATGGGAGGTAAAACAACATAGATTTAAGAGTATGAAAGGCATGTCTACAATTGTCATCAAAGTTAAATTCCACATCTTTTTTCAACAAAGTAGAAAGGGGTAGGGCAACTTTACTAAAATTTTTAATAAATCACCAGTAAAACCCTGCATGCCCTAAGAAGGATCTCAAATCTTTAAGACAAGTGGGATATGTGACATGAGAGGGGAACAGATCGGCTAGAATCAAGTAACGAACGGACGGTTGATCTAGGTAGGACCTTAAGAGAACCTGTCTCTTACAACCCTAGCCATGAAGACACCACAAGGTTGATCACTCCCTTGATACTGTCGAGTATTTTCACGAGAATACGAGGCTGCAAGCAAGGCTCACACAAAGAGAAATAAAATTCTCATTTTATTGATTATTCAAAATCATCTCCTTGAAAAGAATACATACTGAATTATTTATAGACTAAGACTCTTGAAAAACCTAATATGAAAATCCTAATTGATAACCTAAGCCCTAAAAGCCCAATATAAGTTTTTAGAGCCTAAGACACTAACTAAATAAAATGCATCAAAAATAGATGCGAAAATACAACAAAATTAGGAAAATCAAAAGACTTTCTAGAATACTCTAACTTGCTAGTCAAGATAGAATAATCTAGATCACATACCACCTGGCAGGATCCCTTCATTAATGAGAAGGATATTATTTGACTCTCTACTACTTAATGCAATACAAAATAAGTGAGTCTTTGACTTCATCAATACAAAATAGGAAACTGTAAAATAAGAAACTAACTAAAACAAATAGAATCCTATTTAATATCATATAATATCACTCTTGATGCTTCTTCAATCTTCTTGGACCTTCCAAATAGATCTTCATAATTGCTATTCACATCTATAAGCATGTATGGGCCTTTTAGACACCCATTTGGGCTTAAATATGGTTCAATCACGTTCTGGAACTCTTATGGTCCATAACACAATGCATTTGGGCCCTAATTTAAATGATTATAGCTCTAATGGACTCCTCGGGGTACATATGATTGTGTTGGGCCTTTAATTACATAGGAATTGGATTCAAATCTCCTTTTAGGCTCTTAGAACACGCTCTTGTCTTTCTTAAGGTCCAAGTGTTTACACTCTAATGACTCACATGCCATGGTGGCTTTCAGAATGGCCTCCCATATGTCATGCCAAGCTCCACATGTGTCCATGTCATCGTCCAAGCAATAATCCATATCATCCTCCATGTAAGCATTTTGAAGCTATAAATCCTTTGAGCACTTTGGAGGGCTGGTTGGGCCTCTTACTGGATGAGCATTTCTTAGGCTTCCCTCCCTCTTCGAAAAGATTTGTTCTTGAATCTTGACAAGTTATGTGATGGATCTTGGCAAGAACTGGAAAAGGATCTTGATGCCTTGAAGTCACATGAAGATACTCTAATAGTGGAAGCTGGTGAAAATTGCTTTGGATTAGAAATCTTTTCTTTCTCACATGCACCCAAATATAAATGATCATGTGTATCTGAAACATCCTACCTTTAACCCCTCAGAGTGCGCATTTGTAAGTGTTATGGTTTAAGCAAGTCATGACACAAGCCCGTGGATTTAAAATTTCAACATAATTATACGATTACTATTCACTGTTCAAATTCCATATTATAGGTCCAATTTCAAAAATTCATAACTAATTCCATAAAAATTGTATCTCTTTGTGTACACATCCAATTAAGGCAATCTACCTCTCATTTTAATGCTTGGGATGTGTACTATGAATCTACCAAATTTTGTGGCTTAACTCATTCATTTGATAGGTCAAACTGGAGCTACAAACTCACTGCTTTCTGACCTACGTTTTATCCCTTAACCTATTTTTACTTTAATTCTTTCTATTTCTTTGGCATACATGAATTGGGTTTGCACTTTTCCAATCATCCTCATACATTTCTATTCATCCCTTAAACACTGTAATTAAATACATGGCATCATTGGCATCCATAACATAAATTACATAATAGGAGAATTATACATTGAATAATAACATCATTCATTAACATCAATAATTCTCCACTTCCTTCTCCTTGCCTCCCATGTCATTATTGCCCACCATTGATTGTCCTAAATGGTTAGTTAAGGAGGGGTGAGATTCAGGAGAACCTCAGTAGCAAACACTACCCATAAGCATGCAAGACATAATGCACATCATGACATGTTATAACATTAACATATGGATGCCATGAAAAGTAAGCTAAAGCAATTTATGATTCCATTACATATTGCCAAGGCAAAATATAACATGAACTTGCAAACATTTCATCATAGCTTAGTCACATCATGCAAGCATACACATCCAGCACACAATATAGGTAAGTTCATTACCTTGTAACATAGCTTTCCTCTTGCTTTTTCTTTGATTCCCTTGTCTTTCCAACCCTATGGATTTTTGGTCAACACCATTAAACATCCTCTTGGATGTTCCAAGGTCCTAAACACATCAATACATGATGCAAAACAATTATTAGAATCAAGTCATCAACTTATCTCTACTTGATTCTTTCTTGAACATACTCGAACTCTAACTTTTGAGTTTCAATTCCAACCTTCCTAAAATTATTTCCACATGCAATTACCAAATAATTTTGCATGTAGAATCTATTTCCAAGCTCAAAAAAAATCAAAATCCAATCTTAACCATTCAGAATAGTCAAGGCCGAACAGAATCACAAACTAAGGGAAAGTTGGGTCTCTTGCAAAATCAACATAGAACCACTTGATTCTTGTTGTTTCTAAGCCTTTAAACATGCTTTTAACATCCATATCATCTTCTCCTATTCCAATAAATTTCGTGCAGAACCTCCCCATAGGATTTCAATCATCAAAAATCCAATCAAACCAACCACCAGCTCAAAAATAACAAGGGAGGTAGAAACTACATCAAAAACAGTACTCGTACCTTGTTTTAGAGCTTGATCTAGGTTGGGATCACTTGGCCTTTCTTTCTCCCTCTTCTTTCTTTCTCTAGACATCATTTTGCAAGAGCTTCCCCATGGGTTCAAGGTTCTTGGACGAAATGAAGGGGTGGGGAGGGGTATTTATAGAAAGTTAGAACAAATCCTGGCTGTCGGTTCCGATTTAATCCTAGCCATTGATCTTTGTTTCCTCTCTAAGAAATTTGCCACATGTGCTGCCTTCTCTCTCTCCTATTAATCAGCATTTTCCTGCCCAAAATATCTTCAAAATTTTAGACCAAGTGGAAGGGAAACGATCAGCCACATATGCAAGCTTATTTCACAAGCTTGCTTGAGATATTTTGCTAAGTCATGATTAAACCTTATCCAACCAACTAGACCATGTGCATGGGCTTAGGGAGTATGAAATCCTCTAATTATTTGGGCTAACTAAGTGCCCCAAATCTGGTTTGGAAGCAGTGGGATTAATCTAGTTCAATCCCAACCGTAATCCATTACCCGATTTTCTCCTTTTGGGCCTTTATGATGAAAAATAGCTCGGAGCCTCCAAAAATTCATTTCTTTCCATGAAAAATCCAAAGTTAATATAAAAGTATGATCTGGAAAGTTTGGGGATTTTTCATAACCTCTAACTATTTATTTCACACTTTTCCTCCGAAATCGGGCTTTTACCAATAGAATTTCGGAAGTAAATTCCCCATAAATTATTTCCTTCGTTTCTAATGCTTGGAAACAATTTTATAAATTCAAATATATTCCCAAGGAACTTACCCATATTTTTTCTTGAATTATTGAGGCCCTTATATAATTAAAATAATTATATTTCCTCAATTTTCACTATTTTCTTCAAAAATCGCTGTTTTTTTTAGAAATGTGGCAATAATTTATTTTGGGTTATTTTTACTCCCAAAACATAATATATGGCTTAAAAACCCCTAATTTACCCTTTTTCCATTTTTAGAGAATTTTTGAGAATTTTTCATAAATTTACCATTTTGACCCTAAGGGACCCGACATTGTCGATCCGGCTCCCTTCTGAGTTTCTGAGCATTGCCAATGTATCTTCCATTAACTCTTAACTTAATCTCCTCGTGATATACTTATAGAGAAAGGAATATCCCATCCCTCTCTCCTTAGTGACTTAATTAATTGAATCATATTTAATCAGGGTCGATTTTGCCGAATTCTTTTCTACTGGCTCATAACTCCGTCAATCTATCTCTGGGTTTCATTCTTTCCCTTCCATCACGGGGATTTCCTCTAATTTTTCTTAAGCCAAAAGTCAAACCTTAAACGACTATTTTGACTTTCCCTGGATAAGGTATAAATAGACTTTAAATTTAATTAAAGCTAACCTCGTCAGTTTCTGGGAACGGAATTAATTTTACAATCTGTGTAAATTCCTCAACTACTGTTTCCCAGTTTTTCTTGATTATTTGAGGCTGTCTCATAGCTTAAATAATTCAATTTAAGTTACTATCTCAAATTGCTTAAAACCCTGGAATGACTTCAGGGCATTTATGTCATTTCCAGCCTTATATCAGCTTTGGGATCTTGTTTCCATTTTTCTGGAATTTTTCTAAGTCATTTGGGCCCTTTTTGCTAACTCTGAGCATTGGCTGGCCAGAATTTTTTATTATTTACAATTAGGTCCCTACTTGGCCTAGGAATCTCTTCTTTGCAATTTAGTCCCTCCTTAGGCCTAACCTTTGGAGCCATCTCTTGCAAGTTTCTGGCATAACCTCTGGCCCTTAGTTGTTTCCAGTTCATCATTCTTTAGTCCCCGAACACTATTGTTTTACATGTTTGCCCTTAGAAAATCTCTTTTTCCTTCTAAGGGATCTCCGGGACTTTCGTTGCATTGGACTTAATAATCATCCTTTCCTTGTGCTATTACTTGTATCTATGAGCCAAAATTTGGGATGTTACAGTATCCCTCGTGCACCTACAAAATAACCTAAAGCAACAACAATATCCAAGTAATAAGAAAGCCTCTTAACCGTATGCACACGATAAGAACATCTATGAACAACAAAATTCATGTCACAATTAAAATCCAATGTGTGAAGTTCATGGCATTTTAAAGACAACAAGTCATCAGGGATAACAAAATTTAGGCCATCAGAATGTTTTTCAATGTTGCTTGAATGAAATAAGAATCCATTAGATGGCTCTTTAGGAATCAAATCGACTACCTGGAACACACTAGAATTACAAGGCAAAGAATGATTAAGATGGTTAGTAATCAAAGAAATATCTTTGCAATCACTCTTAACCTCTTTTTTCTCAAAATTCTTTTCATCTTTCTTTTCACTCAACTCAACACTCTCTTTTTTCCTCTCATTGTTTTGACAACATTGAGATACTTCACTTGTTTCTTTACTCAAGTTCTCTTCTTTTTCACAATTATCCACAACACTAGAGTCAATGTCATTTGAATTGTATGTGGAGAGGACATCTTTCTCTTGATTGTTCTTCTTTGAAGAGGAGCACTGTCTTTCTGAATATTTCTTTCTCTTGAGTTCTTGCTCACACTTGCTAAGTAAGAAACCAAATCTTTAATCTCCATGAAGCTGCACATTTCTACAACACGAGCTAATCTAGGATTAAGCCCATGTATAAAACAATCCATAGTGGCTTTTGGAGTTTCCTTTATGCCAGCTTTAATCATTGCTAACTCCATCTCATTATAATAGCCCTCAACAGTCATGGAGCCTTGTTTTAACTCCTGCAATCTTCTATGTAAATCTCTTTTAGACTTCGAGTTGCAATTAGACTTCAAATGGTCTACTTCAGCATTTAGCTTTTGGACTTCTTTTAGGAAGGAGTTGAGATCTTCCCTAAGCTTTTTATGACTATACATATTTAGTACCTGAAAGGTTAGGAATAGAGAGAAGAATGGACCTCACCACTCTACTCATGTGTTTCACTTAAAACAATTTATGCCACTCATGTTTCTCTCAAATTTGGCTTTTAAATTGATACAAAACACTCTTCCTTTTTACCACTCAAGCTTGCCTCCTATAATATTCTTGATTGAAACTCAACAAAATCAAGACTTCACAACCAAAATTGGTAAGAAACCATGAGAGAAAAGAAAAGGATATGGGATGAAAGTGGGGAATAAAGAAAAATGTGAGATAGAAGTATATGATAAAAAAATTTATATGGATAGGGATAGGAAAGGGGAAAAAATGTATAGAAAATTGACAGGAAAATTATAGACACAAATATGGGTGTGGAAAGAAAGGAAAATAGGAACAAAGTATTTAGGAAAGTGAGTACTTTGTCAGAAAAGAACTCAAATTAGGCAAGTAGTATGAAAAAGAAGGAAAAGGAATAGGAAACAAAAGAAAGAAGGAAATTTGAAGAAAGAGAATAGTAAAGTAGTATGAAAATGAAAGGAATTCAAAATAGCAAACTAGGCAAAAGAAAAGGAAGTAGAAGAAGGAAAGTAGGAGTCTTACCACCTAAGCATAAAAATTTAGGAAATAAATTGTAACTTGCAATGGAAGCTCCTTCAAATTAGGAAACTTGCCTTTTATTTTGTAATCTTGAAAACCTGAAGCTCTTTCCTATTTTTTTTAGCAATTCTATAGCCTTTTCTTTTTCGTGACACAACTGAACTTTTTTTTCTTTTTTTTGGGACGATTTTTTTTGTTTTTTCCCTTTGCCCAACACAACTGAACCTTTTTTTTTCTTTTTTTTTTGCACGAATTTTTTTCTTTTTTTGGCTTTTTCTTGGGTATGCTACTCAAAGGGAAGAAGATAAAATGGAAAAATATAAACAAAAGGGATGAAAATAAGGAAGAAATGGAAAAGACAGAATGAGGAGAATGGAAACGAAAGGAAGATAGAAGCAATAGAGAAAGCAAAAAAATGAAAACACCAAAAGGATAGAACTTGAAAGCTAGCAAACCTTAGCTCTGATACCACTTGATATGAGAGGGGAAATGGACGGACCGGCTAGAATCAAGTATAAGAATGGAATGAGACCCCAACAGAACCTGCCTCTTATAACCCCAAACATAAGGAATAGGACGGATGATCGAGGTAGGACCTTAAGAGAACCTGTCTCTTACAACCCTAGCCATGAAGACACCACAAGGTTGATCACTCCCTTGATACTGTTGAGTATTCTCATGAGAATACGAGGATGCAAACAATGCTGAATTATTCAAAATCATCTCCTTGAAAAGAATACATACTGAATTATTTATAAACTAAGACTCTTGAAATACCTAATATGGAAATCCTAATTGATAACCTAAGCCCTAAAAGCCCAATATAAGTTTTTAGAGCCTAAGACACTAACTAAATAAAATGCATAAAAATAGATGCGAAAATACAACAAAATTAGAAAAATCAAAAGACTTTCTAGAATACTATAACTTGCTAGTCAAGATAGAATAATCTAGATCACACACCACCTAGCAGGATCCCTTCATTAATGAGAAGGATATTGTTTGACTCTCTACTACTTAATGCAATACAAAATAAGTGAGTCTTTGCCTTCATCAATACAAAATAGGAAACTGTAAAATAAGAAACTAATTAAAACAAATAGAATCCTATTTAATATCATATAATATCACTCTTGATACTTCTTAAATCTTCTTGGACCTTCCAAATAGATCTTCATAATTGCTATTCATGTCCATAAGCATGTATGGGCGTTTTAGACACCTATTCGGGCTTGAATATGATTGTGTTGGGCCTTTAATTACATAGGAATTGGCTTCAAATCTCCTTTTAGGCTCTTAGAACACGCTCTTGTCTTTCTTAATGTCCAAGTGTTTACACTCTAATGACTCACATGCCATGTCAAGCTCCGCATGTGTCCATGTCATCGTCCAAGCAATAATCCATGTCATCTTCCATGTAAGCATTCTGAAGCTATAAATCCTTTAAGCACTTTGGAGGGCTGGTTGGGCCTCTAACTGGATGAGCATTTCTTGGGCTTCAAGACCTCCATGTTGGACACTTCTTGGTATGCTATCATCCACCCTATTGCTTCCTTAAAATAGATAAAAGTCTCTCTTCCTTACCCTCAGATAGCGAGTTAGCAATAATAATAGGCAATTGCTCATTAGATTCAAGAAAAGCATATTTCAAAGTAAGGGGTAGGGGTTTCAAATCAAGTTTGGGTGGTTGCATAATAAAAGGAATCAATTTATGAAGTTTAAGAGAGAATATATTACTCCCCTTTCCTTTAACTAATGATAGCTTTGGTTGAATATGATCAACTTTGCAATCGCCCTCCTCTCCAAGCGTTGAACGAACTTCAAGTTGATCTACAGCAGCAACCTCCTTGGAGAGATTCTTTTGCATACCATTTCAATTGTCTTCAGTTAAGCATTGAATTCCTTCATTCTCCATTACAGCTTCAGATTCCACAATGCTAGGGCAACCTGAAATATCAACAGAAAATCTTTCCCTAAGGGAATCATCAGTGATAATAGAAGAATCACAATTCAAATTTGAATCAGTAGATGATACAGATAATGTATGTGGGATGGAAAGCATGCAATTAACTACAGTATAGTCAAGATATGTCACTTCACTACCACATGAACAAGTAGAAAGAGAGGAATAAAGAGATGAAAAGGAAGAAATAGATTCATCCTCATTAGTAGAATCAGTAGAGTAAAGGTCAGAGTAAAAAGAATTATTTTGCAATTCAATTTCAGAGCAAGCATCCTTAACATCAATGTCTATCATATTAACACCCAAAAGTGAATAGTCCTCATAAGGATGTTTCATTGCTACATGTTGAAAGAAACCTTATTATCACCCACTTCCATTGTAATGGTGCCCTCTTTCATGCTAATCATGGTATTAGCAGTCCTTAAGAAAGGTCGACCAAGGATTAGTGTGGTGTCATTTACAACTCAGAAGACATGTCAAGCACATAGAAATCAGCAAGAAAAACCAAATCCTTAACTTGGACCAAAATATCCTCAATAACGCCCTTAGGGTACCTGATAGTCCTATTATCTAGTTAGAGTACAATAGTAGTAGACTTAAGAGTCTTGACTCCTAGCAAAGTATAAACGAACTTAGGCATGACATTAATGGCTGCTCCTAGCTCTAGCAGGGCTCCCCCTATAGTGACTTTTCCTATAGTGCAAGGGATGGTGAAATATCCAGGGTCCTGGCATTTTACCAGAATTTAGGGTTTACATAGGATAGACACATTGGAGGGAAATTAGACTCTCTCATTAGGCTTAAATCTCCTCTTTTGTGTACACAGCTCTTTAAGAACTTTTGCATATTTGGGAATCTTTTTAATTAGGTCAAGTAAGGGAATGTTGACTTTCACCTTCCTAAAAGTCTCAAGCAACTTATGATCTTGCCTTTCCTTGCCTATTTTTACATTTTCCAAGTAAGAATGAGGAAAAGGTAGTTCATTGATGATAGAAGAGCATGGCATGATCAAGCATCAAAGGAAGACCAAAACATGGAGCGTGGAGCCCAAGCTAAAAGATGGAAGTTCAATATTCTAAAAGACCCATTACAAGGCATTGTAGGCCCAATGACAAAGCAAGGACCAAAGCTATGAAAGAGGCGCTGAATTGTTTGATAAAAGATCTTAAAGAGTTAGAGCCCATTTATTTGGAAGAAGCATCTCTTAATCAGCCCATCAAGGGTCCAAACATGGTGATTACATTGCTAGAAGCCAAACAAAATGATGTACAAGGCCCATGTGCAGTCCAGATTGAAGAATTCACTCAAAATACCATGTGACAAGCATGTGCCTTGGAGGAGGAGCATAAGTGACGTCCAAGAATATTCAAGAAGCATCAAGAAGGCGTCTTTATGTATTATTAGTTATGGTTTAATTTCGTTTTTTAAAGTTTCCATTTTTATTTGCATTAAATAAGGCCTTTTGGTCAAAGATTGCATAAGAATATTTTAGGTTAGTTTCCTATTTTTAGGTAGCAACCTTTTTCTTCAAGAAAAGGTAATTTCCTATTTCCTTTAGCCTTAATTGGTGCCAACCAAGATAGTCAATCATCATTAAGGCACATTTATGGCATTTATGACCTAGGGTTTTTTTATTCTAGACTGTTCTTTTGCTGCCTATGTAAGGCTACGTTTTTTGTAATTGGGGATGAGATTTGAATGAATGAATTTTAGAGAATTTTATTTCTCTTGAGTGAGCTTTGCTTGCCGCCTCGTATTCTCGTGGAAATACTTGACTGTATCAAGGACTGATCATTCTTGTGGTGTCTCCATGGCTAGGGTTGTAAGAGACAGGTTCTCTTAAGGTCCTACCTTCGATCGTTCGTCTAGTTTCCTAACTTGTTTCTAGCCGATCCGTATCCATACCTTATACCAATTGATGTTTGCCTCCTTACCTTCCTTGGTTAAGGCTCCATGCTTACTTGGTTCAGATTCCTTTGTGTTCCCTTTGCTATCATGCTTGGTAGTGGACTCCTTCCGTTGCAATTTCATCTCCTTAGAACTTTTGGACTTCCTGACCTCTTGGGGTGATGATGGCAGCTCATCAAAAGTAATCTCCTCATCAACAACCTTATCCTCCTCTTCATTAAACTTTACTTGCTTCCCATTTCAAAGAGTGATAGCATTCAAAACCTTAGGGTTTATAACAGTGTTGGAGGAAATAGTGTTGCTGCTCCTAGCTTGCTGCTCACTCATGTTATTGGATAGCTGAGTTACATATGAATTGATGTTCTTAGCCTTTATCTCCCAATGCTCCATTCTTTTCTCTAAGGCACTAAATCTAACATCATTTTTAGAGGAGTCTTACTGGATCAAGGAAGCCAAAGAGTTGAACTGATTGGCATTGGATGTCCTTTCTTCTTTCATCAAAGCCATCATATTATGTAGGAGTTGATTTGTGTCTTCTTTCGAAGGAATGGTTAAGGCCTGAGATTGGTTTTGGAACTAGTTTAAGGATGAACTAGCTCCTCTACTCTTCTGAAATCTGTTTTGAGGTCTACTCTCTTTGTTCCTCAGACCAAGTCGAAGGTTTGCTTTCCACCCCTCGTTATAAGTATTAGAGTAAGGGTCCCACTTTTGATTTGGACAACCCTGGAAAACCGCAAATACCTCTTCATATCGACCTAGACAGACACTAGAAATATACATAACCAAACAAGTCTTGAAATTAGGGGCAGTAATATCCATAGGAGTTGCTGGTCTATGCATACTCATATTCTTCAACTCTGTAGTGATAAGGGATAATTGAGACATCACTTTGCTTTCCAGAGAATCAACCTTTGATTCTAAGGTGTCCATTCTTCTGTTGTGAACTGTAGAAGCTCCCAACTCATGTACCGCTCTAGTGTCTCTTACACTATATTGCTGATTATCCAAGGCCATTTTCTTGATCAAATCCCAGGCCTCTTTAGCAGTGGAGTCTATCAAAGACCATCCTGATGCAGCATCTAACATACCCTTCTCTTGGTTTTTCAACCTATCATAAAAATATTGCACCAATTGTTCATTCGGAATTTGATGGTGTTAGCATCTTGAGAGCAGGTCTTGGAATCTATTCCAATAGTCATAAAGAGACTCGTCATAATCTTGCTTAGCTTAATAGATCTCCTTTCTCATTGATGAAGTCTGAGAAGCTAGAAAGTATTTCTCCAAGAATGCTTTTCTTAAGTTCCCCTAACTGTGATATGCATCAGCCACATGCCTTGGAAGGCTTATGTACCACTCTCAAGCTTTACCCTCCAATGATAAATAGAAGACCTTCCACAGCACTTGATCCAACGATGCTCCCACATGATTCATGCTTTGACAAACCATAGAAAAGGATTGCAAATGAAGATAAGGATCTTCTCCTGTCAAGCCATGATATTTTGGAAGTGAGTTAATCAATAAACCATTAATTTCAAAGTTAACTTCAAAATTTGGACATGTAGCAGTAAAGGGGTCAAAATTGACATCAGATATGGTGGCTTTCCTAATTGTTCTTCTAGGATGTCTATTATTGTCTCCCACTCTCTCCTGTTCTCCATTCCCTCCATTTCCACCATTCCTCACTTGGTTAGCATTAGGGTTAGGATTAGGTGGGTTAGATGATAAATAAGCCATGATATCTTCTTCAATAGGTTCACTCTTGCTACTAGATAGGCTAGATTCCACAGAGATGTTTTCTTGTTCAACCACTAATTCACTTGTCCCCCCAACTCTCTTCTCTCTTCTTATCTCTCTAAGTCTTCTCTCAATCTCAGGGTTAAAGGGTATAAGCTTGGTTTTTCATGGCATGCAAGAACAAAATCACAGAGAAAGAGCAAACAAAATTGACTTGCAACACACAAAGTCAGATAAAAGTATGAATTACAATGGATGCAAGTGTATGTATGAGTATGGGTGTGAATGCACAGAAAGAAAGGCAAAAAGTTCAAGTTTCAAAACTTGTTCAAGGTATGCCGAGACGGTCTATGAACTGAATGTAGCAGGTTTGCTGCAGCAAAAGTAGAAGTTGGCCGCAGTGAAGGTGTCCCAAGAGGGATCCTCATGAATTTTTTTGCTGGTTGGCCACGACGAAAGCAAGAGTTTGCCACGGCAAAATATCACAGAGAGCAAGATAGAGTTTCGGACGATGCAGATGCAGAATAGAAAAAATGCAAAAGGTATAGAAATTGGTATATTTGTTTGTATTTCTAAAAATTTTGATGCTATGCAAAATGGAAACTTCTACTATGAACAAATATGCACCTAAACTATGTAAAATGCAATCTAAGAAGGCTTGAAACCTCAATTGACAGATAAATAACACAAGCTAACCTGGAGAACCAATTTCTTGGCTCCCCGACAACGGTTCCAAACCTTGGAGGTTAAATCAAAATTTTTATCCAAGGATTGCACTATAGGGTGCGACCTTGAGTCATTTCACTTAAACGGAGCCTTAACGAAATGAACCTAAGCTAACTCAAATGTCATGCAATGCAAACTTGAACATAAACAGGGGTTTTTGGTTTTTTTGAAACCATTAAGTAAATTGAATGAATGATAAACAAAATATTTTTGGATTTTAGGGAAATGAGTAATGAATGCTGGTAAAACAGATAACCAAATAATAATTAAGATCCTCTTGAAAGTGTGCTCAAGTTGTCATAGTTCAAAATCAGTTGATATGGGAGTAGAAATCACTAAGGTTCGAAATGATAAACCTTAAAGTACTCTTTAAGTCCAGAATCTTAATAAATGAACTCCATTTCTTAAGATTCTATTAAGTGCTCTTGGTGTATGCAAAAAGATTGATTAATACAACAGGTCAAATGCAATCAAAATCAACTCAATATCAAGACACAACTGTCTAAGAGTAGAGAGAATCAAACGATTACAACTGACATATATGAAACTTCATATATTTAAGCTCAAGGTTCTACAATAACCAATCCACTACACAAATGAATATCCAAAGCTGATTACAAATATAATCAAGTAGTTCAGCTACAAATTACAAATCCTAGACCTAGAAATTCATAAATTCATAGCTGAACCAGGATTAAACTACTCCCCTTCTTAGCTTATTGAACTCCAGTCATTGCTACACCTTCAAGAGGAAGGAAAACACCTAGCCACACATAGAAATCTGAAACATCTCAACTAGGAATAAATCTGAGCTTCCCATGGTGGAGGTTTGACTGTGGAAAATGGAAGAAATTAGGGTTAGATGAGAGAAAGATGAGAGAGAACAGAGATGGAGGCTGTGGTCTAAGTGAATGATGCACTTACACGAAAATAGGGTTTCTAAACCAATATCGAGGTGTACTGGTTGGTTTGTGAGAATGGGTAGGTAAAATTTCTGAAAATGGTTCAGGTCTGGGTTGCTGATTTAAGGGATTCACCGCGATAAAGGTATGGGTTTGCCACGGTGAACCATGGTTGAGAAGACTTCTGCTTGATATGGTGTCTTCGCCGCGGCGAAACATGAGTTGGTCGCGGCGAAACCTGGCAGAGGCGTTATTGTGTCTTGTGTGCTACACTTCCTTAGTCTTCACTCTTGGCTCTTTTTCTTGAGTGTCCTGAAATAGAAAGAAATGGTTTGAGGTATAGATTGTCCTAAAAATCAATTAAATGCAATTAATGAATAAATATGACAATTTTACCATCAAACAACACTAACTCAAAAAGAAGACCCTCAATCTCGATTAAGCACAAATATCATTAAAATGAGCTAAAAAGTGTAACAAAAACATAGAAAATGCCATCAAATAATATAAACAATTTGAGCTTAATCAACAAGCAACTTGTAGAAGACAAGTCTTGAATCCCTTAGTTATTTCGTTTGATCATGAATACTCCAGGATAGTGAAAGGAGAGAGAGGATTTTGCCTCATGTTGGGAGTAAGGAAAAAATGATTAAAAGAGATATGTGAAGAAATTGGATGAATAATAATGTCTGACATGTGCACCACTAAATGAAGTCAATTTTAATGAAAAAGGGTCTATGCAAGTACTATCTACTGAAGATAAGACTTTTTATATCTTCTTTTGCTTTTTATTTGTTATCTTGCTATTTGTTTTTACTTTTATTTTTTATTCTTATTTTGTGTTTTGGATTTTAGCAGCCAATGAGTTTCTCCTTTTAATGCTTCCTAAATAGTGTCAATGATGAGAACTTGAGAACATGCTCTTCTTTAGCCCTTAACTGTGACATTTCTTAGTGAAATATCAAAGACTTTATCTCCTCCAGATGCTCATTACATCATAGGGAAATAGAAGTCACATTTAACCTGTGAGGGATCAAAATCCCCATACGATCAAAGCCAAAAGAGCATGTAATTTTAGCAGGCTGATGATGGTGTGTTAGTTCTTTTTCCGTTTAGATTTTTTTTTTTGCATATGGAATTGAAGATAAATCTCTTAGTTGCGGATTTATTTGTGAAAGGTTTAGAATCCACATATGGCTAATGCGAAAGGGACATAATTTCAAAAATAGAAAAAGATAAATAAATAGTTAGTGATGATAGATGGTTGGATGGAATAATACTTAATCTCTTGTTAAAAAAAAAGTTAGTAATGAATCAATTAAGGTTATGTTTCAACTGGTCAGTGAATCATCCAACATCATATTGGTATAGGGGTTTGTAGGTACCCTCTAGCCTCCTTTGAGAATACGTCATTCCACAGGGAGGTCTAGAGTTGATCGTTAGATAAGAAGGACCTTGAATCCTATCACACCTTAGACCTTAGGGTTAATCATTACCGCTTAATAGTCTGTAGATGAAATGTCCTGCCTTTAACCCCTCAAAGTACGCATTCGTAAGTGTTATGGTTTGAGCAAATCATGACATAAGCCCGTGAATTTAAAATTTCTAATATAATTACTTGGGTTACTATTCACTGTTCAGATTCCAGATTACAGACCCAACTTCAAACATTCATAACTAAATTCATAAAAATCGTATTGAGGTGTTCTAAAATTCTACGGAAAGCTATTTCAATGCTCTTTAAGGGAAAAAAAATCTAATTAGAGTTATCCTTGCCCAATTCAGACAGTTTAATCAATAAATATTATTGTTTATTTCATAAAATCTGAAACTTTCAGATTTTGTGCCTCAATTTTGAAAATTCGTATCTCCTTGTGTACACATCCAATTGAGGTGATCTACCTCTCATTTTAAAGCTTGGGATAGTTACTATAGGCTTGCCAAATCTTGTGGCTTAAATCATTCATTTGATAGGTCAAACTGAACTACAAACTCACTGCTCCAGGACCTCTGTTTTATCTGTTAACATCTCTTTACTTTAATTCTTTTTATTTCTTTGGCATACATAAGATGGGCTTACTCTTTCCCATTCATGATTATACACTCTCATTAATCCCAAAAACATGGTGATTAATTACATGGCATCATAGGCATCCATAATATAAATTACATAATAGAGAATTACACATTGAATAATAATATCATTCCTTAACATCAATAATTCTTCACTTTCTTCTCCTTGCTTCTCATGCCATTATTGACAATCATTGATTGACCTAAATGGTTGGTTAGGCCGACTAAGATTTGAGAGAATCTTAGTTGCAAACAATACCATATTGATCACGCTAGATGGATGCTAATGCACTACACGCAACTTGTTTATTCTCTTGTTAATTAGTAACATATTAGCATGCTCAAAGCTAACTTCTTGATGCATGGCCATGAAGACATAATCTACTCATCATGAATAGTAATTATAGGAGCTAAAAACATGTCACAATAACATTCAAACAACATGTACACAGCAACACACAAGTATACAACATCAAGCAATGACAATAGGTAAGTTCACTACCTTGTATTTCAAGCTTTCCTCTTGCTTTTTCCTTTGACTCCCTTGACTTTCCAACCATATGGGCATTTGGATGTTCCAAGGTCCTAAATATAGCCATAAAGATCACACAATCTATTAGAACTACTAGATTACATGAAGTTCAAGACTAACTCTCTTGAACTCAACCTTTTCTCTAAATTTTAGATTAATATTCTAGCTTTGTAAAAATTGTTCCCTTAAGCCAATCCTACACAATTTTTCCCAAGAAATCTAAATATGACCTTAGATTAATGAAAATCCAACTCCTTTTCCAAAAAATCAGTTTAGCCGAATAGTACACTTGGAATTCCTAAAATTCTACTTTTGATTTAAATGCTTCCAATTTCACTTTCTCAACTTGTTTCCACATAATTTTCCATTCTAAATCTATTGAAAGCCTTAGAATCATCAAAAACTCATCCTAAGGTACATATTCAGGCTTGGCCGAATTGATTCTCAAGCATCCATATCATGAAATCTTTCAAATGTTAGCATAATTCCACTTGAAACAACCTCTAATCATTATGTTTTAACTAGATATAACATCAAAACTTCCTTCCCCTAATCCTATACATTTCAGCCAGCATCATGTCTTAAGGGAAACCAAAGATTCAAAGCAAGAAATAAGAGGAAACAACTTACTAACCTTAGATCTAAACTTTGTTGATCAAAGTAGGTGTCTTCCTCTTGATTTAAGCTTCAAGAATCAAAATGGCAAGAGTTTCCCCTCTTACTCTCCATCTTGGCTGAAATGAAGGGGGAGGGAGTGCCTATTTATAGCCAAAAATTAGGCTTGAATGGACTAAAATGCCCTTGGTGGCTAATAGAAAGAGCAAGGGCAATCTTGGAACTTCAAGTTGACTTTTACATCATCATTGCATCATCCTTACCTCATTCTTCTAGAAGGTACCAAGTGTCACAAATGTGGTGGAGGAGAAGGAAGATTAAATCCTAACCGTTGGATCAAAACTTAATCCTTAAGTTTCCTCCTAATTTACTTAGTCCACGTTTCTCCGGCTTTCTTGATGGCCTTTCAAAGCTCAAAAATTTTTCTGTTTGCTCCATAAATTTCCTTTCATTTTAGAGAATATCTATAAATTTTCTCAGGCCATAACACTTCTTTTAAGCCTTGCATAAAATTCATTTACTAAAATACCTTTTTATCAGCATAATCAGCTTTTTAATTTATTAAAGCCATTCCACTGGCCTTTTGGTTGCACGACTAATTTTATAAATTAGTATAACCTTTAAACCATTGAATCTCAGTTTTGTATACATTTTTGAAATCTCTTGCTGTTTCAAATAATTACCTCAAACGGTATACTTTTTACCGGTTATAACCTCATAAATTCCATTTAAGCTGTCTCAGGGGTATTTTCTTCATTTCTCTTCACAGAAGAGCCTTAGAATATTATTTTCCATTATTTGAGATTTTCTTAGAATTCTCTGTATACTCTTTCATTTTTACCCTTGTTGGTTATAACTTTTGAATTTATGGTTTTACCCCTGCTTAAGCCTAACCTCATAGAACCATCTCTTTGAGGCTTTTAACTGAATCTTTGGCTTGTATCTAGCCTCTTTTCTCTCTTTGGACCTTCAAGACCTTAGTAGAGCCTTTAACTTTGATTACACTTTAGCCTTTAAAACTTTCACTTTGCAGTTTAGTCCCTGAAACTGCTTTAATTTCCTTTCTCATCTTTGGGACCTCTGCCAATAGGGATCTGGTAGCCTATCAAATTTAGGCTATTTCTGGTACTTTTAGGCCCAAAAGTCATGATGTTACAGTAGAAGACCTCTAACCTCATCCGAAAGTGTGTTACTCTACAGGGAGGCTTAGAGTTGATCATCAAGTAGGAAGGAGCCTTAAGTCCTATCTATTTTAAGATCTCATGGTTGATTATCATAGCTCATAGAAACCCTCTAATCTCCTCCGAGAGTGCGTTACTCGACAGGGAGATTTAGACTTGATCATTAGACAGAAAGGATCTTAAATCCTATTCAACCTAAGTCTCATTGATAATTGTAAAAACATGCATAGAAGTGAAAATCGAAGTATATGCTGAAATATGAAAACTCTATTGCATGGTTTAATTCCTTTATGATTTGGTTAAGTAGATTAAGAAGCTTAGGGATCTCAGCTAGTGAATTTAGTGGGCTAATCATGCCTTCTGTGTGATTAAAAGTTCTAACGAGTTCGGAGATATTGACGAAGTTAATCAACTCTACATATCTCTTCATCATATTCACCTATTCATGAGAAAGGATCTTCTACCTTACTGAAACCTTTCTTTGTTGATTCAACTTATTTAAAAGATTTTGAATTGTCACAGCGATGCTTCCTCCTACAGCAATCAATTCATCCATCTTGCTCTCTAAGAATTGAGTGAGGTTATTGACATTTTTTTGTAACTACTCAAGAGGGCTATCATCTTTCAAGTGACTCTTTTTTCTTGGTTGTCTCCATTAACCAAGCTCTATTATTCTTTATTTGCTCTTTATTTTCTTTTATGTCCTTTCTCTTCCTTTTCTAGTTTCATCACTCTTGGGCATTCCTCTAGATCTCTTCTATTCTTTTCTGCCATCTTTTTAAGTCTACTTTAGTAAGCTCTTCCAACTCTCTCTCTCTTGCTTTTAAGCAATTAGCCCTCTCTTTGTTTACCACTTGGCCACCATTTCCCAACAAAGGATCTTGAGGGGCTTAAACATGATTAGCCCTTTTGATTCTTTATAGTCTTAGGTTGTGCCTATTTTTTATTTTTCAAGCTTAGCTTTTCCCTTACATATTATCTTACCCCAAGCTTTTCGTATCATCCTTCTTATGGAGGAGGCGTATGGCTTGCACTTCTTTCTAAAAAAAACACTTTACTAGAATGCCAATTACGTTAACACTATTGAAGGGTTGCAGATAATACACCCTCCAAGTTCTATGATTAGCAAAGTCCCCACAGCAATAAATGACGTCTTCATCTTCTGACCAATCTAACTCCTACAAGAGGGAATCTTCTTCCAGCTGTAAAAAGACTACCTTCCACCCATTCTGATTCATTTCATTGAATTTTTGGGTAGATTTTTGAATGAAGTAAGTGGGTTACTAAATTTTTTTTTTTAATCTTTTTTCTAAAATGCAACTCCTTTCCATATAAGTAGCTCAATATCCATACATTAAGTATTGCGAGGTAGCATCTCGGATGACCACCTTTCTTCATATGACACTAAGATAACAGCATGTACTTCTCATAAATAGCCAATACAAATATTTTGCAAAAACTTTACCAATCTTGTTGTGTCGCAAGGCACATCAGGTGGGCTTCCATATTGGTTCTAGAGATCCTGATGACTTGCCTCTAATAGTTTCGCTATCACTCTTTGGAAAGGCGAATGTCATTGTTATTGATAGACTTGCCTATCTTTCTGAATGGATATCCTGAGAATCTCTGTATACTCCTTAAGAGTTGGGGTTATTTGAAAATTAGAGAAGGTGAAGTATCTTAGCAAGGTATCCCAATACTGGCCCGATCCTACTAAAGTGTCCTTATGTACTGGTACTTGTAACAAATCAAAGATGTTCCCATATTTGTTCTTAAAGTTTAGCCTGGTTAAACCTTTGATGAAGTGACTTAGCTGCTCCAAACTCTCAAGTGGTTCACCTTCTATATCCAATTTAGTTCCTCTTCCTTTGTATACCTTTCTTATAGAGGCTTGATCCCAACTCAATTCTTGTGCCATTAAACCCTATGCCAACTTTTCATAACTATTGGATGACTTATTGACTTTTGTGGGAAAGAAAAAGAAAAAGGCGAAAGAATGAAGTGCCAAAATATTTTTGAATGTGTTTAATAACATGCATGTAATATGAATGATGACATGTAATTCAAGTTTTAATATGGTTTATAGACATCAAGAAGAAGAACTTCATCACCTCCGAAGGCCCAATACCTTATAGGGAGAATGGAGTGCACATTAACCTATGCATGGTCTAGACCAATACACGGCTAAAGGTTTTATAAATAGTTATTATGTCCAAGGCCCATATTAAATGACTATTCATGCTGTAGTGATATGCCATGGGCCTTAAAAAGTGATCCCTTCTGGGACTATTTCCAAAATGATGAATGTGATGATCTCATGATCTGTTAGGGTCAGAGACCCTTAGACTAGGGTTAGTTATCTAATGCATGTGTCATCATCGTGATGCATCTATATACGGATACATACTTAGATGGAGCGACAGTCAGTCACTTGATCTAGGACAATATTGATTATGTATGGATAATGATGATGCATTAAAAAAAAAAGCAAATATGCTCTCCATTGTCCTATTTTAGGAAGGATCCTAGGCTAGGGATTTATCTTAAGAAAGGAATGTACTAACCAATTGGGTGGGTCACTAAGTTTTCTCTAATACGCGCATTGATTTTAGGGTTGTTTTAATTCTCACGGGCAAAAGGTCTCTAGCTACCCTCATCATAAAGATGAAGACCCTATTTAATGAGGCTGACCCTCTAAGAACTCAAAAGTTCCACAAGGATCAACTCCATTAAATAGGTAGTAGCTAAAATGAAGTCTTCACAGTAACCTCTGGGAGTTTTGAAAACCCCACAGGGAAACCCTTAGAAACTTCCATTCATTACTCACAGACCCGAGTATAGGGCCCAATGTGCGTGTAAGGTAGATAGTGTAAGTGCTCAATGTGTATGGAGAGCATACAAACCTATTGACCTAAACCTTTATCTGCTAATCAGATCATAGAGTAAATAAAAAAAGTTTAAAAAACAAATCAAAAACATATTAATAGAACACAAATAATATATATCTAAGAAGTGAATAAAAAATAAATAAACAAATAAAGAAGGGTAATGAAAATATAATTCAGACCATATCATTTTAAATAATCAACTTAAATGGGCTTGACTCTCTAAATAATTCCCAGTGGAGTCACCCAGATGTCATTCCTGAATCATGGTAGAAAAGAGGAGTTGCCACCAAAATTTTAAAAAGGTTAATTTTGGAAACCTAAAAATGTCGTCTACAAAAACTGGATAGGGTTCGGGAGTCGATTGTATATGGGGAATGTGTTAGGCACCTGACAACACCTGTTCAAGAGAACAGTCACCCTAAGTCAACTACTCAGAATTAATATAACCTTTTTATTATATTTTAATTACCCTAAGAAAAAAATAGAAACAAAGAACAAATTTTATTTACAAAAAGAAAAAAATGAATTATTTATAAAGCTCGACTTGACCTAGGATAAGAACCTAGGGCCTACGTACCTTTTAGAGGGTCAAAGCCCACGTAATTCAGGGTAGAAATGCGTGTCATGTGGTTGATATCTTTTAAAAAATATTTATTTGATTATTTAAAAAGGATTTTTTGTGGGTTGTCATTTTTTAATTTATGAAAATAATTTTTGTATTTTTATTTGAAAATATTTATTATTTTTTTAAAAGAATTTTGGATTACACTTCGTGTGAAGATTCCCACAATCTCACACGGAACAATAATCATTCAAGCCTGCGGAGGTTCTAAAAACCTCACATGGCTCTAGAAAATATTTTGTTTTAAAATATTTCATTTTTGAGGGAAAAAAGCTTAGGACTGCACTTCCTGCAGAAACTCCTATAATCTCACACGAAAGAGCAATCATTCAAGCCTACTTAAGTTCTAAAAACCTCACACGGCTCTAAAAAAACATTTTTATTTATTAATTTTGATGAACATATTTTTCTTAGTTCAATCAGTAAAACAATGTTTACATCAAAGTTTAAGAAAAATGGATGAAAGCAAGAAATGATCAGCACACATTGCCCATAAATTGAGAGCCTCTATATTCACAATAAAACAAGAAAGGGATGGCAAGAAGCATATGTGTGTGGAGAAAATGTGTATAGTGAGGCAGTAGATACATTTGGAACTAAAAGGGAAAATCAAACAATTAAAACATGATAAATCATGTGTCATTAGAAAAAAATGAGAATAGGTGGAAGCATGTACCCTTAAGGCTTATTGCATGAAAAGAATAAAGAACAAAGCCTTTTCTCTTGCCTCTCTTTTGCTCCAAAATTCTTCTCCCCTTTCTCTAACCCTCACTCTCCTATTTATAAGCTCCAACTAGGGTTTTTCCAATTTTTCTCTAATTTCGTTTTTTAATTTTTCTTAATTATGACTCATAATGTAACTTCCAATTTAAGTACCAAATCATCATCAAATTGTGATTTTTTTTCATTTTAATTTTTTTTTTATTTTTTCCCATAATGTAACTTCTTATTTGAGCACCAAATCATCAAATTGTGATTTTCGTTTTTTAAAATTTTCACAATTATGACCCCAAAATATGTTTCTAAATTGAGGAGCCAATCATCTTAAATAAGAAATCTTTATTTTTATTTTTTGATTTTTCTTATTTTCCTCCTTAATGTGTCCACCTCACATTTCCTAAATTGGCTTTTAATTTTTATCTTTTTATTTTATTGCCATTTATTGTAATAGGGATATTCTTATTTAATTTTTTTTTATTTGCCACATGATGGACTTCTCAGACTTAGCCTCCAAGAAAGAATCAAGGAGGATATCAATCTTTTATTATTTTTTTTTTCTTTTCTTTAATTTCATTTACATTTAATAATTTTGTGGGGCCCGAACAAAATTGGGTGTTCACAAAGGTGATGCAATGATGATGCAAAAATCTACTTGAACTTCCAATTTTGCCCTTACTCTTTCTATTAGCTACCAAGGGCATTTTAGTCCATTCAAGCCAAAGTTTTGGCTATAAATAGAGCCTTTCCCCTTTCAATTTTCAGCCAACACGAGTTTAAGAGGGGAAACTCTTGCAAAATTGTTTCTTGAAAGCATAATCAAGAGGAAGCTACTGTCTTTGGTCATCAAAACTTAGATCTAAGGTTAGGAAGTGGTTCTATGTTGTTCCTTGCCTTGTTTCCTTGAGTTTGATGGTGGAAAAATCCGTTCTTCCCTCTTTATTGTTGCTGGCTGAAATGTATAGGGTTAAGGGGTGGAAGTTTTGATATTGTATCTAGTTAAAACACAATGATTAGAGGTTGTTTCAAGTGGAATTGTGTTAACATTTCAAAGATTTCATGATACGGATGCTTGAGGATCAATTCGGCCAAGTCTGAATTTGTACCCTCAGATGAGATTTTCATAGTTTTGATGCTTTCATTGTGTTTAAAATTAAAAATGATATAGGATAAACCTAAAGAACAAGCATTGGAAGCATTAAAATTAAAGTTAGAATTTCTAGAGTTATAAACCCCCTTATTCAGCCAAACTGATTATTGAAGGAAGGAGTTGGATTTCCATAAATCTAAGTGGATATTTGGATTACTTGGATAAAATTGTGTAGGATTAGCCTAAGAGAACAATTTTTACAAAACTAAAACATTAATCCAAAAATTAAAAGAAAGAGGTTAAGTTCAAGAGAGTTAGTCTTAAACTTTATGTAATCTCTTAGTCCTACTGGGTTGTATGATAAATATGGTTATGTTAGGACCTTCAAACATCCAAGAGGATGTTTGATGATATTGGCCAAAAGCCCACATGGTTGGGAAGTCAAGGGAATTAAAGGAAAAGTTGTCTCAAGGTAGTACCTTTTCTAATTACTTTGTTTCCTGTTTTCCTTTACTTTCACAACCTTATTTTCATTTTGCAATTTTTGCCTCCCTTTTTCCACGTTTTTTTTCCTATCCATTTTTTTAATCATAAACTTCTTCTCTCCTCATTTTGCCCCTCCTTTCATTCCATCCTCACGTTTGGCCTATCCTTCTTTTCCCCTCTTTCACATAGTCACTGGTTTCTTACCAATTTTGGTTGTGAAGATTACCACAAACTAACATTGGCTCTTGATTTTGTTGAGTTTCAATCAAGAATATTATAGGAGGCAAGCTTGAGTGGTAAAAGGCAAGAGTGTTATGCATCAATTTAAAAGCCAAATTTGAGAGAAACATGAGTGGCATAAATTGTTTTGAGTGAAACATGTGAGTAGAGTGGTGAGGTCCATTCTTCTCTCTGTTTCTAACCTTTCAGGTACCAAATATGTATGGTCATAAAGAGTTTAGGGAAGATCTCAACTTCTTCCTAAAAGAAGTCCAAAAGCTAAATGCTGAAGTAGACCATTTGAAGTCTAATCGCAGCTCCAAGTCTAAAAGAGATTTACATAGAAGATTGCAAGAGTTAAAACAAGGCTCCATGACTGTTGGGGGCTATTATAATGAGATGGAGTTAGCAATGATTAGAGCTGGGATAAAGGAGACTCCAGAAGCCACGATGGATCGTTTTATACATGGGCTTAATCCTAGATTAGCTCGTGTTGCGGAAATGTGCAGTTTCATGGAGATTGAAGATTTGGTTCCTCTACTTAGCAAGCATGAAAAAGAACTCAAGAAAAGACAATGCTCCTCTTCAAAGAAGAATGATCAAGAGAAAGATGTCATCTCCACATATATTTCAAATGACATTGACTCTAGTGTTGTGGATAATTGTAAAAAAGCAGAGAGCTTGAGTAAAGAAAGAAGTGAAGTATCTCACTATTGTCAAAATAATGAGAGAGAAAAAGAGTGTTGAGTTGAGTGAAAAGAAAGATGAAAAGAATTTGGAGAAAAAAGAGGTTAAGAGTGATTGCAAGGATAATTCTTTGATTACTAACCATCTTAATCATTCTTTGCCTTGTGATTCTAGTGTGTTGCAGGTAGTCGATTTGACTCCTAAAGAGCCATTCGATGGATTCTCATTTCATTCGAGCGATATTGAAAAACATTCTGATGGCCTAAATTTTGTTATTCCTAATGACTTGTTGTCTTTAAGATGCTGTGAACTTCATACATTGGATTTTAATTGTTACATGAATCTTGTTGTTCATTGGTGTTCTTATCATATGCATATTGTGGTTAAAAGGCTTTCCTATTATTTGGATTTTGTTATTGCTTTAGTTTATGTTGTCGGTGCACGAGGAATTGAAATGATCATTTATATTTGGGTGCATGTGAGAAAGAAAAGCTTTTTAACCCAAAGCAATTTTGACCAACTTTCAATATTAGAGTATCCTCATGTGACTTCAAGTAATCAAGTTCCTTTTCAAGATCTTGCCAAGACCTATAACATAACTTACATGATTTTTCTACTCAGTAAGTATTGTTTTCAAGTTATTTTTGCAAATTCTAACTTCTTTCCTTTTGATCCAGGTCAAGATTCGAGGACAAATCTTTTTGAAGAGGAAGGGAATGATAGCATACGAGGAGGCATTGAATATGAAGGTCACGAAGCCCAAATAACACTCCCTCAGTTAGAAGCCCAGCAGGCCCTCCAAAATGTTCAAGGGATTTATAGCTCTAGAATGCTTACACGGAGGAGGACGTGGATCATTCCTTGGATGATGACACGGATACATACAGAGCTTAACGTGACATATGGAAGGCCACTCCGAAAACCACCATGGCATATAAGTCATTGGAGTATGAACACTTGGACCTTGAAAAAGATAAGAGCACGTTCTAAGAGCCCAAAAGGAGCATTTGAAGCCAATTCTTATGTTATTAAAGGCCCAACACAATTATATGTGCCTGGAGGAATCCATTAGGGCTATAATCTTTTAAATTGGGGCCCAAATGCATTGTGTTATGGACCATGGGAGTTTCAGAACGTGATTCAACTATATTCTAGCCCAAATGGATGCCTAAAAGGCCCATGAATGCTTATGGACGTGAATAGTAATTATGAAGATCCATTTGGAAGGTCCAAGAAGATTCAAGAAGCATCAAGTGTGATGTTATTGACATTAATTAGGATTTTGTTTGCTTTAATTACTTTCCTATTTTACAGTTTCCTATTTTCAAATAGCAGACTTGTTCTTGAAGTTTAAGTTATTTCCTTTTATTTCTATGTAATAAATGGTGCCTCCCATAGTCAAATAATCATTAATGAGGCATCACCCTTAGCATTTATGTCTTAGGATGCTGATTCTAGAGTGTTCTATTGTTGCCTATATATAGGCTACGTTTTTTGTAATTGAATCAGATTTGAATGAATGAATTTTAGAGAATTTTATTTCTCTTGAGTGAGCTTTGCTTGCCGCCTCGTATTCTCGTGAGAATACTCGACTGTATCAAGGACAAATCATCCTTGTGGTGTCTCCATGGCTAGGGTTGTAAGAGACAGGTTCTCTTAAGGTCCTACCTTCGATCCTTCGTCTAGTTTCCTAACTTGTTTCTAGCCGATCCGTATCCGTTCCTTATATCAATATGGTGTTAAGAAAGCATGATCAAAGTAGCTATCTTCAATTCCTAAATGGATATGGAAAGCTAGAAAGAGTTAAAGACTTAAAGATAGCTTTCTGCTTGCCAATGATCCCTGAGGATAGGGGAAACCAAAAGCGCTAATGACCTAGAGACGAGAGCTAGACCCTTCCTCAATTGGCAAAAAGGAAGTAGCTGACTTAGTTGGGGACCACAATGAGACTAGGGACATGGAAGTCCTTTAGACAGTAGGCACCACTATGACAAAAGAAGCTAGGTAGGACTAGTAAAGGTTAAGAGAAAGTATGTTTCATCATGATGAATCAAGGAAATTGGTGGCGATGAATGAATATAGAAGTGATTACTAGAGGAAGTGGTAACTTTCATCACTACAAACAAAGATTCTGGTCACAATGAACAAACACAATAACTCTTAGATATTGAGGCAGTACCTCAATGAGACGCAATGACTCTTAGAGGTCGATAAGAGTAAGACGAGTAAAGATTAGTAAGAGAGAGGTAGCCACTATTTAGAGCTATCAGATTCCCCCTCAAGAAGAAAAGTAATGATAAGGAGCTGAACAAGACAGTTAGGGGTTGAGTTTGTACACTACTAACAGGGTGTAGTGGCCACCTTACCTAGATAACTCTTACGGCCTCATTAGAGTTGGGACACCATGATAGAGTAGCTATCTCAAATCCTTGAATAGATAAATAGGAACTTGGAGATAGTAAACTCAAGATGGATAGCCCTAGCATAATTCTTGTGGATCAAGAAGAAGAGAAAGAGATGAGAATGAGACAAATAGCCATGTAGGGAACTAGCTTAATGAGGTTGGCATGTTTTCAATAATGTTAAAAGATACTTAGTCACTTCAGGTTAGGTTGAGAGGCACCCTTCACAGTGGATATGGTCTTAGCCATGAGTCTTCCTAGAGAAATTGGGAGATTGATCCTCCGAATCAGAATTGACACTGCTCTAGATAGAGCAAGATACCCTATCCGAGTAGGAAAGGGGAGCAGCTGAGGCAAGGCAAGTAGAGTTGACTTTACCCTAATGGAAGCATGACTAGCCAAGAATAAAGCTAAGGTTATAAATGTCCCTGAGCTTAACACAAAAGGACAAGCAAAAAGAAGAGAACCTTATAAGTCCTCTCCCTATAACTTCCAGAATCAGCTGTGAACAGAAAGAGAGGCTTCCTATTGTAGGGATAAGATGTTTGATTGGCAGTGACATAGCAACCAGTAAGAGCTTGCACTCCTTGCATTGAAATGCATTATGTATGTTAGAGTAGGCTCATATTAGAAAGAGAAGTTGTACAAGTCTTCTCTCCCTGTACCATTCTAAGGTAGTAAGAACAGTAAGAGCAGCTTGAGGATAAGAGAGCTCTTAAGGCAGATTGACTTAGGCACCAAAAGAAGTAGATAGCTGGCCTGGAGAATTGAATGAGGTCCAAGAGAATGATATTGGCTATTGGAGTAGTCTTGGGGGATGATCAGTCAAGTAACTAAGTGGAGGTGACTTATTTTATTACTCAACCCTATGGTTTGAGTCTCCCAGAGATCTTAAGATGGCTTAGACTAATGATAGCATTCAAGGGTCACCATAGATCCTAAAGAGGCTTATGGTAGAGCGCAGTAGCTCCTGAGGTCACTGTAACATCCCAAATTTTGGCTCATAATAGCAAAGGAAAGGATGATTACTAAGTCTAATGCAACGAAAGTCCCGGAGATCCCTCAAAAAGAAAAAGAGATTTTCCAAGGGCAAATGTGTAAAATAATAGTGTTCGGAGACTAAAGAATGATGAACTGAAAACAACTAAAGGCCAAAGGTTATGCCAGAAACTTGTGAGAGATGGTTCCGAAGGTTAGGCCTAAGGAGGGACTAAATTGCAAAGAAGAGATTCCTAGGCCAAGCAAGGACCTAATTGTAAATAATAAAAGTTCAAGTCGGTTAATGCTCAGAGTTAGCAAAAAGGGCCCAAATGACTTACAAAAATTCCAGAAAAATGGGAATAGGATCCCAAAGCCAATATAAGGCTAGAAATGATGAAAATACCCTAAAGTCATTCTAGGGTTTTGGACAATTTGAGATAGTAACTTAAATTGAATTATTTAAGTTATGAGACGGCCTCAAATAATCAGGAAAAAGTGGGGAACAGTAGTTAAGGAATTTACACAAATTGTAAAATTAATTTCGTCCCCAGAAACCGACAAGGTTAGCTTTAATTAAATTTAAAGCCTATTTATACCATATCCGGGGAAAGTCAAAATAGTTGTTTAGAGTTTGACTTTTGACTCGAGAAAAATTAGAAGAATTTCTCGTGATGAAAGGAAAAGAATGAAACCCAGAGACAGATCAACATAGTTACGAGCCAATAGAAAGAATTCGAAGAAGGTAACCCCGATTAAGTATTATTTAATAATGTTTATGGGAAAATGAGAAAGAAAATATCTAAAAACCATCATGACGGTGCTAAATTAGCATGCTAAGTCACCAAATGCAATCATGACACTTATGAGTCATCATGCTGAGTCATCAAATGCAATCATGACACCTACGAGTCATCATACTAAGTCAGCAGAAGATATTTATAGACAGCATAAAAATCAGAACACAGTAGGGGAATATTTTAGACAGTCCTTTGTCTACCCATTATAGTGAAATCTCTAATACGTGACTCAGTAAGGTTAAGTAGTTTGTTAGTAGAGCTAATTATTTTCATCTATGCTCCTCTAAGATGGCAACATATATGTACTTAATTAAGATGAGAAAATGGAGTCAGAATATGTCCCAGTGGTATCGAGTCAGTCAAGACTCAAAAAAGTACCTGATACGGTGCAGAATGACAAAATAGTAGAGGAATGTCTAAGGGCTATATTTTGCATGAATTTTATGTTAATTTCCTTCCTATTTTAATGCCAAAATGATGAAGGAATATGGAAGAGACCAGTGTATAGTTAGATGGGAAAAGAAGGTATTACGTGTACGGTTGGATGTAAGACACGTGTGCGGTCGGATGCAAGACACGTGTGCGGTTGGATTAAAGACATGTGACTGATGATGTAAGCATGATATCATCAAGATGACATCACCTTAGACAAGTGTCACATTTCTTGGAGAGAAAGCTTACTTATTCAAGAAGAAAGAATGGATGGTCGAGATTGAATTGGAACAGACGGCCAGGATTTGTTCTAGCTTTCTATAAATACCCCTCCCCACCCTCCATTTTGTCCAAGCACCTTGAACCCATGGGGAAGCTCTTACAAAATGGTTTCTAGAGAGAGAAATAAGAGGGAGAAAGAAAGGCCAAGTGATCCCAAGCCAGATCAAGCTCTAAAACAAGGTATGCGTGCCGTTTTTGATGTAATTTCTACCTCCCTTGCTTTTTTAGAGCTGGTGGTTGGTTTGAGCTGACTTCATTGGCATTCTTTGGGGTTGGCCAATCTCTTATAGCTTTCACCTTTTCCTCATCCACATGGATCCCTTGAGCACCTACAACAAAACCAAGAAACACAACAGAATCCATGCAAAAGGAGCATTTCTGAAAATTAGCATATAAGCTATTCTCCCTAAGAGTTCGAAACACCTCATGCAAGTGAATAACATGGTCATCTATTGTTCTACTATAGACAAGAATATCATCAAAGTAGACAACCACAAACTTCCCAATAAATGAACGAAAAACATGATTCATCAAGCTCATGAAAGTGCTAGGTGTATTAGTTAACCCAAAAAGTATAACTAACCATTCATACAATCTAAATTTAGTTTTAAATGCTGTTTTCCATTCATCTCCCTCTTTCATGCGAATTTGATGATAACCATTCTTAATATTAATTTTAGAGAATAAAGTAGCACCATGCAACTCATCCAACATGTCATCTAATCTAGTAATAGGGTAGCGATACTTAACTGTTATTTTGTTTATGGCTCTACAATCAACGCACATTCACCACGAACCATCTTTCCTAGGCACTAAGAGTACTGGAGCAGCACATGGGCTCAAGCTTTCTCTCTCATAAAGCCTTTCCTCATAAGCTCATCTATTTGGCGTTGAATTTCTTTAGTTTCCTTAGGATTGGCTCTATAAGCAAGTCTATTAGGTAGAGAAGCTCCAGGAATAAAATCAATCATATGCTCAATTCCTCTTAAGGGAGGAAGCCCATCAGGTATCTCATCTGGGAATAAATCAGTAAATTCCTGCAACAAAGACACAACACTAGAGGGCAAAGAGGGGTTAAGATTGTTAGGGGAAAAATAAGCATCCTTACACACAAGCACTAAGACTTGCTCACTCAACAGTGCTCTCTTAACCTCACTTTTTCCAGAAATTAAACTCTCTATCTTTTTTTTCACTTTTCTCATGTTCTTTCCTTTTCTTTTCTCTCTCTTTAGTTTCTTTCTTTTCCACTCTCTCCTTTTCTTTCAACTCATTCATTCTTTTGCAATCTTGCTCAATCCTCACTTGGTCCTTATAAGCTTCTTTTAGCCTAAGAGGCTTAAAAACAATGATTTTTCCATTGAATGGTATAGAATAACAATTTTTGTAACAATCATGGTGAGCTTTGCTATCAAATTGCCATGGCCTTCCGAGTAAGAGATGTCCAGCAAGCATTAGAACCACATCACATAGAACTTTAGTATGATAGTTCCCAATAGAAAAAGAAACCAAAACCTGCTTAGTGACTTTAGCCTTAGCACTATCATTCAACTATTGCAATTTATAAGGTTTAGGATGCTTCATAGTAGGCAGGTCCAGCTTTTCAACAAGGTACTAGCATGGTAACACTACCACTATCAATAACCATACTGCATACCTTATTCTTTATGAAACACCTAGTGTGGAAGATAAGCTCTCGCTGCTCTTTCTCATCATCTTCCTTTACATGAATATTTAGGGATCTTTTAGCCACCAATGCTTCTCCCGTAACAAGTTCAGCTTCATCAATCTCCAATTTAGAGTCAGTCACCAAAGAGGGCATGTCATCATCACTAGAATGTTCGCTGTCATACTCACCATTGTCTTTGATAATGATGGCTCTCTTATTGGAACATTTGAAAAACATTGAAGAGAAGAGGTTTTATCAGTAAAAGAAGTTTTAGAGTCAAGTTTCTTACCACCATCACCCTTAGGCTTTGATTCCTCCTTTGCCTTAGGGGTGAATCTTGCTACATCCTTAGCCTTGGAATCCTTCCACTTGGAGGTTGGTTTAGAGTCCCTCCAGCCATGGGATGAGAATTTGGAGTGTTTCTCTTTAAACCGTTTTTCAATTTTGATGGCTTTGTGCACCAACTCCTCCTTATCAACAAAAGTGTACATCTCAACTTTGTCTCTAATTTCAGTCTTAGAGACCATCAATAATTTGCTCATGCTTGATTCTTCATCTTCTTGTACTCCAGCACGCATCTTAAGAAGATCAAGCTCATGTACATACTCTTCTATTGTCATAGAGTCTTGGCTAAATAGTCGCAACTTTCTATTAAGCTCTTGATAGTAGAAACTAAGAACATACTTCTTGCGCATGAGTTTCTTTAGCTTCTCCCACGTACGAGGGGGACCTTTGCCCTTAAGGCGTCTCTTAAGCTGCAAATCTTCCCACCAAATAGTAGCATAGTCAGAAAACTGAAATGAAGCTAATTTTACCTTCTTTTCTTTAGGCCAATCATTCAATCTAAAAATCTGTTTGAACTTCATCTCCCAATCAAGATATTTATCTGGATCAGTATTACCCTTGAAAGTAGGATACTTGATCTTCGGATCAATTATAGCTGTGTCATTTTTGGAATGTTTGCTCCTGCTCTTTGAAGTTGACAAATCAGATCTAATCACCCCGTCATCACTACTATTTGCTTTGGATGTCTTTAACTCTTCCATTTCCATCTTGAATTCTTCATTATTGGATTCTTTCCCGCTCATCTTTAACCTGAGATGTTAGTTGAAGCAAAGAGAAAAGAAATAGAAATAAAGGACCTCACCACTCTGCTTGCGTGTGCCACTCAATCAATTTGGTGCCACTCGTGTTTCTCTCAACTTTGGCTTTTATATTGAAGTAAAATACTCTTGCCTTTTACCACTCAAGCTTGTCTCCTATAGTATTCTTGATTGAAACTCAACAAAAACCAAGAGACAATATTAGAAAGTGGTAACCTTCACAACCAGAAATTGTAAGAGCCAGCCACTATGTGAAAGAGGGGAAAAGATAAGAGATGAAAGAAGAAGGATAGGCCAAACGTGAGGATGGAATGAAAGGAGGGGAAAAAATGGATAGAAAAAAAAATGTGGAAAAAGGAAGCAGAAATTGCAAAAATGAAAATAAGGTTATGAAAGTAAAGGAAAATAGGAAACAAAGTAATTAGGAAAGGTACTACCTTGAGACAACTTTAGGAAAGTGAGTACCTTGCAAGAAAAGAACTGAAATTAGGAAAGTAGTATGCAAAAGGAAGGAAAAGGAATAGGAAACAAAAGAAAAAAGGAAACTTGAAGAAAGAAAATAGGAAAGTAATATGAAAAGGAAATGAATTCAAAATAGAAAACTAGATAAAATAAAGAAAAGTATAAATAGGAAAGTAGGAGTCTTACCACCTAAGTATAAAGATTTAGGAAATTAACTGTGACTTGCAATGGAAGCTCTTTCAAATTAGGAAACTTGCCTTTTATGTTGCAATCTCCAAAATCTGAAACTCTTTCCCCTTTTTTTTTCAATTTTCAAATTTTTTTCCAACAATTCTATAGCCTTTTTTTTTTTGCTTTTTTTTTGTTTCAACACAACAGCACTTTTTTTCTTTTTTTTTTCATGAATTTTTTTTTTGGTTTTTGCTCCTCAAAAGAACAAAGCAAGTCAAATGAACAAAGAAAACAATGGGTGGGAAGGAGATAAAAAGGAAAAGAAACGAAAAAAATAATAAAAGGGATGGAAATAAGGAAGAAAGGAGGAAGACAAAATGAGGAGAATGGAAACGAAAGAAAAATGGAAGCAATAGAGAAAGCAAAAAAAAATTGAAAACACCAAAAGGATAGAACTTGAAAGCTAGCAAACTTAGCTCTGATACTACTTGATATGAGGGGACGTACGGACCAGCTAAAATCAAGTAACGGACGGACGGTTGATCTAGGTAGGACCTTAAGAGAACCTGTCTCTTACAACCCTAGCCATGAAAACACCACAAGGTTGATCAATCCCTTGATACTGTCGAGTATTCTCACGAGAATATAACGATGCAAGCAAAGCTCACACTGAGAGAGATAAACTCAATTCTCATTCATCTAAATCTAAATTCAATTACAAAAAACGTAGCCTATATATAGGCAACAATAGAACAACACTCTAGAATCAGCATCCTAAGACATAAATGCTAGGGATGATGCCTCATTAATGATTATTTGACTATAGGAGACACCATTTATTACATGAAAATAAAAGGAAATAACTTAAACTTCAAGAACAAGTCTGCTATTTAAAAATAGGAAAGTAGATCAAAACATGATCTTCTAGAACACTCCTTGACCAAAAAAACGAATTTAAATCATAATCAATTCATAATAAGGCCTTCTTGATCCTTCTTGAAGATTCTTGGACGTCACTTATGACCCTTGTCCAAGGCACATGCTTGTCACATGGTATTTTAAGTGAATTCTTCAATCTGAACCCCACATGGGCCTTGTACATAATCTTGTTGGGCTTCTAGCAATGTTATCACCATTTTTGGACTCCTTTTAGGCTCATTAAAATGTGCTTCTTTGAAATAAATAGGCTCCAGCTCTTTTAGCTCTCTTATTAGACAATTTAGGGCCTCCTTCATAGCTTTGGTCCTTGCTCTTGTCATTGAGCCTCCAATGCCTTGTAGTGGATCTTTTGGAATGTTGGACTTCTTTGTTTGGGCTCCTTGCCTGTGCTCCTGATCACACCATGCTCCTCCATCAAACTTACCTATATTGTGTGTTGATATGTATGCTTGCATGATGTGGTTGTGCTGCCTTGGTGTGACTAAGCTATGAAGAGATGTTTGCAAAGTTATGTTTGCAATTTTATGTTATGTTTTGTGATAAGGAACGGATACGGATCGGCTAGAAACAAGTTAGGAAACTAGATGAACGATCGAAGGTAGGACCTCAAGAGAACCTGTCTCTTACAACCCTAGCCATGGAGACACCACAAGGATGATCAGTCCTTGATACAGTCGAGTATTCTCACGAGAATACGAGGCGGCAAGCAAAAGCTCACTCAAGAGAAATAAAATTCTCTAAAATTCTTTCATTCAAATCTGATCCCCAATTACAAAAAACGTAGCCTTATATAGGCAGCAAAAGAACAATCTAGAATCAAAAAACCCTAGGTCATAAATGCCATAAATGTGCCTTAATGATGATTGACTATCTTGGTTGGCACCAATTAAGGCTAAAGGAAATAGGAAATTACCTTTTCTTGAAGGAAAAGGCTTCTACCTAAAAATAGGAAACTAACCTAAAATATTCTTATGCAATCTTTGACCAAAAGGCCTTATTTAATGCAAATAAAAATGGAAACTTAAAAAAAACGAAATTAAACCATAACTAATACATAAAGACGCCTTCTTGATGCTTCTTGAATATTCTTGGACGTCACTTATGCTCCTCCTCCAAGGCACATGCTTGTCACATGGTATTTTGAGTGAATTCTTCAATATGGACTACACATAGGACTTATACATCATCTTGTTTGGCTTCTAGCAATGTAATCACCATGTTTGGACCCTTGATGGGCTGATTGAGGGATGCTTCTTCCAAATAAATGGGCTCTAACTCTTTAAAATCTTTTATCAAACAATTCAGCGCCTCTTTCATAGATTTGGTCCTTGCTCTTGTCATTGGGCCTACGATGCCTTGTAATGGGTCTTTTAGAATATTGGACTTCCATCTTTTAGCTTGGGCTCCATGCTCCGTGTTTTGGTCTTCCTTTGATGCTTGATCATGCCATGCTCCTCTATCATTCCCTCCCTGCTCAAAAGGATTTGTCCTCGAATCTGCAGCATCAAAGAGAGATAAATCAGTCACATTAAATGTAGCACTTACATTACCGTAGGAGCTAGGCAAATCTATTTTATAAGCATTATCATTGATTCGCTCCAAGACTTGGAAAGGGCCATCTCCTCTTGGCTGCAACTTAGACTTTCATTGTTCTGGAAACCTCTCCTTTCGCAAGTGTACCCAAACCCAGTCTTCAGGCTCAAAGACAACCTTCCTACGACCTTTGTTAGCTTGCTTTGTATATTGCTCATTCTTTCTCTCGATGTTGGCCCTCACCTTAGCATGTAATTCCTGCACAAACTCAGCCTTTTCATCAAGGTTAGCTCGTTCACTAGAAGGCAAAGGTAGAATATCCAAAGGAGATAGAGGATTAAAGCCATAAACAATCTCAAATGGAGAGAAAGAAGTGGAAGAGTGAATAGCCCTGTTATATGCAAATTCAATATGAGGCAAGTAGTTGACTCAATTCTTCAAGTTCTTTTGAATTATTGCACGTAACAAGGTAGTGAGTGTTCTATTGATGACCTCAGTTTGCCCATCCGTTTGGGGATATGCCACAGTAGAAAACAGCAACTTAGTTCCAAGCTTGCTCCACAAGGTCCTCCAAAAATGGCTAAGAAACTTTACATCCCTATCACTCACAATGGTTTTAGGCAATCCATGCAATCTAACAATTTCTTTGAAGAACAAGTCAGCAATATGCACAGCATCATTTGTTTTAGAACAAGCAATAAAATGAGCCATTTTACTAAATCTATCCACTACAACAAAGATACTATCTTTCCCAGATTGAGACCTAGGCAAGCCCAACACAAAATCCATAGAAATATCTACCCAAGGTTGGGAAGGCACAGGTAGAGGGGAATATAAACCATGAGGTTGAACCTTAGACTTTGCATGCCTACATGTCACACATTTAGCACAAACAAACATAACATCTTTGCGCATACCAGGCCAATAAAAGTGTTCATGCAAAAGAGCTAATGTTTTGTCAACACCAAAGTGACCCATCAAACCACCACCATGAGTTTCTTTTACAAGCAGCTCACGCATAGAGCAATTGGGAATGCACAATTTATCTTTCTTAAAAAGAAACCCATCAGATCTATAAAAGTCATTCACCCCATGCTTTTCACAAGAAAGCCAAATTTTGGAAAAATCACAATCAGAGTCATACAACCCTTTCAATAACTCAAATCCAAGTAATCTAGCATGAAGAGAAGTGATAAGAGAATACCTCCTAGAAAGAGCATCAGCAACAACATTCTCTTTACCTTGCTTATGCTTGATCACATAAGGAAACGTCTCTATGAATTCCAACCAGCGAGCATGCTTGCCTTGAGATTTTAGAAACTTCAAACTTTCATGATCAGAGTGAATAATGAACTCCTTGGGCCATAAATAATGCTGCCATGTTTCTAAAGTTCGTTTTAAAGCATAGAGTTCCTTGTCATAAGTAGAGTAATTCAAAGAAGCTCTACTTAATTTCTCATTGAAGTAGGCAATAGGCCTAGACTCTTGCATTAGAACAACACCAATACCAATCCCAGAAGCATCACATTCAACTTCAAAAACTTTATTAAAATCAGGTAAACACAAAAGTGGTGCATTGGTTAATTTCTCTTTCAAGGTATTAAAAGGTGTTTCTTGTGTTTCACCCCATTTAAATGTCACGTGCTTCTTAACAAGCTCATTTAGAGGTGCAACAATAGTTGAAAAATCTTTGACAAACCTCCTATAGAAACTTACTAGTCCATGAAAACTCCTGACTTCATTGGCATTCTTTGGGGTTGGCTAATCTCTTATAGCTTTCACCTTTTCCTCATCCACATGGATCCCTTGAGCACCTACACAAAACCAAGAACACAACAGAATCCATGCAAAAGGAGCATTTCTGAAAATTAGCATATAAGCTATTCTCCCTAAGAGTTCAAAACACCTCATGCAAGTGATTAACATGGTCTTCTATTGTTCTACTATAGACAAGAATATCATCAAAGTAGACAACCACAAACTTCCCAATAAATGAACGAAAAACATGATTCTTCTGGCCAGTCATTCATTCTGAAGATTTGCTCAAACTTCATCTCCCAATCAAGGTATGCATCTGGATTTATATTACCCTTGAAGGTAGGGTACTTGATCTTTGGGTCATAGGTGTCCAAATCACGTTTTTCAGGTCCGCCCCTATTCTTTGAGGATGAAGAACCAGATCTAATCACCTCCTCGTCACCACTACTTGCTTTGGATGCTTTTAGCTCCGCTAGCACCAACTTGAGTTTGAGAAATTCATCTCTCATGGCTCTCATGAATAGCTTAGGATCTGTGTTGAAATTCATCTTGAAATTGAAACGTTAGTGTGATCAAAGAGAAATGAAATAGTAAGAAGGGACCTTACCACTCTACTCGCGTGTTTCACTCAAGAAATTGTAGTGTCACTCGTGTTTAACTCAAATCTGGCTTTTAAATTGATGTAATAACACTCTTGCCTTTTACCACTCAAACTTGCCTCCTATAGTATTCTTGATTGAAACTCAACAAAATCAAGAGACAATGTTAGTAAATGGTAATCTCCACAACCAGAATTGCAAGAACCAGAAAATATAAGAGATAAGAAAGGAATATGTGATAAAAGAAGAAGGATAGGTACCAAAAAAAAATGAAAAGGAAGGAAAAGAGGAGGGAAAAAAACGTAAAAAGAAAAAAAAAAGAAAGGAGAATATGGAAAGCTATGAATTAGAAAAGAAAGGGGAAAAAAAAGGAAGAAAATATTTAGGAAAGGTGCTACCTTGAAAATAATTTAGGAAATTGGGCACCTTGCAAGAAAAGCAAATCAAGTTAGGAAGGTGAGATATGGAAGGAAGGAAGCAAATAGGAAACTTGAAGGAAAAGGAAAGAAACTCAAATTAAGCAATACAGAAAAAAAAAGGAAAGGAAAAAAAAAAAGGAAACATGCAAAGAGAGGAAATAAGAACTCTTACCACCCAAGTTTAACGATTTAGGAAACTAGTTGTGACTTGTAATGGAAGCTCTTCTCAATTTTAGGAAACTCATCTTTAACATTGCAATTCTCAAATCTGCAGCTTTTCCTTTTCTTTTTTTTTTGAATTTTGTGTATTTTTTTTTCCTCACAACACAACACTTTTTTTTTTGCTTTTTTTTTGTGCACGAATTTTTTTCTCTTTTTTTTTTCTTTTTTTGCTGCTCAAAGGAACATAGAAAGTCACAAAAAGAAAACACAAATAGGAGGTGGAAAGGCGAAGAAACAAATTGATGGAAGCAAGGGACAAAGAACGAATGATAGAATTAAGAAGATGAAACAAGAAAACAGAAATAATAGATAAAAGGATAGAACTTGAATTCTAGCAAACCTTAGCTCTGATACCAAATGATAAGGAACGGATACGGATCGGCTAGAAACAAGTTAGGAAACTAGACGAACGATCGAAGGTAGGACCTTAAGAGAACCTGTCTCTTACAACCCTAGCCATGGAGACATCACAAGGATGATCAGTCCTTGATACAGTCGAGTATTCTCACGAGAATACGAGGCGGCAAGCAAAGCTCACTCAAGAGAAATAAAATTCTCTAAAATTCTTTCATTCAAATCTGATCCCCAATTACAAAAAACGTAGCCTTATATAGGCAGCAAAAGAACAATCTAGAATCAAAAAACCCTAGGTCATAAATGCCATAAATGTGCTTTAATGATGATTGACTATCTTGGTTGGCACCAATTAAGGCTAAAGGAAATAGGAAATTACCTTTTCTTGAAGGAAAAGGCTTCTACCTAAAAATAGGAAACTAACCTAAAATATTCTTATGCAATCTTTGACCAAAAGGCCTTATTTAATGCAAATAAAAATGGAAACTTAAGAAAAAACGAAATTAAACCATAACTAATACATAAAGACGCCTTCTTGATGCTTCTTGAATATTCTTGGACGTCACTTATGCTCCTCCTCCAAGGCACATGCTTGTCACATGGTATTTTAAGTGAATTCTTCAATCTGGACTACACATAGGCCTTATACATCATCTTGTTTGGCTTCTAGCAATGTAATCACCATGTTTGGACCCTTGATGGGCTGATTGAGGGATGTTTCTTCCAAATAAATGGGCTCTAACTCTTTAAGATCTTTTATCAAACAATTCAGCGCCTCTTTCATAGATTTGGTCCTTGCTCTTGTCATTGGGCCTACGATGCCTTGTAATGGGTCTTTTAGAATATTGGACTTCCATCTTTTAACTTGGGCTCCATGCTCCGTGTTTTGGTCTTCCTTTGATGCTTGATCATGCCATGCTCCTCTATCATTTTGCCTTGACAATATGTTATGAAAGCATGAAATGCTTTAGCTTACTTTCCATGGCATTCATGTGTTAATGTTATAACATGTCATGCATTTGTATTATGTCCTGCATGCTTATGGGTAGTGTTTGCTACTGAGATTCTTCAGAATCTCACCCCTCCCTAACCAATCATTTAGGTCAATCAATGGTGGGCAATAATGGCACAAGAGGCAACGAGAAGAAAGTAGAGAATTATTAACGTTAATGAATGTGTTATTATTCAATGTATAATTTTCCTATTATGTAATTTATGTTATGGATGCCAATGATGCCATGTATTTAATTACAATGTTTATGATAGGAATAGAAATGTATGAGGATGATTGGGAAAGCATAAACCCAATTTATGTATGCCAAAGAAATATAAAGAATTAAAGTAAAAGAGGTTAAGGGATAAAACGTAGGTCATGGAGCAGTGAGTTTGTAGCTCCAGTTTGACCTATCAAATGAATGAGTTAAGCCACAAAATTTGGCAAATTCTTAGTACACATCCCAAGCTTTAAAATGAGAGGTAGATCAACTCAATTGGATGTGTACACAAGGAGATACGATTTTTATAGAAGTAGTTATGATTTTTTCAAAATTGGACATGAAATCTGAATTTAAACAATGAATAGTAATCCGAGTAGTTATGTTTAAATTTTTAATCCACAGGCTTGTATTTTGACCTGTTTGAACCATAACGCTTATGAATGCGTACTCTGAGGGCTTAAAGGTAGGATGTTTCAGTCACAGTAGACTGAGGCTAAGGGAAAGTGGCTGAGTCATAAGAGTAAAAGTACTGTACCACTTTGGGAAGATAAAAACCAGGAATGAGTATAAGATACATAAACCTCCTTTAGTAGTAGACAAGTACAAAGAGAGTACCCATGACTTCCTTCTAGATAACCTTATCATTATTAGGCTAAGCTCAATTTTCTTCTAATTAACAGAGGAAAGCCAGAGTTAGAAAATTTAGAGCCATAAGACCTAAACAAAAGGTATTCAGGCTAGCTCCAAATACGAGAAGAACCCCTTTATGATACAGAGATAGAGTGAGTATTGATGGGTAGATCCCTAAGATGAGGCTAGAGTCAAGAATGTAAGTTGGAAAGACCTGACTAAAGATAGAACAAGAAGAGTCTAAGATAGCGAAGTACCAAGGTTTGAGCCTATTAGCATTAGTGCCTCAGATTCCCATCAGCACTGTTCAATTAAGCGTGCTCGGGCAAAAGTAGCCCAATAATGGGTGACTTTGGGAAGTAATGCAAGGGTGTGTAGAGACTAGAAATATTAGCCATTTTTGGCAAGAATGCACTAAGTCCAGTAAGGTGGAAGATAAAGTTAACATAAGCAAAGATAGTCTCAAGTTGACAAAAGGATTGAGTAAGGTCTATAGAGACAATATCAAAAGCACCTTATCGAATGACTCTAAATGAGATGGCAGAGTTAAAGAAATAGATATAGGAGTTGTAAAAAGGAGATTCATTAGACCTAGCATGTCTCTCTAAGGTGCTTCAATACCCTTCATTAAGAAGAAGGATGGTAGTCTAAGGTTGCGCATAGACTACCGAGAGCTGAATAAGGTAATAGTAAATAATAAGTATCCTTATTACGGATCGATGATCTGCTAGATTAGCTGGTTGGAGCTACGATACTCTCCAAGATCGATTTACGATCAGGATACCACTAGTTAAGGATAAAGTTGAGGATGTTCTGGAACTGCTTTTAGGACCCATTATGAATAGTATGAATCTCAGTGATGCTATTGGTTTAACGAATGCCCCTGCTACTTTCATGGATTATATGAACTAGATTTTCGCTCGTATTTGGATCGGTTTGTCATAATCTTTATTGATGACATCCTTGTGTACTCCAGATCTTGAGAGGAACATGAGTAGTATTTAAGGATTGCTTTGAGCATTAGATTTAAAGTTTTGATGATAAAAAATTAAAAAATCTATGTTTTAGTAAGTTGATCGATCACTTGATAGATAAAGTTCATGTGTTAACAAGAAGCAGAAATGTTAATCGACAGCCTGATAGGTAAATCAAATTTGTATGTGTTGATCGATCAATTGATCGATCATCATTAATACTGTTTTGTATAGAAATTTACAGAAAATTATTGATCAATTGATCGATAATCTAGTGATTGAATAACTAACAGATAATGAGACACAAGTTTTGGTAAGTGTTTATCGATCACTTGATCGATAAATAAGTTATTGATGAAAAGACAAATAAATGGTAAAGCTTTCTACTCTCATTGTATTTTATTTTAATCACCCTTTATCGATCACTTTATCAATCACACCTTAATTGATAACTTGTTCTATCATTGCATAATAACTTATCTATTTATCAATATTTTTCTTCTGTTTAAGTGCTTTTGAAAAATACTTTATTGATCACTTGATCGATCAACAGTTTATCAATCAAATGATTAATCATCATCTTTTCACGGGTTTAAACTATTTAAGTCTTCCTTTGATCACTTGATCGATCATCAATTTTGATCATCGATTTATCGATAAAATGATCGATCATCCAATCTTTTGAACATTATGTTTTCCCATAACATGATCGATCAAACATACTCTTGGCATTTCAGAAGTAGCTTCTCAACTACCATTGTTGTCGATAAGTCTCTGACCGATCACTTACTCAATCATCTTAGGATTTGTGCTCTTTATGAAAATCTTCGTTAAACTTCGTTTTATCAATCAAATTTTCTGTCATCCATTTATCGATAATGTATTCGATCAATGTACCTTGAAAATCAAATTCTCTCTTGCTTATCTTTATTGATAAATTGATCAATCAAACATTTTTCGATCACTTATTTGATCAATGATCCAGCTCTTTCAATACTAGAAGCTACGGTGAGGTTTTAGAATCTTCTCAATATTTCTCTCTAAGCTTTTCTCAGCCTTGGTGATCATCTTAATTCTCCATTTGAAGGGATTCAAAATCATAAGTAACCTTGAGCCTTCTCTTTCTTAAGTTAATCTTTTCAATTATCGATCACTTGATCGATCATGAGTTAATTCATAACTTGATCGATAAATATAGTTATCTGTTTTAAAATCTTTCATCTTAATTAATCGATAACGTAATCAATAAACCAGTTATCGATCATGTCTTTGATCAAGGATGACCAGTTCATAGTTATTGGATCTGATGTTTGATTTATTTACTTCTCTTCTACTATATGAATATTACTATCATTTTATTAGTTATCTTATTAAATTTCATTCTAAAGAAAACCTTATTAGACTAAAGTATTGTTACAGATTACGAAGAAAGTTCAACGGTTATCCAACGGTTATTCAGTAGCCTGTAACCTACCATGTCAGAAGCATTAAATGGTGAATACTGTTGCAACTGGGAATATACGTAACCGAACTCTCAACGGCTAGAAGCTCTTCCGTCTAACAATTATTAAAATTCCGCAACTATAAAAGGTGCGAAGAAGCATTGAATGCGGATATTGAATACGCGAGCTACCTTCTGTAAATATTTTACTGTTGCATTCAATACTCTAGTTTCATCTTTACTGAGTTTCAGTGTTTCTCATTCATTTACTCTGTGAGAGAGACCAACATATCAACTTAAATCACTTTCTGAGTGTAACTCAAGCGTGTAGACTCAAATGGGTTTGTAACCTTACGGGTAGTAAGGGGGAGTGATTGAGAAGATCAATTATTGTACTCAGGCACCAAGAGCCCAGCTAATCTTATATCATAGTGGAAATCTCAGAGGTGTTTTGAGGACTGGACGTAGGTCAAGTGGTCAAGACTAAACCAGTATAAATCTAGTGTCTTTGATCTATAGTGAAATCTTTCTAACTCTAAAGCTCTCTGTTTTATTCATTCACTATTTCAATTCTGTTAAATTTTTATAACTCACCCAATTCACCCCCTCTTGGGTGAAACTACAACTAATATTTGGTATCAGAACAGGTCTGTTCAATAAAGACTTAACAGTCTAAACAGAGATCCATAGCAGGTTTCAGAGACAGTGTGCTGCCTGAAGGATGCTTAACATCTAAGCCTCTTGGTTTCAATAGAGAAAACTACACCTTCTGAAAAATGAGGATGAAGATCTTCATCAAAGCTACCGAGTATGGTTTATGGGATGTGATCGAACATGGCCACTATGTTCCAATGAAAACCGAAGATGGTCGACAAGTTTGTAAGAGTTAAGGGAGTTCGATGAAGAAGACAAGAGGCTAGTGACATTAAATGATAAAGCTATCAATATTTTGACCTGTGTATTTAGCCAAAAAGAGTATTTTCAAGTTTCCAGCCTAAAAACTGCACACACAAAAATGTTTGAGGCACTGGAGATTGCTCACGAAGGAACAACCGGCGTAAAAGAGAGCAGAATCAACACTCTTACCACGGAGTTTAAGAGGTGAAGATCGATCATTTGATCGATAAACCACTGATCGATCAAGTGATCGATAAAGAACTTGTCAAAACAATTAATTATTAAGAAAAATATTGATAAGCAGGTAAGTTATTATGTAATGATAGAACAAGTTATCGATAAAGGTGTGATCGATAAATGGTGATTAACACAAAATACAACAAGAGTAGAAAGTTTTACCATTTATCTATCTTCTTATTGATAACTTATTTATCGATCACATGATCGATAAACACTTACCAAAATTATGTCCCATTATCTGTTAGTTGTTTGATCATTAGATTATCAATCAATTGATTGATCATTTGCTGTATACTTTTATACAAAACAGTGTTAACAATGATCAATCAATTGATCGTTCAACACATATAATTTGAATTATCTATCAAGTTATCGATTATCATTTCTGCTGAGTTACTTGTTTAAGCAAGAATTTTATCTGTCATGTGATCAATAAAGTCTTGATTGATCAGGTGATCGATAAACTTACTAAAACACAGATTACTCAATTTGTTATCATCAAAACCTTAAATCTAATAGCAGAGGCTTGAGTTGGGTCTACAAAGGATTGAGCTTCATCTTGACCCCTGGATGCACTAGTAATAGGTTGATTTCCTTTCCATTTTTTATTTTCTCTTGTGTTGGTTGGAAAGGAAGAGGAATCTTCATCTTGTTGAGTTGATTTGTGGCAAAGCCAAGAATTTTCTTCTTTTTGTCTCTTGGGTCTAAATGATTGATGTTGTGTAATTAGAGAAAGTAGGAGACCAACTTAGGATAAGAAATTGGGGTTGCTCTAGCCTTGAACAAAGTAAAGTTCCTTATTTCACTATAGATCATTGCTCTAATATTGATATTTTCTCCACTGATAATCCTAGCCAACATGATGTAATCCTCTTGAGTTAAGTGAGAGAAGCTTCCAGACTTGTTTACCATGCTCTTGGAGTAGATGTAGTGGATTATTCTGAAATAATCACACATTTGGCTCGAAAAATAAGAATCACATCCTTTGAGAGTTATATGGGATTATAAAATTGGCTTTATGACTAAATTACCCTTAGAGAAATTACAAAGGAATTTAAGGGTGATTTAAGCTAGTTTAAGGTCCTTTATTTGGAAAATTCCAAATAAATATTTGGAAGGATAATAAAATCTGAAGAAAATTCTTATAATATCCCAAGGAATTATAAGAGATTATGAAATTAAAATAAGACTCTCAAGTATTCAAGATTTTTCCCAATTCCTTTGAAAAGTGGAAAAATCACTAAAGAGAAGGAAAATAGTTTTCCTTTTTATTTAATTATCGGGAAATTAAATTTGGAGAAAAAAAGGGCAATTTGGGAAGATAAAAATGAGAAGAATAATTTATGGATCTAACAGAAAATAATTACAGAGGCCAAGCACTGTAATTATAGAAAAGAAATTAAACCCGGAGTAAAAGTGCACCTAAAGCAAGAAATAGAGTCTTGCACTTACTTGGCCTACAAGTTGCCACTTGTCAAGCCACCAATGGAGAGGATTTGAAATTGCCAAATGTCAAGCCTTGATTAGAGAGGATCTTGACTTTTGAAATTAATTTCAATTGGCATTAAATCTATTAATATATAAAAGTAGAGTACACGGCATGAGTATCTAACAGCGTGACAAGTGGCATCACTAAAGATCAGATAAATGTTCTTTTCTTTTTGTTAAAAAAAAAGGCCACATTTTTTACCTATGTTTCTACCCACGTTTTCACACCACTGTTTATTATTTGAGAAAATTTTCTGGTCAACATGTCATGATATGAATGATTATTCAAATTATTTTATATTATCTAAAGATACTTTGAAAGTTTGAATTTGGAATTTAAAACATGGTTATGCCACTTAAAATTTAAATTGGCCACTTAATAATTACATTGATTTATAAATGAATAAATTATAGGAAGAAGTATATTCCCAAAATATGGAAACGTGTGGCAATTTTTAATTATATATTTATCGAATAGTTAGTTTAGTTCAAACATTTTTTCTAGGATATGAACGAGTATTCGAATTATCTTATATTATTTAAAGACACTTTGAATTTGTATTTGGAATGCAAAGCGACTTAAATTTAAATTGGCCACTTAATTATTAAATTGATTTATAAATGGATAAATTATAGGAAGAAGTATATTCACAAAATCTAGAAACATGGGCAATTTTTTTTCATATAATTGTATCTTGTATAACTTACTAACAGACTGTCACTTGACTTCACTAGAATGTAGGTAAATGGATTTTTTTTCTTTTTTTCTAAAGCCAAAATTTTATGTCCAACTCCCTATTTATTTGTTATTCACCACCATAATACATGTTCCTCCTTATTCCTACTACCGATCTCTTTTTGTGATAGAATCAGTTAGTTACTTCTCATAATGCAGTATTTTTTATGTAAATGGTTTTAGTTGCATCTTGGGATGTATTGTTTATTTATATTTTAGTTGAATTGTTTGTAGATAAATTTTTTATTTTTGTTAAAACCACATTTCTACTCATGATCTCTCTATTTATGGGTTTTTCTTGGAAATTAGTTCGATCATATTTATTTGAGTGCACGTTTCATATCTTTCTATTTATTTTTGCAACATAATGATTTTTGTTAATGGTAGATAAATCTACTTTTTTTTTTTATAATTTTTTGATTAATTCAATTAATTCTGATTTATCACAGAATTTATTGCAATTATCTCCAATAATGAACCTTATTTTTTCTATTTTTTGCAAAAACCAAAAACCTTTATATGCAAATATTTTAAATTAAGAAAAATAATAAAATTATATAACTTCTCTTATCCCAAAATCGTGGTATATATGTGAGGCATGATGTATGTTTCAAAATTTGAAATTTGATGCTATTATTTAAAATTAATTATGCTTGAAATTTAATTTCAGCTGGTTTATTAGTATATTGAAAATAATATCCTACGCCCTAAATCTTGACTATTATTTATACCTGAAATATTTATTATTTTTTATTTATGAATTATTTTGAAATCTAATTCAAAATATTTTAACTCACTAACGATTTTGTCTCCATTAATTTTTTTTGTATTAAATAGCCTATTTTTACAATACAGAATCAAATATCATATTTGTCCAATATAATATTATTGACCATGACATTATCTATGTAATTATTGAATATAATCAAATATTTGAGTTTCAATCCATTAACCCTTTTGTCTCCATTAATTCAATCTTTTTAAAGGAACATCCATTTATATACCTGTATATATAGCATATTTCTTAAAATGTTGATAATGGATCTACCTGTACTGCAGATTTCAAAAGCTCAATGATATTTTATTTTAAATTAAGTTGAAATCATGACTTGAAATAGTAATTTAATGTTACTAATTATTTTGTGGTAATTCAACTTTTTATCTTATATAAAAAAAAAACCACCAATTCATACCTACGTGCATTACACGGGCACTATATTAGTTAATTAAGTGAGAGGTTATAAGATTAAATGGGTAAGTGACACATGGCATCTCATTAATGTTGGTTGGTGAGATATTTTTGGCCTTAATCAACACGTTCCTCCCCTCTTATTTAGATCACTCTTCGGCCAAGGAAGAAAGAAGAGAGAAAAAAGAGAGTTTGAAGTGGAAACAAGAAGAAATCAACCACTTTGGATCAAGTAAGTTTGGAGTTAAGGTTAGTAGGTGATTCTATGTCATTCCTTGTTTGATTCTCTTGAGTTTGATGGTTGAAATTTCTGGTTTTTCTTTTGTTTTGTTGCTGGCTGAATTGGTTTAATGTTAGGGGAGGGAGGTTTTGTTGCAAAACATAGTTAGAACACTACGATTTAAGATGGTTTCAAGTGATTAGATGTTAATTGAAGAGATTTCTTTGATGCTTCTCAAATGGTACTGTTCGGCAAAGACCAAAACTGAATCTTAGGATTTGTTTTTCAAATTTTTGAGGCTTCCATTGTATTCAAAATGAAAAATAGTGTAGGGTAAACCTAATGAAAATTGTAATTTTTGAAAAATGAACCATAGTGGCTGGGCCAAGCTGAAACTGGAATAGGAAGTTTTATTTTCTTAAATATAAGTAGATATTTGGAATCTACATGAAAAATTATCTAAGAATGAGTCAAGAGAAAATTTTTAGGGTTAAGGAAATAAACTCTAAAATTTAAAGTGGAAGCTTTAAGGGACAAAGGTTGTCCTTGAGTTATGTTGTTGATTTTTATATGGAATAGATGATGATTCTTGCTGCCCTTTTTGTGAATTGTCATGTTAGGGTTTGGTATTTGTGGAAGCAAGAAAGAAGAACAAGAAAATCAAAGAGCATTGGATCAAGGTAGTAAGATTTAATTAACCTGAATGTTGAGTGTTGCATTGATTGTTATGATGATGATGATGATGATGATTGTGTAGCTATACTCCTACTTTTAGTGCCTTGTCTATTGTATGTTAGAGTGCTACATGTATGAGGTAAAGTAGTTCCCTATTGATAGCGAAAGGTTGGAACGCTTGTAATTGATGCATGTTGATGTTTTAGTTTATTGATCTTGCTACTGGGATTTCATTGAAATCTCATCCCCCACATGTATCTTAACATTTTAGGGACTAAATCATCAAAAGGGAGGCTACAAATCTAAGGATAAATATGGTGATGAACCATGAGAAAACGTTTATATTTGGTTATGCATAAGCATGTATGGTTAGAGCTATAATCCCTAAGTAGGACACCAAATTAGAGCCACATTTTATTAAGTTATCGAATGATTTTCTATATGAAATTTGGAATGCTTAAAGTTGACATCATGAGCTTCAAATCAATATGCGGCACGTTAAAAATGGCCAACTACACGATTTTTAATGATTTTTTAAAGTTAAGGTTCAGAATTTGAAAAAAGGATTTTTTGCCAATGGACAGAGGTGACTTTCACAAAAACCCGACACTTTTTAAATAGAATTGGTTTATAAGATTATTTTTTTTAAAAGAGCATTCAAAGAGCTTTTTATAGAATTTTGAACTACTCTATTTTAATTTTTTTAGATTAAGTTATGAATTTTTGAAGTTGAGCCAGAAAACTAAATTTTTACCCGATGAATAGTAAAAATTCAAAAATCAGCATCTTTCATGGATTTTTGAGCCCAAGACCAGACAAGGTGGTCTAAAATGGTTTTAATTAAACCCTAAGTGGATCCGATAGTAAGGTGTGACACCTTCATTCACTCTCTGCTTCTTTTGCCTCATGTCACATCCTAAAAATTTTATCTGGTAATAGGGAGTTAAAAATTTGAATGAGGACCAATATAGAAATTAGACAGAGGGATAAAATAACTTTTGGTGTGAAATCCCGATAGGGTCCAGGCTGGCATTTTTAGAATTATCATTCTAGGAAGTACAAAACGAAAAAATTCCAAAAAATTTTCAAAAAGTGGTAACAAAGTAAATTAGATGTTTTGAAACCTTGATGGAGGCCTTAAAGATGAAATTAGTGTGAAAATGGATTATTATAGAGTTTCCTGAAAACATAGGTTTTTCAGAAAAATAGTAAAAAATTAGAGGAAAATAATTATTTTAAATATTTAGAGGCTTCAATAATTCTGGAAAAAATATGAAATAATTATCTAAATATTTATGAGTATTTATAAAATTTGTTTTAGCCCTTGGAAGTATAGGAGATTTTAGAAAATTTATTTCTCGCAGTCTTACCGATAAAGGCCTATCGAGGGAAAATTCAAAATAAATAATTAGAGGTGGAGAAAAATTCTAAAAATTTTCATATCATATCCTTATATTAAGAGAGTATTTTTCACAGGAAAAATGTGATTTTGGAGGTCTAAAAAAATTATGAAAAGTTACGAGTGAATAATAACTAATAAAACTACAAATAGTTTGGGATAGAAGCTAATTTGTGGGCCATCTTTTTGGGTCATCCTAGACCATAAGTGGGCTTCACATTAGCCCAGGAAAAGGCCCAAGATTCATGCAAACTCAAGGCCTAATTATGGCCTAATTAAACTTAAATATCTTGGACTATTCTAGGTAATATGCACTTGGCATGATCTAGAAATTCAAGCTTGTGATGGTAGCCATGTGTCCCTCTTATATGGCACATTTTCACACCAAAGATGAAGGGGGAGGGGCAGAAACTTTGTGATATGAGGGACGGATACAGATCGCTAGAAACAAGTTAGGAAACTAACGAACGATCAAAGGTAGGACCTTAAGAGAACCTGTCTCTTACAACCTTAGCCATGGAGACACCACAAGGATGATCAGTCCTTGATACAGTCGAGTATTCCCACGAGAATACGAGGCGGCAAGCAAAGCTCACTCAAGAGAAATAAAATTCTCTAAAATTCATTCATTCAAATCTGATCCCCAATTACAAAAAACGTAGCCTTATATAGGCAGCAAAAGAACAATCTAGAATAAAAAACCCTAGGTCATAAATGCCATAAATGTGCCTTAATGATGATTGACTATCTTGGTTGGCACCAATTAAGGCTAAAGGAACAGGAAATTACCTTTTCTTGAAGAAAAAGGCTGCTACCTAAAAATAGGAAACTAACCTAAAATATTCTTATGCAATCTTTGACCAAAAGGCCTTATTTAATGCAAATAAAAATGGAAACTTAAAAAAAAAAAAACGAATTAAACCATAACTATACATAAAGACGCCTTCTTGATGCTTCTTGAATATTCTTGGACGTCACTTATGCTCCTCCTCCAAGGCACATGCTTGTCACATGGTATTTTGAGTGAATTCTTCAATCTGGACTACACATGGGCCTTGTACATCATCTTGTTTGGCTTCTAGCAATGTAATCACCATGTTTGGACCCTTGATGGGCTGATTGAGGGATGCTTCTTCCAAATAAATGGGCTCTAACTCTTTAAGATCTTTTATCAAACAATTCAGCGCCTCTTTCATAGATTTGGTCCTTGCTCTTGTCATTGGGCCTACAATGCCTTGTAATGGGTCTTTTAGAATATTGGACTTCCATCTTTTAGCTTGGGCTCCACACTCCGTGTTTTGGTCTTCCTTTGATGCTTGATCATGCCATGCTCCTCTATCATTCCCTCCCTGCTCAAAAGGATTCGTCCTCAAATCTGCAGCATCAAAGAGAGATAAATCAGTCACATTAAATGTAGCACTTACATTACCGTAGGAGCTAGGCAAATCTATTTTATAAGCATTATCATTGATTCGCTCCAAGACTTGGAAAGGGCCATCTCCTCTTGGCTGCAACTTAGACTTTCGTTGTTCTGGAAACCTCTCCTTTTGCAAGTATACCCAAACCCAGTCTCCAGGCTCAAAGACAACCTTCCTACGACCTTTGTTAGCTTGCTTTGTATATTGCTCATTCTTTCTCTCGATGTTGGCCCTCACCTTAGCATGTAATTCCTGCACAAACTCAGCCTTTTTCTTGCCATCAAGGTTAGCTCGTTCACTAGAAGGCAAAGGCAGAATATCCAAAGGAGATAGAGGATTAAGCCATAAACAATCTCAAATGGAAAGAAAGAAGTGGAAGAGTGAATAGCCCTGTTATGCAAATTCAATATGAGGCAAGCAGTTGACCCAATTCTTCAAGTTCTTTTGAATTATTGCACGTAATAAGGTAGTGAGTGTTCTATTGATGACCTCAGTTTGCCCATCCGTTTGGGGATGTGCCACAGTAGAAAACAGCAACTTAGTTCCAAGCTTACTCCACAAGGTCCTCCAAAAATGGCTAAGAAACTTTACATCCCTATCACTCACAATGGTTTTAGGCAATCCATGCAATCTAACAATTTCTTTGAAGAACAAGTCAGCAATATGCACAGCATCATTTGTTTTAGAACAAGCAATAAAATGAGCCATTTTACTAAATCTATCCACTACAACAAAGATGCTATCTTTCCAGATTGAGACCTAGGCAAGCCCAACACAAAATCCATAGAAATATCTACCCAAGGTTGGGAAGGCACAGGTAGAGGGGAATATAAACCATGAGGTTGAACTTAGACTTTGCATGCCTACATGTCACACATTTAGCACAAACAGACACAACATCTTTGCGCATACCAGGCCAATAAAAGTGTTCATGCAAAAGAGCTAATGTTTTGTCAACACCAAAGTGACCCATTAAACACCACCATGAGTTTCTTTTACAAGCAGCTCACGCATAGAGCAATTGGGAATGCACAATTTATCTTTCTTAAAAAGAAACCCATCAGATCTATAAAAGTCATTCACCCCATGCTTTTCACAAGAAAGCCAAATTTGGAAAAATCACAATCAGAGTCATACAACCCTTTCAATAATTCAAATCCAAGTAATCTAGCATGAAGAGAAGTGATAAGAGAATACCTCCTAGAAAGAGCATCAGCAACAACATTCTCTTTACCTTGCTTATGCTTGATCACATAAGGAAACGTCTCTATGAATTCCAACCAGCGAGCATGCTTGGCCTTGAGACTTTAGAAACTTCAAACTTTCAGAACACCTTGGGCCATAAATAATGCTGCCATGTTTCTAAAGTTCGTTTTAAAGCATAGAGTTCCTTGTCATAAGTAGAGTAATTCAAAGAAGCTCCACTTAATTTCTCACTGAAGTAGGCAATAGGCCTAGACTCTTGCATTAGAACAGCACCAATACCAATCCCAGAAGCATCACATTCAACTTAAAAAACTTTATTAAAATCAGGTAAACACAAAAGTGGTGCATTGGTTAATTTCTCTTTCAAGGTATTAAAAGCTGTTTCTTGTGTTTCACCCCATTTAAATGTCACATGCTTCTTAACAAGCTCATTTAGAGGTGCAGCAATAGTTGAAAAATCTTTGACAAACCTCCTATAAAAACTTGCTAGTCCATGAAAACTCCTGACTTTATTGGCATTCTTTGGGGTTGGCCAATCTCTTATAGCTTTCACCTTTTCCTCATCCACATGGATCCCTTGAGCACCTACAACAAAACCAAGAAACACCAAGAATCCATGCAAAAGGAGCATTTCTGAAAATTAGCATATAAGCTATTCTCCTTAAGAGTTCGAAACACCTCATGCAAGTGAATAACATGGTCATCTATTGTTCTACTATAGACAAGAATATCATCAAAGTAGATAACTACAAACTTCCCAATAAATGAACAAAAAACATGATTCATCAAGCTCATGAAAGTGCTAGGTGCATTAGTTAACCCAAAAGGCATAACTAACCATTCATACAATCCAAATTTAGTTTTAAATGCTGTTTTCCATTCATCTCCCTCTTTCATGCGAATTTGATGATAACCACTCCTTAGGTCAATTTTAGAGAATAGAAGTAGCACCATGCAACTCATCCAACATGTCATCTAATCTAGGAATGGGTAGCGATACTTAACTGTTATTTTTTGTTGATGGCTCTACAATCAATGCACATTCGCCATGAACCATCTTTCTTGGGCACTAGAAGTACTGGAACAGCACATGGGCTCAAACTTTCCCTTACAAAGCCTTTCCTCATGAGTTCATCAACTTGGCGTTGAATCTCTTTAGTTTCTTCGGGATTGGCTCTATAAGCTGGTCTATTAGGTATAGAAGCTCCAGGGATGAAATCAATCCTATGCTCAATTCCTCTTAAGGGAGGAAGCCCATCGAGAACTTCATCAGGGAATAGGTCACCAAATTTTCTGCAACAAAGCCACAACACTAGAAGGCAAAGAGGGGTTAAGTTGGTTAGTAGAAAAATAAGCATCCTTGCACACAAGCACCAAGACTCGCTCACTCAATAATGCTCTCTTAACCTCACTTTTTCCAGCAAATAGACTCTCTTTCTTTTGTTTATTTTCTCATATTCATTCCTTTTCTTTCTTTTTTCTGTACTCTCTCTTTTTCACTCCACTCACTTATTTTTTTGGCATTCTTTCTTCTCAATCCTCACTTGGTCATCATAAGCTTCTTTAGGCCTAAGAGGCTTCAATACAATGATTTTTCCATTGAAAACAGAATAACAATTTTTGTAACCATCATGGTGAGCTCTACTATCAAACTGCCATGGTCTTCCAAGCAAGAGATGTCCAGCAAGCATTGGGACTACATCACATAAAACTTCAGCATGGTAGTTGCCAACAGAAAAAGAAACCAAAACTTGCTTAGTGACCTTAGCTTCAGCACTATCATTCAACCATTGCAATTTATAAGGCTTAGGATGCTTTATAGTAGGTAAATCCAACTTTTCAACAAGTAAGGTACTAGCAACATTGGTAACACTACCACTATCATACCTTATTCTTTATGAAGCACCTAGTGTGGAAGATGAGCTCTCGCTACTCTTGCTCTTTATCTTCCTTTGGTTGCATGTTTAGGGCTCTTCTAGCCACTAATGCTTCTCCCTTAACAGGTTCAGCTTCATCAATCTCCAATTCAGAATCAGTCACCAAAGAAGGCATGTCATCATCACTTTCATCGCTAGAATGCACACTGTCATACTCGCCATTATCTTTGAGAATCATGGCCCTCTTATTGGGACATTGGGAAGCAATATGCCCTTTTCCATGACATCTAAAACATTGAAGAGAAGAGGTTCTATCAGTAGAAGAAGTTTTAGAGTCAAGTTTCTTACCGCCATCAATCTTGGGCTTGGATTCCTCCTTGGCTTTTGGTGTGAATTTTGCAACATCTTTAGCCTTAGAATCCTTCCACTTGGATGCTGATCTAGAGTCCCTCCAACCATAATGAGGATTTGGAGTGTTTTTCTTTATACCGCCGCTCTCAACTTTGATGGCTTTATGCACTAGCTCTTCTTTATCAACAAAAGTGTACATCTCAACTTTGTCTCTAATTTCAGGCCTTAACCCATCAATGATTCTGGTCATGCTTGCTTCTTCTCCTTCTTGTACTCCAGCTCGCATTTTAAGAAGGTCAAGTTCATGCACATATTCATCTACAGTCATAGAGCCTTGGCCAAACAGTCGTAACTTTCTATTTAGCTCTCGGTAGTAGTAACTAGGGACATACTTGTTGCGCATGAGTTTCTTTAGCTTTGACCATGTATGAGGTGGTCCTTTGCCCTTAAGGCGCCTTTTAAGCTGTAAATCTTCCCACCAAACAATAGCATAGTCAGAAAATTGATATGAAGCAATTTTTACCTTCTTTTCTTCTGGCCAGTCATTCATTCTGAAGATTTGCTCAAACTTCATCTCCCAATCAAGGTATGCATCTGGATTTATATTACCCTTGAACATACTCGCCATTATCTTGAGAATCATGCCCTCTTATTGGGACATTGGGAAGCAAGCAATGCCCTTTTTCATGACATCTAAAACATTGAAGAGAAGAGGTTCTATCATAGAAGAAGTTTAGAGTCAAGTTTCTTACCGCCATCAATCTTGGGCTTGGATTCCTCCTTGGCTTTTGGTGTTGTGAATTTTGCAACATCTTTAGCCTTAGAATCCTTCCACTTGGATGCTGATCTAGAGTCCCTCCAACTATAAGATGAGGATTGGGAGTGTTTTTCTTTATACCGCCTCTCAACTTTGATGGCTTTATGCACTAGCTCTTTTATCAACAAAAGTGTACATCTCAACTTTGTCTCTAATTTCAGGCCTTAACCCATCAATGATTCTGGTCATGCTTGCTTCTTCTCCTTCTTGTACTCCAGCTCGCATTTTAAGAAGGTCAAGTTCATGCACATATTCATCTACAGTCATAGAGCCTTGGCCAAACAGTTGTAACTTTCTATTTAGCTCTCAGTAGTAGTAACTAGGGACATACTTGTTGCGCATGAGTTTCTTTAGCTTTGACCATGTATGAGGTGGTCCTTTGCCCTTAAGGCGCCTTTTAAGCTGTAAATCTCCCACCAAACAATAGCATAGTCAGAAAATTGATATGAAGAATTTTACCTTCTTTTCTTCTGGCCAGTCATTCATTCTGAAGATTTGCTCAAACTTCATCTCCCAATCCAGGGATGCATCTGGATTTATATTACCCTTGAAGGTAGGGTACTTGATCTTTGGGTCATAGGTGTCCAAATCACGTTTTTCAGGTCCGCTCCTTTCTTTGAGGATGAAGAACCAGATCTAATCACCTCCTCGTCACCCACTTGCTTGGATGCTTTAGCTCGCTAGCTCCAACTTGAGTTTGAGAAATTCATCTCTCATGGCTCTCATGAATAGCTTAGGATCTGTGTGAATTCTTCCATATTGGCTTCTTTGTTACTCATCTTGAAATTGAAACGTTAGTGTGATCAAAGAGAAATGAAATAGTAAGGGACTTACCACTCTACTCGCGTGTTTCACTCAAGAAACTGTAGTGTCACTCGTGTTTAACTCAAATCTGGCTTTTAAATTGATTGTAATAACACTCTCGCCTTTTACCACTCAAACTTGCCTCCTATAGTATTCTTGATTGAACTCAACAAAATCAAGAGACAATGTTAGTAAATGGTAATCTCCACAACCAGAATTACAAGAACCAGAAAATATAAAGAGATAAGAAAGGAATATGTGATAAAAGAAAAAAGGATAGGTACCAAAAAAAATGGAAAAAGGAAGGGAAAAGAGGAGGGAAAAAAACGTTAAAAAGGAAAAAAAAAAAGAAAGGAGAAATATTTAGGAAAGGTGCTACCTTGAAAATAATTTAGGAAATTGGGCACCTTGCAAGAAAGCAAATCAAGTTAGGAAGGTGAGATATGGAAGGAAGGAAGCAAATAGGAAACTTGAAGGAAAGGAAAGAAGAAACTCAAATTAGGCAAACGGAAAAAAAAAGGAACGGAAAACAAAAAAATAGGAAACAAGAAGAAATTAGGAAACATGCAAAGAGAGGAAATAAGAACTCTTACCACCCAAGTTTAACGATTTAGGAAACTAGTTGTGACTTGTAATGGAAGCTTTCTCAATTTTAGGAAACTCATCTTTAACATTGCAATTCTCAAATTGCAACTTCTCCTTCTTCTTTTTTGAATTTTCGGATTTTTTTCTTTTTTTTTCTTCTAGCACTCCTTTTTTTTTTCACAACACAACACTTTTTTTTTTTGCTTTTTTTTGGTGCACGAATTTTTTCCTCTTTTTTTTTTCTTTTTTTGCTGCTCAAAGGAACACAGAAAGTCACAAAAAAAAACACAAATAGGAGGTGGAAAGGCGAAGAAACAAATTGAGGGAAGCAAGGGACGAAGAACGAATGATAGAATTAAGAAGATGAAACAAGAAAACAGAAATAATAGATAAAAGGATAGAACTTGAATTCTAGCAAACCTGGCTCTAATACCAAATGATGAGGGACGGATACGGATCGGCTAGAAACAAGTTAGGAAACTAAACGAACGATCAAAGGTAGGACCTTAAGAGAACCTGTCTCTTACAACCCTAGCCATGGAGACACCACAAGGATGATCAGTCCTTGATACAGTCGAGTATTCCCACGAGAATACGAGGCGGCAAGCAAAGCTCACTCAAGAGAAATAAAATTCTCTAAAATTCATTCATTCAAATCTGATCCCCAATTACAAAAAACGTAGCCTTATATAGGCAGCAAAAGAACAATCTAGAATAAAAAAGCCCTAGGTCATAAATGCCATAAATGTGCCTTAATGATGATTGACTATCTTGGTTGGCACCAATTAAGGCTAAAGGAAATAGGAAATTACCTTTTCTTGAAGAAAAAGGCTGCTACCTAAAAATAGAAAACTAACCTAAAATATTCTTATGCAATCTTTGACCAAAAGGCCTTATTTAATGCAAATAAAAATGGAAACTTAAAAAAACGAAATTAAACCATAACTAATACATAAAGACGCCTTCTTGATGCTTCTTGAATATTCTTGGACGTCACTTATGCTCCTCCTCCAAGGCACATGCTGTCACATGGTATTTTGAGTGAATTCTTCAATCTGGACTACACATGGGCCTTGTACATCATTTTGTTTGGCTTCTAGCAATGTAATCACCATATTGAGGGATGCTTCTTCCAAATAAATGGGCTCTAACTCTTTAAGATCTTTTATCAAACAATTCAGCGCCTCTTTCATAGATTTGGTCCTTGCTCTTGTCATTGGGCCTACAATGCCTTGTAATGGGTCTTTTAGAATATTGGACTTCCATCTTTTAGCTTGGGCTCCACACTCCGTGTTTTGGTCTTCCTTTGATACTTGATCATGCCATGCTCCTCTATCACTTTGATGATAAATACCCTCCTAAAATATACTAAAATAGGTGCAAAATTGACAAAAGAGGGGAGGTTCTGTCAAGTTGTTTTCTTGAGCTTAGAAATTGAATTTAGTGAGAGCATTTGGACAAGGAATGATCAAGCTTTAGTCAAGGGCTCATCAAGGTATGTTTAAGCTCTATCATGGTTGAGATTAAAACTTGTTTTGGTTAGAAAATTGAATTATTTTTTAAGGTAACTTTGCTGCCACATTTTGGTCAGGATGAGTAAGCTTTAGGGAAGGATAGAAGCCTTAAAAATGAATTGGAATTATCATTTTTAAGTGGTGTTTGGATTGATTTTTGGGAGAAAATCAAAGTAGGATTCATTATGCTCTAATTTAGTCAACAGAAGTTCTAGGGGTAGGAGTTTGTTTTGATGATTTCAATGGGTTTAAAACGTGTTTTTGTGTAGGGAAACACCAAGAAAAAATGTTCAAAATCATTAGAATCAAAAATGGAATTTTTAGAATATATATGCCCCCTATTCGGCCAAGACTAAATGAGAAGGATGAAGTTTGATTTTCATAAATCTGAACTGATATTTGGATTCTACATGAAAAATTGTATAGGGTCAGCCAAGAGATTTTTGGAATCAAAGGAGAAATAATTATGTTAAAAATCAAAGAAAGGGGGATTTAATTAGGTTTAATGTCACATCCCGAGAAATTTCACATGAACATAGCGGATTAAAAACTAGGATGAGGGCTAATGTAGAAACTAGATGGGGAGATTGATGAGATGACCTTTGTCATTTGCCTTGGGCTTCTCAATCAAAAATAATTCCAAGCAATGTAGTATAATGTAGGCTTGGGTCATTTCACTTTTGGGAGCCTTTATTAATTACTTAAGCTAGACTAAATGCCATGCAATGCAATGAAAAAGGTTGGGTTTTAAAGATTTAAATGAATGATGACTAAACTAAATGCAATGAAAATAAACCTAAGCTACTATATTTTTGGTTTTTTTTAATAAAAGTGATGATGGAATGGAAATAGATGATAGGAAATCTCTTGAAAATGGTTTTAATGGCAATCATAGTTTATTTAAGATATTAGGAGCTTCATAAATTTATTAGGCTTTCTTAATAACAACCTCAATGACTCATTGAGTCCAATATTTGAATCAATAAACTTCATTAACGAAAATGTTGTTAAGCTCTCCTAATGTGTAGAATGGGAATGATTAATGCAATTGGTCCAATATAACCCAAAATCAACTCAATATCAAGACATAACCACACAAGAAAAGAGAGAATAAAAAGGTTATAAAGGAACATATATGCAACCATATTAAAGCACAAAATTCAACATTAATCAATCCAAACTACATATATAAATCATTAAACAATGATTATAGTAGCAATCAAAGTGTTTAATTAAGAATTACAATCCCTAGAACTGGAACTCATGCCAATCCCCCATCTTCAAGAGTTGAAGCACCATAGCCTTGAAAACAACTTCAACCAAAGTAGATTCTCTGACCATAGCAGCTAATAGTGGAGGAAAATGGAATGGGATGGAAGAAAGATGGAGGAAATAGATGGGGAAGAAGATGGAGGTGGAGAGGCAAAGAGATGAGAGAAAAGGGTGTTTGAGGTAGGATAGATGCTATTGATGGAGTGTCTGACCGAAAATAGGGTTTCTCCCTAGGTAAAGTGGTGGAATAGGTCGGATCTTATGATTAGAGGCTCTATTTTCACTTTCTGATCTGGATCTGGGTTTGCTAATATGATAGCCTTCACCGCGACAAAGCATGCCTGAGAGTGATTCACTTCAGCTTGTGATTTTGCCCCGGCAAAACCAATTCTTGGTAGTGGCGAACTTTGCCTGAGATGTCACTGGTGAAAGTTTCATGTTGCGTCATGGCAAATCATTCTCTTCGCCATGGAGAAGTAGAAAGTTGTGCTGCTCTTGCTCTTTTGTGTTATGTAATCTTTTAGTCCTCAATCTTAGCTCTATTTCTCAATTGTCCTACAATGACAAGCAATAATTGGGAGCATTAATTGTCCTAAAAATCAATTGAATACAATTAATAACTAATTATGACAATTTATGCTCAAAAAGACATTAACTCAAAGCAAGGATTGATATAAGGTACGGATACGAATCGGCTAGAAACAAGTTAGGAAACTAGACGAATGATCGAAGGTAGGACATAGAGGAGCATGGCATGATCAAGCATCAAAGGAAGACCAAAACACGGAACGTGGAGCCCAAGCTAAAAGATGGAAGTCCAATATTCTAAAAGACCCATTACAAGGCATTGCAAGCCCAATGACAAGAGCAAGGACCAAATCTATGAAAGAGGCGCTGAATTGTTTGATAAAAGATTTTAAAGAGTTAGAGCCCATTTATTTGAAAGAAGCATCCCTCAATCAGCCCATCAAGGATCCAAACATGGTGATTACATTGCTAGAAGCCAAACAAGATGTACAAGGTCCATGTGCAGTCCAGATTGAAGAATTCCCTCAAAATACCATGTGACAAGCATGTGCCTTGGAGGAGGAGCATAAGTGACGTCCAAGAATATTCAAGAAACATCAAGAAGGCATCTTTATGTATTAGTTATGGTTTAATTTCGTTTTTTTTTAAGTTTCCATTTCTATTTGCATTAAATAAGGCCTTTTGGTCAAAGATTGCATAAGAATATTTTAGGTTAGTTTCCTATTTTTAGGTAGCAGCCTTTTTCTTCAAGAAAAGGTAATTTCCTATTTCCTTTAGCCTTAATTGGTGCCAACCAAGATAGTCAATTATCATTAAGGCACATTTATGGCATTTATGACCTAGGGTTTTTTGATTCTAGATTGTTCTTTTGCTGCCTATGTAAGGCTACATTTTTTGTAATTGGGGATCAGATTTGAATGAATGAATTTTAGAGAATTTTATTTCTCTTGAGTGAGCTTTGCTTGCCGCCTCGTATTCTCGTGGAAATACTCGACTGTATCAAGGACTGATCATCCTTGTGGTGTCTCCATGGCTAGGGTTGTAAGAGACAGGTTCTCTTAAAGGTCCTACCTTCGATCGTTTGTCTAGTTTCCTAACTTGTTTCTAGCCGATCCGTATCTGTATCAAGGACTCTTAATCACAATTATCATCAAAAACAGCTAAAATCTATAATAAAAATCCTGAAAATGCTATGAATTAACATAGAACAAATGGGTTTGATCAATTCCCCTGACAAAGGCAATACAAAACAAAGCAAGAGAACAACATTGATACAAATGGGAACCTCTATAAATTCAAAGTAAGAAAGTAGTAGTGCCATTAACCCAACTCTTCAAACAAGCAATCATAGTAATCTAAATTAATGAGAAGGGACTAAAGTAGAGTACAGTCAATGCAATGGAAATGAGCAAAAGGGGAAACACTCAAGATATAAACTGTTTCACTTTACTCGCCAAGTTGGGATAATTCTCTCTCAAATCCACTTAATCAATTACTTAAGTAGAATTTTTTGTCATTTCTCTTCACAAAAGAGTCTTGGAATATTATTTCCCATTTTCTAGGATTTTCTTATAATTTTTTGTATACTTTTTCTTTTTTACCCCTATTGGTCATAACTTTCTGAATTTACAGTTTAGTCTCTGTTTGGACTTAACTTCATACAATCCTCTCTTTGAGATTTCTAACTTAACCTTTGGCTTGTTTTTACTCTCTTTTCTTTTTTCTGGGCCCTTGAGACTTTACTAAAGCCCTAACTTTGATTATACTTAAGCCCCTGAAAATTTTTACTTTGTAGTTTAGTCCCTGACACTGCTTTGACTTCCTTTCTCATCTTTAGGACTTCTACTCAAAAAGGGTTTAGTAGCCTACCTTCTTTAGGCAACTTCTTAGGCTCTTAAGCCTGAAAATTGAGATGTGACAATTCTCCTCCTCTTTTAAAAGTTTCGTCCTCAAAATTTTAGGGCTAAACCTATAGTATGACTATCACTGAGAGGTTACTTGAGGAGAATATCTCCCCCCCTTTTTTTTTTATTTAGCTTGCCTGAAAATTTCCTAATCAGGACTTATAACTCTAAAATCTCAAATGGTCCTACGCACTTCAACGTCAAGTTTTTCACTTTAATGGTTTCTACCTATTGTTGACGTGACCTTCTGTCTACTCTGAGCCGTAAGCAACTTCTGCTTAACTAACTGTATTTGCTCGGAGGCTCAGTCGATTACGTTTAGACCTCAAAATTCTCTTTCTCCAAGTTCCATCTAGCAAATCAGGAATCTACACTTTCTCCGATGTAGAGCTTCAAACGGGATCATTTGAAGGCTAGAATGATAGCTACTACAGTGAGCAAACTCCGCCCATGGTAGGTACTCATTCCAGTTTCCTTTAAAATCCAAAACATATGCCATCAACATGTCTTCTAGGGTATAGATCGTTCACTTTATTTACCCATCCGATTGTGGTAATAAGCCATACTGAGACTCAACTTGGTTCTCATGGCTTCTTGCATTTTTTTCTAGAATCTGGACATAAACCTTAAATCTCTATCTAGCATGATATCCATTGGTACCCTAAGAAGTCTAACAACCTCCTTAACGTATAACTTCACTAATTTTTCTGGCAAATATTTTAACTTTAATGGCCAGGAAATCAGCCAACTTGTCACTTGATCAACTATGACCCATGGAAATGCTATCTCATTTCCACTCAGGGTGATCTAGGTTTGCAAAAATCCTGATGATTTCTAATGCACTATCCTTATTTTCTAGCAAGTGAGGCATCTTGTCACATATTGGGTGACATCTTGTCTCATACCCTCTGCTTATGTCTTGGTACATCTTGGTCATTCTTAGATAAATCATGTACTTACTCTTATGTGCCTCATTTAGAATTCACTTTCTAAGACCATTTACTAGAGGGACAAATGTTCTTTCTCTACGCTTTAATATTCCCTTATTGAGATTTCAAAATCTCTTATTTCATGATTTAATACCTAAGCTCGAAGGGTCCTTGCTAACTCATCCCTTCTTTGAGCTTCTTTAATTTGATTAGTCGACAAGACCACCATTCCTGCTCCTTCTACTTCATCAAATGTCAACTGCATCTGATAAATAGGATCCTAATCCTTTATACCTTTTAACAATTCATCCTCTTTAATCATCAGATTTGCCACCTGTACTACCTTCCTACTCAAGGCATTGACCACTCCATTGGCCTTTCTCATATAATACTTGATCTGGTAGTCATAGTCTTTGAGTAATTCCATTCATCCTTTCTGCCTCATCTTTAGCTCTTTTTGATCTTATAGGTACTTGAGACTCTTAAGATCTCTTATAGTAACTGGTCAATCTTAAGAAACTTCTTATCTCTATTATTGTCATGAGCTGTTCCCAGTTAAGTACTGCTTCAACTTTACTGAGATCCACAGCCACACCTTCTTACTTAATTACGTGGCTTAGGAATCTAACTTCATCTAACTAAAACTCACATTTACTCAGCTTGGCATTAAGCTGTTTCTCCTTTAGTGTACTCAAATAGTCCTTAAATGCTGCTCATGTTCCTCTCAAGATTTAGAGTACACAAGGACGCCATTGATGAAGACTATGACAAACTGATCTAAGTATGGATGAAAATCTGGTTCATATAATCCATGAAAATAGCAGGGGCATTCGTTAAACCAACGGTATCACTAAGAACTCATAGTGTCCATAATGGGTCCTGAAAGCAGTCTTCAAAACATCCTCAACTAGTGGTATCCTTATCGTAAATCAATCTTAAAAGATACCATAGCTCCAACCAGCTGGTCTAGTAGATTATCGATCCGCGGTAGGGCTACTTATTCTTTCCCCTCACTTTATTCAACTCCCGGTCGTCTATACTTAACCTTAGACTACAATCCTTCTTCTTAATGAAGAGTACTAGAGCACCTTAGGGAGATAGGCTAGGTCTAATGAATCTCCTTTCTGTTTCTTTTACTCTGCCATCTCATTTAGAGCTATTTAGTAAGGTGCATTTGATATTATCTTTATTGACCTTACTCAATCTTTTTGTCAACTTTAGACTATCTTTGCTTACCTTAACTTTATCTTGTATCTTACTGAACCTAATGCATTCTTGCCAAAAATAGCAAGCATTTTTGGCCTTCACACTCTCTTACATTACTTCCCAGGGTTACCCTTCCTTGGGCTACTCTTGCCCGAGCACACTTAACTGAACAGTGCTGACAGGAATTTGAGGCACTAATGCTGATAGGCTTGAACCCTGGTACTTTGCTGTCTTAGACCTTCTTGTTCTACCTTTAGTCGAGTCTTTCCAGCTTATATTCCTGATTCTAGCCTCTTCTTAAGGATCTACCCGTCAATACTCAGTCTGTCTCTGTATCACAAGGGGTTCTTCCTATATCTGGAGCTAGCCTGAATACCTCTTGTTCAGGACTTATGGCTCTAATTCTCTAACTTTGGCTTCCCTCTTTTAATCGGAAGAAAATTGAGCTTAGCCTAATCAATGATAAGGTTATCTGGAAGGAAGCCATGGGTACTCTCTCTGTGCTAGTTTACCACTAAAGAAGGTTTTTGTATCTTAAACTCATCCTTGGTTTTTATCTTCCCAAAGAGGTACTGTACTCTTACTCTTATGGCTCAACCATTTTCCCTTGGGCCCTGTCTACTGCAATCTCAGGAGCAACTGCGCTCTACCGTAAACCTTTTTAGGATTTATGGTGACCTTGGAATACTATTATCTATCAGAGACATATTAAGATCTCAGGGAGACTCTGACCATAGGATTGAGTAATAAAATAAATCACCTCCACTTAGTTGGTAACTTGACTGATCATTTCCCAAGACTATTCCAATAGCTAATATCATTCTCTTGAGCCTCCTTCAATTCTCCAGGCCACCTATCTGCTTCTTTAGGTGCCTAAGCCAATCTACCTTAGGAGTTCTCTTACTCCTCTAACTGCTCTTACTATTCTTAGCTACTTTAGAATAGTACAGGGAGAGGACTTATACAACTTTTCTTTTCTCTACTTCACTTTTCAGTAGGAATATACTCTAACATGCATAATGCCTAGCATTCCAATGCAAGGAGTGCAAGCTCGTACTGGTTGCTATGTCTGTAGCGTGCCAACTAGACATCTTATCCCTAAAAAGGGAGCCTCTTATCCTGTTTGCAGCTGATTCTGAAAGTCATAGGGAGAGGATTTATGAGGTTCTCTTCTTTCTGCTTGCCATTCTCTGTTAACCTCAGGAACATTAAACTCTAGCTTTGTTCTTGGCTAGTCATGCTTCCATTGGGGTGAAGTCAACTCTGCTTGCCTTGCCTCAGTTGCTCCCCTTTCCTACTTAGACAGGGTATCTTGCTTCATCTAGAGTAGTGTCAACTCTGACTCGGAGGGCAAATCTACTAATTTCTCTAGGAAGAGACCATATCCACTGTGAAGGGTGCCTCTCAACCTAACCCCAAGCAATTGAGTATCTATTAACATTGTTGTGAACATGCTAACCTCATAATGCTAGTTCCTCGCATAACTATCTGTCTCATTCTCATCTCTTTCTCTTCTTCTTGATCCCCAAGAATTTTGCTAGGGCTATCCATCTTGAGTTTACTATCTCCAAGTTCCTATTTATCTATTCAGAGACTTGAGATAGCTACCCTATCATGATACCCCAGCCCTAACGAGGTTATAAGAATTCGTCTAGCTTAGGTGGCCACTACATCCTCTTAGTAGTGTACAGACTCAACCCCTAACTATCTTGTTCAACTCCTTATAATTACTCTTCCTCTCGAGGGGCAATCTGATAGCTCTAAAAAGTGGCTACCTCTCTCTCTCTTATCTCAACCAGTCTTACTCTTATTGACCTCATAGTCTATGAAGTCTTGCCAAGATACCACCTCAGTATCTGAGAGTCACTGTCTCTATTTGTCACGACCAAAATCCTTGTTCCGCACGATGAAAGTCACTACTTTCTCTAGTAATCATTTCTGTATTTGTTCATTGCCACCAGTTCTCTTGGTTCATTATGATGAAACATACTTTCTCTTAATCTTTGCTAGTCTTACTTAGCTTCGTTCATCATAACCTTATCCGCTTCTTAAAGGACTTCTATGTCCTCGTCTCACTATGATCCTCAAACAAGTCAGCTACTTCCTTTTAGGCAATTGAGGAAGAGTCTGGCTCATGTCTTTAGGCCATTAGTACTTTTGGTTTCTTCTATCCTCAGGGATCACTAACAGGAAGAAAGCTATCTTTATCTCTTTCTAGCTTTTTATATCCATTTAGGAATCAAAGATAACTACTTTGATCGTGCTACCATAACATCATATTAAGGATACACTAACTGTATCTAACTTAGGTTACCACTTAATCCTTTTCTTCTAGGGTTTAGATTTATACCTTTGTCTGACTTATAAGCCATTATCCTTTCATTCTCTAGAGGGGAAGTCTCTTTATTGTTAAACAGCGGCGCTTAGCTTATGATTTCTTATCATCATTTATTTGTTCCTTTCTAACTGAGGACTCAAACATCATCCCTTAGTTTTTCCTAGATCATTCACCTCCAGTTTATAACCTAAGCTGGACCTTAGCTAGTATTCCATTACTAGCTTTAACCTGAACTAAACTGTTCTAAATCCTTGAAGATAGTTCTCTTTTTCCTATGGCAGAACCTTTGCTCTGATATCAAAAATTTTACACCTTACTTATATAATATCTTAGAGTCCATTTAGAATCATTTTAGACCACCTTAGATGGTCTTGAGCTTAAAAATCTCATTTATGACGTTACTTTTTAGAAATTACTGTTCACTGTGCAATTTTCATATTACAGGTCTAACTTTGAAAAATTATAACTAATTCTAGAAAAATCGAATGGATGTGTTACAAAATTCTATGGAAAGCTCTTTTAATGCTCTCTAAGGAAAAAAAAATCCAATTGGACTTATCCTTACCCAATTCATACAGTTTATTGGATAAAGATTACTGTTCATTTGGTAAAATCTGGAACTTCTATATTGTGTGCTTCAACTTTGGAAATTTGTATCTTCTTGTGTACACATCCAATTGAGGTGATCTACCTCTCATAGATGTGTATTATAAGTTTGCCAAATTTTGTTGCTTAACTCGCTCATTTGGTAGGTCAAATTGAAGCTTAAATGTAACTGCTTTAGGACCTGCGTTTTATTCTTTCACCTTTGCTTGCTTTAATTCTTTTTATTTCTTTGGTATGCATAACTCGGGTTTACTCTTTCCCATTCATGCTCATACATTTTCATACATGCCATAAGCATTCTATGCACATAAGCATTCATAAGCATAATTTACAATATAGGAGAATTATACATTGAACATTAATCTCATACATTAACATCAATAATTCTCGACTTTCTTCTCCTTCCTTCTCATGCCAACATTGCCCATCATTCATTGACCTAAATAGCTTATTAGGAGGGGTAAAATTCAAAAAAATCTCAGTAGCAAATAATACCATATGAATCATGCTAGATGGATGCTAATGCACTATATGCAACTTGCTTATTCTCTTGTTAATTAGTGACATATTAGCATGCTCAAAGCTACCTTCTTGATGCATGGCCATGGAGACATAATATACTCATCATAAATAGTAATTGTAGTAGCCAAAACATGTCATAATAATATTTAAATAACATGTACATAGTAACACACAAGCATACAACATCATGTAATGACAATAGATAAGTTTTCCTCTTGCACTTCAGGCTTTCCTCTTGCTTTTCCTTTGATTCCCTTGACTTCCCAACCATGTGGGTTTTCAGTCAACATCATCAAACATCCTCTTAGATGTTCCAAGGTCCTAAACATAGCCACAATAATCATACTATCCATTAGAACTAAGAGATTACAAAAGATTCAAGACTAACTCTCTTGAACTTAATCTCTTTCTCTCTTAATTTTTGGATTAATAATTAGCTTCGTAAAAATTGTTCTCTGAGACTAATCCTATACAATTTTACCCAAGGAATCAAAATATGAGCTTGGATTCTTGAAAATCTAACTCCTTCTCCAAAGTTATTGTTGGCTGAATAATATGGATTAAAAACCTTAACTTTCCAACTTTGATTCTAATGCTTCCAAAACTTGTGTTTAGGTTTACCCTTCACAAATTTCTAATTTTGGATTAGCATTCTAGCTTTGTAAAAATTATTCTCTTTGGCTAATCATACACAATTTTGCCCAAGAAATCCAGATATCCACTTAGATTTATGAAAATCCAATTGCTTCCCCAAAATCAGTTTGGTTCATAACTCCAAAAATTCCAACATTAATTTCAATGCTTCCAATGCTTGTTCTTTAGGTTTACTCTATACCATTTTTCATTTAAAACCATTGGAAGCATTAGAATCATCAAAATCACATCCTAGGGTGCCTAAATAGATTTTTCTGAACAGCACACTTGGATTCCATAGCATGCAACCTTTCAAATTTCAACATAATACCACTTGAAATAACCTTGAACCAATGTGCATTAACTAAGTTTAACATCAAAATCATCCTCCCCTAACTCTTATAAATTTTGGCTAGTACCTCTCCTTAGGGGATTCCATATTTTTCAACTATCAAACTCAAGAATACAAGGTATAACATAAAGTAAACTTTGGAAGCATTAGAATGAAAGTTGGAAAGTTAAGGTTTTGGAAGCATATTATTCAGCCAACACTAATTTTGGAGAAGGAGTTAGATTTTCAAGAATCCAAGCTCATATTTGGATTCCTTGGGTAAAATTGTATAGGATTAGTCTCAGAGAACAATTTTTACGAAGCTAATTATTAATCCAAAAATTAAGGGAAAGAGATTAAGTTCAAGAGAGCTAGTCTTGAACCTTGTGTAATCTCTTAGTCCTAATAGATTGTATGATCAATGTGACTATGTTTAGAACCTTGGAAAATCCAAGAGGATGTTTGATGATGTTGACTGAAAGCCGACGTGGTTGGGAAGTCAAGGCAATCAAAGGAAAAGCTTGCAGTCCAAGGTAGTGAACTTACCTATTGTCATTGCTTGATGTTGTATGCTTATGTGTTACTATGTACATGTTATTTAAATATTATTGTGACATGTTTTGGCTACTATAATTGCTACTTATGATGAGTAGATTATGCCTCCATGGCCATGCATCAAGAAGGTAACTTTGAGCATGCTAATATGTCACTAATTAACAAGAGAATAAGCAAGTTGCATGTGATGCATTAGCATCCATCTAGCATGATTAATATGGTATTGTTTGCTACTGAGATTTTTTTGAATCTCACCACTCCTTAATCAACCATTTAGGTCAATGAATGATGGGCAATGTTGGCAGAAGAAGGAAGGAGAAGAAAGTCGAGAATTATTGATGCTAATGGATGAGGTTAATGTTCAATGTATAATTCTCCTATTTGATAAATTATGTTTATGGATGCCAATGATACAATCTATATGTCAAGAATGTCCATGGCATGAATGAAAATTTATGACAGTGAATCGTAAAGAGTAAGCCCAAGTTATGCATGCCAAAGTGATAAAAAGAATTAAAGCAAGAGTCAGCTAAGGGATAAAATGTAGGTCCTGGAGCAGACAAATTTGAGCTCTAGTTTGACCTATCAAATGAATGAGTTAAGCCATGAAATTTGGCAAACTTATAGTGCACATCCCAAGCTTTAAAATGATAGATTGTCTCAATTGGATGTGTACACATGGAGATATGAATTTCTAAAGTTGAGGCACAGAATCTGAAAGTTCCAGAACTTACCAAATGAACAGTAAAGTTTAATAAATAAACTGTACAAATTAGCAAGAGATAAGCCTAGTTCAATATTTTTTTTTTCCTTAAAGGGCTTTCAAAGATCTTTCCATAGAATTTTGGAACACCTCCATATAATTTTTCTAGAATAAGTTATGATTTTTGAAAGTTAAACCTATAATATGGAAAATGCACAGTGAATAGTGTTTTTCCAAAAATCAACATCCAGCTTGCATTTTTATAAGCTTAAGGCCATTCAAAGTGGTTTAAAATGGTTCTATTTGGACTCTAAGGTATGATAGAAGTAAGGTGTGACATAATGCTCGTATCTCGTTCAAAAAGCAATTTTTAGAATGTCTTCTGCCTTAATCTCAATTGATGATAACATGACCTCAAGTCAATCTTTAAGAATACAGTGGCTACTACCAACTGATCCAAAAAATCATCAATCCAAAGTAACAAATATTTATTCTTGATTGTCACCTTATTTAGTCCTCGATAATCTATGCATAATCTCAAGCTACCATCCTTCTTCTTTACGAACAATACTGGTGCACCCTATGGAGATACACTAGGGTGTATGAAACCTTTCTCCAATAAATCCTCTAATTGCTTTTTTAGTTCTGCCATTTCATTTGGAGCCATCCAATATGGAGCTTTTGAAATTGAATTCATTCCAAGTACCAAGTTGATAGCAAACGCTATCTCCCATTCAGGTGGCAACTTGCCGATTTCAGTTTAAAAAAGCCTTGGGATAAATCACACACCACTGGTATATCTGAAATGTCTTCCGCGGTTTCTACCTTCACTGAGAAGAATATTATATAACCCTGGCAACCATGTCTTAACCACTTATCTACCTGCACCGCAGTAATCAAATTTAATTTCATTTCTATTTGAGGGGTCAACTCTTGGGTGGGAAGGATTAATGTTTTGTTTTTGTAATCGAGGAGGATATTTTGTGAAGATAACTAGTTCAAGCAAGGGATAATATCAATATCATAGAAAGGCATGTACATGAGGTCTAATGTAGTGCAACAATAGGCATACAAAACAATACAGAAGTTAAAATTTTAGTTCTAGTGGGAGTGGAAACACACAAGTCATAAAGCAATGTGTCGACAACAAGACTAAGCGCCTAGCACAATCATACAATATAAACAAGTGGCTAGTACCCGAGTCAAACAATCCACAGTAACCATTCCACAGTAACCGTATCTTGGATCATCTCGGGTGACTTACGAGCCTCTTCCTAATTGAGGGTGAATACCCTGCCCAGAGCCTACGGTCCACCCGTACTGCTAGCACTTTACGGACACTCCCTGGCAAAATGTCTAGGTCTTCTACATCTATAGCACACGTTCTGACCCACAATGCACAGCCTATCTTCATGACGCCTGTCACAGTGCTCGCACTCTTGTCCTCGGTGAACCTTTTTTATACCTCCTAGTCAGGCTCCCTGCCTCGACCTCTTGTTTTAGTTAAACCTCCTCTTTTTCCTCCGGCCATTGAAGGAGGTGCCTTCCTGACTTGCTTTTGCCCCTAGCTTCTCAGCTCTCAAGGCTGCCTTAGCTAGCTCTACATGATTCTAGCTGTTTTCAGTGATGCGGCAGACTTCCACTGCCCTATTAAAAACTTTAAGCTATCATGGGGCCACCTTGTCTCTTCGCTCAGGCTTTAGCCCTCTGATAATCTTTTTTCATGAACCAGTGTTCATCATTCATGTGCTGGAGATATGTGGAATACCTGGACAATTTAATGCTGGCCAAGTATTTGTCGAACAGTTCATTGGCTACCTATTTGATTGTGAGGAACTCTGCCTCCTTCTCATCCCTAATAGAGCGAGGAAAATACTTCAAGAAAAATTGATCCTTAAAGACTTCCCAAGTGATGGGAGTTACTTTTGCTTGGAGGACCAACTCAATGTTCCTCCACTATCAGTTTGCTTCTCCTTCAAGTTTGTATATTGCCATATGAGCCTTCCTTTTAGATGGGCACTCCAAAATGTTAAAGATTTTCTCTAGCCGAGTTATCCAATCCTCAGCCACTTGTATGTCAAATGTTCCCTCAATTTGACAATCCACTCCTGCAATGTATCAGGCTCCGCAACAGGTTGTGGTCTTACAGGAGCTATTTCTTGTGGTTGTTGGTCATGAAGCCCAAGTAGCACTCATCCAATTAGAGGCCCAACAAGCCTTCCAGAGTATTGAGGAAATTTATAACTCAAGAATGCTTACATGGAGGAGGACATGGATCATTTCTTGGATGATGACATGGACACGTGCGAAGCTTGATGTGACATATGGAAGGCCACCCCGAAAGCCACCATGGCATGTGAGTCGTTGGAGTATAAATACTTGGACCTTGAGCAAGACAAGAGCACATGTTCTAAGAGCCCAAAAGGAGCATTTGAAGCCAATTCTTATGTTATTAAAGGCCCAACACAATTATATGTGCCTAGAGGAATCCATTAGAGCTATAATCTTTTAAATTGGGGCCCAAATGCATTGTGTTATGGACCATGGGAGTTTCAGAACGTGATTCAAATATATTCAAGACCAAATGGATGCTTAAAAGGCCCATGCATGCTTATAGACGTGAATAGTAATTATGAAGATCCATTTGGAAGGTCCAAGAAGATTCAAGAAGCATCAAGTGTGATATTATTGACATTAATTAGGATTTTGTTTGCTTTAATTAGTTTCTTATTTTCAACTAGCAGACTTGTTCTTGAATTTAAGTTATTTCCTTTTATTTCTATGTAATAAATGGTGCCTCCTATAGTCAAATAATCATTAATGAGGCATCACCCTTAGCATTTATGTCTTAGGATGCTGATTCTAGAGTGTTCTATTGTTGCCTATATATAATAGGCTACGTTTTTTGTAATTGAATGAAGATTTAGATGAATGAGAATTGAGTTTATCTCTCTTAGTGTGAGCTTTGCTTGCATCCTTATATTCTCGTGAGAATACTCGACAGTATCAAGGGATTGATCAACTTGTGGTGTCTTCATGGCTAGGGTTGTAAGAGACAGGTTATCTTAAGGTCCTACCTAGATCAACCGTCCATCTGTTACTTGATTCTAGCCGGTCTGTACGTCCCCTCATATCAGGCTGTTAAGCGGGTTGGGCTGTCCCGGCTATACTTTACCCAAGTTGCTGTAACTATACTAGTGTTGCCGCTACTGATGTAGCTATAGCAGCATCTCTTTCATGTTCCTGTCTGGCTTGAGTTGCTTCTATCTTAGCCATGGTCCTCTACTATTCCTCTAATCTCTCCATAATCCTTTCTATTAGGTCAATTAGGGGTCTTGATGATTCTCCCCTCATTCTCAATCCTTGTCTTGTTCTTATCATTTTATTGTTCCTTCTTAACTACAAGAGGAACAGAATTATCACTTTACATAAAAGACATTTTATACTGCTTTTCTATTCACACATATATAAATGTGGACAGTCACAAAATATTGTTTAAGTACTAACATAGCCCGTCACAACCACATAATATAACATACTACAGTCATCTAAATTTACATTATAGAGGTAGAGAAAGGAAACAAAGTAGCCACAAAGAGCTCCAGGTTATCCGATAACTGATTAAAAATGCGTGATATAGAGGAACTACAGGTCTATTGGAGCTATTCCTACCATACCCGGGTAGTCAGTAGTGTATCATTAGTACCGGGCAACAAAGGGTGTCATCTATGTATTGACCCTCGTCGAGCACTTCATTGTGCAACAACTTCAGATAAAGGAAATAATCCAGATAGATGACAGCATATTGATTTTGGGTCTGGTTAATATGCCTTCCAAGCTCCATAGATTCCCGAAAGATGCTATTATAGTCTCTAAATTCTTTCTTTACTAATAAAGGTCTTTTCATGATTGGCAAGTCATCAACTTTGATTTGCTCTGGTCTCACAGTCCTAATAGGCACTACCCTGATTGCACTAGGGTCTGCCTCATCTAGATGTGGTCTAGGCCTCATGATACTTTGGGCATCACCCTCCTTAAGCTCTATGACGTTATTAGAGTCCTCTTTAGAGTAGATGTCTTCTATTTTACTTAGTAATTGATAGTACCCTGGGGGCGAAGTAGGATCATCAGGGTCTTCAACATGTGGGTGGTACCATTCTAGATATGGCTTCCCTAGCTTCACCGTCCTGAGTCACTATTTTCACAACAGGCCATTTTCTTTCCTGCACTTAACTCGATCTATATAATACACCATCCAACCAGAGCAGTCCAATTCACAAACAATAAATAACACCCAATATAAACATTCAAGCATATTCCACAATACATATCAATCAATACAGTGCAACTATACAGGGGAAAAACCATTGCTTCCTTTATTACCTCATTATATAACAATTGAAACCCTTTAGGATCAATACATAAGCCTTAAGCATGGGAAAGATTTAAATTTGAAAATTGCAATTTTGGTTTACTATTCACTAGTCATAGCTTTTTTTTTTTGCCAACTTTGAAAATTCATAACTAAATATAGAAAAATTAAAACTAAGTGGTTCCAATTTCTATTTAAAGCTTGTTATGCATTCTATAAGGAAAAAAAAAATACTCATTGGCCTCATATCTATCCGAAACAGAGAGACATTCGACAAGTTGCACTGTTTATTTGGTTATTTTCTAATTTCCTAGTATTTTAGCCCAACCTTGGAAGGGCATAACTCTTAGCACAAAACTCCAAATTTAATGATCTACACTTGTTTTAAAGCTAAAAATGTGATCTATACTGTAAATTTTAAGTCCAAATTTGATCATTTGTTCATCGTTTTATGTGCCCCAAAATTATCACTATTTAGGGTATTTTAATCCCCTAATCATGATTTTCTTGAATTTTATTCCCTTTTTCCATGTGCCATTCCACTCTAGCATTTCACCATCTATGTTTCCAACATCAAAACACATTATATCAACATGGATATATTGATATTGTCTAAAATTCATTACAATATTATTCTAAAGTTTACCAAAATATTATATAATATTCACATATCATCACAAAATCCATATTGATCCTTTAGCTCAACGCTAATTCCTTGCCCTTGTCTATGGATGAGTCACTTCCTATTTGAGATATAATTTAACATAGGAGGGAATGAGATTTCATAGAAATCTCAGTAGCAATGAACTATAATCATCATGTAAATCAAGCAAGGCATAACGTGACATGTTATAAAGCTTCAAGACATTCTCAAGCCACATAAAATAATGTTTTGCACCATGCCAAAAGAAGAACATCAACACTTTCACATTGACACCTTTCTATGCAATTGGCCAAAGCACAATCAAATGTCATTAAATCAACAATTACAGCTATATAAGTTCCTCAATTCAAGCAATCAACATAATCACATTAATCAAGCAAAATAAATAATCAAATTATAATTCAATGCTACCTTTCAATACTTGAACAATTTCAACCTCCTTAAAGAATTAAGCCTCTCTTTGTTTTTCTTTCATAAAACCTATCAATTCAAGTATAATTGCGATCCATATCAACAATTATACAACTTAAATACAATACTTAACCTTAAACCTACTTAATTCCCTTTTGATAGAACCTAATCTTTACATGGTTTTCTCAAGTGTTTTCTAATGTTTTGCAACAGTTTTACCCTCATTATGCGTGCATTTATATCCATTTGATTACATTGAGTTATGCATTACATTTTGCTGTTTAAGGGGTAAAAAGGGTCATTTTTCTCTTCTAAATTTTAATTGCCTTGATCTGTAATCAGTTAGTCTTTACAAAGCTCTTTATTGTGATTTTCAGGCAATTGGAGAAGGACCCAAGAATCATGGTGGAGCATGGATGGAGCCAAAATGTTACAAGGACCAAAACACAAAAGTTGGGAGTGTTCTACCTCCCCAGGTCACGACCTGGATGCCTCTTAGAGAAATTACGTATTTTGGACCCCAGTCAAGACGAGAGCCCTCTGTTTTCTTGAGTTGCAACATGGAACTTATCAGGTCACGACCTGACACCCTTGAGTCGTGACCTTACATTCCTGGGGTCGTGACCTGAGTGTGTTAAGTGAAGCTGTGCGTTTTGAAATAGGTTTCTGAGCTTCTATACCTAAAAGGGGCAACTACCATGAAAAGATACTCTTCCATTCTGCAGATTTGCACAAGGTTGAGCCACCATCATTTCTTCACAAGTCTTCGTTGATCTTACACCCAAAACTTCCATTTTTCTTCATCTCTTCATCATTTTCTAAAATTTTGGACCGATCAAACCATTTCAACACCCTTCTTATCCATGTTTCCAACTTCATTTTTAGCTTCAACCATGGCTGTTCATTCCTGGAGCAATTGTGATTGGTTTGAAAGCATGAGAGGCTAAACCCCTTAGCCTCTTGGTGATGGAGAACAAAGCTTGAGCTCAATGATCTAATCGGGGAGTTTTTTTCCTATAGTCTAAACTTTGTTTAATGCTGTGTTGAATATTTCTAGATTTAGGAACTTTCTGCACTTATATCAAACTTTGTTTATGATTGTAAATCTGGTGTTTAGACTATTTTATTGTATTTGGATTGGATGATGTTAATGTTGATTAATCTATATAATATTTCAGTTTGAATCCTTGTTTTCAGTGATTATTGTGAATAATCTGCATGCTTGGTATTCTGTGTTTGTCGATTGACATTCAGAGGACATTTGCATCATTCATTCATCTACACTCTAAGTGGTTTTCAGTAGTGTCTTAAGAGATGTTAATTAACTTTGATTAAAGTGAGTTTTTATTAATTAAGATATTGGACCCAAGTGATTACTTGGGGTTTTCTTTAGACTTAGAGGTTTTCCAAAACTCCCAATCATTCTAAAGAGCAGTGATAGCTGAGTTTTCATCATCAAGAGATTGTTTAACCATAATTCCCTTTTAATCTAAAACATTTCTTCATTTATTTAAAATACCAAAAATAGTTAACTTTCTGTACTTTACATTTGTTGTACCACTTTTAAAACAACTAAAACCCCCGTTTTACAATGTTTTTGAAAACCAATTTAGACTAGGATTTCCAATAAGAAGCTCCTCAAGAAGAACAACTAGTTGCATCCTATAGTGCATTTTATTTGGTGCATCTCTCTTTCTTGACGATCCGAAAGGTGATAGTCCGGCCATCGATCAATGGCGCCGTTGTCGGGAGGCCATTTAACTGGTTCCCTAGTAATTGGTTTTTCTCACCATTGTGATTTGGGTCGATTTTCATAGAGTTTTAGTTTTCAAACTTAAATCTTGCATTTCATAGCATCGAAAATTTTGAGAAATAGAACCAAATATCTTGTTTTTCTATACATTTGCATTTGCGTTCTTCCATAGCATTTTGCATTTTATTCTAGCTTGATCCTGAGTGTTTTAGCCAATTGCTTAAAATTTTGAACTCTGTGCATAATTGTTCAGCATTTGGTTTTAGTGATTTTTTTTCAAAGATTTTGCGAAAATAGCTCTCTGTGACTTTGAGTCGCAACCTCATATATTTGGAGTCACGACCTAAGTGATTGAGTCGCAACCTGACTTGTGGCTTGTCATGAGCTCAGCCCTCTATTATCCAGTGTTGCTCTCAGTCTGTTTAAGTCATGACCTGGACTTTGGCAAGTTGTGACCTCAACTCCCTCTTCTTTCAGGGTTGCTCTCAGGTCATGACTTGTTCATTAAAGTCATGACCTGGTTTACCCAAGTCACGACTTGATCTGGTTTTCCACTGAAAATTTTTCTAAGTGTCCAGACTTACTCTTTTTACATAACTTTGCTTTCTGCACATATTTTGAGAGTGTATAGCGCTTCATACACCTCAAACTCACTGAGCATTATTTGAAATAATTGAGTTTGCCTCAATTTTGAACTACACACTTAGTAAATACACGGTTTTGAACCTACCTCTTTCTTGAACTTTATCTGTGCTTGAATTCTTGATTAATTGTGCATGTGATAGCATACCAAGAAGTGTTCAATATGGAGGTCCTGAAGCCCAAGAAATACTTATCCAATTAGAGGCCCAACCAGCCCTCCAAAGTGCTCAAAGGATTTATAGCTTCAGAATGCTTACATGGAGGATGATATGGATTATTGCTTGGACGATGACATAGACACATACGAAGCTTGATGTGACATATGGAAGGCCACCCCAAAAGCCACCATGGCATGTGAGTCATTAGAGTGTAAACAAGAGTGCGTTCTAAGAGCCTAAAAGGAGATTTGAAGCCAGTTCCTATGTAATTAAAGGCCCAACACAATCACATGTACCTGGAGGAGTCTATTAGAGCTATAATCTTTTAAATTGTGTTATGGACCATAGGAGTTTGAGAACATGATTCAACCATAAATGGGTGTCTAAAAGGCCCATACATGCTAATGGACGTGAATAGCAATTATGAAGATCTATTTGGAAGGTCCAAGAAGATTGAAGAAGCATCAAGAGTGATCTTATATGATATTAAATAGGATTCTATTTGTTTTAATTAGTTTCCTATTTTACAGTTTCCTATTTTGTATTGATTCCTTCTTGAAGGCAAAGACTTATTTTGAGTAGAGTCAAATAATATCCTTCTCATTAATGAAGGGATCCTGCTAGGTGGTGTGTGATCTAAATTATTCTATCTTGACTAGCAAGTTAGAGTATTCTAGAAAGTCTTTTGATTTTCCTAATTTTGTTGTATTTTCGCATCTATTTTTGATGCATTTTATTTAGTTAGTGTCTTAGGCTCTCAAAACTTATATTGGGCTTTTAGGGCTTAGGTTATCAATTAGGATTTTCAAGAGTTTTAGTCTATAAATAATTTAGTGTATATTCTTTTTGAGAGATGATTTTGAATATTAATAAAATGAGAATTTTATTTCTCTTTGTGTGAGCCTTGCTTGCATCCTCGTATTCTCGTGAGAATACTCGACAGTATCAAGGGAGTGATCAACCTTGTGGTGTCTTCATGGCTAGGGTTGTAAGAGACAGGTTCTCTTAAGGTCCTACCTTGATCATCCGTCCGATTCCTTGTGTTTGGGGTTACAAGACGCAGGTTCTCTTGGGGTCTCATTCCATTCCTATACTTGATTCTAGCCGGTCCGTTCGTTCCCCTCTCATATCAGCATGCCTAGAGCACATAGAGGCAGGAGAGGTAGACATGCAGGATCTTGTAGCCCACTTATTTTACGAGACCTACCCCAGTCATCTAGTGAGAGTGAGGAAGTGGAAGAAGAAATTATAGCTGAAGTACCTCCTCATGGTCCAAACGGTACATAATAGACCTAATAATGGTGGTAATGAGGGGCAAGGAGAAAATAATGGCCAGAATAGGATTAATGAACAACCTAGGGGTAGAACCATTAAGGAACTAACTCAATCTGATGGGAACTTTGAACCTATACTTGGTACTTTTCCTACTTTCAATGCAGATTTAAAATTAAAGGTCAATTGATTCACTCACTGCCTAAGTTCCATGGTCTTGTAGGAGAAAACCCATACTTGCACCTCCAGACTCTTTATATGCAGTGCTTGTCCATGAAGCCAGTAGGAGCCAGTATTGATGACATTATGTGGAAGGTTTTTCACTTATCATTGGAAGGCAAAGCTAAAGAATGGTACATGAACCTGCCACTCTATGTGGACAATGCCTATGAGTCATGGACCAGTTTGAAGAAAGCATTCTTATACAAAGATTTCAACTGCCCGCAAGGAAATTTCAGCAGCTAAGCAAGAGCCATTTGAGACGTTCTTTGAATTTTGGAGCAGATTCAAGATATGCTTACCCGGTGCCCCAACCATCAAATTCTTGAGGAGCACTTGGTACAATGGGTTATCAACATATGATGCACAAGTTTTGGATGCCGCTGCAAATGGGTCTGTGGAAAATATGGAACCAAAGGCTGCATGGGTACAATGAGTTAATAAGGACATTTGCTCTTAATAGACAACATGTGAGCTCAAGGGATTCAAGAAACCCCAAATTTGAAAGAGACCCCCTCTTGGTAAAGCTAGTCCAAGACATGTCTAAACTTGTAAATACGATTAAAAGCCTTCACTCTAACAAAACTCACTCTCTTGCCCTAGTAGCTACAAGTTGTGAAGTTTTGTCATTCACCGATGCATACTACCTCAAATTGCCCTTGGCCAGTTGCAGAAGTGAATGCCACGTACCAAGGAAAAGAGGAACAATATCAAAAAAGGGACCCCTACTTAAACACCTACAACCCCGGTTAGAGAGATCATCCTTCAAGAGCAGTGGTGACAACTCCATAACAGACTATGGTATCTCAACCATCACCAAGAGGAGATGACACTTCTCAACTTTTAAAGAGCATGGGTGCTCAGATGACAAACATAGAGGGTTGAATGAAGGAAAGTGATGACAAGTTCGTCTCCATAACCACCATATTGCAAGGGATGTAGAAAGATAACTCAGATGTTCATAAGATACTGGAGGAGCTCACTTTAAAGAACACTGATATCACCAGTCATTTGACCCAACTGTCTAATGCGGTCAATGACATACAAGCTAAAAGTGGAGGCAGTATTCCCTCCAACACAGTGATCAATCCAAAGGGCCTCAACGACATAACTCTAAGAAGCAGTAAAAAGGTTCACTTTGAAAGTGAAAAGGCAGACAAAAATGATTTTGCACAAGGGGTAGAGAGTCCCCCACTTTCCCTGATGAGGCTTGGCAAGTCTGAGAGCCCCAAAGAAGAAGAGCTCATGATGAAGGCAAGAGCACACACTGAACAAGAAGAGAAGTCAACTCAAGCACAAGAAGAAGCATCTCAAGAAGCTGTGCCAGAAGATGAGAGCACTGTAGAGAGCTTGACTCACAAAGGTAAGCAAAAGGAGGACAGGCCAAAGATCAGCAACCAAGGAGCCTCTAAGCTAGTAGGTAAGGAGGTATGTGCTAAAAACCTTCATTTTCCTAAAGCCTATTTCTCTGGTAAGAAAAAGTTTGATGCTAAATTAGCTATTGGTGCTTACTTATTATTTAACAAGCCAGAAATTAATGTGCCAATAGTTTAGTTCTTAAGAGGCAATCCTAAATACTTTAAATTACTAAAGGAACTGTGTAATGACAAGCCAAGGTTTAGGCCCCTTGAGATAATTCAAGTGAGTCCTAAATGTGTCATCCTTATTCAAGGCCAAACTACCTTTTAAGGCCAAGATTCTGGATCTTACACAATCCCATGTACCATAAGAAAGGTTAACATCAAGGGAGCGTTGTTGGATTTAGGAGCTGCTATAAATGTCATTCCTTGGTCGATTTATTTGGCATTAAAGATTAATGGGATTAAAGACACAAGTGTAGTGCTCCAACTGGCAGATTGGTCTATTAGGTATCCCAAGGGCATAATCGAGGACATTCTAGTTCAAGTCAAGGACCTAGTATTCCCTGTTGATTTCTATGTTTTAGATATATCGAATGAACTTGCAAATGAGAGCACTTTGATTTTAGGAAGACCTTTCCTACAAACCTCTAAGACTATCATAAGCATGAAACACAGCTGTATAATAATGGAGGTAGGGGACTATGTTGTAACTTTTAATATGAATGAAGCTATGCGTTATCCTTTTGACAATTCTACATTCATGGGTTTAAATGTCATTGATTTAGCTGTTGAGCAAGCTAGGGATGAGCATGAGCTCAATATGCATCATAATTATGACATGAGTTCACCTAAATTGATTGATTCTTCTACTGCATCATCACATGAATCTTTGAGTGCATATGATGAATACTTCAATTCCCTCTCTTCTGTTTATTCATTTTCTAGTCCTTACGGAGATGAGGTGCCATGCATTAATTGTCTAGAAATTGACAGCATGCTTTCCATTTCTCAAGACTTTTCTTTTCCATCAAATTTTGATTTCATTTCTGTGTTTACAACTAACATTAGCCTTGGAAGGAGTTTGTTAGTTAATGATGCAGATTTTCAAGAAGTGGTGAGTGCTGAGAGTGGAGTAAAATCTGAGGATATGAGCCTCTGTTATATGAGGTCGCGACTTGAGGATTCCCAAGTTGCGACTCCAGACCAATTCTATGAAGAAGGCGGTCTCTATCAAATTAAGTCACAACCTGAAGGTCATAAAGTTGCGACTTCAACCCAAGCAATCCGAGAAGGTGAACTTTGTGAAATTAGGTCGCGACCTGGAGATATGAAGTCGCGACCTGAGTCCCCTGTTTCACCCCCTGAACTTCAAACTTCAACTGCTTCACCACCTCATGTCTTAAGGACTTTGGTTGAAGGGCCAACATTCTCTGACTCAATTGCTACCTATACACATTCCAAGATTACACCCCATACCTTATGATTTCTGAATGATCTAATTTCTAATAATGATGTAGGTGTGGAGGCAACCCAACCTAAGGTTGTTGCCGCTGTAAACCAACTTGAGCTTGGTGCAACATCCGATAAGATTGAAGCAAGTATAGTGGATCCAAGTGAAGCTGGCTAGTGCATTTCACAAGGGTCTCTAAAAAGGGGAGTTTCTCTAATTTTACTGATGTTTCTACTCTAATTCCCTTTGTTGTTCAACCCCGAACTTTAGAACTGAAAGATTTACCTTCCAACCTCAAATATGCTTATCTTGAGCCTGAGAATAAACTGCCTGTCATTATTTCTAGTTCTTTAACTGAATATGAAGAAACTAGTTTAATGGGAGTCCTTAGAAGAAATAGGGAGGCTTTGGGTTGGCAATTAGTTGACATTAAGGGAATAGACTCCACTATGTGTACCCATAGAATTTTATTAACTGAAGATTCCAAACCAATTAAACAAAGCCAGAGGAGATTGAATCTTCTAATTTCTGATGTGGTTAGGAAAGAAATAGACAAAATTCTGAGAGCTGGAATCATATACACTATTTTGATAGCGAATGGGTATCACCAGTACAAGTTGTGCCAAAAAAGAGTGGAATCATAGTAGTTAAAAATGAGAACAATGAACTCATCCCAACCAGGGTGCAAAACTCATGGAGAGTTTGTATTGATTATAGAAAGCTGAATGATACCACTAGGAAAGACCATTTTCCCTTACCTTTTATTGATCAAATGCTTGAACGGCTATCGGGGAAGAGTCATTACTATTTCCTAGATGGATACTCTGGATATTTCCAAATTCCTATAGGCCCTAGAGACCAAGCCAAGACCACCTTCACTTGTCCCTTTGGAAACTATGCTTACAAAAGAATGCCTTTTGGTCTTTGCAATGCTCCTGGCACATTCCAATGCTGTATGCTATCCATTTTTACTGAATTTATTGAAAAATGCATGGATGTGTTCATGGATGATTTTACTGTGTATGGGAATTCTTTTAAAGATTGCTTGAAAAGTCTTGACCAAGAAAAAGCTGGTTTTCAATTATGAAAAATGTCATTTCATGGTAACCAAGGCATCGTGCTAGGACATTTAATTTTTGAAAAAGGAATTGAGGTAGAAAAAGCCAAGGTAGAGGTGATATCTTCTTTGCCTTATCCTACCAACTTGAAAGAGTTGAGGTCCTTTTTAAGACATGTGGGGTTCTATAGAAGGTTCATCAAGGATTTCAGTAAAATCACTTTACCTCTTTCTAAATTGTTGCAAAAAAAATATTGATTTTCAATTTGACCATGCATGTGAGCTTGCTTTTGATGAATTGAGGAATAGCTTAGTTACTCCTCTTATTTTGACCTCTCCTAACTGGGATTTGTCTTTTGAAATTTCTTGTGATGCTTCGAACTTGAGTGTGGGGGCAATGTTGGGTCAAAGGGAGAATTCTGTTTTGAAAGCGATTGCTTATGCCTCTAAAACTCTAGATGCAGCTCAAAAAAATTATACCACTACTGAGAAGGAATTGTTTGCAATTATTTTTGCACTTGATAAATTTAGACCATGTCTAATAAATTCCAAAGTGGTTGTGTTTCCAGATCACGCAGCAGTGAAATACCTCTTCCACAAACCTCAATCAAAGCCTAGGCTCTTGAGGTGGATGTTATTGCTTCAAGAATTTGATGTGGAAGTGAAAGATAGAGCTGGAAATGTCAACCATGTGGTAGACCACATGAGTAGGCTACCTTTAGAAACCAAGGGAGTACTCGATTATGATATTATCTATGATTCATTCCTTGACCAATCTCTAAGTGCATTGTCTATTTCTCAACCATGGTTTGCTCACTTAGTTAACTATATTTCTACTGGTCTAATCCCTTCTCGGTTGACCACCTTTCAGGCTTAAAAGCTTAAGAACAAAGCTTCCTATTATATTTGGGATCCATCGCACCTATGGAGGTTATGTTCTGATCAAGTAATTAGACGGTGCATTCCAAAGTAGAAGCTTAAGCTATTCTGGAGGCTTGCCATGATACCTTGTGTGGAGGGCACTTCAATGCTAGAAAAACAGCTAGGAAGGTTTTAGATGCAGGATTTTACTGGCCAACCTTATTTAGAGATGCATTCACTTTTTGTAAAGCATGTGAGAGGCTAACGGTTTGGGGGGTTAGTAGAAGGAACGAAATGCCACAGCAACCTATTTTGTTCTTTGAGATCTTTGACGCTCGGGGGATAGATTTTATGGGCCCCTTTCCACCTTCCCACAGTTACACTACATTCTCCTAGCTGTAGATTACCTCTCTAGTTGGGTAGAAGCCATCCCCACACGTAAAGATGATGCACCTACGGTTTTTGAATTTCTGAAGTCTGCCATCTTCAGTAGATCTGGGGTACCTAAAGTACTAATCAGTGATCAAAGAACCCACTTTTGCAACAAGTTACTCAATAACTTGTTGGAAAAATATGGGGTTTCTCATAGAGTGTCCACCCCTTATCATCCTCAAACCAATGGTCTAGCTGAAGTATCAAATCGAGAGATCAAACGCATCTTAGAATGGATTGTCAAGCCCTCCAGTAGAGACTGGAGCTTGCAACTAGATGATGCACTGTGGGCCTACCATACTGCCCACAAGACCCCAATTGGTATGTCTCCGTATCAGATCATCTATGATAAGTCCTGCCACATTTCGGTGGAGTTGGAGCATCGATCATATTGGGCGGTTAAGAGCTGCAACACTAATTTGGAGGAAGCTAGCCTAAACCAACTCCTTCAAATTCAAGAACTTGAAGAAATGCGTTTAGGCGCCTACAACAGCTCAGACATCTACAAGCAGAAAACCAAGCTTGTTCATGATGCCAACATCTTGAGAAAGAAGTTCAAGGAGGGTGACAAGGTATTGAGGTATCAAGCTTGATTCAAATTGAAGAAGGGTAAGTTCAAGACAAGCTAGGATAGACCCTGCATTGTGACGAAAGTGCATGACTTCGGGATGATAGAGCTCAAGGAGGAGGCCACTGGCAAAATGTTTTAGTGCAACAGTCATCTCCTCAAGCTCTACGAAGAGCCCGTACCTCCTCCTTAAAGCTAGGTCGTCCCTTTCTTTTACTTCTACTATTCACACAAATTTACTTGTGCTTAAATTATCTTGCTGTGAATTTTGGAGACTGTGGAAGGGATGTCCTCAGTAGAAGTAGTTTTAAATTCAGTTTGTTCTGTGTTTGTTTTCAACAATCTCCCTTGGCTTTGTGTTTGATGTGATTGTAATTGTGCTTCTATTCTATCACCACCACACACTTCTTCGCATTCTTGAGTTTACCCACCTTTAGCTCTTTTCCTCTCTCTAGAAGGCTGACGTGTTGTGCTTCAGTCTTGAACTGAACTTCACAACTTCCACTTCCGTTGTTTTGTGTTTTAGCTTTGTGCTTTGGTGTGACTGTGTGCTGCAATGTGGACATTGCTTTGAGTGTGTGGGGGAGGGAGTTCTTAAAAGTGGTTTTGTGTTTTGGTTGTTGGTTGTTCCTTGTTATGGGTAGTTCTTGCTAAAATTTACCAAAATTTAAAATTTTTTTTTTGAACTTTTGAAAGTTTTTCTCAATCTTCCATCACTTGTTTTGTTTTGAATTGTTAAGAATTGATCATGGACTACTAAGTTGGGTTGTTATGGTAGGTATTTTGGTAAGTGATTTTGGTTTAGGGGCTTAGGTTTGAAGTTTTTTAGGATCTAGAGTGTCAGCGCCTCTCTGTTCACCCAAGTCGTGACCTCACTATTTTTAGGTCGCAATATGGGTGGTTAGTCTAAGTTGGGAGCTCTCTGTGTGTTCAAGTCACGACTTAACTATATATGGTCATGACTTGGGGAAGACAATGGGTAAAGGCTCTCTGTGAATTTAGGTTGTGACTTCGGTTGTTTTGGGTCACGACTTGGAGCCTTTTCTGAAACCCTAAAAGCCCCTTTCTCTAGTTAAGTCGTGACCTCACTTACATCAGGTCATGACCTGACATGAAAAGTTAGCGTTTTTCTTTGAGTTCACCTGTTTAACCCCCCACTTATTTCCACCCTAGTTACCATTTTGCCCTTGAACCTACCCTGAATTCAAGTTCCATTCATTCCAAAATTAAAACCCTAGGCCTTCTTTTGTAAAACCACTTAACCCCTCCTTTCAGTTCATTTCCCATGTTCTTCCCCCCACGTTCAACTCTCTTCTGCCATGGCTACTCCTTTCCTGAAGTTGCGACTCCCCATCTTGGATTCTTCAACAGTCACAGCTTTTCAAATTCCCTCCAAAGTCGCAACCACTCAGCCCTTTGTAACGGTTTGCTCCTTTCCCAATTGTTCAGTTGTTCTATTCTTCAGTTTCTATGATTTCTGAGTGCCTCTACTGTGAAATCCACCTCCTACAGTTCATGAACAATCCTATCTCCACCTTGCATTCAGTCCTTCTATCCTTCCACTCTCTCAAGGTCTGTTTAATCTTCCCTTTTTGTTTTTAGTTTTTCTGTTCTTTCTGGTTTAGTTTTCCATGTTTTTTTGGGTAGATAGTGTTGTTTTTGTTAGGGCTTTGATTTTGGTCGAGTGGAGTATTGCTGGACGTTGAAAATGTTGTTTAACTGATTATTAATCTGCTTAGGATTGCATTTTCTGAAAAAGATTTGGTTTTGAGCAAACTAGTTCATGCTGCATTTTCTGAACTTTTTGGGTTCAGGTCACGACCTCACTGATTTCAGGTCATGGCCTCGAACCTTTCTGAATTCAAAATTCCCTGTCTATTCAAGCCGCAACCTCACTGTTCTTAGGTCGCGACCTAAGCTCACAGAGGAGGTTTTAAACCCCTAATTCACCTCTGTTGTTTCAAAACTGCAATTTCTTAATGGATCTTGACTTTACACAACAAGGGTTAGCAAGAAATGGATTTTAGGGCAGTTGAAAATTATGAATACTTGGGTTGTCTCATAATTTCCCTAATGGTTTTAAAATGCAAATGTCCCAGTTCAAAATCTTCAACTGTTTTGCTTAAGTGAGTCTATCAATGGGTAAATGTAGGTCTAGTGTGGGGGAGTGCTTGGTTTCTGGGCTTAGTGTAGTTTTTAGTTTGTTTTGTGTGTTTACTTTGGTTGCTTTTTTGTTGTTTGCTTTGTGTCCAAACGCCTCACACCGAAAACCCCAAGCCTTTACGCTCGAAGAAGAAGCTTCGCCCTCATGAGTAGACTAGACTTTCAAGGAAGAAAGCTGTGGAATTATTTGCCAACAGGGGGTAGTTCAAGAGTGATATTTTTCACAAATGCAGCAGTACCATTTTTATGAGCTTACCAAACAGAGGGGCCTTCAAGAACTTATGACGAAGAAGAACAAAGCCAATCTGACGTTGGTGAGAGAATTCTACACTTGCTCTGCCATGGACAAACATAAGGGGATCACTTTCAAAGGCAGTGAATGTTTCTTAACTCAGGAGGCTATTGAGAAGTTCTACAAGTTGCCTGATGTCCCTGTCTACAAGTACCAGCGATGGAAGATCAGACTTACTGAAGTTTCCTGGGTGGAGGTTTTCCAAACCATCGAGACAGGAGAAGTTAGGTGGACCATAAAGGAAAGTGGGCGGAAAGTCTTCGAGCACAACCACATGAATGATGAAGCCAAGATTTGGCTGAACTTCATGGTTTATAATGTGATGCTATCAGCCCATATTTCTGATGTTTCTAAAGAGGGTGCACTTCTTCTATATCTCCTGATGACCATGCAACCGGTTGACATTCCCATTATTGCCCTGGACCAGATTGATCACTGTATCAACAATGTCTGAACTCTTATGGTGTTTCTGCACTTGATTACTAATCTGTGTGTAGCACATGGGATACCAACATGCTACTCTGACTCTCTCTTGGACCCTCTCACGACCAGATGCTATGTCGCCTCCAAATCCAATAGAGAAAGGAAGAGAGCAAAAAGGGTGATTGGGGAAGAACCAGAAGAAGAGGTAGCTGAGGGTGGCTCTAGTTTCAACCTCGCCTCTTTGAATGATCAGATTACCAAACTTAGTCAACAAGTGACAAACCTAAGCAAGGAGTTTGATGCATACAAAGCTATCTCCATGTCTCATGAGTTCAGAAAGCATAGGTTTATGGATTCTCTGATGTTGGAGATGGCCAAGGCTCTTAAGGTCAATTTCCCCAAAGAGTATGAATGGGCTTTCTGGGAGAACATCATTCCTGCCACCAGCTTTTTTATTGAGGGTCCGGGGCAATCTTCTGGTGTTGCTACTACTGCTCCTATTGATGCTGAAATGGGAGAAGCTAATGTCCAAGTAAGGAAATATGTCGGGGCTGAAGAAGAAAGAAGAGCGGAGGATGATTGAAACCTTTGCTGCTGGAAGCTTTTTGCTTTTTGTTTTGTTTCTGTGTTTTTATTTTCATTTTTTTGTTGCTCTGTCCTATAATCTCAGTACTCAAAAGCTACATTTCGTTTGTATGTTAACCTTTTTGCAATGAATGGTTGGCTTACTATGTTCTTTTATGGCTGTTGTTGTTCTTTTCCCTTTTCTATTGACAGTGAGGACACTGTCAAGTCTAAGTGTGGGGGAGGAATTCGTTTCGCTTTGTTGCATCATTTCTGTGGTTGTTTCAGAATTTTTGGCAAAATTTTTTTGAAAATCCAATCTTTCATCATCATTATTTGGCTTTAAATTGATTGTAAATGGTGAATTGCTGTGAATTGGATCATTTGATGCTTGCTGAAAGGGTTTTTACTTGTTAATTGTTGGCCATAGATTGAAATTTTTTGCATTAGTAGTTTCTGTGACTTTAGGTTGCGACCTCACTACTTTAGGTCGCAACTTGAAGAGTGACTTTGGCTAGGGAGGACTCTTTGTGATTTCAAGTCATGACCTATATGATCTCAGGTCGCAACCTCATCCCCCTTTCCTGACTTGGTGCCTCTATGTACCCAGGTCGTGACCTCATTGTATTAGGTCATGACTTGGACTCTTTTGTTGTGCACTGTTATCCTTCTCTTTGCTTTTTGGCATTACTGTGCAGGAGGAACCTTTTTAAGCTACCTTTATATCTTTTTGAAGTAAACCTTTGCCTTTTTTTTCCATATACCCTCATTGCATCAAATAGTTTTTCTTGAAAATCGTGCCATCCTTGGACTTTTAAGCATATTGGATTTTGAAAATGATTTTTTCTGAAGACTTTATAGTCACTTTTGGGATTCAAGTATGTTCTTAAGTGATTATCTTGATCTTTTTAATCCTTATCTCATGGGTTGCTTTTGTGATAAGTGTCTTAATGCCTTGTAACTGGTGCATATTGATTGAAACTTCTTGCATGAGCAATTGAGATGTGAAACCCTTGTTGGAAGGATATTCTTGAGCCTTGATATTGAGTGATTATTCATGTGGTTTACATTCTCTAGAACTTGTTTTAGCTCTTGGTTAAAATTACGTGTGCATTTATAATTTTGAATATGATGGAGGCATTCTTTTTTACACCTTTCTACCCAAACACAACCCACAACCATTTATCAATTAACCTTAACCATTTTTTGAGCCTGCAGTTCCTTCATTTTGTCTACCATTTCGAGTGATTTGAACAACGATGTTAATTGAGTTGAATCTGTCTTGACAATTATGATTTCTTGATCTTTATCAGTCTTAATTGGGAATTTTACTTTTATTTCAGTTTGAAAAGGGGAAAAAATAAGGAGGAAGAAGGAAAAAAAACATAAGAGTAAAGAAATACTCCTTATATTATTCCCTTGGTGATAGAAGGTTAGGATCTGAACTTTCTTGTCTAAAAATAGATATTATTTAACTCACATTTCTTTAATTCTTGACACTTGATTTCACCTTTTTTTATTCCATTTAGCCTTTCCATCACTATAACCCCAAAAGTCCTCTTGATTCTTTACATGGATGCTGAGTAGTAGTGGAGATTTTAGGGTCATTACAAGCTTATGGTAGAATGTTTGCTACTTGGATAATTGAGAGAAAAGAACCCCAATGAGGAGAGATGAGCAATTCAAACACTTACACCTTGTGAGCAAATCTTTGTTGTTCATGCATTTTGAGTCAATTGTACCTTGTATCTGATTACTTGGCATTGTTCATGTTATCATTCTTGTATTCCTAAAAAGAGGTTGATCAATTAGCTCTTGAGATCATTTTTGAACGTGCTAGTCTCTCTAATTGTAGCTGTACTTTCTTTAGAATGATTCAAATCTTTGTCCAGGAGTACAAAGGTTTAAGTGTGGAGGAGTGATAAAACCTAATCTTTATATGGTTTTCTCAAGTGTTTTCTAATGTTTTGCAACAATTTTACCCTCATTATGCGTGCATTTATATCCATTTGATTACATTGAGTCATGCATTTGTATTTTACTGTTTAAAGGGTAAAAAGGGTCATTTTTCTCTTCTAAATTTTAATTGCCTTGATCTATAATCAGTTGGTCTTTACAATTGGAGAAGAACCTAAGAATCATGATGGAGCATGGATGGAGCCAAAATGTTACGGGGATCAAAACACAAAAGTTGGGAGTGTTTGCCTCCCCAAGTCGCAACATGGACTCCTTTTGGACCCAAGTCAAGATGAGAGCCGTAACATGGAACTTATTAAGTCGCGACTTGACCCCCCTAAGTGACCTTACATTCCTGTGGTCACGACCTGAGTGCATTAAGTGAAGCTGTGTATTTTGGAATAGGTTTCTAAGCTTCTATACCTAGGGGGCTACCGCCATGAAAAGATACTCTTCCATTTTTGTAGATTTGCACAAAGTTGAGCCACCATCATTTCCTCTCAAGTCTCCATTGATCCTCCATCCATTTTTCTTCATCTCTTCATCATTTTCTGAAATTTTGGACCAATCAAACCATTCCAACACCCTTCTTATCTATTTTTCCAACTTCTTTTTTAGCTTCAACAATGGCTGTTCATTCCTGGAGTGATTGCGATTGCTTTGAAGGCATAAGAGGCTAAACCCGTTAGCCTCTTGGTGATGGAGAACAAAGCTTGAGCTCAATGATCTAATTGAGGAGTTTATTTTTCTATAGTCTAAACCTTTATTTAATACTGTGTTGAATATTTCAAGATTTAGGAACTTTCTGCATTTGTATTAAACTTTGTTTATGATTGTAAATGTGGTGTTTAGACTATTGTATTGTATTTGGATTGGATGATGTTAATGTTGATTAATCTATATAATATTTCAGTTTGAATCCTTGTGTTCAGTTTGATTTTCAATTATTATTGTGATTAATCAGCATGCTTGGTATTATGTATTTGTCGATTGACATTTAGAGGACATTTGCATCATTCATTCATCCGCACTCTACGTGGTTTTCAACAGTGTCATAAGAGATGTTAATTAACTTTGATTAAAGTGAGTTTTCATTAATTAAGACATTGGACCCAAGTGATTACTTGGGATTTTCTTCAGACTTAGAGGTTTTTCAAAACTCCCAATCATTCTAAAGAGCAGTGATAGCTGAGTTTTTATTATCAAGAGACTATTTAACTATAATTCCCTTTTAATCCAAAACATTTCTTCATTCATTTAAAATAGCAAAAATAGTTAACTTTCTACACTTTACATTTGTTGCACCACTTTTAAAACAACTACAACCCCCTTTTTACAATGTTTTTGAAAACCAATTTAGACTAGGATTTCCAATAACAAGCTCCTCGAGAAGAACGACTGGTTGCATCCTATATTGCATTTTATCTAGTGCATTTCTCTTTCTTGACGATCCGAAAGGTGACAGTCCGGCCATCGATCACCCTTTTTCTTTGATTTTTAACAAAAATTTTCTTCCTTTGATTTCAATAACCTCTTTGATTTGTAACAATTTTTCATGCAGAATTCAAATATCTAATTAGATTTATGAAAATCAAACTCCTTCCCTCTCAAACTGTCTTGGCCGAATAGGGGTATATAAGCTTCTAAAAATTTCATTTTTGATTCCAACGATTCTAAATATTTTCCTTTAGCATATCTACACAAAAGCACATTTTAAACTCATTGGAATCATCAAATCATAACAAGACAAGCTTAGGCCCCAACATCTCTTCTTGGCCGAAATAAATCCTAACTTGGTTTTCTCCCAAAAAATCAATCCATACACTGCTTAAACATGCTTATTCCACTTCATATTTAAGTTTCTATCCTTTTCTAAAGATCAAGCATTTAGACCAAATTGAGGCAGCATTTTGCGTTGAATTTCCATGCAAAAACTTAACCAAAACAAGCTTTAATCTTTACCATAATGAGGTTTATACATACCTTGATAAATCCTTGACCAAAACTTGCTAATTCCTTGTCCCAAATCACTCAAGAATTTTAGTCTTTAGGTCTGGAAATTGGTTGGACAAACCTCCCCTTAGTTTGCCAATTTTCTACCTATTTTTTGGTCTTTTAGCGAGGCATTTATAGACTTATGAATTTGCTACTCCTCCTCTTATTCAGATGACCAAAGTGCCACCTAGGGGAGGCACTTGACTGCGATCAAATATAGAATAGATTCAGATCAAGCCAAGTGTCCAATTGCTAGAATATTCCAAGATTTTTGTGTGAAAATTAGGTTTTATTTCAATTTACTTAAAAGGTTCAGAACTTGTGCGAAATTGATCCTTCAAAACAAAACATGGTTTGTATGAATGGTTAGTTATGCCATTTGGGTTAACTAATGCACCTAGCACTTTCATGAGATTAATGAATCATGTTTTACGTGCTTTCATTGGGAAATTTGTTGTGATTTATTTTGATGACATTCTCATTTGCAATCTGTGCTTGATGTTTTGAGAAAGGAAAAATTGTTTGCAAATCTGAAAAAGTGTGATTTTTGTATGGATAAAATTATTTTTCTTGGCTTTGTGGTGAGTGCTAAAGGAATAGAAGTTGATGAAGAAAAGATAAGAGCTATAAAAGAATGGCCAACACCTAAAAGCATAACTGAGGTGAGAAGCTTTCATGGTTTGGCTAGTTTTTATAGGCGCTTTGTAAAATATTTTAGCACACTTGTTGCGCCACTCACTGAAGTTATTAAAAAATCTGTTGGTTTTAAATGGGATAAAGAACAAGATGTTGCATTCATTAGACTTAAGGATAAATTGTGTTCTACACGTGTTAGTATTACCTGACTTTAACAAAACTTTTGAGATTGAATGTGATGCATTTGGAGTTGGAATAGGAGCTGTTTTGATGCAGGAAGAAAAGCCAAATTGCTTATTTTAGTGAAAAGTTGAATGGAGCAGCCTTGAAGTATCCAACATATGACAAGGAGCTCTATGCACTTAAGAGAGCATTAGAGAATGGGCAACACTACCTTTGGCCTAAACAATTTGTAATTCATACTGATCATCAATCTTTGAAGCACATTAAGGGTCAAGGTAAGCTGAACAAGAGACATGCAAGGTGGCTGGAATTTATTGAGACATTTCCATATGTCATCAGATACAAGAAAGGTAAAGAAAATGTGGCGGCTGATGCATTGTCAAGAAGGTATACTCTTCTTACTACTCTAAACGCTAGGTTGCTTGGTTTTGAATATATCAAGGAATTGTATGCCACTGATGCTGATTTTGCTGAAGTGCTTCTTGCTTGTGAAAAGAAAGCATTTGAAAAGTTTTATAGATTGATGGGAACTTGTTTAGAGAAAACAGATTGTGTGTGCCTCAATGTTCCTTGCGGGAATTACTTGTAAGAGAAGCACATGGGGGAGGATTAATGAGTCACTTTGGTGTGAAAAAGACTTTGGATGTTTTGCATGAACATTTCTTTTGGCCTAAAATGAAACATGGGATGTGGAAAGAATCTGTGCTAAATGGATAACCTTTAAAAAGGCTAAATCTAGAGTCTTGCCACATGGTTTGTACACCCCATTACCTATGCCTAGTGAACTTTGGGTAGATATATCAATGGATTTTATTTTGGGTTTACCTAGGTCAAGAAAGGGTATGGCTTCCATATTTGTAGTTGTTGACAGATTTTCTAAAATGGCACATGTCATTGGTTGCCATAAAACTAATGATGCCACATACATTGTTGATTTGTTCTTTAAGGAAATTGTAAGACTTCATGGTGTTCCTAAAAGTATTGTTTCTGATAGGGATACAAAATTCTTGAGTCATTTTTGGAGGGTTTTGTGGGGTAAGCTAGGTACTAAATTATTGTTTTCTATTGCTTGCCATCCACAAACTGATAGACAAACTGAAGTACTCCTCCGGTCCTTAATATAGGACCCAATTCTTAAATTGGTTTTGGTCTTAAGTATAAGACCCATTTTTCATATTTATCAATTTTTTCTAAATTACCCCTATGTATACTCCCTCAACCATAATCAAGTAGAAGAAGAAGATAGGGTATTAAAAAAGATAATTATGATATTTTAGGAAAAACATGTCATATTTTTTATAATTAACTAACTTACCTAACTTCCTTAATCTAATCAAATTAGTTAAATGGGTCTTACATTAAGGACTGGAGGAGTAGTTAATAGAACTTTAACTCAATTGTTTAGAACTGTGATTCAACAGAACTTGAAGAATTGGGAAAATTGCTTGTCATTCATTGAATTTGCTTACAATAGGAGTGTGCATTCATCTACTGATTATTCTCCTTTTGAAATAGTGTATGGTTTTAATCCACTAACTCCCTTGGATTTATTATCATTGCCTATTGATGAGAGGGGTCTTGATGGGACAAAGAAAGCTGAAACAGTGAAACAACTTCATCAAAAAGTGAAACAACAAATTGAAAAGAAAAATGAGCAATATGCATCCAAGGCTAACAAAGGAAGAAGGCGCATTCTCTTTGAACCTGGTGATTGGGTGTGGGTGCATATGAGGAAAGAAAGATTTCCAGCTCAAAGAAAGTCCAAATTAGCTCTAAGAGGAGATGGTCCATTTCAAGTGCTTGAAAGAATCAATGACAATGCTTACAAAATTGATTTACCTGGTGAGTATAATGTTAGTGCTACTTTCAATGTGGCTGATTTATCTCCTTTTGATGCAGGTGATGATTCGAGGTCGAATCCTTTTCAGGAGAGAGGGAATGATGCGATACAGCAAGCTATCTCCTCAACTTCCAATGATCCATTGCAAATCCCAACAAGAGCAAGAGCTAAAAGAATTAAGGAATCTTTGAGTGGGCTAGTGCAAGACACCTTGACAAAGCAAATGGCATTTGTTGGAGCATCAAATCTGGATAAAAATGCTGAGGACATCACTAATGTCATTTGGGCTGAAAATGGAGCTACTGATCATATCTTGGGCTTGGAAACTTCAATTTAAGGAGCTTGGATCAAGTACAACACATGAGAAGACTCATTTGGGCCAAATTAATCATATTTTGGGCTTGATATGCTGATTATATTTCATTAAATGCATTTGAGTGAAAATTCATAATTAGTGGCAGATTTGACTTTTGAATTTCCAAGTTACCTAAATCAAGTCCTTATGAATTTATTATATTTTGATTTTCTAGGTTGAATTTAATGCTTTTTAGGTCAAATTTCTGAATGTATCCTCTATAAGATATTGTAACCCTCATTTTGGAGGATATTTGGAATTTGAATGAAAAACTTGCATTTTACAATTTTTAACTTGAGAGGGGTTCTATCTAGGGTTCTTCATTGAATTAACAGACTTATCAAGGCTTGATCAACCTTGTGGCGTCTTTCAACACTTCGGGTCCTTGTTCTCCCGTGTTCAAGGGTTCAAGTGGATCACTAGACCTTTGTTTATGTTCTTGGAGTGCATATATTCAGATCAGTTGTGGGTTCATGGGATTTTTCCCTTGTGGGTTCTCACCACATGTGGAATTTCCCAAAGCAAAAATGTGGCCTCAATTAAGAGCTAGGTCAAGTTCTCTAGATGGTCCTAGTACTAAGGAGATTGCACTCATAATGAAAGGAATTTCGGCTCAAACAAGACCTTCCAACATGGGTTATTCTTCCCAAATCCAATGTAACAGCTGAATAAAATCAATTCTAACCTTAATACAACATTTCTCAACCTCAAATGCTGAATCTTCCCAAGAATAATTAGGTTTCAATGAATTCCCAGATTTCCAAATGTTCAAGTCAGAAAGTTATCAACATGATTTTAGAAAATAAAGCTTAGAACCAAAGAGATTTTTGGAGTAGCAAAGATTTAGTGCAGCACAACTGATCTAGAAAGTGGATTATGCATAGACACTCAAAGCAAGGGATGTGAGTGCTAAGTCATATCAGCAGTACACAATCTAAAACCAAGAATTTCAAAATCATCAAGATATTATCCTTCCCCCACACTTAAATTCAGTATTGTCCTTAATACAGTCCAGAGCACATGAAAAATCCAGAGTAAAAACAACAAAACAAAAGAAAGGGAAACAAGTAAAACACCAATTTTTCTAGAAACTACAGAAATGACCTCTTCCCCCCCCCCACACTTATTCTCAAATCATTTAAGCATAAAATATCACCAACAATACACAAAAATGAAAAGAAAACAATAAGGAAAAGAGGCAACCTGATATTCAAGGTGGCTGGGAGTTTTCATGACAGAGCTTAAGTAAATGTCCATTGACCTTCAATGTGCGACCATTTTGCTCATCCAGAAGTTCTAACATGCCAAAATCATGCACTTTGGTAATTGTATATGGACCATCCCATCTTGTATTGAGCTTCCCTTGTTTAAACTTGAATCTGACTTTGAATAAGAGAACACGATCACCCTCCTTAAAATGTTTCCTTAAGATGCCTTTATCATGAATGAGCTTTGTCTTTTCCTTATACATCCTTGAATTCTCACAGCCACATGGTCAGTATAAACAATAACATGAGAATTAAGAAGATAAGGTCTAAACTTGTCCAAAGCAAAGACAATTGCAAACAATTCTTTTTCAGTTGTAGTATAATTAATTTGGGCACTGTCTAACATTTTGGATGCATATGCAATTACACTGGATAGTTTATCCTCTTTTTAACCCAACATTACACCTACTGCTGTATGAGATGCATCACAAGCTAGCTCAAACGGTGATTCCAATCTGGTGCAGTGAGTATCGGTGGTGAGACAAGCATTGCTTTTGAAGTATCAAATGCATGTTTGCAGTCCTCATCAAAGTGAAAATCAACATCTTTTTGCATGAGTTTAGACAAAGGAGAAGCAATCTTGCTGAAATCTTTAACAAACCTTCTGTAAAAACCACAATGGCCAAGAAAAGATCTTAGTTCCTTTGAAGTCTTAGGATAAGGCAAAGATGAAATTACTTCTATTTTTGCTTTGCCTACCTCAATGCCCCTTCTAGAAACTAAATCACCTAGTACTATGCCTTGATCCACCATAAAGTGACATTTTTCAAAATTCAAAATCAAATTTTTCTCTATGCACTTGGCCAAGACTTTATCAAGACTCTCTAGACAAGCAGAAAAATTATCCCCATACATTGTAAAATCATACATGAATACCTCCGTGGATGAACATAGGAACTCACTAAATATGGCCATCATGGCCCTTTGAAATGTTCCTGGTGCATTACATAGCCCAAAGGGCATTCTTCTATAAACAAAAGTCCCATAGGGCCAAGTAAAGTTAGTCTTATCTTGATCCTCTAGTGCAATCGATATTTGGAAATATCCTGAAAATCCATCTAGAAAACAATAATTAGTTCTACCAGATAATCTCTTAAAGGATAATGGAAAATGGTCCTTTCGTGTTGCATTATTTAGTCTTCTATAGCCAATGCACACACGTCATGCATTCTGTATTCTAGTTTGTATCAATTCATTTTTTTCATTTTTACTAACAGTAATGCCACTTTTCTTAGGGACCACTTGTATAAGGCTAACCCATTCACCATCCGAGATGGGGTATATGATGCCTGCACTCAAGAGCTTAGTAACCTTTTTTTTTTGAACAAAATCTAAAATCAAGGGGTTAAGCCTACGTTGAGGTTGTCTAATTGGTTTCATCCCATCATTTAATAATATTCTGTGAGTATAGATTGAAGGATTAATTCCAGGTATGTCTGCCATAGACCAACCTATTGCCTTTTTATGTTTCTGCAAAATAGAAATTAATTGTTCCTCCTCTGTAACAGTGAGTAAAGTATCTATAATCACTGGTAATTTATTATCTTCAATAAGATATACATATTTAAGATTGGGGGGGTAGGGGTTTAAGTTCTAGTTCAAGGGGTTTCACCACAGAAGGAATCAACTCCTTAAGCTCCAAAGCTCCAACAAAATGCTGCTGCAAGTCCTCACTTGATTTTGGATTTTGTGTCCTGTCAGAATAGCAACCAGAGGGTAAACAAGCAAGATGATAATGTACATTATGCAAGAGTTTCATAAATTTGGCATTGAACTCTTTTGTAGATTCTTTACTTCTGAACACTTTTTGAGCTTGATTTGATTACAAGTAAATTGCTGCAATGATTGAAGTTCTCTCCTACATTGTTCAGCTTCTGCAGAAAACATGGACAAAAATTCATGAATATACTTTAACATTTGAAAAGGATATGAAGAATGAAAGTTATCTGTAGTGTTAATTAATGCATCATAAGGAGAATTCTGATGTAAATTATCTAAAATTGAATCAGATTGCAACTTTAATTTCTCAAAACAGTGAGCTGGTGGAATATGGAATTTTTGTTCCTCAGCATAACCTTGTCCAATGACCCAATCTCCTTTCTTTTCTTCATCAATAAGCATTCTTGATGTTTCCAACATTGCTATATTGGTACTGGCTCCATCCAATGCAGATTTTGCAATATTCTCAGCTTCTGCAAAGTTAGAAAGTATACCTTTCCCAAACCCATTATTAGAGATTTTAGAAACAAAATCATCATCAAAAGAAGAAAGTTCAAAAGAAGAAATATCAAAAGAAAATGTTTGCGATGTGGAAAGTGAGCTATCAACTGAATGAAAGTCAACACTACACATGTCATCATCACAAACAGAAAAATCATTGGGGCAGAAGAAGGAATTCATTATTGGCAAATCTAAATCAAATGTGGTGAGACCATACTCGTTCATGTTGAGAAGGGAAGGTTCACATTCAGCTACAAAGTCTTCTATGAAAGCATAAATGGCACTTACGCCCGACAATGAGTAATCTTCATATGGGTGCTTTATAGCTTCATAAACATTAAAACTGATCATGTGATCACCCACTTCCATCGTGATACAACCATCTTTCATACTAATCACTGTATTGGCAGTTCGAAGGAATGGTCTCCCTAAGATCAATGGTCCCTCAATGGTTGATTCATGGGACATATCCAAGACATAGAAATCTGCTGGAAAAATCAAGTCCTTAACCTTGACCAGAATATCTTCCAATAGCCCATAAGGTCTTATAATGCTTCTATCGGCCAATTGAATGATCATACTAGTGTCTTTTATTGAATTAATGCCCAAAGATGTATAGATAGACAATGGCATAACATTTATAGTAGCACCCAAATCTAGGAGGGCACTAGCTGTATTCAATTTACCAATAGTGCATGGAATTGTAAATGATCCTGGATCAGAACACTTCACTGGTAAATGTGGCTTAAAAAGTGCTGAAACACTTGAGCCTATTTGAACCAATTCATTGGGTTTGCATTTCCTCTTGATAATACACAGCTCCTTCAAAATCTCACATTAGGCATACTTTTTAGGAAATCCAATAAGGGTACATTAACTTCCAGCTTGCTAAATAGATTCAAAGCATCTTTCTCAGACAATTTCCCACTAAGAAGAAATGATTTAGGAAAAGGAAGCTCTGAAATCTTTACCTCACTCTTACCCTTCCTTGATTGCTTCTGAATTTCTAGAAGTTCCTCATTTTGTTGACTAGAAGGAGTTGGGACTGCTTTGGGTACTTCTTGCTGTAACTCCTTAATTCTAGAATGCTGAGAGTTTGTAGCCCAGGTTGCATCATCATCATGTGTGGAAATTGATTCTTTCTCTTTTTTCCTTATTGACAATAATTTCTCCTCACATTTGCTTTCAGATTGAACTTGAGGGGTAACCAAAGAATCATCATTTTGCTGCATATTATCAGATTCTTTAAGTTGTTCATCATCCTCATCCAAAGTAAAACTGACTTGTTTTCCAACTTGTCTTCCACTCCTCAAAGAAATGGCATTCAATGACTTTGGATTAATCACTGTATTTGAAGGTAGAGACCCTCCACTTCTTGCTTGCATATCGTTAAATGTATTAGACATTTGAGTGACAAAATAATTCAGATTAGTAGACTTAGTTTCCCACTGCTCAATCACCTGCTCCAATGCACTCATCCTAGAATTGATCAAAAAATTGTTGTTGGCTATCTGAGATTTCATTTCCTTCATACATTGAATCAATTCAGCCATACCATTGTCATTTTTGGAGGAGGATGCACCTTGATGCTGTACTAAAGTTCTAGTATGTTCGGAATTCACTCTGTTGTCCTGAAACTTGTTTTGCATTGTTAGAGGTTTTTCTGATCCTTCCCTCCACCTAAAATTTTGATGATCCCTCCATCCCTCATTATAGGTGTTAGAATAAGGATTTCTTTGTGAAAATTGTCCTGATCTTCCTTGATAAACAGCAGAAAGTTCTTCAATATGAGAGGGACAATTTTCGCTTGTATGCATGGGTGACACACAAAAATCACATGAAGGGGCCACTAATGCTGGGGAAGTACCAAGTGAATTGCAAGGCTTTGAATACCTCTCTTGTTCCAATCTCTCCATTCTTTTATCCATTTTATCTGTAAGTGCCAGCAGTTGTGCAAACTTGAGAATGATGAGAAGACATCTCCTTGACTCCTTGTGTTTCCCTTGTATGAAACTGTTGAGTATTGTTGGCCTTTCTTTCTAAGAGTTCCCAAGCATTTTTAGGAGGAAGCTCCAAAATGGACCCATTAGCAGCTGCATCAATTATGCTTTTGGTTAAGGACAACATCCCTTCGTAGAAATACTGCACTAAGCTAGATTTAGTGCACTGATGGTTAGGACAGCGGTTAATCAAGGTCAAAAAATGTGTCTAGTACTAATATAGAGTTTCTTGCTCTCTTTGAGTCACACCATATATTGCTTTCTTCAATTTTGAGGTCCTAGATGTAGGGAAGTATTTGTCTAGAAAAGACTTCCTTAATTGCTCCCATGTGACAGTTGAAAAATGTTGAGGATTGTAGCCACTCCCTTGCATTTCCTTCCAATGTAAAGTGAAAAACCCTCTTTAGAACATCTTCAAGAGCTGCTCCAGGTGGTTTCATTGCTGAACAGACTGAATATATAGTATCCAAGTGCTGATAGGGATCATCACCTGCAGGTCCATAGAATTTTGGTAAGGAACTAATTAAAGCACCTTTGATTTCAATTTAATATCCTGAACATAAAATCCTCTTGGTGGACAATTAATGGTAGAATTATTAATTTCCTTTATGCTCCTATTATCATCATTAGCATTTTGAGGTATATTATGATTAACATTTTCAGCATGATCCTCTTCATTATTCACCCTATTTCCTTTATTCATATTACCAATCCCATTATTCCTTGTATTAGCTTGATTACCTTGGTTCTCCATCACAAAGTGATTGATTATCAACAAACTCACCCTCAACAAGTTCAGAATCAGAAAGAGAATCAAGTACACTACTAGAAGATGCAGTGGAGATTGACTGTGTAGAATGCTCTGAATGTGTTGTACTTGTAGCTACTTGTTGTTTAGCCTTTTTAATCCACCTAAGTGTCCTATTAATCTCTTTGTCCAGTGGATAAAACTCACTATTGTTGTTCCTACAATGCCATGACAATTGTCCAGATTCAACAAGCAATTATCCAAATTCAGGAGTAGATTGCAATCAGCAAAATGTAGATGGAAGATAAGTGAATTACCTTCAAATTGCAGCCTTTTTCAATATGAAAACACAGCAAGTACCAAACTCTCTGTTTTGATTTTAATATGTTCTAGAAACCAAACAATTATGTAGTAATGAAACAATGACAGAAAATAAACTACTGTAAAATGAAATCAAACTAGAAAGCAAACACACCCCAAAAAAATGCAATAATAATATAAAAAAACAACTAACTAGCTGAAAACCAAGGAGACAAAGCTCCTCGGCAACGACGCCAAAAATTTGATCTCTTGTCATTCAAAGGTCAAATTTAATACTCTGGATTAGGTAGGAGATGAGTCAACTAGAGGTCAGTCTCAAGGAGCCTTAATGTCTTTTGGAGTTAAACTAATTAGAAGTTACAAATTAAACTAACAAAGAAGGAGGTAGCTTCTGGAATTAGTTTCTGTCATGAATTGTTATTTATGAAAACTGATTTTCAAAAGGAATAAGAGAAGAATAAGATGCAGAAAAGAGTTTGAAAGAGATATCAATGAAGTGAATTCCCTTGGATCTGTGATTTCACCTTCCTTACAACTTAAAATCAAATTTCTATTTCTCTTAGGCAATTCATCAAACAGTAGGTCTGCAATCAACTCTAATGATGTAATTAGATAGTTTCCAAGATGAAGATTAACCAATTCACCTCAGATTTATCACAACAATTAAGTTCCAGACTTAACCAAATCAGAAACTGAATTGAAGCTACTCAGAAAAAGGAAATTATAACTTCTAAACACATCACAACTCAGAAGTAGCAGAACCTAATGAAATCTAAGATGAGTTATATATATGAATTTAAAATAAAGATTTATAACAAGATCCAAATCTAAAACACAAATACAAACTCAAGAAAAACGAAATCTCCTTGACAATCAGTGCTCTGGATCCATCACAGCTCCTCAGGAATCAATGGCTTAGTTGCTCATGTTGATGGGGGAAATCTGGCCAAATCTCCTCTGAATCTCCATGGTAAAACGCAAGAGAAGAGAAAAAGGTGAAGAAGATGAATCTGGAAGTTGAGAGAATCTAGAGAAGTGAAGAAAAGAAGAGAATGAATGAGAATGCTGGAATTCAATATTTAGATCCATTTTTCTGAAGCTTCTGGATCTGTTTTTAAATTTTCCCTCCGCCTTCTCACATCATTATCCACCATTTGAAGGCTTGTAATGTTGTATTTTAACATGTGAAACTTCCTTGCCTTCAGCTGTATGTTTTACTAAAGCCCAGGACATGTGTCAGTCTCTTGAAACTCACTGGCCATCGAACTATGCGTTTTACTTAAAGTTTTTCCTCACAGAATGCTACACTAGACCACACATGATTCCAGCTCTTAACCAGATTCAAAACACCACGTTTTAACTCCTAATTCAAGATTTTTGGCTACATCTTTCTAGATTTTGTCCATTCTTCACCTATACTTCCAGAATTAGAGAAAATCCCTTTCAATCCTGCAATGATACATCAAATTCTCACAGCATCATTTCTTATCAGATATTGGAAATCTAAAGTTAATTCCACATGAAAGCATTTAAATTCAATGGGAAATCACATTATTTAGTTGATCAAAATGTTTCATCAAAGAGCATTGAATAAAGTATTGAATTCACAAGCTACCATCTGTTGAAATTTACTATTGCATTCAATACTCTGTTTTCTATACTGAATTTCAGTGTTTAGAATTTATACTCTATGAGAGAGTCTGAAATTTCTTTTACTCAAATTTGTGAGTTATTGAAGAGTGTGGACTCTTAAGGGGTTGTAACCTTACGGGTAGTGAGGAGGAGTGATTAAGAGAGAGACTCAATTGTTGTACTATGACACCAAGAGCCCATTGAATCTTGGAAAATTAGTGCAAAACTCAGAGGTGCTCTGAGGATTGGACGTAGGTTAAGTGGTTTAGACTGAACCAGTATAATCCCCTGTGTCATTACTCATTTGTTCATCCTTGGTCAAATCCTTCTTTACTTATCTCCATTGTTATATTCAGTTATTGATTTTATTAAGTCAAATTTTTATATATCACCCAATTCACCCCCCTCTTGGGTGAAACAGCTACTAATAACTTATTTTATCACTTAGTCCCATGGTCTGGGATCTCCTAAAGATCTTAATATGACAAATAATGGTAATAGTGATGATGATAATAATAACGAGGATGACAAGGATGATATTCCTGGATCACAGTAGATCCTGAAAAAGCTTACAATAGAGCACAGTAGCTCCCAAGCTCATATTAGACCAAGCATAAAAGGGAAGATGCTAAGCCAAGGGGGTGATGCCTCTTAAGATATGAGCATGAGATGACACACTAAGCCGTGAGTGATTCCTCTTAAGGCCTGATAACGGGATGAACAGGGATGAGTTTAAGATATAAAAGCCCCCTCCAATGGTTAACTAGCACAAAGAAAGTACCCTTGACTTTTTCACATATACCATTGTTGTTGACTAGGCCAAGATATATAAGTCCTAAACAGTATGTATTAAGGCAAGCTAATTGTGAAATGAAAAGGCTAAAAAAACACAAAAAAGAAAACAGACCCTTGAGATAAAAGAAGGATGGTTGAATGTGCCAAAACACCTGGTAAAGGTAGACATTACCTGCAATAATAGTTACCATTCCAACATATCAATGGCTTTGTGTGAAGCCTTATATGGCGGGAATTGCTAATCACCACTGTATTGGACTGAACTAAGAATAAGAATAGTTTACAATCTAAAGATGATAAATCAAGTTTGAGGATAAATAAAGATAATTGACAAAGATTGTCAACGGCACAAAGTGGGCAGAAAAGTTATGCGGACCTAAAAAGGAAGCCGTTAGAGGTTGTAATTGGAGATATTAATTACAGGAATGGGTCAAACCCCTAAGGTGAAGTAGTTAACACTAAAGACCCTTCCAAATTGTGTTAAAAGTTAAGCTGGTAGCTTATTAATTAGCCCTATCCCCTAATCTTGGATTATATGACATCTTCCATGTTTTTTTAACTGAAAAAGTACCAGCTAGATCCCTCCCACACTTTGAATATGAGGATATCGCGATGCAAGACAACTTGATGTTAGGAGTAAAGCCGATAAAGATCATGGATCGATGAATTAAGTAGCTATGAACTAAGATCATTTCAACAATCAAAGGTGATTTGGAAAGGTTTGACACAATATAAACAATGTAATATCCTAAATTTTATTTTAGGATTTAAAAAAAAGAAAAGAAAAAAGTAAAAAATATATTTCATTATTATAATAAAATAATAATATTTTAATATTAAAAAAAGGAAAGGGGTAATCTTTCCACCGAATTCAGTGGAAAGATGAGCATTGACTTAGGAAGAAGGACTTTTGGGGAGGGGGAATAAATGAAGAATGAAGAAAATAAGGGAGAGATAGTTGAAAAATAGAAAATAAAAGAAGGAGTAGGATGCAGAAGATGAGAACACAAGAGAGAGAGAGAGAGGGAAAGCGAGAAAGAGTATGGGAGAGAGAGAGACAAGCATATCAACAGTCTTTGTGAACAAGAAGGCAACCTTTGGAGATAATTTAGGTACATAAAATTACTTCTTTTCATCAAACTTTCCTCATAAATATTTTCTATATATTTTAAGTTTTCTAATGACAGTATTATTATAGTAATTAGAAAAAATTTTGAGACTTATATATGGTATAGGTTTTGAGTTTTGATGAGTGTTAACCATAATATTGTAGCTTTATTATAGTAGATCATTTCTATCAGTTTAGATTTGTCCATTTGTCTGTTTTTAGTATTTAAATTAATTTATTTAGTTGAAAAATCTGTTATTTATGAGATATATCATGTGTCCCGATCAAAATTATGTTAAATAATTTATTTGAGTTGCTTAACATATTATTAAGATTTTAATCAGTTTAGTTTTATTTATTGGATGACTGGAGGTTTTAAAATAATTACTTTAGCTAAAAGATTTTATTATTTGTGAAGAAAAAGACATATAGTAGTTACACTATTAGAATTTTGAGTAGATTATTTATTTATAAATATTTGAGTTACTATTGAATCTTTGATGATTTTATTTTGACGTTTAAACTTTAACAGAATTTTTTTAGAATTTAAAATATGATAATTTCATATTTAAGAATTTTGGAGAATTCTTTTTATTAAAGTAAATAATCCAGAGGATGGAAATGAATATTTTAGCCTATTAGAAAAATTTATAAGTTAGTTCTGAAATACTTAATTTTGGGTTATGAGAATTGGGGGAATTTAAAATAAAAATTATTAAAGTAGAAATTTAACTATATATATAAGCTTAATGAATTAAAATATGTGATTATATTAATTTGTGGTTATATTAATGGTGTAGATTAATTATTGGATTATTGGTTTAAGCACGGGGTTGACTTTGTAGTAATTCTTTTTGTAGCCTTGGTGAAAGGTAACCACTTTCCACTTGTTAACTTGTATGATGTTTGTGAGTGATTTCGAATTATATGAGATTCTTAAAATGCCATTGAATTATTATTTGAGCAATGAAAGGCATCATTGTTGAAATTGCCTTGAGATACTTTATGTTATTGAAAAATAGTATGAAATTATGAATTTATAAATTTGTCATGTGGAACAAGAATTTATTGAGAAATGGTTTGAGGAATAATGTTGATTATTGAAATTTTGAAATCTCGATTTTGGTAAATGTGAAAGTTATTATGTTATTGGTAAATGACTATTTTCATGAATATAAATACGAGAGGGGATGGTGAACGTTGATTGGTGGGAGACATGTTATAGGGAGAATAAGGGGGTGAATTTTGTACATATTATATAGGTAATAAGTTGGGAGGACGCCAAATGTACATTGATTGATCCTTTGGCCCTGTCATGCATTGTAGGGCGTATGACACCCCGCTAGTGGACTAGAGGGGGAATCCATGGTCCGATCTTGTGCTCTGTGGATTTTAGCCTGTTCATATCACTTGATCGGTGAGCTTATTATGTTGAACTACCAGTCACATGGGACGATACTAGCCCATGGGTTCAGTCAAAGGAAATAAGGTGTGAGGAGATAAGGTGGAATTGAGAGTGAGATATTGTATTTTGATATGTGTGTGTGTGTGTAATTATGTGACAATTGTGAATGTCATGATTTTAGTAACTGTTCTACTTGACACCTCTCAAGCACTTACTTGTATGCCTGATAAGTAGGATTGTTGGTTATTGAGGCTTTTGTCTCACCCCGTGGTTTAACATTTTCAGATAATAGCTCTAGGGCTGGTCCGTCAGGGAAGGCAGCAGAGGCTTAGCTATCAGGTTTATCTTATATAGCTTTCTTTTTGTCATGTGATGAGTATTGTATATTGCCACATATAACTCTTTTTGCATACTTTGATTTAGTTAAGACTTATGGTCTTAGTTACTTTTGTTGCTGGGTTGCTTGTGTTGGTGAGTTGTGAAGCCACAATAACTTTTGAAAGTAGTTGACTACTGTTGGTTTGAAAGAATTTCATTCAGAAAATATCATGTTATGGGCTTAGAGATGAATTGTGACGTTCTGAGCTTCACAAAGCCCAAGACCCAGTTATTGTAAAATATTATTAATCACGGTTTTTATACAATTTGTTTAGTAAAACTCTTATAATCATGATAGACATTTTGAATAATTAGCCCAAATCTTTTCTATTATGATTAATATTTTTTGGCAAATCAAAATTTCTTTTTATAACCATAGTAGCCTTTTCAAAGATTATATTAAGATTCTTTTCTACCATGATTAGTATTACTAAATTTTGAGTTTAAAAAGGTTAGTAACAGGTTGGAGATAACCATTGTTACAAACAACATGGGAAAGGGTAGACGACATGAAGAGTTGTTACTCAGAGCCCTTCATCTAGGGTATATTTAAATTTTGAAGACGAAATTTATTTAAGGGAGAGAACATGTCACATCTCGTAAAAATTAACCCTGACAATGGGTATAAAAAATTAAGTTGAGAGCTAATATGAAAGGTAGACTGGCTGACAAAGCCAGCATGACATAACATTCGGATGAGACCCAAACTAATATTTTTGAAACTATTGGTCCGGAAGGGCAAAATAGGAAAATTTGAAAGAAATTCTAGAAAATTCTTAGAAAAAGGTAAAAAGGTAAATTAGAGGATTCGGAACCTCAGTGGAAGCCCTAAAGGTGAAATTGTGTGAATAATTATCTAAATATTTGCTTAAATTTAAAAAATTGATTTTAGGCCCTGGAAGTATAAGGATTAATTTTAGAGAATTTATTTCCAAAAGTCTTACCGATGAAGCCCTATTCAGGGAAAATTCAAAATGAATAGTTAGAGGTGGAGAAAAATTCAAAAAATTTTCAGAATGCATTTTTATATTAAAATAAAATTTTTCATGGAGAAAAAGGAAGGTTTGGAGGCCTATAATAATTATGAAAATTTACAATTAAATAGTAACTGATAAATTTCATTTTTGCTTGAAATTGATATTTATGTGTGGGCCTCACTTTTCCTTCCTCTTTAAATCAGATTTAGGCTTCATTTTGGGCCAAGAAAAGCCCAAAACTTCATGCAAAATAGTGGGCCCATAATTAGAGAGGTTTAGGCCCAATTTAAGTCAAAATATTAGCAGAATATTTTAGAATCAAGACACTTGGACCAATCAGAAAATTTGACGCTTAATTAGGAGGACATGTCACACCTCCTTCTATATCATTATACATTAATTGAAATCATTATAAAGTGTTTTCCAGTATTTCTGGATCAAAAATTTTAACTTCAATATTTTACTTTTAATTTTGTTCGGATACAATTCATTTGAAATTGGGCCAATTTTAATAATTCATAACTAACTCTAGAAAAATCAAAACAGGGTGGTTCTAATTTTCATATAAAATTTGCTAAGAGTTCTATAGAGAAAAAAATTCATTAGGCTCAATTTCATCCAGAATAGCACTAGAAAAATCGACAAGGTGCACTATTCATATGATCAATTTTCGAATTTTCAAGATTTTATCCCAACTTTGGAAGGACATAATTCTTAGTACACAACTTCAAATTAGATGGTTTACCACTTGATTTAAAGATAAAAATGAGATCTATTTGCTTGTAAAATTTTATGCCCAAATTCTAACAATTGCTCATTATTTTATGTGTCACAATTTTAGCCTCTTTTAGGATATTTTTATCCCCTAATTCCATTTTCTTGAATTTATTCCTCTCTTTCCTCCTTCCACATCCTTTTGACATTGTACCATTTAATATCCCAACATTAGCCAAAGCATAAACTAAGGTTATTCAATTAACGAAAACCACAACACAAGTTCCTCAATCCAAGCAAACAACAAATCACATGAAACAAGCAAATATACAATCGAATTATAATTCAAAGCTACCTTTTATCACTTGATTGACTTGGTTTCCTTAAGGGATAATGGTTCTCCTTGTCTCCTCCTCACAAAGCCTATTAAATCAAGCATAAATGTAGGTTATATTAATAACCAAACAACTTAAATAGGATCCTTTAACTTTAACTTAACAATTTTTCCCCTTTTTCTTGAATTTTTAACAAAATAATTCTCCTTTCAGAATCAATAACCTTATGACTTATTCCTACACAAGTTTTCATGAGGAACTCAAATATAGAATCAGATTTTTGAAAATCAAACTCCTTCCCCTTGAAATCACCATGGCCGAATAGGGGTATATAACTTTCAAAAATTCTATTTTTATTTCAATGATTTTAAATACTTTCCAACAATATATCCCTACATAGAAACATGTTTAAACCCATTGGAATTATCAAATCAAGCCAAAACAATTTGCTCCTGCATGAACAGTAGCTGGCCAAATTCTTGCTCTTAAATCCTAATTTGGTTTTTTTACAAAAATCAATCCATACACCACTTATACATGCTTATTCCACTTGATATTTAAGGTTTATGTCCTTCCCTAACCATTACATACTCAAACCGAAAAGAGGCAGCATTTTGACAAGAGATTTCAAGCCAAAACTCTAGTTTAATTAGGTTGAAACTTAGGGAGAAGAGGGTTTTTAGCATACCTTGATACTTCCTTGATATAAGTTGGATGATTTCTTGCCTAAAACACTTAAGGATTTTGACCAAGTGGAGCTGGAGCTATAGTACCAGAGTCTCCCCTTGTTTTTCCAATTTTCCAACATTTATTTGTATTTTCTAAAGGGGTATATATAGAAAAATCTGATCTGCCTTCCCTCTCCCTGTTTGGCCAAAATTTGCCACCTCATGGGGGTTATGTGGTAGTCATCAAATGCTAGAAGAAGTCATATTTGAACAAGTAGATAATTACTAGATTTTTCCAAGCATTTATCCCTTTTGTATTTATTTTAATTAATTTTTGGTGTAGGGAGCAAGGCAACGAAATTGGGCCCTTATTAGGTTCAATGTGGGCCCCACAAATAGCTTGGGCTAGCCCCAAAAGATGGCCCACATCCCAAATCAAAATCCGAAACCAATTTAAAACTTTATCAATTATTATTCACCAGTACCATTCTATAATTTTTCTAGACCTCCAAAAATTTATTTCTCTTGATAATAATTCACCTTTTAATATAATAATATAATTTGAAAATTTTCAGAATTTTTTGTCACCTTTAGATATTTATTTTGAATTTTCTCCAATTAGGCCTTTATCGGTGTCACAGCGGGAAAATAAATTCTCTAAAATTTATTCCTAAGCTTCCAAGGCCTAAAACTAATTTTATAAATTTAAATAAATATTTATATGATTTATCTATCTATTTTCTAATTTTTTAAGGCCTCTAACTAATTAAAATAATTATTTTTCTCTTATTTTCTAATATTTTCTTGAAAAACCTCCGTTTACGAGAAATTCGGTAATAATTTATTTTCACAATAATTTCACTGTTTGGGTCTTAATTAAGTTTTCAAAACCTCTACTTTATATTTTTCCCATTTTTTGGGATTTTCTAGAATTTTTTTCAATTTTTCCTCTTTACCCTTCCTAGATCAATAATTACGAAAATACCAATCCGGACCTTATCGGAGTTTCACATCAAAATTTATTTCATCCTAATTTTTAATTCCCTATATCGAGGTAAAATTTTCTAAGATGTGACAATTCTTCCCCCTTTTAAATAAATTTCGTCCTCAAAATTTAGAAACATACCTTAATTGAACAATTCTGGGTATCTGGCCTTCATGTCGTCCTCCTCTTCCCATGTAGCCTCCTCTTGAGTTAAATCCCTCTGGACAACTTTGGCCATCGAAATAGCTTTATTTCGCAATTGCTTAATCTACCGGTCTATCACTTTTACCGATTTCACCTCAAAGGTGAGGTTATCTCCCAAATCTATGTCTTCATATTTCAAGACATGTAAGGGATTCGACTGTTATTTCTTCAATTGAGAAACATGGAAGACGTCGTGAATCTGGCTCAGATTAGGGGGTAGGGCTAGTCTGTTTGCTACTGGGCCAACTCTTGATAAGACTTGGAAGGATCCGATAAACTGGCATCAATTTATGGGCCTTGATCGATCTTCCTACACCCGTAGTTGGAGAGACTTTCAGAAAAACATGATCTCCAACTTCAAATTCTAGAGGTTTTCTCTGTATGTTGGCATAACTCTTCTGTCTACTTTGTGCTGTGAGTAGCCTTTATCGAATCATTTTGATTTGTTGTGAGGTTTGTTCCACCAAGTCAGGACCAAACATCTTTTCTCCCAAATCAGTCCAACACAATGAGGACTACATTTCCTCCCATACAAAGCCTCATAGGGAGCCATCTGGATACTGGAATGGTAACTATTGTTATAGGTGAACTCTGCCAGTGGTAAATATTCATCCCAGTTCTCTTTAAAATCTAGGACACAAGTTCTTAGCATATCCTCTAATTTTGAATTGTACGTTCTGTCTGCCTGTCTGTTTGAGGATGATAAGCTGTACTAAAACTTAGCTTAGTGTCCATAGCTCTCTGTAATGCCCTCCAAAATCTTAGGAGAAATCTCGAGTCCCTATCAGAGACAATCATTTCAGGCACCTCGTGCAACCTCACAATTTCCCGGATGTATATCCGTGCCAGTTTCTCTAGTTAATATTCTTTCTTGATGGCCAAGAAATAAGCTGATAAGCTATCCACAATCACCCATATCGCATTATAACCTAATAATGTACGAGGTAATCCCATCACAAAATCTATAGAAATGCTATCCCATTTCTATTCCAGAATACTTAATGGTTGTAGGGATCCTGTCAGGCTTTTGGTGCTTCGTCTTTACTTTCAAACAAGTGAGGTACCTTGCATGTAGTTCGTCACATCTTTCTTCATACCAGGCCACCAGAATGATTCTTTAAGATCTCGATGCATCTTGGTCATGCCTGGATGTATGGTGTACCGATTGTTGTGTGCCTCCTCTAAGATTTGCTTCTTAACTTTTGAGTTTGGGGGAATGTAAGTTCTACCCTTATACTTTAGGATCCCTTCCTGAGTTATCTCAAACTCCCTCGTCTAATTTCTCAGCACTCGGGCTTTCAAGATGCCGACAAGTTGGTCTCTCTATTGGGCCTTCTTGATTTGTTCAATGATTTGTGCTTCTGCTTTTGTAATGCTAATATGGCCCACCATTAGTCACATCTGGCTGATGAGATCCCAATCTCAGATATTCTCAGTTAACTCTTGTTCCTTTATCATTAACGACACCACCTACATAGTTTTTCGACTTAATGCATCTACTACCACGTTTGCTTTCCCTGGATGGTATTTAATTTGATAGTCATAATCTTTGAGCAATTCCATCCATCTCCTCTATCTCATGTTGAGTTCTTTTTGGTCTTAGAAGTACTTGAGGATCTTATGGTCACAATACAGTTCAATAGTTGTCCCTATAGATATTGCCTCCAGATCTTCAAGGCATAAACAATCACTGCCAACTCAAGATTGTGGGTGGGATAGTTCTCCTCATGAGTCTTTAACTGTCGTGAGGCATAAGTGACCACTTGACCTTACTGCATCAGCACACATCCCAATCCCTGCTTACTCGTATCTGTATACACCACATATGGCAATGCAGGATCGGCAATTATTAGTATGGGGGTCAAGGTCAATTTCTGCTTCAACTCCTGGAAGTTAGCCTCACATTTAGCATCCCAATCGAACGGTTGATTCTTCCGAGTGAGCTTGGTCAGTGGTAGGGCAATCCGTGAAAAACCCCATATAAACCTTCTGTAGTACCTTGCTAGTCCTAAAAAGCTTATCACTTCAGTTACCGTCTTGGGCCGTTCCCAATTCAACACGGCTTCTACCTTACTTGGGTCTATTGCTACTCCGCCTCAACTAATCATGTGACCCAAGAACTTTACCTCATTCAGTCAAAACTCACATTTGCTTAACTTGGCATATAGTTGCTTTTCCCGTAACGTGCCCAACACAATCTGCAGATGTCGTTTGTGTTCTTCTGGTGATTTAGAATACACTAGGATGTTATCAATGAATACCACTACAAACTGATCCAAATATGACCAAAAGATCCTATTCATGTAGTCCATGAATATAGCAAGTGTGTTTGTCAAACTAAATGGCATCACCAGAAATTCATAATGCCCATACCTTGTTCGGAAGGCAATCTTCAGGATATCTTTTGCCTTGATCCTCAATTGATGATACCCTGACCTCAAGTCGATCTTCGAGAATACAGTGGCTCCTGCCAACTGATCTAGCAAATCATCGATCCGTGGTAACGGGTACTTGTTCTTAACTATTACTTTATTCAACTCACGGTAGTCTATGCTTAAACTACTGCCCTTTTTCTTTACAAACAATAATGGTGCACCTCATGGGGATACACTGGGGCATATGAACCCTTTCTCCAAGAGCTCCTCCAATTGTTTTTTTAGTTCTACCATTTGTTTAGAGCCATCTGATATGGAGCCTTTGAAATCTGGTTCGTTCCAGGCAACGGATCTATAGAAAATTCAATCTCCCTTTCGGGGGTAATCCGCTAATCTCTATTTGAAATACCTCAGGGAATTTCCAAACCATCGAGATATTTGAAATCTCTTCTTTTGTTTTTGCCTTCATCGAGAAGAACACCATATAACCCTGGCAACCCTATGTCAACCACCTATCCGCTTAAGTTGCCGAAATCACATTCAATTTGACTTCCGCTGTAGGGGTTTACTCTCGGGTAGGAAGAATCAATATTTTGTTTTTATAGTCAAGGAGGACATTTTGGGAGGATAACCAGTTCAAACCAAGGATAACATCAATATCACAAAAAGGCATGCACACCAGATCTAATGTCGTGCAACAGTGGGCATACTATATGATGCAGCTTAAACAAACAGCAAAAGTTAAAATTTTTGTTCCCGTGGGAGTGGAAATACACAAATCATACAGCAATGTGTTGACAACAAGACCTAAGCACCTAACAGAATCATACGATATAAACAAGTGGTTGGCACCCAAGTTAAACAAAGCATCCACAAGGTAGTCATTCACAGTAACCATACCTTGGATCATCTCGGGTGACTTATGAGCCTCTTCCTGAGTCAAACAAAATTGGGTTCTTATTGGGCACAATGTGGGCCCCACAAATGACTTGGGCTAGCCCCAAAAGATGGCTCACATCCCAAATCAAAATCCCAAACCAATTTGAAACTTTATCGGTTACTATTCACTAGAACATTCCACAATTTTTCTAGACCTCCAAAAATTCATTTCTTTTCATGATAATTCACCTTTTAATATAAGAATATGATCTGAAAATTTTAAAAATTTTTTGCCACCTCTAGATATTTATTTTGAATTTTCTCTGATTTGGCCTTTATCGATGTCATGGCGGGAAAATAAATTCTCTAAAATTTATTTCTGAGATTCCAAGGTCTAAAACTAATTTTATAAATTCAAATAAATATTTATATGATTTATTCATCTTTTTTTCAAATTTATTGAGGCCTCTAACTAATTAAAATAATTATTTTCCTCTAATTTTCTAATATTTTCTTGAAAAACCTCTATTTACGGGAAATTCTATAATAATTTTTTTCACAATAATTTCACTGTTCAAGCCTCAATTGAGTTTTCAAACCTCTAATTTACACTTTTCCTTTTTTTTTTTTGGAGATTTTCTAGAATTTTTCTTAATTTTTCCCAGTTTGTCCTTCCTATATTGATAATTATGAAAATGCTTGCCTGGACCTAATCAGGGTGTCACATCAACAGCTGTTTTATCTCACTGTTTAGTTCCTACATTGACCCTCATTCTAATTTTTAATTCCCTGTATTCAGGTAAAATTTTTCGAGATGTGACAGGACACATGGCCAAGTTTTGGCCACAAATGCAGATGGAAGGCTGGCCAAAAACCTCTATAAATACCCCCCGTTTGAATATTTTCGGCCAAATAAAGAACAATAAGGGGAGGTGCTTACTAAATTCTTGACTTGGAAGAAGGGCTTTTAATCGTGTAGTTTGAGGGAGAAACACCAAGCTTTGATCAAGGATTAAGTGAGGTAAGTTTGAGCTTGATTTTGGTTGGATTTAAGGGTTATTTTGGTTGAAATTTCATGACATAATCATAAGGTTCTATGCTGTCCAATTTGGTCAAGTGAAGCATGAGTTAGGGAAGGATGGAAGCCTTGAAAATGAGTTAGAGTTATCATGTTTAAGTGATGTTTGGATGGATTTTTAGAAGAAAACTATCTAAAAACTAAGTTAAGGATTTTATGTATACAATTCAACCACCTTGTGTTCTTGGTTTGGGATTTTGTTTCAATGTGATTTGATCATTTCAATGAGTTTAAAAGGTGTTTATGTGTAGGGAAACACCAAGGAAAAGTGTATAAAATCATTGGAATCAAAAATAAAAATTTTGGAACATAATGCCCCCTATTCAGCCAAGTCTAATTGAAAGGAAATAAGTGTGATTTTGTAAATCTGAATTGAAATTTGAATTCTACATGAAAATATATAGGAATGAACTAAGAAATTGAAAGAATTGAAGGAGGAATAATTATGTCAAAAATCAAAGAAAAAGGGGTTTAATTGAGCTTAATGTCAAATATTAGTGTTTATGCTTGAATTATTGATAATTTAGGATGGGTTTATGCATGAATTGATAGGTATTGTGTAAGAGAACAAGGAGGAATCTAAAGGAATTGAAGAGGCCAAAAATGTCGGACTAAAAAGAGGGAACATATAATTTACAATTTACAATGTTAACTTGATTGTTGCTTAATATGATTACTTGAATATATGCTATGTTATGTTTGAGATTATTTGATGAAAATGATATGTTGGTTGATTGCATTGTATGTCTTGGCAACATGTACCAATGTATTGTTTATGAGTGAATTGTGATGATACTTGTATGGCATAGAATATTCATGAATCTATATGTAACATATCTTGCATGTTTAGTATTAGCATTGTAATTCCTGTTACTAAGATTTTCATAAAATCTCACTCCTCTCAATGTATAAACAATCAATAGGAATCTCAAGTGGTGCTACCAAAGGTAAGGAGAAAGGAAAGAAAATCATGTTGGAAGATGGTTGAATCTAGTGCCATTGAAATTATATTTTGTAATTATTATGAATTATTATAAATTATGTTGAATAATTGTATTATCGACCAAAGTGACTATGCATGTGAATATATCATCAAGTAATCACGTGTTCATATGGGCTATGTGATGAAAATGGTCATATAGATTAAAAAGGGAAAGAATAACCAAGAATAGTAATTTACTAGGATAAAGTTGACTTTTTAGGGAAAAAGTTTGACCAATAAAATTCTATACAATTGGATAAGAAATTGGCTGAAACTTGGCATATAAATAAATCATATTTTTAGCTTTAAAACAAGTGTTATTAAATTTGGAGCTTTTTATAAAAATTTATGCCCTTCCAAAGTTGGGCATAAATTCTAAAAAATAGAAAATTGATCATATGAATAGTACTATTTTGCACAAAATCTGAGATTAATTGGTGAATTTTGGATGCCAATGAATATTTTTCTCTCAAAGAGGATATCAAGAGCTTTTCACAGAGCTTAGAATCATCTTATTTTAATTTTTCTAGAATTAGTTATACTTTTCTAAAGTTGAGCATTTGTAAGGGTTACAATGAATAGTAACCTGAATTTAAGAAAACTTAAAGTTCAAATTTTTTTCCAGCTTAAGACCATAGGAAATGATCCAAAATGGTTCCAATTGAGATAAAATAAGGGTTAAAAGTAAGGTGTGGCAATTATCAAATTAAGTTATTTGGGTAAAGTGAATGTGGTGGTCGATGCTCTCAGCAGAAAAGTAATGTAGGTGGCATCACTAATGATTAAAGAACATGAATTGTTAGAGGATGTAAGAGATTGGAGTCCTATCCACCAGATGCGCTTAATGATTGAAGAAGCAGGAACATTGCAGGTAGATACTTTGATAACTGAATAAATCAAGAATGTGTAAAGATAAGATTGATTAGCAGAAGAGCTCCAAGAAAAGATGTTGAAAGAAGAAATAAGAGATCTCGAGATATCATCAAAAAGAGTGTTAAAATTTAAAGGAAGAATGTACATCCCTTCCACTAACAATCTCATAGAGAAGGTTCTGGAGGAGGTATACAAAGCAAATATGCAATTCATCTAGGAATGACTAAAATGTATCACAATCTTAAAATGCTATTCTGGTGGCTCGAGATAAAAAAGGATATTACATAGTATGTGTTAAGATGCCTCACGTGTCAGAAGACTAAGGTTGAACACCAGAAACCTTCAGGATCTCTACAATCCTTGGATATCCCTGTATGAAAATGGGAGAACATTTCCATATGTTTTATTATAGGATTACCTCATACTTCATCAAGATACAATGCGATCTAGGTAATAGTGGATTGTCTAACCAAGTCGGCCCATTTCTTGCAATGAAAATTAACTATCCTCCTAAAAAGTTAGCGAGTTTATATGTAAAGAAAATTGTTAGATTGCACGAGGTGCAAAAAACATTGTATTAGATAGAGATCATCATTTCATGTCTCAATTTTGGAAAGCTATGTAGAAGGTAATGGGTACTACCTTGAGATTTAGTACCGCATACCATCCATAAACAGATGGACAAACATAACGAACAATCCAGACACTAGAATATATGTTGTGAGTATGTGTCTTAGATTTCAAAGGAAACTAGGATAAGTACCTGTCCCTGGCAAAGTTTGCATACAACAACAATTACCATTCCAGTATATCAGATGGCTCTGTATGAAGCCTTATATGGGAGAAAGTGCAGGTCCCTTTTGTGTTAGATGGAATTGGGTGAAAGGAAAAATTATGGTTTGAAGATAGTGGATTAGACCTCAGAATAGATCAAAATGATTAAACAGAGACTGCTCATGGCACAAAATAGATAAAAGAGCTTCATAGATATGAGAAGAAAGCCGCTAGAGTTTGAAGTTGGGGATCATGTATTCCTCAAAGTGTCTCCAACCATAGGAGTAGGCTGATCCCTTAAAGGAAGAAAGCTAACCCTGAAGTAGATCGGGCTATTTCAGATTCTTTTATGAGTCGAGCCTGTAGCTTATAGACTGGCCTTACCTACCAAATCTTAGTTAGATGCATAATGTCTTCCATGTGTCCCAGTTGAAGAAGTACCAACCAGATCTCACATATGTTGTTGAACATGATAATATTAAATTAAAAGATAATCTGTCCTTTGAGGTGTGAGCAGAGCAGATTATAGACCAGAAGATCAATAGCTAAGGATCAAGATGGTACCACTAGTCAAGGTGATCTAGAAAAATTCAACTCTGGAAGAAACAACATAGGAGGTAAAAGATGAAATAAAAAGCAAGTATCCTAAGCTTTTCATCTAAGGTACGTTTTAAAATTCAAAGACAAAATTTATTTTGGGGGGGAAGAAATGTCATATCTTGATAAATGACACCTAAAAGGTAAGGAACTTAGGACTGACTAAGGGCCACATAATGTGGTGGAAACAAAGACGGAACAACTTTTGAAATGAAGCCAGGCAAAGAACCAAACTATCATTTTAAAAAGTTTCAGTCAAAAAAGAGCAAAACTAAAAATTATGCCCAATATTCCTCACAATTCCCAAAAATTCATGAAAACAGAATACATGGTCTAATGTATGACAATACCTATACAAAAGTTGTAAATGACCTAAAAGAGTGACTTTGTTACTTACTAAATGGAAGTTATTGATACCTATCATAATGCAGTCAATACCTGTACAAAGTAAATGATTGGTGGTCAAAGCCAAGTAGTTAATTTTTTTTTTGCATTATAATAATAATAAGGGCATTTTTGCCATTTTTTAAATTTCAAAATGTCATTTTAGTTTTACTTCCCTCTTTATCATTAGCAAGTGCTAGATGCCATGTTAGGATTTGGTATGATTTTGATGCTTTTAATGAGTTTCAAATGAAAAATTGCATAGGATTTGATAAGAAAGTTTTGGAAGCATTAGAAATCAAAATGGATTCTAATGCAAAATTATGTTGGTGTAGCATGTAAAAATAATTTTATGAGGATTAGCTTGAAGACCTAAAAATTAATGTTTAAGGTTAAGGGTTTAAATAGAGTAAGTTAATATTACTTGCTATTATGGCTTTAATGGATAAAATGCATAATATTTTATGTATTTAGGGCCATGAAAGGTGTCACACCTTACTTTTATATACTTTAGCACATTATACAGAAGCATTTGGAACCACATTCATTGGCCTTAAGGTTAAAAAATCAAGTTTTAAAGTTTGACTTGTACGATTACAGTTCACTGCAATTCTAGAATTTGGGGGGCCAATTTTGAAAAATCATAACTAATTCTAGAAAAATCAAAATAGAGTGGTTCCAATTTTCACATAAAGCTCTTTCAATTCTCTACAAGGAAAAAAATAACAATCTGGACTTAAACCTTACCAATTTGTACAGTTTATTCATCAAAGATTACTATTCATTTGGTCAAAATAGTGTTTTTTAGAAGTCCTGCCTCAACTTTGAACAGCCATAACTCTTAGCATACACATCCATTTCATGTGATCTACTATTTGTTTCAAAGCTCAGGATGTGCTCTAAACACTCACCAAATTTCATGGAAAAATTCATTCATTTGCTTTGTCTTATCATTGACACTAATTCGTGACTCATTTAGAAACTCTCTAACTCCCTATCTTAATTCAACATTTTCAAATAAATTCATTTCTTGCATTTTCCATGTTGTCATTACATATACTCTTTTCATACATAATCTCATGCCATCTTACATACCATAAACATTTTAAACATCATCGAATATACATGAGATGATTATAACATCAACTAACATAATAGTTACATAACATAGCATGTTATGGAAACATAAGACATGCTTGGTTTCTTCTCTTTATCTTGCACTTCCACTTCTTGATTTTTCCTTCAAGCTTGTAGGGGTTGTTAAGGGAAGGTGGGATTCGAAAGAATCTCAGTAGCAAACACCACCCATAAGCATACAAGACATAATGCAAATGCATGACTTGTTATAACATTAACACATGAATGCCATGGAAAATAAGCTAAAGCATTTAATGCTTTCATAACATATTGCCAAGGCAAAACATAACATAAACTTGCAAACATAACTTTTCAAACAATTCATCATAGCTTAGTCACATCATGGCAACACAACCACATCATGCAAACATACATATCAAGCCCATATTATAGGTAAGTTCACTCCTCTTGCTTTTCCTTTAGATCCCTTATTCTTTCAAGCGTATAAGCCCTTGGTTAGTGTCCCTAAACATCCTCTTGGATGTCTCAAATTTCTAAACCAGTCAATACATTACACAAAACATTCATTAGAACTAAGACACCAACCTACCCTTACTTGGTTCTTTCTTGGACATACTTTAAACTTTAACTTTTGAGTTTCAATTCCAATCTTTCTAAAATCATTTCCACATGCTATTCTCATATAATTTTACATGTAGAATCTATTTTCAAGCACAAAACAATCAAAATCTAATCCTAACAATTCAGAACAGTCAAGGTCGAACAGAATCACAAATTAAGGGAAAGTTGGATTTCTTACAAAATCAATACAGCACCACTTGATTCTTGTTGTTTCCAAGCCTTTAAACAATTCCCTAACATCAATATCATCATATCCTAACCCAATCAAATTCGTGCAGCACCTTGGCCTAGGTTTTCAACCATCCAAAACTCAACCAAACCAACATTCAATCTCAAAAATAGCAAGAGGATGAAAACTACATTCAAATCCATAAACATACCTTGAATGAACCTTGGATTGGCTTCGGATTACATGATCTTCCTCTCCTCCTTCTTTTCCTTTGCTGTTTGGTCTCTCCATTTGGCTGAACCTTGCAAGTGAATGGGAGGGTGGTTATCCATTTCCTAAGATTTCCAGCACAACCAGAATTTTCAAGCAATTTCCCTTACCAAGAACTCATGATTTAACCATTGGAAATGCACCAAATTAAAGCCTAAACATACCTTAAGGAGTCCTTGATCAAAGCTTGATGATTAGCCTTAGATTGGAAGTGGTTTTGAAGGTGTTTAGAAGTCAAGAAAAATTTGTGCAGAACCTCCCCTATTTTTCTAGATTTTTGCACGAATTTTGGGAGAATTATGGGGGTATTGATAGGCCACAATTTCTGTTGGTTCTTCCCCCTTTGGCAATAATTTTCAAGTGCCAAACATGGCCTAAAATTAAAGTCAAGCCATCAGCAAATCCTAACCATCCACTTGCACCTTGCTTTCCAAGTCATTTTTCATCAATGGTTGAAAATTTGCCTAGCACATAAGCCAGCTGTTCTGGTCATGATAAGCATGAATTTAGGCCTTGTTGGATGCTAACTAAATGGTAAAAACTGATTAGGAAGCAATGGAATTGGTTAGGATACTTTACAAATCATTTGGTTACATAATACCCGATTTCTTGCCCCCTATTAGGAAAAGTAGCTAAGGACTTCAAAAATTCCATTTCTTTCATGATAAATCCCTATTTATTCCAAAAATGTGATATGGAAGTTTTGGGAACTTTTCAAGACCTCTAGGTATTTATTTCACATTTTCTCTGAAATTGGGTCTTTACCGATAGGAATTCAGAAGTAAATTCCCCATAAATTATTTTCTGCATTTCCAATGCTTGGAAACAACTTTATAAATTCATATATATTCCTAAGGAACTTATCCATATTTTTCCTTGAATTATTGAGGCCCTTACATAATTAAAATAATTATATTTCCTCAATTTTCACTATTTTCTTCAAAAATCACTATTTTTGGAAAATGTCACAATAATTTATTTTGGGCTATTTTCACTCTCAAAACATCATATATGACTCAAAAACCCCTAATTTACCCTTTTTCCATTTTTAGGGAATTTTGAAAATTTTCCTAGAATTTTTCATTTTGCCCTTTAGGGACTTGACATTGTCGGTCCAGCTCCCTTTTGGGTTTATGAGCATTGTCAGAGTACCTTTCCATTGACTCATAACTTAATCCCCTCATGTCATACTTATAGAGAAGGAAATATCCTACTTCTCTCTTTCCAGTGACAATTAATTAAATGGTACTTAATCGGAGTCGATTTTGCCGAATTCTTTTCTACTGGCTCATAACTCCGTTGATCTGCCTTTGAGTTTCATTCTTTCCCTTTCATCACGGGGATTTCCTCTAACTTAAGCCAAAATTCAAACCTTAGATGGCTATTTTGACTTTTCCTGGATATGGTATAAATAGGCTTTAAATTTAATTAAAGCTAACCCTGTTACTTTCTGGGGACAAAATTAATTTTAAAATCTGTGATAATTCCTCAGCTATTGTTCCCCAGGCTTTTTTAATTATTTGAGGCTGTCTCATATCTTAAATAATTTAATTTATATTACTATCTCAAATTACTCAAAACCCTAGAATGGCTTTAGGGTATTTTCATCATTTCTAGCCTTATATCGGCCCTGGGATCCTATTCCCATTTTTCTAGAATTTTTCTGAAACATTTGGGCCATTTTCAACAACTTTGAACATTGGTCGACTAGAACTTTTATTATTTACAATTAGGTCCCTACTTGGCCTTGGAATCTTTTCTTTGCAATCTAGTCCCTAGGAATCCCTCTGTCCCTCCAAGGAGTCTCTGGGACCTCTACCAAAAAAGATCTAGTAACCTGCCCATTTCAGGCTAATTTCAGTACTTCTACAAGAGGTCAATGAATATGAATGGAAGGTTGGTCAAGTAACTTCAATGGTTGGAAGAAGAGAAAGCAATAAAAGCAGTGTTTGCTTTAAGTTAGCAAACTTTACCTTACTCTTATATACTTGGTATTTGCTTGCATAAAATGAGTTTTAAATGAAAAATTGCATATGGTAAGACAAGAAAGTAGTTTTGGAAGCATTAGAAATCAAAATGGATTCTAATGCAAAATTATGTTGGTGTAGCATGTAAAAATAATTTTATAAGGATTAGCTTGAAGACCTAAAAATTAAAATGTTAAGGGTTTAAATAAAGTAAGTTAATATTACTTAAATAGAGTAATTTTATTGCATGCATAATGTTTTATGTATTTAGGGCCATAAGAGGTCAATGAATATGAATGGAAGGTTAGTCAAGCAACTTCAATGGTTGGAAGAAAAGAAAGCAATAAAAGCAGTGTGAAGCTTGGTATGACTATGGATCATATGTTTGGTATTTGCTTGCATAATACCAAGCCATGCCTTGTATGTTTCAGTAGTATGTTTGCTATTGAGACTCTCCTAACACCTTCCACCCAACCATAATAGGCATAATAATCATGGAGAAAGAATGCATGACGTAAAGTAATAGGATTATTAAGGAGAATTGAAGAGATATGTGTTATTATGTTATTGTAAATGTTCCTTATATGGGAACAATTGTATGAACATGCCATTTATATAATGTAATTGTGTACGATGCTATTGGCATGTGTAATTTTGCATAAGAAGATATGACTATGGATTTGCATGCTGTAATGGTGAAAATTGTACTTCTAGGGCCTTGAAAATGTGGTTGTACTTTGATAAGGCAACTAATTGAATTTGCTCATGAACTTTGATGATCATATAGCACACATCCTAAGCTTTAAATAAAATAGAGATTATTACAAGAGGATGCGTATATTAAAAGTTATGAATTTCAACAATTAAAGTAAGAAATCTAAACAGTAAAATTTTTACCAAATAAATAGCATAAGTTTGCATAATTTTCTAGAATGCATGAGCAGGTAAACAAGCTAGAAAGTATTTTTTGCTTGTAGAGAATTGAAGGAGTTTTAAATAGAGACTTGAACCTATAAAAATTTTTTGTATTTAGTTATGTATTTTTAAATTTGTATTATAAATCTAATATTCCTCTGGTCCTAAATATAAAACCTCTTTTATAGTGTAAATTACACTATAAAAGAGGTATTATATTTAGGATCAATGGAGGATTACCAAATAAATAGTAACCCGAGAATCAAATGTAAGATTTTAATTTATTGGCTTTAATTAATGATTTGTCTGAACCATAATGTTTCCAAGGCATATAAAAGATGTTAAAATGATGGATGTTACATAACCCACCAAAATGAAAACAAGGGAAGAAAATCAAACACAAATGTAAAACCAGTAGAGAAAGTTACTTGTGATATTGTATATTGCCACTAAATCAACACAAACAACATAGTTCACCAAATATCTGAATCTAATATCAAATTGTAAACAGTTGTTCTTCTTAAAAACCCAATTTGGTTAAATCTTCTCATTTAGTTGAAAAATCAACCATGACAAAAAAGAAAAAACCTTAAAATTATAGAAACCTTAAAAGGACAAAAACTCGCTCAGTTATATCCAATTTCCATACTTGAGCCCCTCAAGACTTCATCAAATTCTCTAACTTACATGCCTTGCTATTTCAGAGAAACTTTTACTTTGCAGTTTGGTCATTATAAATTTTCTTACCCCTCCAGGAAACTTTTCAAACTCTTACCACAAGGGTTATAATAGTAAAACACAACCTTCTAATTCCCCTCTTAATGTGTTTGTGATTTCAAACTTTAGTTATGCCCTTTGAGGTTAAATTCAAAAATTATTAAGGATTGCACTATAGGGTGCAATCCCAAGTTGTTCACTTAATTGGAGCCTTAAATGAATGGACCTAGGTAACTATGTGCCATGAAATGCAAACTAATTGGAAAAGGGGGTTTTTCAATTGAAACTATGAATTGAACTGAATCAAAATGTAAAAGTATTTTTTGGATTTTGGAGATTAAAAATGAAATGATAGAAAACAAGTGTTTTAAACAGTGACAGAGAACCTCATAAAAGTGAACTTAGGCTATCATAGTTCAAAATTGATTTTGGTGGAAGTAAAAATCACTAAATTTCTAAAGGGAAAACCTTAAAGTACTCTTTAAGTTTAGAATCTTAATCAATGGCACCCCATTTCATAAGATCCTATTAAGTGCACTTAGTGTGTGTGTTAGGATTAGCCAATGCAATTAGTCCAATATAGTCCAAAACCAGCTCAATATTAAAACACAACCATGCAAGATAAGAAAGAATCAAGAGGATTACAACGGGACATATATTTAACTACATATATTGAAGCACAGAGTTCTATATTAACCAATCCAAAGTACACAAAATGGATATCCAAAATTGATTACAACCATAATCAAATAGCTTAGCTACAATTTACAAACCCTAAACTTAGGAATTCATAAATACATAACTAAATCATTGATTAAGCTACTCCCCTTTTAAACTCCTTGAACTCAAGCCATTAATCCACCTTCAAGAGGAAAAGAAATGTCTAGCCACATATTAAGCTCTGAAGCATCACAATTGGGAATGAATTTGAACTATCTATGATGGAGGTTTGACAGTAGAAATAGAGGAGATTGGGGTTAGATGAGAGAGAGTGAGAGAGGATGAGACATAGAGGCTATCTGAACAGAATGATGTGTATGCATGAAAATAGGGTTTCTAATTTTGTGAAGGGATGGTAAGGGATGGTCTGGGTTAGTTTCCACGAGTGGGTAGGTTAATTTTTGGAAAAGGGTTCGAATCTGGGTTACATATTCAAAGGTTTTGCTGTAGTGAAGGAATGACTTTGCTGCGGTGAAACATTCTTGAGAGGTGCTTCGATTAATCTTGTGATTTCGCCACGGCAAACTTTGCCCGAGAGGTCTCTGGTGAAATTACAGTGTTACACTGTCATATCCCAAATTTTAGGCCCAAAAGCTTAAGAGCCTAAAGAAGATAGGTTACCAAGCCCTTTTAAGCAAAAGTCTTAAAGATGAGAAAGAAAGTCAAAGCAGTTTTAAAGACTAAACTACAAAATAAGAAAGTTGTTAAGAGGTAAATGGTTAAGTTGAGGCTCCAATAGAGGCTCAAAGTGCCTAGAAAGAGAAAAGAGGCTAAATATAGGCCAAAAGTTAAGTTAAAAGCATCAAACAGATGGTTTATGAGGTTGAATCCAAGTAGGTATAAAATCATAAATTCAGGGAGATATAGACTAATAGGGGTATAAATGAAAAGTGTACAAAAAATTTCATAAAAATCCCAAAAAATGGGAAATAATATCCTAAGACTCTTTGGCGAAGAGAAATGACAAAAATATCCTTGAGGTAATTTAGATGGAATTTATAAAATTATAGTCGGTAAAAAGTACACTGTTTGAGGAGGTAATTATTTAAAATAGCAATAAACCCTAAAAATATAAAAAAATGAGATTAAATAGTTAAAAATTTGTACTAATTTATAAAATTAGTTTTACAACCGGAAGGCCAGTGAAATGGCTTTAATAAAATATAAAGTCAATTATGTTGATAAAAAGGTATTTCAGTAAATGATTTTTATGCAAGGCTTAAGGGAAGTGTTATGGTTTAAGAAAATTCATAGATATTCTCTAAAAATAAACGGAATTTATAGAATAGACAAAAGCATTTTTGAGCTCCAGAAGGCCATTAAGAAAGCTGGATAAATGTGAGCTAAATAAATTGGAAGGAAACTTGGAGATTAAGTTTAATCCAATGGCTAAGATTCATTCTCCCTTCCTCTCCACTAGATTTTTGACACCTAGCACTTCTAGAAGAATGATATAAGGGATGATGCAATGATGATATAAAAGTCCACTTGAACTTCCAAGCTGGCCCTCGCACTTTCTATTAGCTCCCAAGGGCATTTTGGTCCATTTAAGGCCAAATTTTGGCTACAAATAGAACCCCTCCCCCTCTCATTTTCAGCCAAGGAGAGAAACTTAGGGTTATACTCTTGCCATTTTGATTCTTAAAGTATAATTAAGAGGAAGACACCACCTTTGATCATCGAAGCTTAGATCCAATGTTAGTAGGTTGTTCTACTTTGTATTATGCTTTTTTTTTTTGGTTTTATGGTTGAAAAAACTAGTTACCCTTATGGTATGATGTTGGCCAAAATATGTTAGGGATAGGGGAGGATGATTTTGATGTTATATCTAGTTAAAACACATTGGTTCAAAGTTGTTTCAAATAACTTAATATCATAGGATATTATCACGATCTAAAGATTGGCGGGACTTTGATGCTAATGTTGGAAATATTAAATATAAAACAAAGTGCATACAGGGTTAGATTCATGTTCAAATCCGGCTTATTCCTCCGAAACTTCATGACTTGATCGACCGATGCTTACGCAAAGTTTAGACTATTAAAGCCTAAACCTAAGTGGCATAGTAGAGCACCACACAAGAGAAAATATTAGAGAGAGAGAGAGAAAGAGAAGAGAGTAGGAAAACTTAACTATTACGTTGAGCTGAACTGATAGATGGAGGCATCTATTTATAGCTAGAGCCGTCAAAACGGGTTGAGTCCATCGGGCCAACCCTTTTAACCCTTTTAAGTAGAGGGCCGGGCTTGTATTTTAGGTGATTTTGATTTAAAGGAAACTGGACTTAAAAAGGCTAGCCCTATAGGCTCAAAAATAAAAGGGCCAACCCTTTAGGGCCAAGGGCTAGCCCTTTTAAGCCCGCCTATTTTTTTTTTATTATCAAATATTTATAAAGTTATATATTAGTCTTTTATGAATAAGTTTAAATTAGAAAAATACTTAGAAGAATTAATACTCAAGTTAGATAATTGAAAAGAATTAGATGTGTCTTCGATTTGTGGAAGAATAATTAAAATCAATTTTCAATTCTTTCAAGAATGGTAGCTGATATTCTTAACATTTTAATCACTATAATAGCTAGTAGATCTTCTTTTACCATCAGTTTATATATCTTAACAAAGTGTAAAACTTTCTTATTCGAAGAAATGTTCAGGCTCTTATTTGTACTTATAATTACTGCATAGTTTTATTTTAGATAAGGTAAATGAAGACAAAAACCTTAATATTTTTATCACTAAAGAAGAACTCACTTGTAGTAAAGAACAATCAAATAGCTGATCTTGATGATACTGATGAAGATGATGATAAAGATAATAATTATGTTGATATTGTTAATCTTTAACTGCTAGATTTTATCTTTTGTTTTTCGTGTTTTGTTAGATTTTGATTTTTTTAAATTTTGGATAATAGTTTATTGACATTTATTTTTTTTTTCTATACACCACTAATTTATTTTATATTTATAATTAATAAAAATCTTGAATAAAATTCTTAGAAGTTTTGTTTTATTTTTTTTTTATTTTAAAATAATTAAAAAGAATTTAAATTTTAAAAAAGAACATAAAAGGGCCAGCCCTTTTAAGCCCTGAGCCCGCATGTCCAAGGGCTGGGCTTAATAATTAAATAAATTTTAAAGTATGTGGGCTTTAAAGACCCTTTTGGCCGCTTCAACTAGCCTTTTAGGGCGACCCTGGCAGCCTTATTTAGGCTTTAGGGCCTTTGGCTTTTTGGGCTGCTTATTCTATTATAGCTTTGGCTAGGGGTATTTTGAGAAGGCAAAAAATCCACTGAATCATCTATTTGAATTTGAATTCAAATTAAAATATCTCTTAATTGATAAGATTATGAATTTGAATTTAAATTTGGAATTAATATCAATTAATTCTAAATATATATGTTTAATATATATTTAGTCTGGAATATAAATTAATTTGATTTATATCTTAATTAATTTAATTTATACCATAACCAATTAGATTTAATTCATATTGTTTGACCAAGTCAAACATATCGCAGTTTTGTTTGGATATTTGATTAGAATATTCTTTTAATATCTAATTAAATAATCTAGCCCATCAAAGACGGATTCAAGCTCAGAAATCCAACATCATTCATCTGGATTCAAATTCAATGATAATGTTTAAGAAGGAAATAAAAAATAGAAGAAATAACTTTATTAGCATAATGAACACTATTATTATGCCAATGGAATGCCATTTAACTCTCTCTGAATAAATAGAACCCGCCCCACACTCATAAAGGAGGAGTTTAGATTAAAAATCTTATTCAAGTGCTTCATGCTATCCACCATAACAAGAAGACTAGTAATTGTGAAAGGTATATCATCTTGCTGCAGTACATGGATCACAATAATCTGAAACTTACTCGTCGAACACTCACAGAAGATGTATGGTTGAAGTCTCATTTATCTTCAAGAGGCCATGATTTCCCGGAAGCCCTGCTTGCCCGAAGTAGCCACTTAGGTCATTGGTATTTGATTGCCTCTAATTCTCCCAGTTCAATCAAATTTGATTCACTCATCCACTAAGAGGTCTCATAGGCAGCGAAAGAGAATACGGTCCTTGAAATTGTGACTTTGTCTTTGATTTCGTCGCGCATATCTTTTAGAATGCGGCCGCCAAGGCGCATGTGTTCCGCGGTGGTGGAAGAAGATCGGTTGCCACGTTTGATCCCTTGTTCACCACATTAGACTCTTCAACGACGTTTAGCCTGTCTAACGTTTCTTAAACAAAAAGATTGCCAAATTAGACGACTGAACTAATTAGGGGCTAATAAAAAGGAAAATAACTTGGAGGACTCCGTTAAAAATGGGATAGAAGAATAAGGACTCGCATTTTGGTTTTTCCTTTATACTGCCATTACCATTAAGCTTTTATTGTGTTTAAATGATTTTGATTTTTTTTAAACAATAATAATAAAAATTTTAAAAATTACTAAATCTCAAATTAATATTTATTATTATCTTAGATCCTAATTATAAAGTCTTGTCTATAATCTACAAACAAAATTTTATAATTACGGTTAAAGTTTTGATAATTGACTTATAAATATAAATATCATAATATTTTTGTAAGTATATCTTATTTGCAATTTTGTAATTTCCAATGGTCTTTTTGGTCATTGGAAAAAAAAACTCCGGAAGTAGAAGAGCGTAGAAGGCAGTTGTGGGAGGAAAGCGATCGAGAGAAAGACGTGAAGGCGGATGAAACTTGGGGCTTGATTTCCATTGTTGAAGTTAAGAAATGCAAGTCATATGAGATCTATCGGAGTCATGAAGAAGTGCTTCAAGCACATCGTGCGGAAAGATCCCAGATTTTGATTTTATTTACAATAAAATCTGTTTGGGGATTCAACGATCTCCAATGTTGGGAGGAGAGAGGACGATGATCAGAGTCGGCTGTTGGGGGAATCGGCATTCAACGGTAAAACTGCAGAAGAGAGAAAAGGCGACGTTGAAGTTCAAGATCGAGGAGGAGGGGGTTCGCCATTGAAGGGTTTTCTGAAGAAATTGGATAGGGAGTTCTCTGGTCGCAGGCACAGCGTCAAGCGAGATCAAAGGGAAAATAGAGAAAGAAGAGATGATTCTCACCCCCACTCACATCATCATCATGTGTTGGATCTTCATGTCGATTCTGACGATGCTCTAGGCGACAGTGCTCCTCCCGAATGGGCATTACTTCTCATTGGCTGTCTTCTTGGTCTCGCCACAGGTCTCTGCGTCGCCGCTTTTAACAAAGGAGTGCATCTCATTCATGAATGGGCCTGGGCTGGTACTCCAACTGAGGGCGCTGCTTGGCTTCGATTGCAGAGATTGTCTGATACGTGGCATCGAATTCTTTTGATTCCTGTGACTGGTGGAGTCATTGTTGGCTTGATGCACGGTTTACTCGAAATTATGGATCAAATCAAGCAGTCCAGTTCTTCTCAAACACAGGGTTTTGATTTGCTTGCTGGTTTTTCCCCTACAATAAAGGCCATTCAGCTGCTGCAGTTACTTTGGGTACTGGTGGTTCTTTGGGTCCTGAAGGCCCCAGCGTAGACATCGGAAAGTCTTGTGCCAATGGATTCTCCTTAATGATGGAAAATAACAGAGAAAAGAATGATAGCCCTCGTTTGCAGCAGGAGCAGCAGCTGGGATTTCTTCAGGTAACCAGGTTTTCTTGTCCCACTAATTTTGCGATACACGGTGTTATTATTGTCCATTTCATTCACTGGTCCTTTAATCCTCATTCAAACTATTCATAGGTGATTCCACAAGTATGCATTTATATATTTTGTGCCCAAGTCACTGTTGGTTGGAATGATAATACCATGGGTGAAAACTTATTGTTTCAACTCGAGTTGTTATATGATTTTGTGAAATGAGCTGTCTAACTTTGGGGGGGGGGGGGAGAAAAAGAAAAAAAATCCTCTTCTCTTCTTTATTCTATGGTTATTTTTCTATGAACTGGAAGTTTATGCTACATCTAGCTTGTTTCGTGATAAGGAATTGCAGAAAAGAAAGGTGAGGAGAATATTTTAGAGAAGAAAGATAAAGAGAGAAGAATAGAAAAGAAAAACTTGAATTATTGAATAATTTGATACTTTTGAAACATAATAGAAAAGATTGATCACTAGTATTTATAAGAAGTCAACCACGAGACCAGCACAGCTGAGTTTTTAAGGGGGAAATTGCAAATAAAGACCCTCCAATATATAAAATAGCTATCAGGGACCCTGAATTTGGAAAATAGCTTCAAAGGACCCGGTCCCAAATTGCAAATATGAAATGATGGTAGAATGTCCAAAATACCCTTTGTTTTTCTCTCTTTCTTCCTCTCCAGATCATCTTCTTCCTGACCTTGCCTCCTCATTTTCCTCTTTCTCTTCGTTCTCTCTTTCCTCTCCAAGTTTCCTTCCCTCTCCTCACTCTTTTCCCCAAGTATATGGAACTCACAATGTCTTTCGGTGGTCCTCTCTTCATTGTCATCCCCGTCACTTTCTTTATCTTGCTTACCTGCTCTTTCGTCAACAATGAAGCCTCTTCCTCATTCTCTCTGTTGCTGTGGAAGGAGAGGAGAGTCGGGACGGGAGTTTGAGGGAGAGTGACAGTCATTTGCAATGCTTGTAATGTTTGCTTGCAATGTGTGTGGTGATTGCTTGGTGCTGAGACAACGCTCAATAAATCTGGATTTTATTCTTCATTTCTATTTTGATTTTAGCTTGTGTTCGTAATTGAAAATAACGAGTTTGATAAGTTGTTGAAAATAACAAGTTGACAAGTTCTGATACCCAGTTCACGACAAGTTCAGTAATGCGAATAACAAGTTTAGCAAGGCGAATAACAACTTCTGATAAGCAATTCATAGAATTCGAGTTTCTCTGTTAAAATGACAGCATTTTCAGATTTCTTTAGCAGATGACAAGTTCTGATACACAATTCATGACAAGTTCAGTAAGGCGAATGACAAGTTTAGTAAGGCGAATGACAACTTTTGATAAGCAATTCATAGAAATTTGAGTTTCTATGTTAAAATGATAGGTTCCCAGTAGGTTTTCATACTTTTTCCTGTTAAAATGACTGGATTTCCACATTGATTTATCAAATGATAGGTTTACAATAGAAAATGACAAGTTTTCATAAGATTTTTATGCTTTTTTTTGCTGGAATTACAATTTGCACATTTCTGACAGCAATAACTTCTGATAAATACGAAATGACAAGTTCAGAATGAAAAATGACAAGTTAAGTATAGCAAATGACAACTTCCCACAATATTTTCATACATTTTCATACTTTTTCTGCTAGAATTACAATTTGCACATGTCTGACAGCACCCACTTCTGATAAACACGAAATGACAAGTTCATAATGGAAAATGACAAGTTAAGTATGGCAAGTGACAAATTCTAGTTTTCATAATGTTTTCATTTTCATATTTTTCTGGTGGGATTACAATTTGCACACACTGCTGATAGCAATCACTTTTGATAAACAATAAATGACAAGTCCACAATAGCGAATGACAAATTAAGTATGTAAAATGACAAGTTCCCATCACGTTTTCATACAAATGTAAATTTCTCTACTGAAATAACAATGTTCAGATTTCTGACAGCAACCACTTCTGATTAACATCTTTCATCATCAACTTCACCTCTCATTTCCTCCTAATGTATAAAACTATAGCACCAGAACTCTCATAAGCCCCTCAAGAAGCATGCTCATATCAACACCAGTGGCAAATGCACTACGATGATCATATCCACTCACAAGTGCATCCTCAACCATGAAATCCCAAATATAAATTGTCATATCATATGAACAATAAACCATCAAATTCTACATATAAAGCGAGAACTTTATTCGTTTAGCACTGTGTATTTAGGGCTCGTTTGTTCCTCACATACCACACTTGATCGATTTTTCCACCGAAATACATCATCATACTTGATTTCCACAATTTAGAGCTTGTTTGCAATTATCAGAAGTGGGTGCTGTCAGAAATGTGCAAATTGTAATTCTAGCAGAAAAAGTATGAAAATGTATGAAAACACTGTGGGAACTTGTCATTTGCTATACTTAACTTGTCATTTTTCATTTTGAACTTGTCATTTCGTATTTATTAGAAGTTGTTGCTGTCAGAAATGTGCAAATTTAATTCCAGCAAAAAAAAGCATAAAAATCTTATGAAAACTTGTCATTTTCTATTGTAAACCTATCATTTGATAAATCAATGTGGAAATCCAGTCATTTTAACAGGAAAAAGTATGAAAACCTACTGGGAACCTGTCATTTTAACACAGAAACTCAAATTTCTATGAATTGCTTATCAGAAGTTGTCATTCGCCTTACTAAACTTGTCATTCGCCTTACTGAACTTGTCATGAATTGTGTATCAGAACTTGTCATCTGCTAAAGAAATTTGAAAATGCTGTCATTTTAACAGAGAAACTCGAATTTCTATGAATTGCTTATCAGAAGTTGTTATTCGCCTTACTAAACTTGTTATTCGCATTACTGAACTTGTCGTGAACTGGGTATCAGAACTTGTCAACTTGTCACTTCCTCAAACTCCCGACTCTCCCGACTCTCCTCTCCTTCCACAGCAACAGAGAGAATGATGGAAGATGCTTCGTTGTTAATGAAAGAGCAGGTAAGCAAGATAAGAAGAAAGTGACAGGGATGACAATGAGGAGAGGACCACCGAAAGACATTGTGAGTTCCATATACTTGGGGAAAAGAGTGAGGAGAGGGAAGGAAACTTGGAGAGGAAAGAGAGAACGAAGAGAGAGAGGAAAATGAGGAGGCAAGGTCGGGAAGAAGATGATCTGGAGAGGAAGAAAGAGAGAAAAGCAGAGGGCATTTTAGACATTCTACCATCATTTCATATTTGCAATTTGGGACCGGGTCCTTTGAAGCTATTTTCCAAATTCAGGGTCCCTGATAGCTATTTTATATATTGGAGGGTCTTTATTTGCAATTTTCCCTTTTTTAAGTATCTAGTTTAGGGTTTGAACCCTGGCAATGCGTATAGAGGGGGTTTTGTGGCCAGCACTAAAGCCCTTTTGGGAAGTTTACAGTGCGGAGGGATTAGTCATTGCTATCAATAGTGGATATCCTAAGCTCAATAAAAAAAAAAAAAATTTATAAGTCATGGGAAATCTTAATAATACATAATATCTAACTCAAATCTTCATATATCTAATTCAAATATTAATAAAACGTTCCATCTAAATCCTCCTAATAATATAATAATATCCAAATCTTAAATCAATTTAAAATCCAAATAAATGCTAATAAAATCGTGATAATTAAATTTGAATCAAATCTTGTTGGCCCGTGATAATTCGTTTATGCTTTTTATGTTTAAATTTTTATGCCCATTTGGAACTCATTTTAACAATGCAAAACTAGATAGTGACCTGTTTGATGTGCATTTATATATGTTTTTGTTAAAGATGAAATAAAATAGAAAGTCAGTTTATCATAATCTGCAAAAATAAATATAACCATGTATTTATATGATGCTAAACTATAACTTCCAGATGAAAGGAAAGCCCATTCTGAATAAATATGGGCTTTCTACGAAAAGGCACAGTGAATAAGATGTCACGAGTACCCAAAGACTCAGCCATCCAAAATCAAGCTTCTGTGAGCTCTTTTTTTGTTCAAAAGCTTACGTAAGTTCTTATCGCAGATGATTTTGCAAACTCATTTCACATATTTCTGATTTAGGAGAAGACCAATCCATCCAGTAGCATTTCAAGAGTTAGCAGCACGCACCAAATAAGACAAAGTAAAAGATTGTAATTATGTGATTATAATTTAGATCCGTCCACAAAATTTATTTACCTGATAAGCCCTTAGTGAATCCTTAGCATAACCTTAATAAGCCTGTGAGTGAAAATATTGTCTTTAGGCCTCCTAACCAAAATATTTAATGTAGAACCATTTACCTTTTTTCTTTCCAATCTTCCAGTCGACATGCTTTTATAAATTTTGTTGAGATCCCTCTGGGTCCCCCCTCCCAACCCCGGCCTTTCTTTTCTTTTTTGAGAGGAGAGGGGCTTGCCCACATGTTTATGATGAATAGGAAAGGGATGCACAAATATGGAGAAACGTATACATATTGTAGCCAATTGTGGTTTTACCTAACAAGGACTTTGTTTAGCACGGGCCCAACTTGAGATATGTTAGGCAGAGGAAGAAGCCCAATTCTGATGCGTAGTGTTTTTTATGTGACAAGGGTTAGTTTGGGTATTTCTAAGAGTTAGTTATGGAAAGGGGTGAGTATATTTGCTGGGTGGGTTACGGGGGTAGGCATGGAAAAGCTGAGCGTTGTGTAGGAGAGTTCTGTGCCTCTCAAATGTGCAGAATGGAATCGTTTTGCTAGTTATTTCTGTAATCCTCCATTGCGGTGGAGCTGTTCTGGTGATTGAATAATCCTTCCATAGCCTGTGGCTTTGTTAGACTTCTATTCTCATCATATTTGAGAAAGACAAATTCGAGGATGTTTATAAGGAATACACTGCAAATTTTGGAAGAAATTACTGTAGAGAAACATTACTGCAAAGTAAGAAAAAGAAAGAAGGAAGAATTTGATATATAACTGCAAAAAAGTTACATGGCCTCTGAATGTGGCAGTAAAGAAAAGAGCCCAAGACCATTGCAATTGGATTTTACAATGCCTATGGGTATCCTTGATGATGGGCTGTTGCAACGGTGGGCCTTATTCCTTCATGTTATCCTACAAGAATTTTGGTTCAGAATTGGTTTAAGGGAGAATTAATCACGATGCTCTTTGGTTCTGGTTTGTAACATTTCTTTGTGTTACTTGACTCTTGAGAGCAAGGGTCTTTTTGGAGAGGGGTATTGATATATAACTGTAATTCAGAAGAGAAGTTAGTTGTGGGTTAGCTAGAGGGGGCTAGGAGTGATGTGGATTAATGGCCTATAAATAGAGGGCTAAGGGACCTATTTTATAATTTTTTTGGATAATACAAGTTGAGATGAGAAAATTAGAGTGAAACGAGTAGTGGAAATTAGTATAATTAAGGGAAATTTGGTTAAAGGTACGTGTTTGAAAATTTTATTGGCCAAAGTGAGTTGGCGAACTCATCTTCAGCAAGTGCATTTTTTTTTTTTTTTTAGTAAGTTGCATGCAACCTATCTTCAACTATGAACACAGGACTTCAAAATAGAAGTCATTTGCACATAGCTAAAGATATGTTGTGTACAGTTGAAAAAGAGTTGCACTTACTCAAATTCAGATATCTTTTAGCTAATAAAATTTGAAAAAAGGTATTCTTAACCAGTTGTCTGATAATTAATGTTAGAGATAATGAAGAAAGAGAGGTCAATCATAAATCAATTTAGAGAAACAATACTGCTAAGTAAGAAAAAGAGAAAGAAGAAAGAATTAGATGGGGAGTAAGAAGCAAATGAGTACGAGTCAAGTTGAGAAATTTAGATTAAATTAATGATATAATTAATGTTCGAGATAGTGAAGAAAAGAAGGTGAACCATATAAAATCTAAAATTTTCAAATTTGAAGATAGGTAGTTTTGGGTTGGGAGGTTAAATAAAGTTTAGACTGGGAAACCGTTAAACCCTTTTTTTCCTCATCATTGTTTGTGGATAAATTCATTGAATCGTGTCCAAATTTTCTTTCTTTTGCAAATGTTGGATAAGTTAGCTCTTATTTATTCAATTTTTTCCGTGTGTCCAGGCTTCAATGCAGCAGTTGCTGGTTGTTTCTTTGCTATTGAAACGGTGTTAAGGCCTCTCCGTGCAGAGAATTCTCCCCCGTTTACAACTGCCATGATTATATTGGCTTCTGTCATCTCATCGACTGTATCAAATGTTTTACTTGGAACCCATTCAGCTTTTACAGTGCCTGCTTATGATTTGAAATCTGCTGCAGGTGTTTTCATTTACCTTTGCTGTATGCCATGAATTTTTATTATTTATTATTAGTATGAAAACGGAACTCAAACATATAAGGAAAAATACCATTTTAATCAGTTTCCTCTTCCTTAAACTGATTTGGTATTAATATTGTTGAAATTAAGATGTGGCCAGATTACTGAAATTTTAATATTGTCAAACCTGGCATGATAGTATTTGACACCTTTGTAAAAAGGAATTATTATGAGATATTCAACTTCTAAGGAATTTTACATTTCTTAGTGAACCTTAAATTTACTTTTCCTAGAATGTAATTTCATAGTCTGGTCACTCAATAACTTCAATTAAAGATATTAAAATTAGAAGAAATATGGTAATTCTTGACCTTTCTGAACAGCTTCTCTCTTGAATGTGTCCTTAGATTGTTGGGGTTGTTTTATAGTTTATAAAAAAAGGGAGACCCAATGAACAATGCTCCTGGGGGGAGGGATAGATGCATGCAGCCCTTTGCCTTGTAAGCAAAGAGGCTGTTTTCTGGATTTTAACCTACGACCTCCATGACATTTGAGTGCCTTGTAGTTGGTTTTTTGTGCTTTCCACCAAAAGTTTCTTGAGGTCAAGCAGTAATTATCACTAGACAATATTTAAGTGTTGATACTGCATAGAAATATTATTTCTTTCGTGAGATACAAGATTACTAAATGATGAATGGATTTCTTTGCCTTACCAAATTATACAATCAGAGTCTAATTCACCAGTCCCATTTGTTGCCCACCCCAGGCTTATGCACTGGTAAGATGACTCTTGTGAATTGCTCAGTTCAAGTCTGATTAGGTTTATATATATATATATATATATATATATATATTCGACTACTGCAAGCTCATGCAACAATTATTTAACTTCTATTGCAGGTTGGAATGGCCGCTACACTAGCATCAGTTTGCTCAGTACCTTTAACTTCAGTTCTACTTCTTTTTGAGCTGACAAAAGATTATAGAATATTACTTCCTCTCATGGTAACTATTCTTTAGTATTTTATATTGTTGTGCATACAACATATTATTTAGCGGTGTGGCATTCTTGCTTTTATCTAAAATATTTGGTACATGTAATGCATCGGGTTTCCTAAACAACCATAACTTGTAGCTTAAACCTCAACTAAGTTGCTTTCTTTCTTTCAAAGTTCTCAATTCAACACTTCTGTTGAGGATGGGGTTTGAGTAGAATTTCCAATTTTGTTTGATGGAAAAAATCTCTGAAGGCTGGTTTTATGTTGAATTTCTCTTTTTGTATTTGTCAACCCTACTCTCAGGGTGCTGTTGGGTTGGCAATATGGGTTCCTTCAGTGACAAACCAATCGAAGGAGAATGATGTACCTGATTCAAGAAGCTTAGCAAGAGGATATTCTTCCCTTGCAGCTGAAGATAATGATGGAGGGAACTGGAGACAAACCAATGGAGATGGTTTAGAACTCTCTGTTGTTGGAAATGCTGGTGATCACGAGGCTATTGATGAGGAACTTCTTCTGGAAAATCTTAAGGTTGAGAATACATTCCTCTTTCTTCTTAAATATTAATATCATAGCTATTCTGTTCTCGAATCAGCAGCATGTTACTGAACTTTGATCTTGATTTCTGGCATTTATTAATCTGATCCTTTCATAACCTCAATATATCGTTGCTTTCATTGATCAGGTATCCCTGGCCATGTCAAAAAACTATTTGAAAGCTTCTCTGGCTATGACACTGAGAGAAGCAACCAAGTTAATGGATGATGGCCAGCAGAATAGTGTCCTGGTGGTTGATGATGAACATTTTCTAGAAGGAATATTGACATATGGTGACATCAAAAGGTTTCTGTCCAAGAAGACTAGTGATACTTCTAAGAGTGATTCAGGGCTTTTCGATGTATGTAGAAAGTACCAATACCTATTTGTTTTTTGTTAAATTCATGGAATCTATAGTATGACTGGGGTGGCCATCACCTCTCCAGGCAACAAGATGCAGAAGCAACATATCTGTTGCTTCTGTGTTTATTTGTCAGCAGCGTGATATGGGGTTAAAACTCTCCCCAAAAACACACTGCTAGAAAAAAGCGGGATAAAGAGTTTCTTATGCATCTGCAGGATTTTCAGAGTAATTTTTGGAACCATGACTGAATCAATCTAATTCACTTTATTTCATATGGTAAAATTAGAAGTGCTACAAACAAATTTTAGATATCGAATATTTACTAGGATGGAATAATCACGTCACAGTTTATTCTATAAACTCTTGTTTTTAACTATACTGGCTAAGCTCCCTTATATCTATTTACTGTATGATAAGCCAACTTGAAAAATTGGCAGGCAAGTACATGTCTTGTTTCTTCTGCCTGTACTCGAGGGATTAGCTATCGTGGAAAAGAGCGTGGACTTCTAACCTGTTACCCTGATACCACCTTGGCTATGGCCAAGGATTTGATGGAAGCCAAGGGTATTAAGCAATTGCCAGTGGTTCAACGGGGTGGAGATTTTGGCAGACCGAAGAAACAAAGAATTGTTGCTCTTCTTCATTATGACTCGCTTTGGAACTGTCTCAGGTTTTACATATCATCTGACACTTTGATTCTATCTACAATATCTGTTCTATTCCTTGTTTTTGACTTATGGATATGTACATGTTCAGGAATGAAATTAGTAATCGGAAGACTCTGTTTCAAAGTAGACCGGAAAACAGTTTGGATGTGATCACTGCAAATGGAAATTAACTCTGCCAGGAGAGACTGAAGGTTGTCATCAAACCTCAAGTTTCTTGGTTGCCCTTGAGGAAGAGATTGTTGAAAGAGGCTATAGGCTGTAGCAGCCAGTTTCACAGAAGCTAAGTTGAAAGTGAGACTCTGGCACCACATCACGGTTCATCCTTGTTTTGACGCCTCTAATTTGTTAGTTGATAGTTGATACTTTAAATACGAGTTCAATTTTTCAGCCCTCTCAAGGTTAGCAGCTTGCCACAAGAACAAGTCAATATTGTCATTCCAGTTTCATTGATACGCGAGATTCTTTTGTAAAATTTAGCACATAGCAACTTGTAAATCAAATATGAAAGAAGAAAGTAATGGATTACACTTTGAAAGAGACTTGGATACTTGTACACAAATTTGATTTGAAGTCCTTTGGCCCGGTTACTGTCATATGCCTCCGGCTTCGTTTTGTTACTTCGAATCGCATCATGCTTGCCGTGACAGTTTTTTCTTCTGCCTATTTGCTCATCTTCGCTTTAGAATGGGATTTAGGGACATAATCTTGGAATTCGTGGAGTTTGATTGAAGATGTAGTAGATATTCTAAATTTTTTTTTTGGCTTTTACGTGGCTGGGGGAATGACCTTGAATAGCCAAGGTGAAAACTGAGCAAACGTGAAAAGGAATTGAGAGTTCTAACGAGGGAAAATCTCATACTTTTAAAATTTATAAGAGACAAATATGGATGTTGGATATGCATCATGCCAGGTTAGGGTTATTGGACCCATTTGAAATATTGAAATGACGGCAAAAGAAGCCGTTGCGCTTGAACGTTCTTTTTTAATTTCTTTTTTCAAAAAAGCTAATATAATGTTTGGTTCTTATAGTTTGTTCTTATTTTAATTTTGATCCCTGTAGTTTTAAGTTTTGGTTCTTTAAATTTTATTCTGCTTATAACGTTAGTTCCTATAGTTTCATAAGTACAAATCTAAAGTTAACGGTGCTAAGTCTGCTTATGCGTCACTAATGCTGTTTATTTTGGTGACATGACACAGAGACTGGAAGTGATTTTAAATTTTTTTTTTGGCCAAAGGACGTGATTTTAATTGGGAAAAAAAGAAAAAGCCTTCTTCGCGAAATCAGTGCTTCTCAATATGCATCAGCATCACCACCTCACTTTTTCTATACGGTTGTGATAACTTGAGAGGCCAAGTGCCAACTCAATTTCATACCCATTCATAAATCTCTACCCTATTACGGTCTCATTCTGCAATGTGCTCCTCAGCTGGCTTGTTGAAGATCAAATTTGCTTTAATGCTTTTTCTATGCATCTTTTATCGTGATTAGTGGTTTGAGTTAAACTAATCGCATTCTTTAAGCTTCATTCTCGTTGTCACATCAATAATTATCGTTGTCTTTTGGATTTGTACAAACAGTGGAGTTCATATAGCTGTAATATAACATGAACATTGTTGGATTACTTAATCTCTAATTGATCGATGGCCCAAAGGACAAAATTTAGAAAGAGAAGTATCTGCTCCATGAGCCACGCGTCTATTTTTTGTTCAAGAAACAAAGATAAACAGAGCCATGAATCTGAAGGTTATAAGCTTGAAGATCTTTCTTGTAACTTTCAGAATAGCTCTCTCATAGGAGGCACACATCTCGATGAATTCATACCTGTAAGTCTTATTATAAAACATTTTTATTGAATGGCTAAATTTGAAGCTTTTCATTACTTTTTTACTAGATAAAACTACTTATATAACTGTATATGAATCCACACCGGTAATGAAGATCATGTAAGAAGAACTAGATTCATAGATGGACTGAAGAGAGTGTGGGAGAAGGGCCTGGTGTAATCGAAGAAAGATGGATTTCTTGTTTATAATCATTTTTCAAAGTGCCTAGTGTAAGCGAAGAAAGATGGGCTTCTTATTTATAGGAAAGAATTGGAATTACGGTAAAAGATCTTAAAACTCTTGCTTTATTCTTTGCTTCTCCCTAAAGTTCTTACCCAATTTTTGTAAAAGTTGAAGCATCTCAATTTCTTTTCATTGATCCACTTTGGATTGTTGTTACCTATTATTTACATCATGTCACACATTACTTTTAGACCATTTTATACATCAAATAGAAGTAATTGGAACCACTTGTTATTGTTGGAATATTTTTAAAATGAAAAGACGTGATTTTGAAAAGTCTTCATATGAATTAATATATTTATATGAATGATTATGTAAGAAGTAACAATACTAAAAGACCCTACATATTAAATATATTTTATTTATTATTTTGATTCATAAACTAATATATGGTTGTGACTTTTATTTATTCTAAAAGGTATTTCTTCAAACCATCATTTTATGGTATATATAAACCCCTCACCATTACTTTATTTGGCGACAAAAGAACAAGTCATAACACAAATACAAAGACCAAATTCATTGTTGATAAACCCATATTTTACTATGTTTTATATGTGATTATTTGGAGATTTTATTATCTTTTATGAGTTAAATTGTACTAATTACTGTCTATTTTGGGATATTGGGTATTACATCATTTTATGGGAATTATTACATATTTAATGAAGATTTCAGAAATTACATCTAAGGACCAAAGTAATGGCAGAATGGAATTTGTAAAATGACTAGAGGGGACCAGTAGATGCTGTACGTTTTGATAGATTCAGATTTCGGATCAGGAGAGCTTCGAACTCTCCGTCTAATATACTTCACTATCAGAGATTCACTTCTACATCAGGGGAGATCATCACCAGTCCGTCATTTTCCTTCACCCACACCGTTACTATTTTCTCCGTATTCCTTTGGCATCTCCATTGCCTTCCATCATCTTTTATTCTCTCCACCCACTGAATCCCCATTCTCTCTATCTCATCTTTCCCCTTCGAACCCTACGTGACTACCGTCATTCACCGTCATTCTTCTTCATCTTTGATTAGATGGCTGATTATCTTGTGGAGCTTAAGTGGAGTTTTTGCGACGATGGGAGGTTAACCTTCCTTGGTTTTTACATCAAATAGGGATTTTTCTCTGATTCACTTACTCTAATCCAATTCTATATTCAAATGGTTTAGTTGTATTCATTCAGAATATAGTTGTGGATTTTGACATTGAGTTTTATATCTGTAGAGTGTGTGAATCTGATTAAGAGTTTAATAGGATGGTGATTCTGTTTGCAATGGTTCACTTGAATAGTTGTATTCTTGGATTAAGAGTAAGATTGATCTTGATTACTAAATCGAGTTAAGTTAGCCTTTGACATTAATCTGATTATTGTTCAAAGTAAGATGTGGTTGCAATTGCTTCAGAGAATTCAGTATTGCCGTGCTATTATTCTCTACCAAACGAGAATCCTATCATCGAATTTCTATAATCCCATCTCAGTTGAGTGGCTATAGGGATTCAGTTGTAGTAGAATTAGACAGTGCTTCAATTCTCTTGAGGACTTTGGTCGAGTCAAACTGTATACTCATAGCTAGACTGTGAAGGCAAAGTAATACTTCCTGGGGAACGCTTTATTCATAGTTGATATTCTATCATTTCTTCACCTCACAACATCTCATTTAAATACATCTGAAAATTACAAAGATTTATATTCTGCATTTGGAAAATTAGAAATAAAATAAATAGATGTTCATTTCCTTGCACCTTTAATTTGTTAATTTGATAAAAGTGTATTAGTTGGGAATTAAGATATAAAAAGGCTCCTTTGTGAATTGACCTAGGTTAATTTTAGTTTCTTTGAAGAGGCCCTACAAAGGCTTTTTCAATTGCCTTTGTCTTTGATTGCATGTAGAGTTAGAGTCAAATTATTACTTTGTAAAGGCCATTGTTGTCTTCATTTGAATCTTGGAAGTGCAATCTATATTCAAGGATCTTCATACATCCTAAAGAAAATTTAACGGCCAACCCAACTTGCACCTTAAAAGATAGGAATAGGTTGGGGTGAATTAAGTCTAAAGGAAAGTGTTGGGAATAGTTCTTTGGAGAGTACAAGAAGAAGAGATGAAGAAGAAAGTGGTACCTGATGTCTTCGAGGCACGAGCAGTACTTTCCTTTAGGCTTAATTCGTCCCCACTTATTCCTATATTTTAAAGGAGTTGACTATATATTTTGTGAAGTTGGAGGGATTTGAATGAGGCAACTTTTTGAGATGACAGAGGAAGATAAAATTTCTTGTTATAACTTTAAATGTGGCCTATGTTATCACCACTCTTGAGCCTCAAGAGAAAGAGGATGGAACCATTGCTGAAATTAGAGAGAGATAAAAGTGGGAGAATGATGACTATATCTGCACTGGACATATCCTCAACAAACTCTACGGTGCTCTCTTTGATGTTTATCAAGATACAACCTTTGCAAAGGATGTTTGGGACAAACTTAAGGCAAGGTACATGCAAGAGGATACTAAAAGTAAAAAATTTCTTGTCATTCGTTTTAATAGTTATAAGATGGTTATGGAACGTCTATCATAGAGCAACTGCATGAACTTGAACATATCTTGAATAATTTCAATCAACATAAAACACATATAGATGAGTCCATTATTGTCTCTTTAATCATAGATATAACTCCCTCCTTCATGGAAAGACTTCAAAAGGAGTCTCAAACATAAAAAGGAAGATATCTCTCTTAAACAATTGGGAAATTATTTTTGTTTAGAAGAGGAACATAGAAAGCAAGATGCTAAGAAGGAAGCCAATGCTCAAGAAAAGGTACATGTGGTGGAGAAAGGATAATCCAATAAGATCTCAAAGAAAAAAGGGAAGGATAAAGACAAACTCCAAACACATGATGGTCACAGGAATAAGAAAAAGAAAGGTAATTGCTTCTTTTGTGAAAAAGGTGGTCATTTCAAGAAAGACGGTCATTTCTTTAAAAAGCAGAAAGAGAAAAACAACAAGCCATCTGCAAAAGAAGACAATTTTGTGGCAGTAATTTCTAAGATCCACCTAGTTCATAATGATGAATCATGGTGGGTGGACTCTCGTGCTACATAGGGGTGTTCATAGAGCCTGGTTGCTCGCAATGCTCGCCTAAGCCCGCAAAAAAAAAGCCCAGCCCATCCTTAAAAAAAATGTCCCGAAAGAAATATTGGGCATGTTCAGGTCGAGTAAATTGTCGGGCAGTTCTGGGCATTAGGCACGATATGCTGCCTTGCCCATTCAGCCCTGCCTGCAGAAATATATATAATTCTATTATATATATTTCATTCATCTCATATTTTTCTCCTGAATATTCATTATTCATTATACTTGTTTATTTCTCAAACAATTTTGAGAGTTAAACATGTTATCATTTACTTTGATTTGTATCACTATTTTCTTTTCTAATGCAAATATTATGACCATTGGTAATTTGTATAATTGATCCATCCTCCTATGAGTATTTGGGAGTTATGGGGAAAAAAATTCATATTTGCTTAAGAAATTTTAGAAACTAGGAAAGTAATTAAGTTTAATAAAATATACTAACAACATTTTTGTTTGTCATAGAGTTCACTCCTCTTAGCTACTATAAAATATAGTTTCATACTATATTAATTAGTAATAACTAAATTAAGGCTAAGTTGCCATTTTAATATAAAGTTGCATTAGATTATTTAGGGGAATATAAATAATTAGTCAATTAATATAGTATATTAATTTACTGGGCATGGAAGCCCGCCCTGTCTAGCCCGAATTTGCCTAGCCCAAACTTACTAGGACTTTTCATAGGCAATGGGTTGTATTTTTCAGCCCGTTCATTTTTCGGGCTGGGTACCAGGCAAAGGTTTCTGCCCTACCCAGCCCTGCCCATATGTAGCCCTAGTGCCACACGTCATGTGTGCAAAAACAAAAACTTCTTCAAAACATTGAAGGAGGAAGACGGGGATGTACTTTATATGGGAAATGGTTTAACTATCCACGTCAAGGGCAAAGGGACCCTGAAAATTGAATTCACTTCTAGGAAAACTCTTACTTTAAGATATGTCTATTATGTACTCGAAGTTAGGACAAATTTAATTTTCATTACTTAATAAGTTTTGGTTTAAGTCTGTATTTTCAGGGAGACAAGTTTGTTCTCACTAAGGGTGAAATATTTGTGGGCTAGGGTTATTTTTGTGACAACATGTTTAAATGTAATGTTACTAAAGTTAATGATAGTATTTACATTTTTTCTTATATTGTTGACTCTTGTGATTTAGGGCATTATCGTTTAGGCCATGTTAATTTTGGCAAAATGAATATGATGAAACTTGAATTGATCCCAAAGGCTGCTATCAATTATGACTCTTGTACTACTTGTATGTTGACTAAAATAAGAAGGAAACCCTTTCCTAGAGTAGAAAAAAGTTCTAAAATATTAGAATTGATTTATTATGATATTTGTGATTTGCATGGTTAACCTGCTTTGGGTGGTAAAAAGTATTTTGTGACTTGCATTGATGATTGCACTAGATACTATTATGTCTATTGATTGCACTCAAAAGATGAAGTCTTGGACAAATTTAAGATCTTTAAAACTGAAATAGAGCTCCAATGTGAAACTTTATTAAATATTTAAGGACTGGTAGAGGAGGAGAATATTTTGATCTAAAATATTGAGTCCATTGGGATGATACATCAAATAACTACCCCTTATTCCCTACAACAAAATGGTATAGCTGAAAGAAAAAATAGGGTTTTAGTTGAAATGGTAAATGCCATGTTATCTTACTCTGGTTTGTCTAATGGATATTGGGATGAAGCATTGCTAATTGCATGTCATATATCAAATAGAGTTCGTAATAAAAGGAACAAGATAACCTCATATGAATTATGGAAGAAAAGAAAGCCCAATCTCAATTATTTTAGAGTTTAGGGATATAGAGCAATAGTTAAAGTTCCAGAACCCAAAAGGAAGAAATTAGGTGAAATAGGAGTTGAATGTATCTTTTTTGGATATGCTGAAAATAGTAAGGCATATCAGTTTTTGGTTATTGAACCAAATGATTCATACCTGTTAATAAAGTTATTGAATCAAGACTACTGTTTCAAGAAGAAAGGTTTAACTCAATCCTTAAACCCAAGGGTATTTCTCATTCCAATGAGAAAACAAATTAAGAGGAGAATGTATTTAGTGGTGATAATTTAGAAGAAATAGAACTTAGAAGAAGTAAAAGAGCTAGAAAAGCAAAAACTTACTGTTCAAATTTCTTCATGTTTCTTGTTCAAGGGTCAAGGGAAGAAATTGAAAATTGTTCATCTATTTGTTTTAATTTAGAAAATAATCCCAAAACATTTGAGGGGGCTATGAACTCTCAAGATGCAACTTTTTGGAAAGAGGCAATGATAGCATACCAGGAGGCGTTGAATATAAAGAACATGAAGCCCAAATAACACTCCTTCAGTTAAAAGCCCAACAAGCCCTCCAGAGTGTTCAAGGGATTTATAGCTCGAGAATACTTACATGAAGGAGGACATGGATCATTCCCTAGATGATGACATGGATACATACAAAGCTTAACATGACATATAGAAGGCCACTCCAAAAACCACCATGGCATATAAGTCATCAGAGTATGAACACCTGGACCTTGAGAAATACAAGAGCGCATTATAAGAGCCCAAAGGGAGATTTGAAGCCAATTCCTGTGTAATTAAAGGCCCAACACAATTATATGTACTTGGAGGAGTCTATTAGAGCTATAATCTTTTAAATTGGGGTCCAAATACATTGTGTTATGGACCATAGGAGTTCTAGAACGTGATTCAACCATATTCAAGCCCAAATAGATGTCTAAAAGGCCCATACATGCTTATGGACGTGAATAGCAATTATGAAAATCTATTTGGAAGGTCCGAGAAGATTCAAGAAGCATCAAGAGTGATCTTACATGACATTAAATAGGATTCTATTTGTTTTAGTTAGTTTCTTGTTTTATAGTTTTCTATTTTGTATTGATTGCTTCCTAAAGGCAAAGACTTACTTATTTTGTATTGCATTAATTACTAGAGAATCAAATAAGATCCTTCTCATTAATGAAGGGATCCTACTAAGTAGTGTGTAATCTAGATTATTCTATCTTGACTAGCAAGTTAGAGTATTCTAGAAAGTCTTTTGATTTTCCTAATTTTGTTGTATTTTGGCGTCTATTTTTTATGCATTTTATTTAGTTAGTGTTTTAGGCTCTGAAAACTTATATTGGACTTTTAGGGCTTAGGTTATCAATTAGGGTTTTCATTTTAGGAGTTTTCAAGAGTCTTAGTCTATAAATAATTCAATATGTACTCTTTTCAGGATGAGATGATTTTTTGAATAATATGAGAATTTTATTTCTCTTTGTGTGAACCTTGCTTGCATCCTCGTATTCTCGTGAGAATACGAGATAGTATCAAGGTAGTGATCAATCTTGTGGTGTCTTCATGGTTAAGGTTGTAAGAGACAGGTTTTCTTAAGTTCCTACCTCGATCATCCGTTTTCCGTTTTTTGGGGTCTCATTTCATCCTATACTTGATTCTAGCCGGTCCGTAACCCCCTCATATCAAGTGATATTAAAGCTAAGGTTTGATAGATTTCAAGTTCTATCCTTTTTTTTTCCTTATTACTTCTGTTTTCTATTTATTCCATCCTTCATATTCTATCTCAGTTCTTCATTCCTTCTTGTTCCATCCACTTTGTTTCTTGTCTTTGCTTCCACCCATTGTGTGTTTTTTAAGTGACTTTGTTTATCCCTCCATTAGAGGAAAAAAGGGAAAAAAGGTGATGTTGTGTTGAACAAAAAAGGTGAACCAAAAAAAGAGAAAAATTCAAAAAATAAGGGCGAAGAGTTGTAGGTTTTGAATATTGCAAAATAAAGGCAAGTTTCCTAATTTGAGAGTGCTTCCATTGCAAGTCACAAGTAATTTCCTAAATCTTTATGCTTAGGTGGTAAGACTTCTACTTTCCTATTTCTACTTTTCTTTCTTTTATCTAGTTTCCTATTTTGAATTCGTTTCCTTTTCATACTAGTTTCTTTCTTTCTCTAGGTTTTCTTCTTTCTTTTGTTTCCTATTCCTTTTCCTTTCTTTTTCATACTACTTGCCTAATTTGAGTTCTTTTTTTACAAGGTACTCACTTTCCTAAAGTTATCTCAAGTTAGTACCTTTTTTAGATGCTTTGTTCCTACTTTCCTTTCTTTACACACATATATTTATGTTGTTAGTGGCAGCTTTACCCAAGATGGGGGTGAATTGGGTGAGCTATAAAAGATTTTAATGTATTGAAATAGTAAAGTAAATAAAACAGAGAAGGCTGAGTTAGAAGGCTTTCACGATAGAGCAAAGACACAAAATTTATACTAGTTCGGTCTTAACCGCCTGACCTACATCTAGTGCTCAGAACACCTCAGAGAGTTCCATTATGATCCCAAGATTAAATAGGCTCTTGGCACCTCAGTATAGTAATTGATTTTCTCAATCACTCCCCCTTACTACACATATGGTTATAATCTCTCTCAACAGTCCACACTCTTGAGTTACTCTCAGAAAATGAGTAAAGTAGATGTATCATGCTCTCTCACAGAATAAATGAGTAATAAACATTGAAGCTCGATGAAAACAAAGTATTGAATGTAACAGTAAATATTTCAACGGAAGGTAACTCGCGTATTCAATACTTCCTTCAATGCCCTTCGTGCCTTTTATAGTTGGAGAGGTTTGATTAACCGTTAGACTAAAGAGCTTCTAGCCGTTGTAAGTTTGGTTGTGTGTGTTCGGCAGTTGTAACAATAGTTCGCCATTAATGTTTCTGACATGGTAGGTTGAAGGCTTTGTGACCATTGAGCTTTGTAATCTGCAACAACCTCAGAAACAAATAAGTCCTCTTTCAAAAGGAAATTTGTAAAGATAACTAGACAAATGATGATCATTGATATTCATATAATATTTAGAAGTACAATGAATCAATCATCAAATACTTTAAATATAACCTGTACATACTTGATCAATGAACAATTAATCATCAAGTTATCGATTAAACACAGAGAAAAAGCTTGAAACAGACATGTATATTTATCGATTAAATTGTGGATCAACAGATGATCGAATATGTGATTGACAACTGGTGAGATATGACTACAATGACCTATGAAAAAGATTTTGCAAGAATAAAGCTTTAAGATCATGTATGCCTCTGAATCCTTTCAAAGAGAATTATGTGTAAAAAGAAGGATGAGAAAAGCTTAAAGACAAAAGTATGAGAGATTTTAAAATCATCATGAAAAGCTTGTTATGAAATGAACTTGTACAATGATCGAACAAGTGATTGAAAATTGTTTGATCGAATAAGTTATCGGTAAGGCTAAGTATGAGAGAAATTGATCGATAAAAGTTTAACAAAGATTTATACAGAGTAGTTACAAAATATATGATGATTGATAAAATAACATTGAAAAACTTATTTTAGAAGAGCCAGGAAAACTTTGGTCAATCACATTATGTGAAAATAGAAGTTTCAGGTGACTTGATGATAGATCATTTCATTGATGATACGATACAGCAAACTAACTCTTCAACTTCCAATGATCCATTGCAAATCCCAACTGGACCAATCACAAGAGCAAGAGCTAAAAGAATTAAGGAAGCTTTGAGTGGGCTAGTGCAAGACACCTTGACAAAGCAAATGGCATTTGTTAGAGTATCAAATCTGGATAAAAATGCTGAGGACGTCACTAATGTCATTTGGGCTGAAAATGGAGCTACTGATCCTATCTTGGGCTTGGAAACTTCAATTTAAGGAGCTTGGATCAAGTACAACACATGAGAAGCCTCATTTGGGCCTAATTAATCATATTTTGGGCTTGATATGCTGATTATATTTCATTAAATGCATTTGAGCGAAAATTCATAATTAGTTGGCAGATTTGACTTTTGAATTTCCAAGTTACCTAAATCAAGTCCTTATGAATTTATTAAATTTTGATTTTCTAGATTGCATTAAATGCTTTTTAGGTCAGATCTTGAATGTATCCTCTATAAGATATTGTAACCCTCATTTTGGCGGCAGATTGGGAATTTGAATGAAAAACTTGCATCTTGCAATTTCTGACTTGAGAGGGGTTCTCTCTAGGGTTCTTCATTAAACTAACAGACTTATCAAGGCTTGATCAACCTTGTGGCATCTTTCAACACTTCGGGTCCTTGTTCTCCGATGTTCAAGGGTTCAAGTGGATCACCAGACCTTTGTTTACGTTCTTGGGGTGCGTATATTCAAATTGGCTATGGGTTCGTGGGATTTTTTTCTTGTGGGTTCTCACCAATTGATAACTCAATGATCGATTAGGTGATCAGAAAAAGGCTTAAAATAAGTAAATGCAGTAAAGGTGATGATGATTGATCATTTAATTGATAAATCATTGAGCGATCAATTGATCGATTAAGGAACCTGACAGCCAATCTAAGTAGAAGCTATTATCAGTAAACCAATAAGTTAATATGCATTGATGGAATAGGTTATCGATTAAAGTAAGATTGATAAAGTAATCGATAAATAGTGAATCAACTAGAATACTAAGTGAGTACGAAGACTTCACCATTTATTTGTGAGCTCATTGATAATAGGTTGATCGATCAGGTGATCAATAAATGCTTACCATAATTGTATGAAGTTTCCCGATAGCTGATTGATCTTTAGTTTATCGATCAAATTATTGATAATTTTCTGTAAGGTTCTATATTAAACAGTGCTAACAATGATCGATCAATTAATCTATCAACACATAAAATTTGAATTATCTATCAGTTTATCGATCAAATTTACTACCAACTTTCTTTTAAACAAAGATAATTTATCTGACACAAGATCGATTAACTTACTAAACCAGAACATACTTGATTTGTTATCATCAAAACCTTAAATCTAACATGCGTCTATAATTTTCCTGTCCCTTTTCTATATTTTTTGCTTTCCTATCGCTATCCATATTTTTTTCCATTATATACTTTTCTTTGAAGTTTTTCTTTATCCCCTACTTTTTTATCCTATATTCCTTTACTTTCTCCCATAGTTCCTTACCAATTCTAGGTGTGAAGATTGCCACAAATTAACATTGTCTCTTGATTTTATTGAGTTTCAATCAAGAATATTATAGGAGGCAAGCTTGAGTGGTAAAAGGCAAGAGTGTTATACATCAATTTAAAAGCCAAATGTGAGTGAAACACGAGTGGCATAAACTATTTTGAGTGATACATGTGAGTAGAGAGTGGTAAGGTTTATTTTCTTTCTGTTTCTAATCTTTCAGGCACAAAAAAAAATGTATGGTCACAAAGACCTTGGGGACGATCTTAAATCTTTTCTAAAGGAAGTTCAACAACTAAATGCTGAAGTGAACCAGTTGAAGTCTAAGCGCAATTCCAAGATTAAAAGAGATTTATATAGAAGGTTGTAGGAGTTGAAACAAGGCTCCTTGAATGTTGAGAATTATTACGATGAGATGGAGTTAGCTGTGATTAGAACTGGTGGGAAAGAGACTCCAGAAGCCATTATGGATCGTTCTATATGTGGGCTTAATCCTAGATTAGCCTGTGTCGCAGAAATGTGAAGTTTCATGAAGATTGAAGATTTAATTCCTCTACTTAGCAAGCATGAAAAAGAACTCAAGAAAAGACAATACGCCTCTTTAGAGAAGAATGATCAGGAGAAAGATGTCATCTCCACATACAATTCAAATGACATTGACTCCAGTGTTGTGGATAATCATGAAAAAGAAGAGAGTTTGAGTAAAGAAACAAGTGAAGTATCTCAATATTGTCAAAATAATGAGAGTGTTGATCTGAGTGAAAAGAAAGATGAAAAGAATTTTGAGAAAAAAGAGATTAAAAGTGATTGCAAGGATATTTCCTTGATAGCTATCTTAATTATTATTTGTCTTGTGATTCTAGTGTGTTGCAGGTAGTCAATTTGATTCCTAAAGAGTGTCACACCTCATTATACATCAATTAGAATCATTATGATGTTTTTCCTAATGTTTTCGGATGAAAATTTTCAATTTCAAAATTTTACATTTAATTCTGTTCGTACACTGTTCATCTGAAATTGGGCGAATTTTGAAAATTCATAACTAATTCTAGAAAAACTGAAACGGGATGGTTCCAATTTTCACAAGAAGTTTGTCATAGCTACTTTAGGAAAAAATATCATTGGACTCATTTCCATTCAAAACAGTACCAAAAAATTTGACAAAGTGCACTGTTCATATAGTTAATTTTTGAATTTCCAGTATTTTAGCCCAATTTTGGAATGACATAACTCTTTGTACAAAACTCCGATGTTAACATTCTACCACTTGATTTAAAGATAAAAATATAATCTATAACTGTGCCAAATCTCAGGTCCAGAATCAAAGAAATGCTTATTATTTTATGTGTCCCAAGTTTAGTCATTTTTAGGGTCATTTTATCCCTTAATCAGGTCCAACTTTGCCTTTTCTTTTATCTTTTCTCATTCTTAACCTTTTGGGACCCATAATATGCTTGCACATACAATCTAATATGCTTAGACATTTTCATACATGATTACACATATTCAATTCCATAAGGGAGCTATTATCCAGCAAATACAAAACATCCCAAAACATTACATAACATAACATAATGTTCATTAATAATGTTACTAAGCATTTACATGCCTTCAATCACCACTTCCTAGCCCTTGCTCTTGCCCTTGCTTGATCCTCCTCCTAAGGTTAGTTTATACATTGGGGAATTAGATTTCAAAGAAATCCTAGTAGCAAAGAATCATAATTACCATGCAATCATGCAAACATAATGTGACATGTTTTTGTGCACATAACTTTATTGCTCATACATAATAAAATGCCATGAAAAGTAAGCCAATTCCTTCATATTCATGGAAAATAATGCTAAAACATGTTCAACATAAACGTTGCAATCATAATTCAACATCATAGCTTAGTCACATCATGGCATTCATAGCACGTACACACATACACATAAATATAAGCCAGAAAGCACTTTAATCATAAGTCAATGCTACCTCTTGTGTACTTAGTGACTTGTCCCCTTTAAGTTTAGGGTATCTTCTTGATGACTTGGCAAAATACCTAGCAAACCAACATCAATGCCAATCATTTACCAACCATTCAAACACATTATACAATACTTGAACATTAAATCCCTTTTTTTCTTGGATTTTTGACCTAATCATTTCCCCTTCGTTTCAATCAAACTCTTAGGTCATTCCTACATGAATTTTTTATGTAGAATCCAAATATCTAATTAGATTTTACAAAATCACATTCTTTTCCCTTCATTTAAGCTTGGCCGAATAGGGGTCCATATTTTCCAAAAATTTCATTTTTGATTCCAATAATTTCAAACACTTTCCTTTAGTATATTCCTACACAAAAACATCTTTTGAACTCATTAGCATCATCAAAACACATTGAAACAATTCCTAACCCTAAGAACAAGACTTGGCTAAATTAGCTTGATTTTCTTCCATAAATCATTCCAAACAACATCTAAACATACCAATCCAAGCTCATAATCAAAGTTTCTATCCTTCCCTAACATTTCCTTATGTTGGCCAAAATTTCAACATAGTTTCCCCTTAGGATTAGACATGATTTTAACCTTCCAATTACATAAAAATCAGACTTATACATACCTTGATTAATCCTTGGTGGAAACTTGATAACTTGGCCTTTGCTTGAAGTGGTTTGAAGGTGATTAGAGGTGGGTAGAAATTTTGCCAGCACTTCCCTAAGGTCTACCTATTTTGGCCGAAATGTGAAAGAATGGAGGGGGTATTTATAGACCTTCATGAGCTGCCCAAACCTGCCCTTGGTCAGTCATTTTTTTGCCCAAAATGCCCTCCAATTTTCATCTAAAAAACAGGAAAAATATGGGCCACAAAATCATTACTTGCCCACCAAGTCACTTTAATCCAATGGTAAAAAATGTGGCAGCAAATTGACATGTGATCTTTGGGCCTTGGAGAGCACGTCCCTCCTAACTAAAATGGGCTAAAAAAATGTCCAAATTTGGTTGGGAAGTAATGGAGTTGGTTTGGTTCAATTCCAATTACAATCTTCCATCCAATTTACCCCTTTTTAGCCCAATATTAGGAAAAATAGCTCGGGACTCCTAAAAATTCATTTCTTTTCATGATAAATTCCCATTTAATCTAAAAGAATGATCTGGAAATTTTGGAAATTTTTCACAACATCTAACTATTTATTTCACATTTTTCTCCGAAATTGGGCTCTTACCAATGGAATTTCGGAAGTAAATTTCCCATAAATTATTTCCTTCATTTAAATGCTTGGAAATAATTTTATAAATTCACATATATTCCCAAGGAATTTATTCATATTTTTTCTTCAATTATTGAGGCCATTACATAATTAAAATAATCATATTTCCTCAAATTTCACTATTTCCTCAAAAATAATTATTTTTGGAAAAAATTACCATAATTTATTTTGGGCCATTGTCACTCCCAAAACATCATAGGTATCTCAGAAACATATAATTTGGCCTTTTTCTATTTTTGGGGAATTTTTGGGAGTTTCTATAAAATTTCCAATTTTGCCCCTGGGAGTCCGGTATCACCAGCCCGGCTCCCTTCAGTGTTCAAATTTTGGGATGTGACAAAGAGCCATCCAATGGATTCTGATTTCATTCAAACAATATTGAAGCACATTCTAATGACCTAAATCTTGTTATTCCTAATGACTTCTTGTCTTTAAGATGCCTTGAACTTCACATGTTGAATTTTAATTATAACATGAATTGTTTTTCATAGGTTTTCTTATCGTATGCATATTGTGGTTAAGAGGCTTTCTTGTTACTTGGATATTGTTGTTGCTTTAGGTTATTTTGTAGGTGCACGTGGGATGCACATGATCATTTATTTAAGTGCATGTGAGAAACAAAAGATTTCTAACCCAAAGCAACTTTCACCAGCTTCTAATATTAGAGTATCTTCATGTGACTTCAAGGAATCTAGATCCTTTTCAGGATCTTGCTAGGGTCCAGAACAGAACATACATGATTCTTCTACTCAGTAAGTATTATTTTCAAATTGCTTTTGCAAATTCTAACTCTTCCCTTTTGATCCAGGTCAAGATTCGAGAACGAATCTTTTCAAAGAGGGAGAGAATGATAGCATACTGGGAGGCATTGAATATGGAGGTCATGAAGCCCAAATAGCACTCCTTCAGTTAGAAGCCCAACAAGCCCTCTAGAGTGTTCAAGGGATTCATAGCTCGAAATACTTACGTGGAGGAGGACATAGATCATCTCTTGGATGATGACATGGATACATACGAAGCTTAAAGTGACATATGGAAGGCCACCCGAAACCACCATGGCATATAAGTCATCAAAGTATGAACACCTGGACCTTGAGAAAGACAAAAGCGCATTCTAAGAGCCTAAAAGGAGATTTAAAGCCAATTCCTATGTAGTTAAAGGCCCAACACAGTTATATGTACCTGGAGGAGTCCATTAGAGCTATAATCTTTTAAATTGGGGCCCAAATGCATTGTATTATGGACCATAGGAGTTCTGGAATGTGATTCAATCATATTCAAGCCCAAATAAATGTCTTAAAGGCCCATACATGCTTATGGACATGAATAGCAATTATGAAGATCCATTTGGAAGGTCCAAGAAGATTCAAGAGTGATCTTACATGACATTAAATATGATTCTATTTATTTTATAGTTTCCTATTTTGTATTGATTGCTTCCTGAAGGTAAAGACTTACTTATTTTGTACTGCATTAATTAATAGAGAGTCAAATAAGATCCTTCTCATTAATAAAGGAGTCCTACTAAGTAGTGTGTGATCTAGATTATTCTATCTTGACTAGCAAGTTAGAGTATTCTAGAAAGTCTTTTGATTTTCCTAATTTTGTTGTATTCTCGCATCTATTTTTGAGGCATTTTATTTAGTTAGTGTTTTAGGTTCTAAAAACTTATATTGGGCTTTGAGGGCTTAGGTTATCAATTAGGGTTTTTAAAAGTCTTAGTTTATAGATAATTCAGTATGTACTCTTTTCAGGAGGAGATGATTTTTTGAATAATATGAGAATTTTATTTCTCTTTGTATGAGCCTTGCTTGCATCCTCATATTCTTGTGAGAATACTCGACAATATCGAGGGAGTGATCAACCTTGTGGTGTCTTCATGGCTAGGGTTGTAAGAGACAGGTTCTCTTAAGGTCCTACCTCGATCATCTGTTTACTTTCTTGTGTTTTGGGGTTACAAGAGGCAGGTTCTCTTGGAGTCTCATTCCATCCTATACTTGATTCTAGCCAGTCTGTACCCCCCTCATATCAGGCTATACAAGATGAAATGAATTCAATAATAGGAAATAAAAATTGAAAATTAGTAGACCTCCCACCTGGTTCTAAACCCATTGGTTATAAATGGATATTTAGAAGGAAATTAAAAGTAGGTAGATCTATAGATAAGTTTAAGGCTATGTTGATTGCTAAGGGCTTTAGACAAAAGGAAGGAATAGACTATCTTAATACATATGCACTGGCTGTAAGGATTTCCACAATTAGAGTGTTAACAGAATTTGCTTCCATATACAATCTTGTTATACATCAAATGGATGTTAAAACAACTTTTCCTTATAGAGTTGGAAGAAGAGGTGTATCTGATATAACCAGGAGGATTAAGGTGTGTAAGTTAATTGAGTCTCTTTATGGACTTAAGCAAGCACTAAGTAATGGCATAACAAATTTGATGAGGTAGTTCTAACAAATGGATATAAAATCAATGCATCTAACAAATATGTTTATAGTAAGTTTCATAATGGAAAGGTGGCATGATTTGTTTGTATATAAATGATGTTTTAATTTTTGGCACACAAGGAATCAGACAGACATCGAGATAGAACAGACATGTCTCTTACAAAGCTATGAAAACACCACAAGGTTGATCACTCTCTTAATACTGTCAAGTATTCTCACGAGAAGATGAGGATACAAGCAAGGCTCACACAAAGAGAAATAAAATTCTCATGTTAGTCAAAACCATCTCCCACTTGAAAATAGTACATACTGAATTATTTATAGACTAAGACTCTTAAAAACCCTAAACTAAAAACCCTAATTGATAAGCTAAGCGCTAAAAGCCCAATATAAGTTTTAGAGCCTGAAACACTAACTAAATAAAATGCATCAAAATAGATGCGAAAATACAACAAAAATAGGAAAATACCTTCTAGAATACTCTAACTTGCTAGTCAAGATAGAATAATCTAGATCACACACTAATAAGAAGGATCTTATTTGACTCTACTAATTAATGCAAAACAAAAAAAGTAAGTCTTTTCCTTCAAAAAGCAATCAATACAAAATAGGAAACTATAGAACAGGAAACCAATTAAAACTAATAGAATCCTCATCAATGCGATATAAGACCACTCTTGATGCTTCTTGGACCTTCCAAATCGACCTTCATAATTGTTATTCACATCCATAAGCATGTATGGGCCTTTTAGACATCCATTTAGGCAAATATGATTGAATCACATTCTGAAACTCCTATGGTCCATAACCCAATGCATTTGGGCCCCAATCTAAAACATTACAGTCCCAATGGACTCCTTCAAGCACATATAATTATGTTGGGCCTTTAATAACATATGAATTGATTTCAACTACTCCTTTTGGGCTCTTAGATGTGCTCTTGTCTTCCTCAAGGTCCAAGTGTCCATACTCCAATACTCACATGCCATAGTGACTTTCGGGGTTGCCTTCCATAATGCAAACGAAACAAGTTCTTGCTAATGGTAAAAAGGGGGCTTTGAATGTCGGGGCTGTTCTTATTTTACCGAAGGGTTTGAATTGGCTCCCCCTGATCGTATTTCGCCTGAGATAAAAGAAAAGATAGGTAATCTGTCTTTTCAAAACATTAAGCTCCATATGTGTCCATGTCATCATCGAAGCAATGATCCATGTCCTCCTCTAATGGAGGAGCATGGTGTGATCAGGAGCACAGGCAAGGAGCCCAAACAAATAAGTCCAACATTCCAAAAGATCCACTACAAGGCATTGGAGGCCCAATGACAAGAGCAGGGACCAAAGCTATGAAGGAGGCCCTAAATTGTCTAATAAGAGAGCTAAAAGAGCTAGAGCCCATTTATTTCGAAGAAGCACATTTTAATGAGCCTAAAAGGAGTCCAAAACTGGTGATCACATTGCTAGAAGCCCAACAAGATGATGTACAAGGCCCATGTGGGGTTCAGATTGAAGAATTCACTTAAAATACCATGTGACAAGCATGTGCCTTGGACAAGGGTCATAAGTGACGTCCAAGAATCTTCAAGAAGGATCAAGAAGGCCTCATTATGAATTGATTATGATTTAAATTCATTTTTTTGGTCAAGGAGTATTCTAGAAGATCATGTTTTGATCTACTTTCCTATTTTTAAATAGCAGACTTGTTCTTGAAGTTTAAGTTATTTCCTTTTATTTCCATGTAATAAATGGCGCCTCCCATAGTCAAATAATCATTAATGAGGCATCATCCCTAGCATTTATGTCTTAGGATGCTGATTCTAAAGTGTTCTATTGTTGCCTATGTATAGGCTACGTTTTTTGTAATTGAATTCAGATTTAGATGAATGAGAATTGAGTTTATCTCTCTCAGTGTGAGCTTTGCTTGCATCCTTATATTCTCGTGAGAATACTCGACAATATCAAGGGATTGATCAACCTTGTGGTGTCTTCATGGCTAAGGTTGTAAGAGACAGGTTCTCTTAAGGTCCTAACTAGATCAACCGTCCGTCCGTTACTTGATTCTAGCCGGTCCATACGTCCCCTCATATCAAGTGGTATCAGAGCTAAGATTTGCTAGCTTTCAAGTTCTATCCTTTTGGTGTTTTCATTTTTTTTTTGCTTTCTATATTGCTTCCGTTTCCCTTTCCTTTCCATTTTCCTCATTTTGTCTTCCTCCTTTCTTCCTTATTTCCATCCCTTTTATTATTTTCTTTTTCGTTTTTTTTTCCTTTTCATCTCCTTCCCACCCATTGTTTTCTTTGTTCATTTGACTTGCTTTGTTCTTTTGAGTAGCAAAAAAAAAAAATCATGAAAAAAAAGAAAAAAAAGTGCTGTTGTGTTGAAACAAAAAAAAAAAGCAAAAAAAAAAAGGCTACAGAATTGCTGGAAAAAAAATTCGAAAATTGAAAAAAAAAAAGGGGAAAGAGTTTCAGATTTTGGAGATTGCAACATAAAAGGCAAGTTTCCTAATTTGAAAGAGCTTCCAATGCAAGTCATAATTAATTTCCTAAATCTATATACTTGGGTGGTAAGACTCCTACTTTCCTATTTCTACTTTTCTTTATTTTATCTAGTTTCCTATTTTGATTTCCTTTCCTTTTCATATTACTTTCCTATTTTCTTTCTTCAAGTTTCCTTCTTTCTTTTGTTTCCTATTCCTTTTGCTTGCATCCTTATATTCTCGTGAGAATACTAGACAGTATCAAGGGATTGATCAACCTTGTGGTGTCTTCATGGCTAGGGTTGTAAGAGACAGGTTCTCTTAAGGTCCTACCTAGATCAACCATCCGTCCGTTACTTGATTCGAGCCGGTCCGTACGTCCCCTCATATCATCCTCTATATAAACATTTTGAGTTATAAATTCCTTAAATACTCTAGAGGGCTTGTAGGGCCTTTAACTGAATGAGTGCTATTTCGACTTCATGACCCTTATATTGAATGCCTCCTGGTATGCTATCAATAACATGGATATATGCAGAGCTTGACATGACATATGAAAGGCCCCAAAATCCACCACGGCATGTGAATCGTTGGAATATGAGCACTTGGATCTTGAGAAAAATAAGAGCACGTTTTAAGAGTCCAAAAGGAGCATTTGAACCCAATTCTAATGTTATTGAAGGCCCAACATCATATATGCATGGAGGAGTCTATTGGAGCTATAATCTTTTAAATTGGAGGCCAAATGCATTGTGTTATGAACCATGAGAGTTTCAGAACACGATTCAACCATATTCAAGCCCAAATGGAAGTCTAAAGGGCCTGTACATGCTTATGAACGTGAATAATATTTATGAAGATCTATCTGAAGGATCCAAGAAGATTCAAGAAGCATCACGAGTAATTTCATATGACATTAATTAGGATTCTATTTGCCTTAAGTAGTTTCCTAATTTAAACTTTTCTATTTTGTATTGATTGCTTTTTAAAGGCAAAGTACATTGCATTAAATAGTAGAGGGTCAGATAAGATCCTTCTCGTTAATAATGGAATCCTTCCAGATAGTGTGTGACCTAGATTATTCTATCTTGACTAGCAAGTTGGAGTATTCTAAAAGGTCTTTTGATTTTCTTAATTTTATTATATTTTCTCATCTATTTTTGATGTATTTTATTTAGTTGGTGTTTTAGGCACTAATAACTTATATTGGGCTTTTAGGGCTTAGGTTTTTTATACTATAGTTTTTAAGAGTCTTAGTTTATAACTAATTTATGTATACTCTTTTTAGAGGAGGGGATGATTTAAATGATTCATACTGTGACAATTTTATTTCTCTTTGTGTGAGCCTTACTTGCATCCTAGTATTCTCATAAGAATACTTGACAGTATCAAGAGAGTGATCAACCTAATGGTGTCTTTATGGCCAGAGTTGTAAGAGATAAGTTCTCTTAAGATTCTACCTCGATCATCCGCTCAGTTTCTTAGGATCTTATCCCATCCTATATGTGGTTCTAGTTGGTCTGTATGTCCCACAATATCACCAACTCTCAACTTCGTCATGGTGAAGCCCTTCAACGTTTAATTGTGTTCTTCTTGGGTAAACTTCGACACAGTAATGTTGAAGGCAATAAAAAAAACCAAAAAAAGAAAAAAATCGTTGCCTTCTTTCTTTCCTTTTTGCTTTGCAATTTAACTGTTACATCAACAGCTCTTTTCAACTTGAATTTTTCACACTACCTTGCTTTGAAAATTTGGAAATTAGAAGTCCTACTTGTGTTCCTAGAAAATCATCCATGTTTTTAAATGGTAGTTGGTTTTGGTTAATTCTCTCTTTAATGCTTTCAACTTGAAGTGAGTGATTTTATGCCTTGAAAGTAGTGCTATGTGTTTTTGAATTTTGAGAATGACCACTTGAGATGATAACCATGTTGACGGGTATATGGGCCTAAATTCTCTTGCCTGTGAGTGTCTGCTTAATTTTATGTCTCTCTAGAACTTCGTGAATATGATAGAGGCATTTGTTTCTAAACTCGTTTTACCTCTATACACAAGCCCAAATACTTAACCTTTGCTAACCATTTTGGACCACCCATCATTGAGTACATGCGTAGTTATAAAAAATGCTGTAAGTATCTTTCTTGAAAAACAATGGTGACTGCTTAAGTATTTTTCTTTAAAAAAAAAAGAAGAGAAAAAAATACAAAAAGAAGTGAAAAAGTGAAAAAAATAGTGAACAAAAATTTATTGTATAAGAACCTTAAAATCACCTTTAGAAAGATAGATATTGATTGCATGAAGAGAACAATTGAGATGCATGGTACTTTCCTTTTTCTTTTTCTCTTTCCATTCCATTCATTTCACTTGGCCTTCACTAATCATTACAACCCTCAAGCCCTCTTGATTCACAATTCATGGTTCTCTTATGGAGAGGTAGAATCATTACAAGTTTATGGCAGAGAATTAATTAAGCAGCTTTTAGAGTGAAATAATCTTGATCAAGTGAGCTATGAGCTAAACACTTACTCTTGAGAAAATCTCTTTTGCTCAATCTCTTAGTTTAAGCACTCATAGTAATTACTTTCTTGGCATTTCTTCATCCCACTTTTGTCGACTTCTTTAGAAGGTGGTTTAACTAACCCTCAGCTTTCATTTTTTGAATGATTTAGAAAGCTTTGCTCAGGAGTGCAAAGGTTTAAGTGTTGGATAGTTGATTTAACACTCTTTCTTGAGTTATTTCTAAAGTTCTTGAAGTGTTTTCACACACTTTTTGCCTATCATTGAGCCAATTCTTATCACTGTCTTTTTGCATTTAATTCATGCATTTTCAAGTGTTGTTAACGACTCTTAGCTGATTTTCATTTATCTTGGATCATAAGGAACTAGATATTATAAGAAATTATGTTAAAGTTATAGGTAAATAAAAGGATCTGGAGAACCAAAGAAGGAGTAAAAAATAAGTAAGTCTTTGCTTTCAAGAAGTAATCAATACAAAATAAAAAACTGTAAAATAGGAAACTAACTAAAACAAATAAAATCATAATTAATGCCATATAAGACCATATTTTATGCTTCTTAAATCTTCTTGGATCTTCCAAATGGATCTTCATAGATACTATCACGTTTATAAGCATTTATGAGCCTTTGAGACATCCATTTGGATTGTTGAGTCACGTTCTAAAACTCCCATGATCCATAACACAATGCATTTAGGCCCCAACTTTTGGGCCTTTAATAACATGAGAATTAACTTCAAATACTCTTTTTGGGCTCTTAGAATATGCTCTTGTCTTTCTCAAGATCCACATGTTCATATTCCAATGACTCATATGCATAGTGGCTTTCAGGGTGGCCTTTCATATGTCACATGAAGCTTTGCATGTGTCCATGTCATCATCTAAGCAATGATCCATGTCCTCCTCCATGGAAGCATTTTTGAGCTAAAAATCCCTTAAACACTCTGGAGGACTTGTTAGGCCTCTAACTGGATGGGTGTTTTTTGGGCTTCATGACCTTTATATTAAACACCTCCTAGTATACTATTAGTTTGTGTTTTTAAAACCCATTCTCATTTACCTCTTAATTACCATTCCCTTTGAATTCACTCATGCTTGAGTACCAGGCATGGTCTTCTATGACAAGGAGTATTCAACAAGAAAATTTACCAAATATTAACAGCCTGAACAAAATTAAAGGTATATGCTTACTATCTCTATTTTGAAAAATCTTGAATGAAGGCACGCACATTACGATCTTCCTTCAAATCATCATCCCTTCCAATGACTATATCATGCAGATTCCTTAGCCTACTTTCCATTTCCACATCCTCCATCAACATTCTCAATCCTTCTTCCAAATCCTTCACTCCAAGACCATTCAGCCTGATACCCACCTTCCACACTTGAACAATGTAAGCACAGTTCAGGAACTGATCACCTGCCATAGGATAACACAACATCTTCTTCTCAAACTGTATTGCCTCTGTCGCCGAATTCCACCCACAATGTGTGAGGTAACATGCCACAGACTTGTGTCTTAGAACCTTCATTTGTGGTGCCCATGAAACCACTCTTCCAATATGCCTTGAAACTCTTTCTTCAAACGCGTTTGGTAACCCTTCACGCCAAGCTTTCTTCAAAACCCAAAGGAAAGGCCTTCCTAATGCTTCAAGTGCCATCGCTAAACTTCTCAACTTTGCTTCACCAATTGGACTCACCCAACTCCCAAATGAGATGTACACTACAGAGTTAGGGTTTTGAGTATCTAGCCACCCCAAACAACTCTTATCTTCTTCCCAAAAACTTGGATTGTTGGTGTGTGTATGATTGAAAAGATGGCCTAGGGACAAAAGTGTCGTGGCAGAATTATCAAGTTTGGTTTCATCGGGGAAGGAATTCACAAGAAGCCATTTGAGACTTCTAGATCTCTCTAGAGTTCTTGTCCAAAATTTAAACCTTGCTTTCTTTGCAGCAACTGTTCCAATTAGCCATGGAAGATCTTCAGTGTCTAATATAGGCAATTGTGGTATAAAGCAAAATTTGCCTTCATGTTGTGGAAGACCTGGAGGCAAATATATCAAAATTGTTTCAAGTTAGATTCTTTCTGTGATTGCATCAATGACTAAAGAATATGAACTTTTGACTTATGATTGTCACGAATTGAATCATAATCAAATTGCTTTGGGCCATTTACCAATGTCAGTAATTGATGATTATACAATTTGAACAATTCAATTGAAATAAAATTCTTTATTTATTTATCATACAATTAGCAAGTTTTAAAACAGTAAACTGAGTTAGATCACAAATTAACTTTCTGGTCAAAAAAGAAAAAAAGGATCACAAATTAACAACTATATAAACCTGTTTCAGAAATGAGGCCACAGCGAACCATGTGAGGTATGGATGCAACCAATTTGTAAGTCGCAAACATGACAGGCCAAAACCCGGCAACAAAGATGCCACACTTTTCAGCAACTTGTATAGCCCAAGAAGCCAACAAGTCAACCACCGCACAAACCACCACGCCGCCCCCGCCTTGTTGAAGCTCCTGAATCAAACTCTTCAACTGAGAAGGCATAGTGTTCTCCATGGCTGATTCAATCCCAAAGAAATCCCCAGCAGTGTCCTCTTCCAATCCATCAGCTACAGCAACCCACTTGAAGCGATCGTGGTGATGATGATTCTCTTCATTATGAATCACAATCTGATTGTAGATGTACTGGGGAAGAACCATTATCGGCTCAAAGCCAAGGTTCAGTAACGCTATGGCCATCTTTTGCATGGGAGTTACATGTCCCTGTGCTGGATATGGCACCAGAATGATCCTTGGCTTCTCTGATTGCTTCATGTTTCCCGTCTCGGACAAGCAATCTTCAATCAGTTTTGGCTTAGTTTTGCTTGTAATTTGGTTTAGTCTAGTTGTTCCACGCTACCCTATATATACAAGTGAGGTTGCTGACTGAATGAATATAGAGGCTAGCTGTACGTACAATGTCTCTTTTATTAATTGGTTTATAGAAGAAGCTTCTTGTATAAAATAAGCACGTACACAAAGAGAGACCAGTCAACTTGCATGTGCCTAAATGAGTTATATTGAATTGCCAACATGCGCCACTGCCTAAATGAGTTGTACTATTATAATTTATTCGGTATTTTTATATTATATATTCTTCGTCCTTGTTACAAAACACGTTAACGATTTTACAATGATTATGAAATTTAGTTACTGTGTTAACTAATGCTTTTAAATTTCTAGAATTATTATTAATGAATGGAATTCATTATATAGAGAATAAGGAGTTATTCAGGAAGTATATATTTGGTTAATTAGAAATTAAAATATCAAAATAGAGTGCATTTACAAATAAGCATTAGATAATATAGAGCGAGCCATAAGACAAGAACCATGAAGGAGAATCTTATAAAAAAAGATGGAAGCAGGAAATATTAGGTAATATTTTAAAAGCCAGACTGGATTCACGTTGAATTGGAAATATTAGGATTTCACAATTTTTATAATACAGCCAGCAGTAAAAATGATCACACAATAAATAAATATTTAATAAAAATAATTATATGCATATAAAGTAATATATAGTAAATTCATAATAAGTCCAATTGTCAACATAATAACGTTACAATGATGGAGTTTTCAATGAAATGACAACGTATGGCTACTTTATGAAAGCATCATTTTTTTTAGTTTTATATGATCCACTTGTGTACTCCCTTTGTGGGTGGGTAAGGGATATGACTGAGGTATTTTGACTTTTTTTAATTGAAAATTTCTTGTGTCCAAATATTTTTACAAGAAAAGAGTTCACACCATCTTACCTATTATTTTATCCATTTTCCAACGTGGGTATGATGTCATTGGGAGCACGCTTACATTAATATATACGAACTAATGATTTTATTTGCCTATGTGTTTAGTTAAAAAAGTACTATTATTAATTTTCCGCGTCATCTCAACTTGGAAATGTCCGGTATGAACCCAAAGAAAAATGGAAATGAAAGCTTATTGATTGCACTGGCTTGTTCAAATTAAAAAGCTGCACGACACACCTTTTGTATGAAAGGAGCTTGAGCATACAACAGATATATGATAGTTAGTCGAATGAAAAGATCATTTGGTTCTTTTTAGGTATGATCTCATGTTAGATTTTTCTAAATGAAAAGATTATTATAGAAAAGTTAACTATTATTTGATCCCCAGCAAGACTTAAATTTGAAATAATTAATTATTGGATATTTTTTTTAAAAATTAAACTGTCCATATTATAATAAATTATATAAATTTTATTTTTACAATGGATTGTCTTAAGAAATTAATTATTGAATTTAACATATAAAAAATTAAATATACTTATATATGTTTGCGTTAATGTCCAGATATAGTGAATATAAATAATATATGACGATATAGTATGCGCAGTGTGATGATCTCCTCCCATATTTGTCTTTGATAATGATATATGTATATATATAGTGCCGAATAATGATTAAAGTGATGCTAATAAATTGTTTCTTCAGTACGGAAAGTAGGTATATGTTATTGTTGGGTTTTTGGACGTACATGAATGTGATATTCGGTATGCTTTTGCCTATACGAAGTCTGTTTACAAATATAAATACAGACTTATGGTTTAGAACAAATATATAGAGAGGAAGAGCTTTGGGGAGAAATTTTTATCAGGAAGAAAAAAGAGTAGTTAGACAACATTTTTTTCTCATCATGCACATACTCCCACTCCCTATAACTGTTCCTACCAAAGTTCAAAATGAAGATTGGGTATTCTAGTAATATCTATCCTAATCTTTCAGTAAATTAGACCCTAAGCTTCTTGGACTTGGGCCTAATCTGCCATTGGTGGATTAAGTTTTATTCCAATATCTCCCACTCACACTTAGTGGATTAGTGGTCGATAAACCTTATTGATAGGTAATAAAAAAATTAAACTAGGAAAAAATGCATACAGTGATACGAACCTGGGTCATTCTTCTCTAAAGAGCTTTAGGTTAAATCTAGGTTCCTAACAATTCACTTTATACTAAACAGGTTGTTTTCTTGTATATAAAAGTGGAACCAGAACTGGAATTCGAAACCAAAGATGAAATCAAACAAAATCAGAAATGACAGTGAGGATTCAAAATGCAAATTGTGATTTGGAGTCTTTTGAAGTAAATTAAAAAGGATAGATTCAGCCATTGCTTAGATCTCTCTAACCACAGATCAAGAACAACTATCTCACTAGATTAATTGCTTTGCTCTGTAGAAAGGGAAAATTAATTGACAAGAACACTTTGAGAAGCAAATCTGAATTTTCTAAGGATGACTACAACTGTGAATAGTCAGAATCAGTCAATCAAATTGAGAATTACAGAACAATAGTCTAAGAAATTCAAATTAGATGTACAATCAAACAGAAAATCCTTCATTCAACTGAACTAAAGGAAACAAAGCCACTTTCAAGTGTTCAATCAGATCCAAGATTCCAAAACTGAAAAACTAAATCAAACAGCTCTCAATCTAATCACAAATGTTCAACTGATATAAATGAATCTTAGAATTGAAAGTGAAAATCAGATATGAAAAGACTCCTTGTTCTCCATAAACTTAGGTTAGATTTACTGCTAGGGGAACTTGAAGATTCAACCAATCATCCTCTAATTAGCCACTAGCTCCATATGAATCAATGAGAGGACCATGAAAATAGATGAAGAATGAGAGGAAATAGACGAAAATGTTGAGAGAAAATTGAGGGGTAGAGTGAAAACAAAATCTGGAAATGTGGAAGTGTCTTATGGAAACTAGAAAATCTTCCTTTTAAATCAGATCAGATCTTTCTAACTGACTTGGCTCCCTCATCAAATGGAGAAGTGATGTCTATCACATCCCGAGAAAGTTTACTCGAATATAAGGAATTAAAAATTGGGATGAGGGCTAATGTAGAAACTAGATGGGGAGATGAAATAACTTTTGATGTGAAACCTTGATAAAATCCAGGCTGACATTTTTGTAATTATTAGTCTAGAAAGGACAAAACAGAAAATTTTGAGAAAATTCAAGAAAAATGGGAAAAATGCAAATTAGAGGTTTTAGAATCTCGGTTAAGGCCTGAAAGGTAGAATTTTATGAAAATAAATTATTAAAGAATTTTTTGTAAACAGAGCTTTTTCGAGAAAATATTGGGAAATCAGAGGAAAATAATTATTTTAATTAGTTAAAAGCCTCAATAATTCTGAGAAAAATATGGACAAATCATCTAAATATTTGTTTGAATTTATAAAATTGGTTTCAGGCCTTGAAAGCTTAAAGTTAATTTTAGAGAATTTATTTTTCTGCAGTGATACTGATTGAGGCCTAATCAGAGAAAATTCAAAATAAATACCTAGAGGTGGCAAAAAATTGTGAAAAATTCCTGTCTTACCTTCCTAGATTGATAATTACAAAAATTCCAACCTAGACTTTATTAAGGTTTCATATCAAAAGTTGTTTCATCTCCCCGTCTAGTTTCTACATTGGCCCTCATCCCAATTTTTAATCCCTTATGTTCAAGTGAAATTTCTTGGGATGTAACAATTGAATAAAAGTGTCACATCTCCTTTATTACTATATTATACATCATTTGAAACCATCATAACGTATTTTCTAACATTTACGAGTGAAAAATCTCAATTTCAAAACTTTGCATTCAGGTTTGTCTGTACACTATTTATCCAAATTTACGTTAACTTTGAAAATTCATAACTAAATCTATAAAAATAAAAAATAAGGTGATTCCAATTTTCATGTGAAGCTTGCTAAGAGTTCTTAAAATATAAAAAAAAAACTCATTAGCCTCAATTCCATCCAAAGAAAATTTGACAAAATACACTGTTTATATGGCCAATTTTCAAGTTTTCAGTATTTTAGCCTAAATTTGGAAGGGCATATAACTCTTAGCATAAAACTTCAAATTTGATGGTTTACCAATTGTTTTAAAGCTAAAAGTGAGTTCTATAATAAGTTTCATATCCAAATTCATCCATGTGCTCATTATTTTATGCGGCACAAGTTTGCCCCTAAGTTAGGCAATTTTATCCGCTAATCATTTTTTTCTTAGATTTTTATTTTCCTTTCCCTCCATCACTCATAATTCTAGCATCCTTGCTCGTTATACAAATATATATACATTGTGCAATATTATCCATAATCCATTACAAACTTAATATAAAGTTCATTATACATTATACAACATATCATAATGTTATGAAAATCATAAAACTCCACTATCTTAACACCATTTCTTTGCCTTGATCCATGGACAAGACATTCCCTATGTGAAACATAATTTAACATAGGATGAATGAGATTTCATAGAAATCTTGACATGGGGGGACATACGAACCGGCTAGAATCAAGTAACGAACGGACGGTTGATCTAGGTAGGACCTTAGGAGAACCTGTCTCTCACAACCCTAGCCATGAAGACACCACAAAGTTGACTAATCCCTTGATATTGTCAAGTATTCTCACGAGAATACAAGGATGCAAGCAAAGCTCACACAGAGAGAAATAAACTCAATTCTCATTCATCTAAATCTTAATTTTAAGTACAAAAACGCAACTTGTATATAGGCAACCATAGAACACTTTAAAATCACCATCTTAAGATATAAAAGCTAGGGATGATGCCTCATTAATGATTATTTGACTATGAGAGGCATCATTTTATTACATAGAAATAAAAGGAAATAACTTAAACTTCAAGAATAAGTCTGCTATTTGAAAATAGGAAACTGTAAAATAGGAAACTAATTAAAACAAACAGAGTCTTAATTAATGTCAATAATATCACTCTTGATGCTTCTTGAATCTTCTTGGACCTTCCAAATGGACCTTCATTGCTATTCACGTCCAAAAGCATAAATGGGCCTTTTAAACATTTATTTGGGCTTGAATGTGATTGAATCACGTTTTGGAATTCACATGGTCCATAACATAATGCATTTGAGCTCCAATTTAAAAGATTATAGCTCCAATAGACTCCTCCATGCATATATAATTGTGTTGGGCCTTCAACAACATGAAAATTGGCTTCAAATGCTCCTTTTGGTCTCTTAGAATGTGCTCTTATCTTTCTCAAAGTCTAAATGTTCATACTCTGATGACTTATATACCATGGTAGTTTTCGGGGCGACCTTCCATATGTCACGTTAAGCTTCATATGTATCCATGTCATCATCAAGGAATGATCCATGTCCTCCTCCACGTAAGTATTCTCAAGCTATAAATCCCTTGAACACTCTAGAGGGCTTGTTGGGCTTCTAACTGAAGGAGTGCTATTTGGGCTTCATGATCTCCATATTCAATGCCTCCTAGTATGCTATCAAACCTCAGTAACAATTGAATCATAATTATCATGTAAATCAAGCAAGTTATAATGTGATATGTTATTACACCTTAAGGTATAATCAAACTACATAAAATCGTACTTGACATCATGCTGGGAGAAGAACATCAACACTTCTACATTGATATAATTCTATGCATTTGGTCAAAGCACAAACCAAGGTTATCCAGTCAACCATAACCACAACATCAATTCCTCAATCCAAGCAAACAATATAATTACATTAAACAAGCAAGATAGACAATCAAATTATAATTCAATGCTACCTTTCAAGCTTAATAGGTTTCGGCCTCTTGAAGTAATTATCCTCCCCTTGTATCCTCTTCCCAAAACCAATTAACTCAAGCATAATATAAGCTACATTAACAACCAAACAATTTAAACATAACACTTATCTTTAACTTAACATTTTCCTCCTCTTTTTTTTTTTTAACAAAATAGTTCCTCCTTTAGAATTAATAATCTCTTAGCTCCTTCCTATACAATTTTTCATGAGGAATCCAAATATTCAATCAATTTTTCAAAAATCAAACTCCTTCCCCATGAAATTGGTTTGGCTGAATAGGGTGTTCAAGCTTCCAAAAATTCTATTTTTGATTCTAATAATTTTAAACACTTTCCAATAGTATATCCCTACCCAAAAATACATTTTAAATCCATTGAAATCATCAAATCAAAGTGAATCAAGCTCAGCATGAACAGTGCTTGGTTGAATTGAACGCTACAAAACCTTAACTTGGTTTATTCTAAAAATCAATCCATACACCACTTAACCATGCTTATTCAACTTGATCTTTAAGGTTTTTATCCTTCCCTAAATAGCACATGTTCAATCGAAAATTGGGCAGCAACTCACCTCAAAATTTCAACCCAAAACCCTAACTAAACTAGCTTGAAACTTAGGGATAGGAAAGCTTGAACATAACTTGATGCTTCCTTAATAATAAAAAAAAAAAGAATGATTCCTTGCCCAAATACCTCACAAATTTTGGTCTCCTTTGTTTGGACACAAAGTGGCAGCACCTCCCTCTATTTTTCTGATGTTCTAACATTTTTTTGGTGTTTTAGGGAGGGGTATTTATAGACAAACCAACCTGCCACTTCCTCCCCAGTTTGGACGCACAAAATGCCACAAAATAGGGTGAGTTGGTAGCCATCAAATGCAATATAACTTCAGATATATACAAGTGTCCATTATTAAAGTTTTCCAACAATTATCCCTTAATTTTGTATTTTATTTTAATTAAAAACAGTAGGGTCCAAAAGCTGCACGAAATTGGACCTTAATTGGGCTCAATGTGGGCCCCACAAATGGTTTAGTTTGGCCCAAAAAGACCCACAAACCAAATCACAATCCCAAACTATTTCAAAACTTTATCGGTTACTATTCACTAGTAACATTCTATAATTTTTTTCTAGACCTCCAAAAACTCATTTATCTCTATAGTAATTTACCTTTTAATATAAAAACATGATCTGAAAATTTTCATATTTTTTTGCCACCTCTAGGTATTTATTTTGAATTTTCTCCGATTAGGCCTCTATCGGCATCGCTACAGGAAAATAAATTCCCTAAAATTAATTTTTGAAACTAATTTTATAAATTCAAAAAAATATTTAGATGATTTTTTCATATTTTTTCTGAAATTATTGAGGCCCTTAACTAATTAAAATAATTATTTTCCTCTGATTTCCCAATAATTTTTTCGAAAAACCTCTGTTTACGGGAAAATTCTTTAATAATTTATTTTCATAATAATTCTACCTTTCAGGCTTCAACTGAAATTCTAAAACCTCTAATATGTATTTTTCCCATTTTTTGGGAATTTTCTAGAATTTTTTCAAAATTTCCCGTTTTATCCTTCCTAGACCGATAATTACGAAAATGCTAGCTTGGACCTTATTGAGGTTTTACATCAAAAGTTATTTCATCTCTCTGTCTAGTTTTTACATTGGCCTTATCCTAATTTTTAATTCTTTATGTTTGAGTGAAATTTCTTGGGATGTGACAATGTCAAGTAAAAACCCAATGATCCAGCACCATTCTTCTGGCTCTAGCTACTCTCAATCTCCTTCGCGCCCTTTTCCCTTTAAATTTTCATTCAATCGTGATATTCAGGGGCTGGAATTCATTTTCCATTCCATTCATTAAAGGAATCAGTTGTCCATTCCTCTGGAATTTCCTTCCCCTTTAGTAGTGTTCCTTCTACTTTTACAAAAATAGCCCTGGCACTTTATTTCTTCGACAACCAAGTCATGTCCTGAAGTGGAAAAGCAACAAAACATGGATTTAAATTATCCAAAATGTTAAACCACATTATTATCAGCAAAAAGCTTTATTTATCCACTTATTCCAGAATTATTAAGCATCCAATTCTCGCCAAAAATTCCCAATTTAATCCCAGTCTAATCATTGAATTCCATAGGATTTATCTAAATTCCAAAGGTAAATAAGAGATTATCAAATTGCCCCACACTACCTTTTTGCTCTCCTGGGCAAAACAATTGGAATCCAAATGAATACAAGAGTATATATTGCTGGAAAATGACAAAGAATATTGATTATGAACTAGCCAACTATTAGTCACCACCCTTAGGTAGCATTAATCAAGATAACCGAATGCAAAAGGAATGAAACAACAAACAATTAAACCAAGGAAAGATGGAACATGGGAAGATTTCCTCACAGGTTAATTCAATGCTCTCACTCGCAAGTGTTTAAGGGTTATTTCTCTCTTGATCATCTTAGCTTGACCTCTTCCGTAGGATTGTAAAAATCCTCCATCTCTACCATTAGTAACAAGTGAATCTGTGAATCTAAGGTTCTTTATAGGGCTGTAATGTTGGAGTTGGTCACATGGAAAAATGCATGAATAGAAATATAACAATGTAGTGCTATGCATGAATTTACATAGAGTCGATCACATACAACCACTGCTTAGCTCGGTGAAAACTGAAAATTTGAACTCAATACAAGCTTAATCAAATGATCCAAACAGCAATGATGAAGGCTTAGCTCCTTCTTACTTGATAGAACTCAACTGCTTAAGGTGAGCATCTTATTCTCACAGATTTTTTCAAGCTTTTCTAACATTTTTTCCTCTCTTTTCATAAGTTTTTTTTTAGTTCTCTTTCTTTTGTTCTTGACTTTTTCTGTTTTTTCTCCTCTTTTTTTTCCCTGATGTGGCACCATTGGAAGAATCAATACAAAACGTAATGGCAACAACAATTTAAACCAATCATCAAAACTTGAACAATTTAGATTGATTCATACACCGCACTAAATGGAATGCATGGAATGCATGGAATTTGGAAATGAAGGTTTCAAAGGGCCAGCAGGGGATATTATTAGTTGAGGTTTGTATTTAGTGAAAAATAGGTGTAGAACAAAATGCCCTTGTCATTTCCACAGGTTCAAATGTATTTATGGTTTGAATTAAGGATTTGGACAAATTCTGCAGAAAATCTTGCTAAGTGATATTCACACAATATAAGAATAATTAGGCCCAAATATCCTTCCAACTTGGCTTAGTTCCCATGTTCATTTACCAAGTAAAAATTACATGTGAATCAGACTTAATGCACCAAGCTCCCAATCATAATGCATATTTCACGAATGAAAACTAATGAATTAGCATAGCTCACATCAATGAATGCTCATCAAGATACAGCACAATATAGTTCCAGATTCAGGAAAATTCCAATGATTACCAAATCAAGCAGGAAGGAGTGTATGAAAATCATCAATCATTTTTTTTTTCAAATTCCAGAATTTGCATCCTCTTCCCCACACTTAAGATGAACATTATCCTCAGTGTGAAAAAGAAAGATAAGAAGTCAAACAGTAAATAAATGATAGAAAAACAGAAAAGAGAAAAGAAAAGAACAGTCCTATTATATTTTTTTTGAACTCAACTATCCTACCCCCACACTTGGTCAAAAATATAGTTCAAGGATGATGAAAGTCAAATAAACACAGACTAATGTATGTGAGGTAGGGAAGGAGACAGCCTGAAATTATATGGGATTGAAATTCTCTTTGTAGATTTTTAGTAAGTGGCCATTGACCTCAAAGGTTTTACCACTAGCTTCATCCACCAACTCGATCATGCCAAAATTATACACTCTAGTGACCAAATATGGTCCTTCCTATCTAGTGCTCAACTTTCTAGGTTTGAATGTAAATCGTGCCTTGTATAGCAGTACCTTATCCCCAAACTTGAAAGTTTTCCTTGAAATTTGCATGTCATGAATAATCTTTTTTTTCCCTCTTGTAAAGCCTTAACTCTTCAAGTTCCTGTAGCTGTAATAACCTTTCCATACCAGCAGAATCAAGATTAAGGTTGTGTGCTTTAATTGCCCAAAAAGACTTATGTTCAATCTCAATCGGTAAGTGACACTTTTAGCATAAGGGGACATGCCTATGGGGGTTTTAAATACAGTTCTATATGCCCACAGAGCGTCATCTAACCTAGTACTCCAATCCTTCTTAGATGGTTTAACTATCCTTTCCAACACCTTCTTAATTTTCCCATTACTTTGGGGATAATAAGGTGTGGATGTCTTGTGTGTCACCTCATATTTAGTGAACAACCCTTGCAACAACTTATTACAAAAATAAGTTCCATTGTCACTAACTATTGCTCCAGGGATGCCAAATCTAGAAAAGATATTATTTTTAAGAAATTTCGAAACAGTGGCAACATCATTCTTTTTAGTTATTATGGCCTCTACCCATCTTGAAAAGTAATCAATAGCAAGAAGAATATAAGTATAACCCATAAAAGAAGAGAAAGGGCCCATAAAATCAATGCCCCACACCTCAAATACTTCACAGATAAATCCATATTGTACTATGCTAATATTTGAGATTATTGGAGTTTTTAGTATGTTTTGTGAGTTAAATTGCACTAATCTTGGATATTCTGTGATTACATAATCTTACAATATTTTATATGATTTTTGCAGGATTAATGAGGAAAATTGCCAAATTTCATAATTAAGTAAAAAGGACCAGCTTAAGCTATGCGTTTTGGAGAAGGGGATTGAGAATCAGATTTAATAAAAAAATTTAAAGAAGAAGAAGAAGAAGAAGCTTCGTTCTCTCTGTCACCTCTCATCACTTAATCATCATCTTCACTTTAGAACCAGATATCCATCACACTTCCATCTTCCTGATCTTTTTCATCTCTGTCTCTCCTTATCTCGTTTCCTCCGTCATTTCCACCATGGCCGAAGCATTTTTTCGTCCTTTTGCAGTGCAGAATATGCGTTGCTGATCTCTCTCGTTCTTCCTGAAGATGGAACCTATGCCCGAGTCCTTGCTTTAATAGGGAGTTTCTTGTTTCTTCAGTTCTGGTCTGAAATTATAATGCGAATTGGACGTTGTTCATTTGATATTACTATTTTAGGATTGATTATGAATTATATTTCACTGGGACTTTAGAATCTGTTCGAGGATTAGTAGAGTAATGAATCTATCGCACATTCGAGTTGAAAGTGCCTTCTCTGTTATTGAGTAGAATCAGATTACAGTTTCTGTTCGAGTTGTTGCAGACTTTAAAATCAATTTGATTAATGTTCAAGTCAGTGCACAATTGTGATTGTCATAGAGATGCTTGATTTGTTGTGCGTCTGATTCTTAACCGCATGAGTATGCCTGTCCTTGGATTATTGCAGTTACGAAATCTAATTGACGATTGAATTAATAAGTCGTTAGTTCAGTCTTTTAATTCAGTTTCACTCCAACGTCATAATCGGACTAGGAAGGCAGAGCATGTTTCCTAGAGAACACTCTTCCACATTTGATATTCTATCACTTTTTCACTTCACACCATCTCATCCAGATAAATCAGGAAATTATAAGGATCTATTTTCTGTAATTATAAACCAGAAGATTAAACTAAATAATTGCTCTTTTGCTTGCAACTTTAATTTGTTAATTAGTGGATTAGGTAGGAATTAAGAGATAAAAAGACTCCTTTGTGAATCGACTTAGTTTAGGCTACTATATTATATTTTAGCTTGATTTAGTTTTTCTCTGAAGAGCCCCTATGACATGGTTTTTCACTACTAAATCTTTGACAAATATTACAATTCTTACAATATTCGTAAGAGTCTTTAAAGAGTAAGGGTTACAAACCAGCTTTTAATATTTTCCTAGCCTTCTTTTGTGCACTAAAATGTCCTCCACAAGTTTGAGAATGGTAAGCATACAGAATGTCTTGAAATTCTTCATTTGGCACACACCTTCATATCATTTGGTCACTGCACACTTTCCAAAGGATTGGAGGGTCCCAAATGATTCACTTTTAATCTTTTGCACCTAAAAATGTGACAACGAAGAAGGGATTAAATCAGCAACCAAAAAGTTGACAATGTGACAATACCAAGGTTCCATGAGAGATAACGTAGAAACAGAACAATCTTTAAACTCATCACAAATAAAATCTGAATCAATTACTCCCCTTATAGCCTCAGGTAGGAGACTTAGATGGTCAGCTACTACATTTTTGGCTCCAGGCTTGTCCTTCACATCAATATCAAATTCTTGGATCAACAACATCAACATTAGGAGTCTCGGTTTGGATTGTGGCTTGCTGAAAAGATACTTGATCGTGGAAATACTTGGTTTGAGCTTGTCTAGTGCAAAAACAATGGAGAAAAGCTCTTTTTCAGTTGTTTTGTAATTGGTTTCAGCTTTAACTAATCTTTATGAACATAAGCAATTACTTTAGAAACCTTACCATCCTTTTGTCCCAAAACCTTAATTAAAGGCATCACAACACAATTCAAATGGTAAATCTCAATTAGGACAAGTCAAAATGGGTGGAGAAGTCAATCTGGATTTGATCTCATCAATAGACACCTTACATTTATCATTAAAATCAAAGACAACATCTTTTTGCAGCAATTTATACGTTAGAAAAGCTACCCTACTAAAAGTCCTTTATAAACCTTCTATAAAGTCCAACATTGCCTAAAAAGGATCTAAGTTCCTTTAAATTTGTTGGACAAGGCAGAGATCAAATCACGTCAATTTTTGCTTTGTCTATCCCCTTTTCAGAATAAGGTGACCAAGAACTATACCTTGCTTGACCATAAAGAGACACTTCTCAAAATTCAAAATAAGGTTCTTTTCAACACATTTGGATAAAGCTTTTTTCAAATTCACTAAACATTCATCAATATCATTCTCATAGATAGTAAAATCATCCATAAACACTTTTAGTCTTGAGGTGTAATGGGAATCTGAAAATAGCCATTAAAGCCATCAAGAAAACAGTAGTAAGATTTACAAGCCAATCTTTCAAGCATTTGGTATAAAGGGTAGGGGAAAATGATCCTTCACTGTAGAATCATTATTAAGCCTCCTATAATCAATACAAACATGCCAAAAATTATGTATTCTAATAGGAATTAATTCATTTTTTCTCATTTGTAATCATAGTGATCTCATTTTTTGGTGCAAACCCATAACCAATATGAAATATACTTACCCCAAGAAAGCTAAACAAAGGTCAGGTGATATTAGGGGACGCATGAACTAGCTAGAATCAAGTAACAAATAGACAATTGACCAAGATATGACCTTAAGAAAACCTGTCCCTTACAATCGTAGCCATGAAGATACCACAAGGTTGATCAATCCCTTGATACTGTTGAGTATTCTTATGAGAATATGAGGATGCAAGCAAAGCTCATCCAAGAGAAATAAAATTCTCCATGTTATTAATCATTCAAATCATCTCTCTCCCTTTGAAAAGAGTACACATGGAATTATTTATAAACTAAGGCTCTTGAAAACATTAGTATCAAAACCCTAATTAGTAACAAAAGCCCATTATAAGCTATTAGAGCCTAAAAGACTAACTAAATAAAATACATTAAAAATTGATGCGAAAATACAATAAAATGAGAAAAATCAAAAGACCTTATAGAATACTCTAACATGCTAGTCAAGATAGAATACTCTAGATCACACACTACCTAAGAGGATCCCATAATTAATGAGAAGAATTTTATTTGACTTTACCAAGTCTTTGCATTTGAGAAGCAATCAATATAAAATAGAAAACTGTAAAATAGAAAACTAATTAAAACAAAATATAATCCTATTTAATGTCATATAAGATCACTCTTTATACAAAAGTGTGTAAACTATAAAAACGAGTCAAGATAGATGGGCCCATGCTAGCACTTCGGCATAATAACTCTATCAAAGATGATCCTATTACAAGAATAGCTTCAGGTACGCCAGTTACAATTTTGACTGCCCAATAACTTATTTGGTCCCAAGGTAAATGTCAAGTATTTTCATGAGAATACAAAGTTGCAAGCAAAGCTCAAAGAGAAAGAAACTCAATTCTCATTCATCTAAGTCTGAAATTTAATTACAAAAACATAGCCTATATATAAACAACTATAGAACACTCTAGAATGAGCATCTTAAGACATAAATACTAGGGATGATGCCTCATTAATGATATTTGACTATGGGAGGCGCCATTTATTATTTAGAAGTAAAAGAAAATAACTTAAACTTCAAGAACAGTCTACTATTTGAAAATAAGAAACTAGATCATAACATGATCTTCTAGAACAATCATTGACCAAAAAGGCCTTATTCAAAGCAAATAAAGAAAAGAAAACTTCTTAAAAATAAATTTAAATCATAATTAATTCATAAATGATGCCTTCTTGACCTTCTTGAATGTTCTTGGACCTTTCAAATGGATCTTCATAAATGCTATTCATGTCCATAAGCATCTATGGGCCTTTTAGACAACATTTAGGCTGGAATATGGTTTAATCACATTTTGAAACTTTTATGGTCCATAACACAACGCATTTGGACTCTTCCATGCACATATAATTGTATTGGACCTTTAATAACATAGGAATTGGCTTCAAATGCTCCTTTTGTGCTCTTAGAATGTGCTCATGTCTTTGTCAATGTCTAAGTGTTCATACTTCAATGACTAACATGCAATGGTGGCTTTCGGGGTGGCCTTTCACATGTCATGTCAAGCTCTGCATGTGTCCATATCATCATCCAAAGAATTATCCATGTCCTCCTCCATGTAAGTATTCTTGAGTTATAAATTCCTTGAATACTCTGTAGGGCTTGTTGGGCCTCTAACTAAATGAGTGCTATTTGGGTTTCATGAGCTTCATATTAAATGCCTCTTGGTATACTATCATTCCCTCCCTCTTCGAAAAGATTTGTCTTCGAATCTTGACTTGGATCAAAAGGGAAGAGATTAGAGTTTCCAAAAATAATATGAACACAAAACTTACCAAATGGAGGAATCTTGTAAGTGAAATCATAGGTTTGTTTAAGATCTTGAGAGTGATATTGATTTCTTAGATTTATTTGAGGAGACTTGAATTTAGAAAATTGTTGAAACTTGCTTTGGGTTAAAAATCTTTTCATTATAACATGTACCCAAATATAAATGATTATTTGAAACCTATAACACCTTCTTTATTATCCCATTATACGTTAATTGGAACAATTATAACATGTTTCCAAATGTTTATGGGTGAAAATTTTTAGTTTCAAAATTTCACATTTAATCCTGTCTGTACACTGTTCATCCAAATTTGAGCCGACTTTGAAAATTCATAACTAATTCTAAAAAAATCGAAACGAGATGGTTCTAATTTTCATATGAAGCAACTTGCTAAGAGTTCTATAGATAAAAGATATTCATTGGACTTAAGTGCATCCAGATCAGCACCATAAAATTTGAAAAGTTGCATTGTTCATATGGTCAATTTTTGAATTTTTAGGATTTTAGCCCAACTTTGAAAGGGCATAACTCTTAGCCCACATATTCAAATTTGATGATTTACCACTTGATTTAAAGCTAAAAATGAGATCTATTTGGTTGTAAAATCTCAGGTCTATATTCTATCATTTGCTTATTATTTTATGTGTTACCATTTTAACTCTGATGTAGGAAATTTTATCCCCTAATTACCTCTTTCTTAAATTTTGTTTCCCTTTTTCCTTTTTCCTTATCCTTGTGACATTCTACCACTCAATGTTTCAACATTGAGTTCTATAAGGATATTCATTACAACTTAATATAAAGTTCATTAAAGCATTATATAACTTTCCAAAATATCATGAGTTCTATATTGCTCCTTCATCCCAAAACCATTTCCTTGCCCTTGCCATCGAATGAACCATTCCCTTTTTGGTACATAAATTAACATAGGAGGAGTGAGATTTCAAAGGAATCCCAGTAGCACTTGAATTACAATTATCATGCAAATCAAGCAAGTTACAATGTGACATGTTATAACTTCAAGACATCCTCAAGCCATATAAAATCATATCCAACAATATGCTAGGAGAGGAACATTAACACTTCCATATTAACACAATTCAATGCATTTGACCAAAGCATAAACCAGGGGTATCCAACCAACCCAAGTCACAATACAAGTTCCTCAATCTAAGCAAACAACAACTCACATTAAATAAGCAAGATATACAATCGAATTATAATTCAAAGCTACTTTTTATCACTTGATTAATTTGGTTTCCTTAAGGGACAATGATCCTCCTTAACTCCTCCTTACAAAGTCTATTAAATCAAGCATAAACATAGGTCACATTAATAGCAAAACCATTTAAACATAACACTTTATCTTTAACTTAACAATTTCTCCCTTTTTCTTGGATTTTTAACAAAATAATTCTTCCTTTAGGATCAATAACCTCATGACTCATTCTTACACAATTTTTCATGAGCAATTCAAATATAGAATCATATTTTTGAAAATCAAACTTCTTCCCCATGAATTCATCTTGGCCGAACAAGGGGTATAATCTTTCAAAAATTTCATTTTTGATTCCAATGATTTTAAACACTTTTCAATAGTATACCTCTACACAAAAGCATGTTTTAAACCCATTAGAATCATCAAATTAAGCTAAAACAATTTCCTCTAGCAAGAACATCCCTTGGTCGAATTAAGCATATAGATCCCTAGGCGTATTTTCTTCTAAAAACCAATCGATACACCACTTAATCTTGCTTATTCTACTTGACATTTAAGGTTTCTATCCTTTCCTAAACCTTCCATGATTAGACTGAAATGGGACAGCCTCTAGCCTTAGAATTTCAAGCCAAAACTCTAACTAAACTAGCTTTAAATTTAGGGATAAGAGGGCTTAAGCATACCTTGATGTTTCCTTGATGTAAGTTAAATGATTCTTTGTCCAAAGCGCTCCAAATTTTGGGTCCTTAAGGTCTGAAGCTACAGTGGCAGCACCTCCCCTCTTTTTCCAATCTTTCTAAACATTTCTTTGTATTTTCAAGAGGGGTATATATAAAAAATTGCAATATGCCTTCTCTCCCCCTTACTTGGCTGAAAATTGCCACCTCATGGGAGTATGTGGCAGCCATCAAATGCAAAAGAAATTTAGATTTGAACAATGGCACAATTCTAGAGTTTTCTAAGCATTTATCCCTTAATTTTGCATTTGTTTTAATTAATTTTGTGGAGTGGCCAGAAAACAACAAAATTGGGCTCTTATTGGGCCCCACAAATGGCTTGGGCTGGTCCAAAAAGTTGGCCCACATCTCAAAGCAAAATCTCAAACCACTTTGAAACTTTATCGGTTACTATTCACTAGTAACATTCTATAATTTTTTCAGACTCTAAAAATTTATTTCTCTTCATGATAATTCACCTTTTAACATAAAAATATGATCTGAAATTTTTCATAATTTTTCACCACCTCTAAATATTTATTTTGAATTTTCTCCGATTAGGCCTTTATTAGTATCAGTGCGGGAAAATAAATTCCCTAAAATTAATTCCTGAGTTTCCAAGGTTTAAAACCAAATTTATAAATTCAAATAAATATTTAGATGATTTATATATCTTGTTTTCAAATTTTTTGAGGCCTCTAACTAATTAAAATAATTATTTTTCTCCTAATTTTCTAATATTTTCTGGAAAAACCTTTGTTGATAATTCACCTTTTAATATAAGAATATGATTCAGAAATTTTCATAATTTTTCACTAACTCTAGATATTTATTTTGAATTTTTTCTAATTAGGCCTTTATCAGTGTCGATGCAGAAAAATAAATTCCCTAAACTTAATTCCTGAGTTTCCAAGGCCTAAAACCAAATTTATAAATTCAAATAAATATTTAGATGATCTATTCATCCTTTTAAATTTATTGAGGCCTCTAACTAATTAAAATAATTATTTTTCTCCTCTTTTTCTAATATTTTCCCAAAAACCTCCGTTTACGAGAAATTTTGTAACAGTTTATCTTCATAGTAATTTCACTTTTCGGGCCTCAACCGAGTTTCCAATATTGTTGCTTAAAAGAGATATATGTTCAATGCTTCCTAAGGATAAGAACCCATCAGGTGGCTCTTTGGGGAACAAATCTCCTAATACCTACAATTCACCAAAAATACATACAAAAGAATGATTAGGATTGTTAGTAATCGAAGAAATATCTTTGGAATCATTCTCAACCCTACTTTTCTCACAATTCTTTTCATCGTTCTTTTCATTCAACTCAGTATCCTTGGAATCACTCTCAACTATATATGTTCAATGCTTTCTTTTCATTATTTTGACGACACTGAGATACTTCTTCACTTGTTCTTTACTCAAGCTCTCTTCTTTTTCATAATTATCCACAACACTAGAGTTAATGTGACTTGAATTGTATGTGGACATGACATCTTTCTCTTGATTGTTCTTCTTTGAAGAGGAGCATTGTCTTCCCTGAGCCTTTCTTTTGAGTTCTTTCCCATGCTTGCTAAGTAGAGAAACCAAATCAGAAATCTCTATGAAGCTACACATTTTTGCAACACGTGCTAATCTAGGATTAAGCCCACATATAAAACAATCCATGGTGGCTTCTGGAGTCTCCTTTATCCTAGCCCTAGTCCCATTGTTTCAACTCCTACAATCTTCTATATAAATCTCTTTTAATCTTGAAGTTGTGCTTAGACTTCAACTAGTCTACTTCAGTATTTAGCATTTGAACTTCTTTTAGGAAAGATTTGAGATCTTCCCCAAGTTCTTTGTGACCATACTTTTTTTTTTTGTGCCTGAAAGATTAGAAATAGAGAGAAAATAGACCTCACCACTGTACTCACATGTATCACTCAAAATAATTTATTTCACTCATGTTTCACTCAAATTTGGCTTTTAAATTGATATAAAACACTCTTGCCTTTTATCACTCAAGCTTACCTGCTATAATATTCTTGCTTGAAACTCAATAAAATCAAGAGACAATGTTAGTTTGCAGTGGCCTTCACAACCATAAATTGTAGAAGTTATGATAGACAAGAAAAGAATATGGGATGAATGGAGGGAGTGAAGACAAATGCAAAAGAAAAGCATATGATGAAAAAAATATGGATAAGAAAGGGGAAAAAACGTAGACAAAAATATCAGAAACTTTATGAACACAAATATGAGTATGGAAAGAAAGGAAAGTTGAAACAAAGAAATTAGGAAAAGTATTACTACTACCACCTTGAGAGCATGTTAGGAAAGTGAGTACCTTACAAGAAAATAACTCAAATTAAGCAAATAGTATGAAAAAGGAAGGAAAAAGAAATAAGAAACAAAAGAAAGAAGGAAACTTGAAGAAAAAGAATACAAAAGTAGTATGAAAAGAAAAGGAATTCAAAATAGGAAACTAGATAAAATAAAGAAAAGTAGAAATAGGCAAGTAGGAGTCTTACAATCCAAGCATAAAGATTTAAGAAATTAATTGTGACTTGCAATGGCAGCTCTTTTAAAATAGGAAACTTGCCTCTTATGTTGCAATCTCCAAAACTGGAAACTCTTAACTTTTTTTTTAATTTCAAATTTATTTTTTTTCCAGCAATTCTGCAGCCCTTAGGACACAACTGCACTTTTTTTCTCCTTTTTTTTTGCATGATTTTTGTTGTTGTTTTTCTTTGCTCTACACAACTGGACCATTTTTTGCACAATTTTTTTTACTACTCAAAAGAACAACAGCAAGTCAAATGAACATAAACAATGGGTGGGAAAAAGATGAAAAGGAAAAACAGAAACAGAAGGGAAGAAAGAAGGAAGATAGAACAAGGAGAATGGAAACGAAAAGAAGACGGAAGTAATAAAGAAAGAAAAAAAATGAAAACACGTAAAAGATAGAGCTTGAAATCTAGCAAACCTTAGCTCTGATACCACTTGTATGGGAGCGACATACTGACCAGCTAGAATCAAGTAACAAACAGATGGTTGATCTAGGTAGAACCTTATAAGAACCTGTCTCTTACAACCCTAGCCACGAAGACATTACAAGGTTGATCAATCCCTTGATACTGTCAATTATTCTCACGAGAATACAAGGATGCAAGTAAAGCTCACACAGAAAGAAATAAACTCTATTCTCATTCATCTAAGTCTGAAATTTAATTGCAAAATCATAGCCTATCTATAGACAATTATACAACACTCTAGAGTCAGCATCTTAAGACATAAATACTAGAAATGATGCCTCATTAATGATTATTTGACTATGGAAGGCACCATTTATTACATAGAAATAAAAGGAAATAACTTAAACTTGAGAACAAATTTGCTATTTGAAAATAAGAAACTAGATCATAACATGATCTTTTAGAACAATCCTTGATCAAAAGGCCTTATTCAAAGCAAATAAAGAAAAGGAAACTTCTTTAAAATAAATTTAAATCATAATTAATTCATAAATGATGCCTTCTTGACCTTCTTGAATGTTCATGGACCCTTCAAATGGATCTTCATAAATGCTATTCACGTCCATAAGCATGTATTGGCCTTTTAGACATCCATTTGGGCTTGAATATGGTTTAATCACATTCTAAAACTCTCATGGTCCATAACACAATGCATTTGGGCCCCAATTTAAAAGGTTATAACTCCAATGGACTCTTCTATGCACATATTATTGTGTTGGACCTTTAATAACATAGGAATTGGCTTCAAATGCTCCTTTTGTGCTCTTAGAATGTGCTTTTGTCTTTGTCAAGGTCCAAGTGTTTATACTCCAATGACTAACATGCCATGGTGGCTTTCGGGGTGGCCTTCCACATGTCACATTGAGCTCCACATGTGTCCATGTCATCATCCAAGGATGATCCATGTCCTCCTCCATGTAGGTGTTCTAAGTTATAAATTCCTTGAATACTCTGGAGGGCTTGTGGCCTCTAATTGAAAGAGTGCTATTTGCGCTTCATGAGCTTCATATTGAATGCCTCCTGATATGCTATCAATATGTCCATATGACCCTTCATGCACTGATCCATGTCATCCTCCATGTAAGTATTATCAATCTAGAGATGTACTTTGGATGGCTTGTTGGACTTTAGGACCTCTATATGGAATGCTATCATCTGGTGATCTACTTGAACCCTTGAGCATGGAAGAACAAGGACTCAAAGTGTTACCACAAGGTTGATCAAGCCTTCATAAATTTGTTAGTTCAATGAAGAACCCTAGAGAGAGCCCATTCTCAAATCTGGAAGTACAAAATGCAAATTTTCATTTCTCAAAATCAAGTTTGAATACAAAATGAGGGGTTCAAAGTGTTTTAAAAAGATACATTGAAATCTGACCCTAAAGCATTTAATGCAACCTAGAGACTCACAATATTAGATACTAACTTAAAAGAAATCAGAAAGGCTTAATACAACTCGAAACTAAAAAGTCAAATATACCAATTAATTAGTAATTTTCGCACAATACAATTAGCAAAATATAATCATCACATTAAGCCCAAAATGTGATAATTTAGGCCCAAATGAGTTTTCCCATGTATAACACTTGGTCCAAGCCTTTCAAATTGAAGTCTTCAAGCCCAAAATATGTTCAACAACACTATTTTCAATCTGATTTGATGCTCCAATTGCCTTTTTTTTTTTGCCAATATCTTTTGTACTATTCCATTTAATGCTTCCTTAATTTTTTTAGCTCTTGCTCTTGTGATTGGTCCACTTGGAATTTGCAAAGGATTGCCATTTGTTTTGCCAATGTCTTTTGTACTAGCCCATTTAATGCTTCCTTCATTCTTTTAGCTCTTGCTCTTCTGATTGGTCCACTTGGAATTTGCAAAGGATTGCCATTTGTTTTGCCAATGTCTTTTGTACTAGCCCATTTAATGCTTCCTTCATTCTTTTAGCTCTTGCTCTTATGATTGGTCCACTTGGAATTTGCAAAGGATCATTTGAAGTTGAAGAGTTAGCTTACTGAATCATATCATTCCCTCTCTCCTTAAGAGGATTCATCCTCGAATCTTCTCTTATGTCAAAGCGAGATAAATCAGTCACATTAAAAGTAGCATTAACATTATATTCACCAGATAGATCAATCTTGCAGAATTATAATTGATTCTTTCAAGCACTTGAAATGGACCATCTCCTCTTGGAGCTGGATATCTTTCTTTTCTCATATGCACCCACACCCAATCACCAGGTTCAAACAGAACATGCCTTCTTCCTTTGTTGATTCTTCCTTTCAATTCACTGTTTCACATGCTCATGGAGTTGCTTCACTATTTCAGCTTTTTCCCCCCTCATATTTATGGTCCATACACTATTTTAAAAGGAGAATAATTAGTGGATGAATGCATACTCCTATTATATGTAAATTCAATGAATGGCAAGCAATCTTCCCAATTTTTCAAATTCTGTTGAACCACAATCCTAAGTAATTGGGACAAAGTTCTATTAACTTTAGTTTGTCCATGTGGCAGTTTGTGGATGACAAGCAGTAGAAAACAACAATTTAGTGCCAAGCTTTCTCCACAAAACTCTCTAAAAATAACTCAAAATTTTTGTATCCTTATTAGAAATAATGCTTTTAGGAACACCATGAAGTCTCACAATTTCTTTAAGGGTTAAAGGTGATACGATACAGTAAGCTAACTCTTTAACTTCCAATTATCCATTGCAAATCCTAACTGGACCAATCCTAAGAACAAGAACTAAAAGAATTAAGGAAGCTTTGAGTGCGCTAGTGCAAGACACCTTGATAATGCAAATGGCATTTGTTGAAGTATCAAATGTGGATGAAAATGCTGAGGATGTCACTAACATCATTTGGGCTGAAAATGGAGCTGCTGATCATATCTTGGGCTTGGAGACTTCACTTTAAGGAGTTTAGATCAGGTACAACACATGAAAAGGCTCATTTGGGCCTAATTAATAATATTTTGGGCTTAATATGCTTATTCTCCAAACAATTTCAAGTATGCAGATAAAAGAAATTTAGAGTACAAGGTGGAAGAAACAACCGCAGCCCTATGGAGGATGGAAGTTCTCATGATACAACTTAAGTAATTTCAAGTATACTTTGGTGACTATATAAGACCCATCCCACTTGGTTTTCAATTTTCCATGTTTAAACTTAAACTTAGCCTTGAATAGCATAACTTTATCACCCATATGAATTGCTTCCTCAAAATTCCTTTGTCACCAATGATTTTCATCTTCTCCTTATAGATTCTAGAGCTCTCATATGCTTCCATTTGAATCTCTTCTAGCTCTTGCAGTTGTTATTTCCTTTTCATTGCAGTAGCTTCAAAATCCAAATTACATGTCTTAATTGCCTAGTAAGCTCTAGTTCAACCCGTAGATGATAAGCTTTTCCATAGACTACTCGATAGGGTGACATTCCTATGGGTGTCTTACATGCAATTCTATAGGCCCACAGAGCTTCTACTAACTTAGTGCTCTAGTCCTTTCTTGATGGTTTGACTATTTTCTCCAAAATCTGTTTGATTTCTCTATTGGACACCTCAATTTGACCATTAGTTTGGGGGTGATATGTTGTGGACATCTTGTGAGTCACCCCAAATTTAGAGAATAGACTATTTAAGAGTTTGTTGCAAAAATGTGTCCCATGGTCATTGATTAACCTTAGGGACTCCAAACCGTGTGAAGATAGTGACTTTATGAATCCTAAAACTATGACTGCATCATCTTTCTTTGTGGGAATGGCTTCAATCCATCGCGAGGCATTGCTTTGAATTTAGGTTTGATGATACAAGAGGGAAGTTCGGTAAAAGCCACAGGAAGAATTGCTCAGATACTAGTAAGTAAGGCTTACTTGGGTCGTGTTATAAATGCCCTGGCTAAACACATATTGATGGTTGAGAAGAAATTTCAGCTTCTGAATCTCAATTAATTGAATCTCCTGCTCCCGATATCATATCGAGACATTCTGTATATGAGCCTCTTCAAACAAGACTTATTGCTATTGATATCTAGAAGAAGGAGGAAATAGACCCATGAAATTTATACCCCATACATCAAAAATCTCACAAAAGAGGATAGCGCATTGAGGGATCTCATGTCTTTTAGTGTTACCTCCAAACCTTTGGCACTTGTCACAACTTTTACAAAAGTAATAAGCATCCTTAAAGAGGATAGGCCAATAAAATCCATGTTCTAAAATCTTATCAATCTTATAATGGCTTGTATCAGCACCGCTTCACTATCCGTACTCTGGAACAGGGAAGAAAGCCCAAACTTCAAGCCCTCTAGGGGGATCCGACAAGGTGACCCCCTGAGCCCTTATATCTTTGTGCTTTGTATGGAGCGACTAAGCCATACTATCAGAGCTGAATGCTTAGCCAAGAGATGGAAACCACTCAGATTTGTAAGCAATGGACCGGTAGTCTCACATCTATTTTTCGCTGATGATCTAATTCTCTTCACAGATGGAGGAAATCAAATGGGTTTTAGGGAAGTTTTGCAAGGTGTCGGGCCACAGAGTAAACTTGGCAAAGTCTAAGATTTTTTGCTCTAAACATATCCACATTAACCATGCAAATGAACTTAGTCAGAGTCCTGGTATTGGGCTGACATCTGATTTAGGGAAGTGCCTAGGAGTACCCTTACTTCATAAAAGGGTTACTAAGGAGACTTTTAACCAGTTGATACAGAAAACTAAAAGAAAACTATCCTTGTGGAAATGTAGACACCTTACTATGGCAGGGAGGTCAGTCCTTATCAAATCTGTTCTATCAGCTCTACCAAGCTATCAAATACAGTCTCAAATGCTTCCAAAAGGGACCATTCAAGAGCACAAAAAAATTAGCAGGTGATTTCTCTGGTCACAAGATGAAAAAGCATAAGGAAACTACACCTTATATCTTGGGAGACGGTTACAAAACAGAAAAAAGCCGGCGGCCTGGGTCTAAAGAATCTGGTGAAACAAAATCAAGCTTTCACTCTTAAACTATGCTGGGGGTTATTGATGAAGAAAGATGCTTTATGGGTACAAATATTGAAGGCAAAATATGGTTGCGGTACTGCTGATATGCCAAATGTTAATAAGAAAAAGACAAAGTCAAGAACATGGCAAGCTATCCGAGGTGCTTGGGATTGTTTTGTTTTTGGGTTGGGGAAGAAAATTCATAATGGCCAAAACACAGTGTTCTGGGTAGACCTATGGGCACCACTGGCTAGACCCCTGATCTCCTATGTAGGTGACCCAAGGGGAATCAATATATCTGAAAAGGTTAGTGAACATGTTACTGTCACTAGATATTGCGATACCTCCAGATGGCTGGGAAATCTACCTTGGTGGGTCATAAATATCATAAGAAGGGTGAAACCCCCAAGTCCTGGCCATGAAGATAGCTTTCAGTGGAGACCGACTCTAGATGGGGCCTTTTCTGTTAACTCTGCTTATAAATTCTTGATGAAGGAAGAGGCAATAGCAGATCAATCCATTTACAACCATATTTGGAAGTAGCAGATCCCTGAGAAAGTCAAAATTTTCATGTGGCAATTATCTCATGAGAGAGTACTCACAAATTCACTAAGAGCTCAATGGGGTCTATCCAATTCGAGTCAATGCCCTTTTCTATGTAAGAGTGAGGAGAGCATTTTACATACACTAAGAGACTGTGAGAGAGCTAGAAACTTTTGGAGTCAAATGTTATTAACTAACCATACTTCTAGTTTCTTTTCTGGTAATTTGCAGGTATGGCTCAAGTGGAACACTCGAAATAACCTGGGGAAAAAAATCTCTTTGCACCAATCCTTGGAACAGAGTTTTTAGTTTGGGTTGCTGGATTCTATGGACTTCTAGATGCCAATATGTCTTCGAAGGAACCATGCGATCTACGGTGGATCTTATGCACCAATGCTCTTATCTCATCATGGAACAAGTGACAAACAATGAGCTCTATCATCAAGTTGATGTTGATGGCTCGGTAAGATACGAACAACAAGCGGCTTGCGGACGATTAATTTGGAACCATGAAGGAAAATGGATCATGGGATTCACTAAAACTCTGGGTATATGTTATGTTCGAGAAGCTGAGCTACTGGCAATCAAACACAGACTAGAGCTCGGCCATCAATTGGGATTCCAGAAAACTCTGATATATTCGGATTCTCTGGACGTTTTTAACATTCTCACAAGAGACTATGCAGCAGACCACTCCATGAGCAGTTCACTCTAAGAGGTTAGAAATCTTCTATTGCAAAATGGAGAGACGGAGCTTTGACATACACGCAGAGAGAATTTGAGGTGTGCAGATTACCTTATGCGAAGGGGACACGCAAGCTCGGGGGAGATGACTTTATTTCTGGATATTCCAAGTGGATGCTGGCATGTGTTTTTAGAAGACCTTCAGAGAGACTAATAGATCCCTCGACTAGCTCTTTGCATTTTTACTGTAATCTTTTTTGTCTCGTGTGAGACTTTTTCAAGCCTTGGCTTGCCTCTTTTTCCAAAAAAAAATCTTCCTTGAAGTCTGTCTGTTCGTTACTTGATTCTAGTCAGTCCGTATTTCCTCTCATTAATATTTTCTGAATATGGTTTAAAGAAGCATTCAAAAATAAAATGCTCCTCTTCAAAGAAAAACAACCAAGAGAAAGATGTCATCTCCACATCTAATTCAAATGACAATAACTCCATGGTTGTGGATAATTGTAAAAGAGAAAAAAAGAAAAAAGAGAGAGCTTGAGTAAAGAAACAAGTGCAATAGAGAGTATTGAGTGCTGTGAAAATAATGAGGCTAAAAATGAGAGTGTTGCGTTGAGTGAAAAGGAAGAAGAAAAGAATTGTGAGGAAAATGAGGTTAAAGGTGCAAGGATATTTCTTTGATTACTAATCATCTTAATCATTCTTTGCCTTGTGTTTTTAGTGTGTTGTAGGTAGTCAATTTGATTCCTAAAATGCCACCTGATGGATTCTCATTTCATTCAAGCAATATTGAAAAACACTCTAATAGCCTAAATTTTGTTATTCCTAATGACTTGTCTTTAAGATGCCTCAAACTGTTCACATTGAATTGTCATTGTTACATGAATTTTGTTGTTCATAGGTGTTCTTATTACATTCAGGTTATGGTTAAGAGGCTTTCTTATTATTTGGATTTTATTGTTGCTTTAGGTTATTTTGTCAATGCACAAGGGATTCACATAATCATTTATAACTAGGTGCATGTGAGAAAGAAAAGATTTCTAACTGAAAGCAAACTTCAACACCTTTCTGAATTAGAGTTTCCATATATGACTCCTAGTGTCCAAAATTCTTCTCAAGATCTTGGAAAGACCCATAACATAACTTGCATGATTACTCCACATAGTAAATATTGTTGTGTTCACATTATTTTTGAAAATTTTCATTTCTTTCCTTTTGATATGGGTCAAGATTCAAGGACTAATTTTTTCAAAGAGGGAGAGAATGATAGAATACTAAGAGGTATTCCATATAGAGGTCCTAAAGTCCAACAAGCCATCCAAAGTGTTCGGTACATCTCTAGATCGAGAATACTTACATGGATGGTGACATGGATCATTGCATGGACGGTGACAAGGACATATGCAGAGCTTGACATGATATATGAAAGGTTACCCCCAAAGCCACCATGGCATGTGAGACATTGGAGTCACACTTGGACCTTGAGAAAGACAAGAGCACGTCCTAAGAGCCTAAAAGGAGATTTGAAGCCAATTCCTATGTAATTAAAGACCCAACACAATTATATGTACTTGGAAGAGTCTATTAGAGCTATAATAATATTTTAAATTGTCCAAGTGCATTGTGTTATAGACCATAGGAGTTCCAAAACATGATTCAAGCCTAAATGGATGTCTAAAAGGCCTATACATACTTATAGATGTGAATAGCAATTATGAAGATCCATTTGGAAGGTCTAAGAAGATTCAAGAAGCATCAAGATTGATCTTACATGACATTAAATGATGCGATACAGCAAGCTAACTCCTCAACTTTCAATGATCCATTGCAAATCCCAACTGGACCAATCACAAGAGCAAGAGCTAAAAGAATTAAGGAAGCTTTGAGTGGGCTAGTGCAAGACAACTTAACAAAGCAAATGGCATTTGTTGCAGCATCAAATATGGATAAAAATGCTGAGGACGACACTAATGTCATTTGGACTGAAAATGGAGCTGCTGATCATATCTTGGGCTTGGAGACTTCAATTTAAGGAGCCTGGATCAAGTACAACACATGAGAAGACTCATTTGTGCCTAATTAATCATATTTTGGGCTTGATATGCTGATTATATTTCATTAAATGCATTTGAGCGAAAATTCATAATTAGTTGGCAGATTTGACTTTTGAGTTTCCAAGTTACCTAAATCAAGTCCTTATGAATTTATTATATTTTGATTTTCTAGATTAAATTTAATGCTTTTTAGGTCAGATTTCTGAATGTATCCTCTATAAGATATTGTAACACTCATTTTGGAGAAGATTTGGAATTTGAATGAAAAACTTGCATTTTGCAATTTTTGACTTGAGAGGGGTTCTCTCTAGGGTTCTTCATTGAACTAACAGACTTATCAAGGCTTGATCAACCTTGTGGCATCTCTCAACACTTCGGGTCCTTGTTCTCCCATGTTCAAGGGTTCAAGTGTATCACCAGACCTTTGTTTACATTCTTGGGGTGCGTATATTCAGATCGGTTGTGGGTTTGTGGGATTTTTCCTTGTGGGTTCTCACCATCTTGCTATCAAAGCCTTGGATCTAAACTCAAGTCATATTTTTCTGTTAGTTTACCTTCATTTTCGTTCTTCATTTGGTGCCTTTTCTTGTGTCTGTTTCTCTTCTGCGTTCCTATCCGTCATCAAAATTGTCGTCCTTGTTCATTCACTTTTCCGTTGAGTTTTGTGATATTTAATAGGTCATTTTCATAGTTTGGAATCCCTTCTTTCTTCTAGTTTTGGTTTAATCTAAATCCCACTTTTTTAGGGCATGTTATACCCATTTGAAAAGGACGCGTTTTCTGGATTTCTGGACTCAGATTGCTTGTTCTGTTTTGTTTATGGTATTTTCATGATTTTCTTTGCATTATTCAGTGAAAACAAAAAAAAACCGGGGGGGAAGACAAGAAGAAAAAAAAGAAAAAAAAAGTACCAAAAAAAAGGAACAGAAAAAAAATTTTAGTGCTGGAAGTGTTTTGAGCAAATCATCTTCATATCCAAATTCTATTTTGGCTTTTGCAATATTTGTCAATTGAATTTCTAATTTTTTTTGGAAGTCCATATTCAATACTCTTAATTTCTCAAGGTTCCTAAGTGTTGGCTGATTCTGCATATTGTGATTGCTTTGTTTAAATTGCTTAGTTCTTTAAAGAGCCTCAAGAGGGATTTCAGAGTGGAAAAAGGCAAGAGTGACATACCTCAATTTAAAAGCCAAGTGTGAGTGAAACACGAGTGCTGAGTGTCATTCTTGAGGGAAACACGTGAGGAAATTTGTGAGGAACTTTACTTCCCTAACAAAATTATTTTTCCTTGAATTCACAATGTCTAATGCAGATGGGACATCTGGTGGTGGTGGAAATCCAATGAATATTGAAGACACCCTTAGGGCAATGCAGCAACATTTTCAACGGATGAATGTGGTTTATGGAGAGATAAGGGATAGAATGGATTGCAAATCTGCAAAGAGCTCGACTTAATGCTAGAAGGCATGGAAGGCAAAGGGAGGTTTCTATGGATGACTTTGAATTTGAAAATAATGAAGTTGGTGGTAGTGAGGATGAATTCGAGTATGAATCTGAAGTTTAATTGATAAGGAATAGGCATAGAGGGGATAGGTATGGGAGAAGACATGGGAGAAATAACCCAAGGGAGAGAGATAGAGTAGATGGGAACCTTGGGAGCATCAAAATGAATCATTCCAAGGTAGAAATGATCCTGAAGCAGTGGGAAAAGAAAATAGAAATGATCTTTGAGTGTCATAATTATTCTGAAGCTAAAAAGGTGAAGTTCGCAACAATAGAATTCACTGATTATGCCATTGTTTGCTGGGATAAATTGGGTATTAATAGGAGGAATAATGGAGAGATGCTTGTAACAACTTGGAGAGAAATGAAAGCTCTAATGAGGAAGAGATTTGTTCCCAACCATTATTTTAGAGAGCTTTATCAAAAGTTGTAAACCCTTACACAAGGTCCTAAGCTGACATAGTTGAATTGCATCATTATGTGGAACTAAAACACATGGTGCATATGGCTATTAAGGTGGAAAAGCAACTCAAGAGAAAAGGTGCTTCAAAATATCATTCTGGATCAATTTCTTCTTTCAAAGAGAATTGGAAGAAAGGAGAAAAAGCTATCCAAAAGGAGACCACTAGAGGCAAAGAAGAAGCTTCTTCAAAGAGCAAAGGTAAATCTGATTCCCAAACTTCTAGAAATAGGGATATAAAATGTTTCAAGTGTTTAGGTACAGGTCATATTGCTTCTCAATACCCCAACAAGAGAGTCATGATTCTGAAAATAATGAAGTTGTGACTAAAAGTGAGAGTGAAAGTGATGACTCCATGCCCCTACTTGAAGATGCTAGTGATGATGGGATTGAGTATGCTGTGGAAGGAGAATGCCTTGTGGTTAGAAGAGCCTTGAATTGTCTAGTGAAGGAAGATGAGTTGAATGAGCAAAGGGAAAATATTTTCCATACTCGCTGCCTCATTAATAACAAGGTATTATGTAGTTTGATAATTGATGGTGGGAGTGTTACAAATGTTGCAAGCACTATAATGGCTGAGAAATTGAATTTGCCCACTGTTAGACACCCTGGACCATACAAGCTGCAATGGTTGAATGAATGTGGGGAAATTAAAGTTGATAAGCAAGTTCTTGTTTCTTTTTCAATTGGGAAGTATTGTGATGAAGTATTATGTGATATTGTTCCTATGCATGCTAGGCATATACTTTGGGAAGACCTTGGGAATTTGATACAAAGGTAAAGAAAGATGGGCTTACAAATAGATATTCTTTTGTAATGAACAACAGACCCATTACTCTTGTACCATTGACCCCAAAGCAAGTGTATGAGGATCAACTTAAGATGAAAAAAGAGAGAGATAAAAAAGAGAGTGATATGAAAAATGTGAGAGAGACACCAAAAAGAAATGGGAGTGAAAAGGAGAGAAAAGCTGAGAGTTCAAAAAAAGAATGAAGAGAGAAAAGAGAAGAAATTGAGTTTTTATGCAAAAGAAAGTGAAGTGAGGAATTCCTTTTTGTCTGAACAACATTTGCTTCTCCTTGTTTACAAGGAATCCTTTTTGGATACTAATGACATTAACTCTTCCTTTCCAAGTGTTGTTAGTTCTTTATTGCAGGAATATGTTGATGTGTTCCTAGAAGAGATTCCACCTGGATTACCACCCATTAGAGTAATTGAGCATCAAATTGATTTCATTCCAGGAGCAACAATTCCTAATAGGTCAGCCTATAGAAGCAAACCAGAAGAGACAAAGGAACTTCAAAAGCAAGTGGAAGAGCTCATGGCAAGGGGATATGTTAGAGAAAGCTTGAGTCCTTGTGCTATTTCGATACTTTTGGTCCCAAAGAAAGATGGAACTTGGAGGATGTGTATTGATTGCAGAGCTGTGAATAACATCACTGTAAAGTATCGCCATCCCATTCCTAGATTAGATGATATGCTTGATGAATTGCATGTTTCTATTGTATTTTCTAAGATTGATTTGAAATCTGGATACCATCAAATTAGAATGAGGGAAGGGGATGAATGGAAAATTGCTTTCAAAACAAAACATGGTTGTATGAATGGTTAGTTATGCCATTTGGGTTAACTAATGTACCTAGCACTTTCATGAGATTAATGAATCATGTTTTACTTGCTTTTATTGGGAAATTTGTTGTGGCTTATTTTGATGACATTCTGATTTATAGCAAGAATCTTGATGAGCATTTGAATCATTTGCAATCTGTGCTTGATGTTTTGAGAAAGGAAAAATTGTTTGCAAATATAAAAAAGTGTGATTTTTGTGTGGATAAAATTGTTTTTCTTGGCTTTATGGTGAGTGCTAGAAAAGACAAGAGCTATAAAAGAATGACCAACACCTAAAAGCATAACTGAGGTGAGAAGCTTTCATGGTTTGGCTTGTTTTTATAGACGCTTTGTGAAAGATTTTAGCACACTTGCTGCACCACTCACTAAAGTTATTAAAAAATCTGTTGGTTTTAAATGGGATAAAGAACAAGATGTTGCATTCATTAGACTTAAGGATAAATTGTGTTCTACACTTGTGTTCGTATTGCCTAACTTTAACAAAACTTTTGAGATTGAATGTGATGCATCTGGAGTTGGAATATTTTGATGCAGGAAGGAAAGCCAATTGCTTATTTTAGTGAAAAGTTGAATGGAGCAGCCTTGAAGTATCCAACATATAACAAGGAGCTCTATGCACTTAAGAGAGCATTAGAGAATTGGTAATACTACCTTTGGCCTAAACAATTTGTAATTCATACTGATCATCAATCTTTGAAACACATTAAGGGTCAAGGTAAGCTGAACAAGAGACATGCAAGGTGGCTGGAATTTATTGAGACATTTCCATATGTCATCAGATACAAGAAAGGTAAAGAAAATGTGGTTGCTGATGCATTGGTATACTCTTCTTACTACTCTAAATGCTAGGTTGCATGGTTTTGAATATATCAAGGAATTGTATGCCATTGATGCTGATTTTGCTTAAGTGTTTCTTGCTTGTGAAAAGAAAGCATTTGAAAAGTTTTATAGGATTGATGGGTACTTGTTTAGAGAAAACAGATTGTGTGTGCCTCAATGTTCCTTGTAGGAATTACTTGTGAGAGAAGCACATGGGGGAGGATTAATGGGTCACTTTGGTGTGAAAAAGACTTTAGATGTTTTGCATGAACATTTCTTTTGGCCTAAAATGGAAACATGATGTGGAAAGAATCTTGGTGTGAAAAAGACTTTGGATGTTTTGCATGAACATTTCTTTTGGCCTAAAATGAAACGTGATGTGGAAAGATCTATGCTAAATGCATAACTTGTAAAAAGGCTAAATCTAGAGTCTTGCCACATGGTTTGTACACCCCATTACCTGTGCCTAGTGAACCTTGGGTAGATATATCAATAGATTTTATTTTGGGTTTATCTAGGTCAAGAAAGGGTATGGATTCCATATTTGTGGTTGTTGATAGATTTTCTAAAATGGCACATTTCATTGCTTGCCATAAAACTGATGATGCCACATACATTACTGATTTGTTCTTTAAGGAAATTGTAAGACTTCATGGTGTTCCTAAAAGTATTGTTTCTGATAGGGATACAAAATTCTTGAGTCATTTTTGGAGGGTTTTGTGGGGTAAGCTGAGTACTAAATTATTGTTTTCTACTGCTTGCCATCCACAAACTGATGGACAAACTGAAGTAGTTAATAGAACTTTAACTCAATTGCATAGAACTGTGATTCAAAAGAACTTGAAGAATTGGAAAAACTGCTTGTCATTCATTGAATTTGCTTACAATAGGAGTGTGCATTCATCTACTGATTATTCTTCTTTTGAAATAGTGTATGGATTTAATCCACTAACTCCCTTGGATTTATTACCATTGCCTATTGATGAGAGGGCAAGTCTTGATGGGACAAAGAAAGCTGAAACAATGAAACAAATTCATCAAAAAGTGAAACAACAAATTGAAAAGAAAAATGAGCAATATCATCCAGGGCTAACAAAGGAAGAAGGCGTGTTCTCTTTGAACCTGGTGATTGGGTGTTGGTGTATATGAGGAAAGAAAGATTTCTAACTCAAAGAAAGTCCAAATTAGCTCTAAGAGGAGATGGTCCATTTCAAGTGCTTGAAAAGAATCAATGACAATGCTTACAAAATTGATTTACCTGGTGAGTATAATGTTAGTGCTACTTTCAATGTGGCCGATTTATCTCCTTTTGATGCACGTGATGATTCGAGGTTGAATCCTTTTCAGGAGAGAGGGAATGATGCGATACAGCAAGCTAACTCCTCAACTTCCAATGATCCATTGCAAATCCCAACGAGCTAAAAGAATTAAGGAAGCTTTGAGTGGGCTAGTGCAAGACACCTTGACAAAGCAAATGGCATTTGTTGGAGCATCAAATCTGGATAAAAATGCTGAGGACGTCACTAATGTCATTTGGGCTGAAAATGGAGCTACTGATCATATCTTGGGCTTGGAGACTTCAATTTAAGGAGCCTGGATCAAGTACAACACATGAGAAGACTCATTTGGGCCTAATTAATCATATTTTGGGCTTGATATGCTGATTATATTTCATTAAATGCATTTGAGCGAAAATTCATAATTTTTTGGCAGATTTGACTTTTGAGTTTCCAAGTTACCTAAATCAAGTCCTTATGAATTTATTATATTTTGATTTTCTAGATTGCATTTAGTGCTTTTTAGGTCAGATTTCTGAATGTATCCTCTATAAGACATTTTAACCCTCATTTTGGAGGAGATTTGCAATTTGAATGAAAAACTTGCATTTTGCAATTTTTGACTTGAGAGGGGTTCTCTCTAGGGTTCTTCATTGAACTAACAGACTTATCAAGGCTTGATCAACCTTGTGGCATCTCTCAACACTTCGGGTCCTTGTTCTCCCATGTTCAAGGGTTTAAGTGGATCACCAGACCTTTGTTTACGTTCTTGGAGTGCATATATTCAGATCGGTTGTGGGTTTGTGGGATTTTTCCTTATGGGTTCTCACCATTAAATAGGATTCTATTTGTTTTAATTAGTTTCCTATTTTATAATTTCTTATTTTGTATTGATTGCTTCTTGAAGGCAAAGACTTACTTATTTTGTATTGTATTAATTAGTAGAGAGTCAAATAAGATCCTTCTCATTAATGAAGGGATCCTGCTAGTGTGTGATATAGATTATTCTATTTTGACTAGCAAGTTAGAGGATTCTAGAAGGTCTTTTGATTTTCCTATTTTTTAAGCTAAATTATTTAGTTAGTGTTTTAGGCTTTAAAAACTTATATTGGGCTTTTAGGGTTTAGGTTATCAATTAGGGTTTTTAATTTTAGCGTTTTAAGGGGCTTAGTCTATAAATAATTCAGTATATACTCCTTTCAAAAAGGAGATGATTTTGAATAATATGAGAATTTTATTTCTCTTTGTGTGAGCCTTGCTTGCATCCTCGTACTCTCATGAGAATATTCAACAGTATCAAGAGAGTGATCAACCTTGTGGTGTCTTCATGGTTAGGATTGTAATAGACAGGTTCTCTTAAGATCATATTTCGATCATCCGTTTGGTTTCTTGTGTTTGGGGTTACAACTGGCTAGAATCAAGTATAGGAATGGAATGAGACCTTAAGAGAACCTGCCTCTTGTAACCCCAAATACAAGGAATCGGACGGATGATCGAGGTAAGACCTTAAGAGAACCTGTCTCTTACAACCCTAGCCATGAGACACCACAAGATTGATCACTCCCTTGATACTGTAGAGTATTCTCACGAGAATACAAAGATGCAAGCAAGGCTCATAAAGAGAAAAGAAATAGAAATAAACTTTGCTATTGACCTTACCACTTTGCTCGCGTGTTCCACTCAATCAATTTGGTGCCACTCGTGTTTCTCTCAACTTTGGCTTATATTGAAGTAAAACACTCTTGCCTTTTACCACTCAAGCTTGTCTCCTATAGTATTCTTGATTGAAACTCAACAAAAACCAAGAGACAATATTAGAAAGCGGTAACCTTCACAACCAGAAATTGTAAGAGCCAGCAACTATGTGAAAGAGGGGAAAAGATAAGAGATGAAAGAAGAAGGATAGGGCAAACGTGAGGATGGAATGAAAGGAGAGGAAAAATGAGGAGAGAAGAAGTTTATGATGAAAAAAAATAGATAGAAAAAAATGAGGAAAAGGGAGGCAGAAATTGCAAAACGAAAATAAAGGAAAATAGAAAACAAAGTAATTAAAAAAGGTACTACCTTGAAAAAACTTTAGGAAACTAAATACCTTGTAAGAAAAGAACTGAAATTAGGCAAGCAGTATGAAAAGGAAGGAAAAGGAATAGGAAACAAAAGAAAGAAGGAAACTTGAAGAAAGAAAATAGAAAGTAATATGAAAAGGAAAGGAAGTCAAAATAGGAAACTAGATAAAACAAAGGAAAGTAGAAATAGGAAAGTAGGAGTCTTACCACCCAAGTATAAAAATTTAGGAAATTAATTGTAACTTGCAATGGAAGCTCTATCAAATTAGGAAACTTGCCTTTTATTTTGTAATCTTGAAAACCTGAAGCTCTTTCCTTTTTTTTTTAATTTTCGTATTTGTTTTTTTCAGCAATTTTGCGGCCTTTTCTTTTTCCTGACACAACTGAACTTTTTTTTCTTTTTTTTTTTGGACGATTTTTTTTGTTTTTTTATTTCCTTTGCTCAACACAACTGGACCTTTTTTTTTCCCCTTTTTTTTGCACGAATTTTTTCCTTCTTTTTTTCTTTTTTTTAATATGCTAAAAAAAATTTTTAGAGAAATAAACTCAATTTTCATTCATCTAAATCTGCCTTCAATTACAAAAACGTAGCCTATATATAGGCAACAATAGAACACTCTAGAATCAACATCCTAAGACATAAGTTCTAGGGATGAGGCTTCATTAATGATTATTTGACTATGGGAGGCACCATTTATTGCATAGAAATAAAAGGAAATAACTTAAACTTCAAGAACAAGTCTGCTATTTAAAAATAGGAAAGTAGATCAAAACATGATCTTCTAGAACACTCTTTGACCTAAAAAAACAAATTTAAATCATAATCAATTCATAATGATGCCTTCTTGATCCTTCTTGAAGATTATTGGACGTCACTTATGATCCTTGTCCAAGGCACATGCTTGTCACATGGTATTTTAAGTGAATTCTTCAATCTGAACCCCACATGGGCCTTGTACATCATCTTGTTGGGCTTCTAGCAATGTGATCACCATTTTTGGGCTCCTTTTAGGCTTGTTAAAGTATGCTTCTTCCAAATAAATGGGCTCCAACTCTTTTAGCTCTCTTATTAGACAATTTAGGGCCTTCATAGCTTTGGTCCTTACTCTGTCATTGGGCCTCCAATGCTTTGTACTGGATCTTTTGGAATGTTGGACTTCTTTGTTTGGGCTCCTTGCCTGTGCTTTTGATCACACCATGCTCCTCCATCATCTTTATACTTGGGTGGTAAGACTCCTACTTTTATCTAGTTTCCTATTTTGAATTTATTTCCTTTTCATACTACTTTTCTATTCTCTTTCTTCAAGTTTCCTTCTTTCTTTTCATATTACTTGCCTAATTTGAGTTCTTCTCTTGCAAGATACTCACTTTCCTAAATACTTTGTTCCTACTTTTCTTTCTTTCCACATCCATATTATAATTTTCCTGTCCTTTTTCTATACGTTTTTTTCCTTTCCTATCCCAATCCATATTTTTTTTTATCGTATACTTTTCTTTCATATTTTTCTTTATTCCCTACTTTCATCCCATATTCTTTTTTTTTTGTCGTAGTTTCTTACCAATTTTGATTGTAAAGATTACCACAAATTAACATTGTCTCTTGATTTTGTTGAGTTTCAATCAAGAATATTATAGGAGGCAAACTTGGGTGATAAAAGGCAAGAATGTTATAAATCAATTTAAAAGCCAAATTCGAGTGAAACATTAGGGCATAAATTGTTTTGAGTGAAACACGTGAGTAGAATGGTGAGATCCATATTTCTCTCTATTTCTAACCTTTTAGGTACCTAATATGTATGGTCATAAAGCTTAGGGAAGACCTCAAATCCTTCCTAAACAAAGTCCAAAAGCTAAATGCTGAAGTAGACCAATTGAAGTCTTAATCGCAATTCCAAGTCTAAAAGAGATTTTACATAGAAGATTGCAAGAGTTAAAACAAGGCTCATGAATGTTGAGGGCTATTATAATGAGATGGAGTTAGCAATGATCAGAGCTGGGATAAAGGAGACTTGGATGAATAAGAATTGAGTTTATTTCTCTGTGTGAGCTTTGCTTGCATCCTTGTATTCTCTTGAGAATACCCAATAGTATCAAGGGATTGATCAACCTTGTGGTGTCTTCATGGCTAGAGTTGTAAGAGACAAGTTCTCTTAAGGTCCTACCTTGATTAGCCGTCCATTCCTTGCTTCATTCTAGTTAATTCTTTCTCTTTTTTGTTTTTCTTTGCCATGGTGTCATTTTTCAAAATGTGATTAAATGATATTCAAGCCCAATCGGCTACATAAAAAAGGCCCATACGTGCTTATGGACGTGAATAGTATTTATGAAGATCCATTTGAAAGGTCCAAGAACATTCAAGAAGGTCAAGAAGGCATCATTATGAATTAATAATGATTTAAATTTATTTTTGATAAACCATATTTTCAGTATGATTAGACAGTGCATTTTGGGTTATTTTAGGGAGTTAATTGGTCAAATATTTGCATTATTGATTATATATTGTAATAATGCACTTGGCAAGGAAATCTGGGCAATTATGATATTTTACTAGAGCTTTTAATGAATTTTTCAGAACAGGAAATATTTCTGGAATTCTCCTCAGTTATAGGGGCAGAATGGTAATCCTATTGTAGCTGGAGTATAAGTCCATTCCAAGTCCAGAGGAAAAGGGATTCCAGTACATTAGGAAAACAATTTCCATCACCAAAGGAAAGAGGATTCCATTGGTTGTTTGAGCTCCAAAAAAAAATTTAGAAACCTGATGAGCGGGAAACGAAAATCCTCCTGGAGACGTTAGGAAAAGAGAGCCGAATTAGTTGAGGGGGGCCTCCATGTCATATGTGTAATTGAAGCTAGAGCAAGGAGAAGGTAGAGGACGATAGTATATTGTTTTGGAGGCAACAAATTCTCTACTTCATTCTCAGTTTCAGATACTCTCTCCATTCTTCTATCCTTCATTGAACCTGAATTCATCTTTTATTTCTCAAGAAGACGCCATGACTGATCCAACGAAGAAGCTTCATGGAGCAGAGCAAGGGACCATGAGTGACTAATCTGTTGTTCTTCCAAGAGTAGACATCAATCCTACTATTGAATTGACAGGGAGTTTATGTTCATTTCATCTTTTCCGCAGACATCAATCCTGAACTATTGAATTGACAGGGAGTTTATGTTCATTTCATCTTTTCTATTCTCAATTTCTGAACTAGTTATAAGGCGATTGAGAATTGTTTCAGACATGCTCTGTTTCATTTCTATAAATTAATATTATTGATATGAGGGGACATACGAACCGGCCAGAATCAAGTAACGAATGGACGATTGATCTAGGTAGGACCTTAAGAGAACCTGTCTCTTACAACCCTATCCATGAAGACACCACAAGGTTGATCAATTCCATGATACTATCAAGTATTCTCACAAGAATACAAGGATGCAAGCAAAGCTAACATAGAGAGAAATAAACTCAATTCTCATTCCTCTAAGTCTTAATTCAATTACAAAAAAACGTAGCCAATATATAGGCAACAATAGAACACTCTAGAATCAGCATCCTAAGACATAAATGCTAGGGATGATGCTTCATTAATGATTATTTGACTATGGGAGGCACCATTTATTGCATAGAAATAAAAGGAAATAACTTAAACTTCAAGAACAAGTCTGCTATTTAAAAATAGGAAAGTAGATCAAAACATGATCTTCTAGAACACTCTTTGACCTAAAAAAAAATTTAAATCATAATCAATTCATAATGATACCTTCTTGATCCTTCTTGAAGATTATTGGACGTCACTTATGATCCTTGTCCAAGGCACATGCTTGTCACATGGTATTTTAAGTGAATTCTTCAATCTGAACCCCACATGGGCCTTGTACATCATCTTGTTGGGCTTCTAGCAATGTGATCACCATTTTTGGGCTCCTTTTAGGCTCGTTAAAGTATGCTTCTTCCAAATAAATGGGCTCCAACTCTTTTAGCTCTCTTATTAGACAATTTAGGGCCTCCTTCACAGCTTTGGTCCTTGCTTATGCTTTATAATGGATCTTTTGGAATGTTGGACTTTTTTGTTTGGGCTCCTGCCCGTGCTCTTGATCACACCATGCTCCTCCAACATTCCCTTCCTGCTCGAAAGGATTCGTCCTCGAATTTGCAACATCAAAGAGAGATAAATCATCAACATTAAAAGTAACACTAACATTACCATAGGAACTAGGCAAATCTATTTTATAAGCGTTGTCATTGATCCGCTCTAAGACTTGGAAAGGGTCATCTCCTCATGGATGTAACTTAGATTTGCATTGATTGGGAAATCTCTCCTTCCGCAGGTGGACATAAACCCAATCTCCAAGCTCAAAGACAATCCTCTGACAACCTTTGTTAGCTTGCTTAGCATATTACTCATTCTTCCTCTCTATGTTGGCTCTCAGCATAGCATGTAATCCCTACACAAACTCATCCTTTTTCTTGCCATCAAGATTTGCTTGCTCATTAGAAGGCAATGGTAATATATCTAAAGGAGACAAAGGATTAAAGCCATAAACAACTTCAAATGCAAACTCAATATGAGGCAGACAATTGACACAATTCTTCAAGTTCTTTTGGATTATTGCACACAACAAGGTGGTAAGTATTCTGTTGACTACCTCAGTTTGCCCATCAGTTTAGGGATGTGCCACAGTAAAAAACAACAACTTAGTTCCTAGCTTACTCCATAAAGTCCCCCAAAAATGGCTAAGGAATTTCACATCCCTGTCACTCACAATGGTTTGGGCAATCCATGCAACCCAACAATTTCCTTGAAAAACAAGTCAGCAATATGGACTGCATCATTTGCTTTAGAACATGCAATAAAATGAGCCATTTTACTAAATCTATCAACCACAACAAAGACACTATCCTTTCCAGACTGAGACCTAGGCAAACCCAACACAAAATCCATAGAAATATCTACCCAAGTTTGGGAAGGCACAGGTAAAAGGGAATACAAGCCATGAGATTGAACCTTAGACTTTGCATGCTTACATGTGACACATTTGGTACAAACAGAAATAACATCTTTCCTTATATGAGGCCAATAAAAGTGTTCATGCAAAAGAGCTAAAGTTTTATCAACACCAAAGTGCCCCATCAAACCACCACTATGAGTTTCTTTTACAAGTAGCTCACGTATAGAGCAATTAGGAATGCACAATTTATCTTTCTTAAAAAGAAACCCATCAAATCTATAAAAGTAATTCACTCCATACTTTTCACAAGAAAGCCAAATTTTGGAAAAATCACAATCAGAGTCATATAACCCTTTCAATAATTCAAATCCAAGTAATCTAGCATGAAGAGAAGTGATAAGAGAATACCTCCTAGAAAGAGCATCAGCAACCACATTCTCTTTGATGCGAATTTGATGATAACCACTCCTAAGATCAATTTTAGAGAATAAAGTAGCACCATGCAACTCATCCAACATGTCATCTAATCTAGGAACAGGGTAGCGATACTTAACTGTTATTTTGTTTATGACTCTACAATCAACGCACATTCGCCACGAACCATCTTTCTTAGGCACTAAGAGTACTGAAACAGCACATGGGCTCAAGCTTTCTCTCACAAAGCCTTTCCTTATAAGCTCATCTACTTGGCATTGAATTTCTTTAGTTTCCTCAGGATTAGCTCTATAAGCAGGTCTATTAGGTAGAGAAACTGTAGGAATAAAATCAATCCTATCCTCAATTCCTCTTAAGGGAGGAAGCTCATCAGGTATCTCATCTGGGAATAAATCACCAAATTTCTGCAACAAAGACACAACACTAGAGGGCAAAGAGGGGTTAAGATCGTTAGTGAAAAAATAAGCATCCTTGCACACAAGCACCAAGACTTGCTCACTCAACAGTGCTCTCTTAACCTCACTTCTTCCAGAAATGAAACTCTCTATCTTTTTTTCACTTTTCTCATGTTCTTTCTTTTTCTTTTCTCTCTCTTTAGTTTCTTTCTTTTCCACTCTCTCCTTTTCTTTCAACTCATTCATTCTTTTGCAATCCTGCTCAATCCTCACTTGGTTCTCATAAGCTTCTTTTGGCCTAAAAGGCTTCAATACTGTGATTTTTCCATTGAATGGTATAGAATAACAATTTTTGTAACAATCATTGTGAGCTTTGCTATCAGATTGCCATGGCCTTCTGAGTAAGAGATGTCCAGCAAGCATCAGAACCACATCACATAGAATTTCAATATGATAGTTCGCAATAGAAAAAGAAATCAAAACCTGCTTAGTGACTTTAGCCTCGGTACTATCATTCAACATTGTAATTTATAAGGTTTAGGATACTTCATAGTAGGCAAGTCCAGTTTTTTAACAAGGTACTAGCAACATTGGTAACACTACTACTATCAATAACCATGCTACATACCTTATTCTTTATGAAACACCTAGTGTGGAAGATAAGCTCTCACTGCTCCTCATTATCTTCCTTTGCATGAATATTTAGGGCTCATCTATCCACCAATGCTTCTCCTGTAACAGGTTCAGCTTCATCAATCTCTAATTCAGAGTCAGTCACAAAAAAGGGCATGTCATCATCACTTTTATCGCTAGAATGTTCGCTATCATACTCACCATTGTCTTTGATAATAATGGCTCTCTTATTGGGATATTTGGAAGCAATATGCCCTTTCCATGACATCTAAAACATTGAAGAGAAGAGGTTTTATCAGTAGAAGAAGTTTTAGAGTCAAGTTTCTTACCACCATTACCCTTGGGCTTTGATTCCTCCTTAGCCTTAGGAGTGAATCTTCTTGCATCCTTAGCCTTAGAATCCTTCCACTTGGAGGTTGGTTTAGAATCTCTCCAGCCATAGGATGAGGATTTGGAGTGTTTCTTTTTAAACTGTTTTTCAACTTTGATAGCTTTGTGCACCAACTCCTCCTTATCAACAAAAGTGTACATCTCAACTTTGTCTCTAATTTCAAGTCTCAGACCATCAATAATACTACTCATGCTTGATTCTTCATCTTCTTGTACTCCAGCACGCATCTTAAGAAGATCAAGCTCATGTATATATTATTCTACTATCATAGAGAGTCTTGGCTAAACAGTCGCAACTTTCTATTAAGCTCTCGATAGTAGAGACTAGGTACATACTTCTTGCACATGAGTTTCTTTACCTTCTTCCACGTACGAGGGGGACCTTTGCCCTTAAGGCGTCTCTTAAGCTGCAAATCCTCCCACCAAATAGTAGCATAGTCAGAAAACTGAATTTACCTTCTTTTTCTTCAGGCCAATCATTCAATCTGAAAATCTGCTCGAACTTCATCTCCCAATCAAGATATTTATTTGGATTGGTATTACCCTTGAAAGTAGGATACTTGATCTTTGGATCAGTTATGGCCATGTCATTTTTGGAATCTTTTCTCTTGCCTTTTGAAGTTGACGAACCAGATCTAATCACCTCGTTATCACCACTATCTGCTTTGGATATTTTTAACTCTTCCATTTCCATCTTGAGTTTGAGAAACTCACCTCTCATAGCCCTCATGAATACTTTGATATCTGTGTTGAATTCTCCATTATTGGATTCTTTCCTACTCATCTTTAACCTGAGATGTTAGTTGAGGCAAAGAGAAAAAGAAATAGAAATAAAAGACCTCACCACTCTACTCGCATGTTCCACTCAATCAATTTGGTGCCACTCGTGTTTCTCTCAACTTTGGCTTTTATATTGAAGTAAAACACTGTTGCCTTTTACCACTCGAGCTTGTCTCTTATAATATTCTTGATTGAAACTCAACAAAAACCAAGAATTTCAAAGGAAATTTTTAAGCTCACTATCCCTTCCCCCTGTACTTACAACAAGCATTGTCCTCAATGCAAGAAACAATAGGCAAAAGCAGAATCAGAACAGGGAAAAAAAGAGGGAAAAAAAACAAAAGAAAATAGTTGCAAGCAAATTAGCAAATAGCAAGTAAAGCAAAAACAAACAAACTAAATAAAAGAGAGGATATTTGTTTTTTTAAGACTATTATCCTACTGATATGTTTCATTCCCCCACTCTTATGTCCAATCAAAGCAGCAATAAATGACAATTCAATGCAAAGAAAATAAGCAATAAGGGAAAAGAAACAACCCTGAATATTATGGTGGTTTATGGCTGGCATGGTCGTGTTTTAGGAGGTTGCCATTGACTTTAAACCTCTTCTTACTTTGGTCATCTTGGATCTCCACCATACCAAATCCATGGACCTTCATAATAGTGAAAGGACCATCCTACTTAGTGTTGAGTTTCCCAAGTTTGAAATTGAATCTAGCTTGAGACAAGAGGACTTGATCTCCTTCAGCAAAGTTCTTTCTTAAAAGGCCTTTATCATGTAGAATTTTGGTCTTTTCTTTATAAATTTTGGAACTATCATATGTCTCAAGTCTTAATTCTTCCAGCTCTTGTAATTGAAGCATTGTATCTACAGCAAAACCTTCCAGCTCCTTTGTGAGTTTCAGGAGTATCCCCATTCATAGGTCTGAGATCCACATCTATGAATTGAAAGGTCCGAATGATCAACTCTGCAATCAGTTGTTAGAATCAATAGGTCTTCAAATCGTTCATTTGAAAAAATGGAAACCATATTGCATTGCTTAATCACCCAATATGACTCGTGTTCCAATTCTATAGGTAGATGACATGCTTTACCATGAACAATCCTAAATGGGGACATACCTATAAGTGTTTTATAGGCTGTACGATATGCCCATAAAGCTTCGTCCAAACCATAAGCTCCAGTCTTTCTTATTTGGCTTAACTATCCTCTCCAAAATCCTCTTTATCTCCTTATTTGAAATTTCAACATGTCCATTAGTTTGAGGATGGTAAGCTGTTGAAAGCTTGTGTAGAACACCATATTTGGCCAACAAATTGTCCATAATCTTGTTGCAAAAATGAGAGCCACGATCACTTACTAAGGCATGTGGGAAACCAAACCTACAAAATATATGAGAATGTAGGAATTTAGAGATGGTTTGGGAATCATCTTTCCTAGTGGGAATGGCCTCAACCCATCTAGAAAGATAGTCTACAGCTAATAATATGTAATTAAAGCCCATAGAAGAGGGAAAAGGGCCCATAAAATCAATGCTCCACACATCAAATACTTCGCAAAATAACATTTATTATTCTAAAGAAGAACAAGTGTTAGCTCATGCTTTTTGCTCAATCCACTAAATCTTTGGGATATATCACATGATTTGCAATACTCATGAGTATCTTTAATGAGTGACAAGAATGGTTAGCCATTAAAAACCAGAATCCAATATTTTCCTAGAGTGACAAGAGGAAAGGATATTACCAATTTCACTATCTAGAATATTCCTCCTTATAACCTGGTCACTACAAATTCTCCACAAATTAGGAGGATCCCAAGCATAATAATTAGCTTCCCTCTTCAATTTTTGAACCTGAAAATGTGACAGAGATGGAGGAACCACATTAGCTACCAAATAATTCACTATATTGGCAAACCAAGGGCCCTTAATCGTAACAACACACAAGGAAGCATCAGGGAATTCATCACAAGTAGAATCTAGACAATCAATTCCATTAGTGTCACAAGGTAATTCACTACATTGGCAAACGAAGGGTCCATCATCCCCGGCAACGATGCTAGTTTGATGAACCTTATCAAATCACTAGATGCAAAAGATATATAATAAAGTGGTACAGACTAGGTCAAGTTCACAGGGAGGGGAGTTACTTAATTTTCTGATTAAAAGAGTTTAAACAAATTAAAGACAGAAGTTAGTGTTCAGTTCCAAATCAAAGAAGACTGTAGCTGAAACATGTTTATTCGATTTCCTTTTTAATGTTTATTCAATTTCCTTTTTATGAAACGAATTAAAGAAGACAAAATTAACGGAATGAAACAGAGAATACTTGCAGTGATGAAACTTCCCTTGGATCCTCTACCTAGCTTTCATTGCTACTCAGATTATGGAGTTCGAACCAAAAAAAAAAGATCTAATTCATCAATCAGATCCAAATGCAACAATTAACTCTAACTATCCAATCGGATTCATTAAAGAAAAATCGCAACACTTGATAGAATTTGGTTCAAAGAATAAGCTGAATAACATCAATCAATGAAACCCAGAAAATTTTGATAGATGAACAATATTTGTGATGGACAGTATCTGCGATTGAACAGTAACAATGATCATTGCTACATACGAATCAATCCGAATACAATTCATAAACGCAGATTTAGGAAAACAAGATGAATTCAGAGAGAAGCAAGATAAACTCCCTATTAAGCGCAAAGCTACAGCCACAGTAGATTCTCCAAGAGATCGGGAAATGCCTAGCCTCTCATGGATTCTGAAAGCACCTTATCAAGTCTGTTTCTACACGCCATTTAGCTCGGTGAAGGATGAATTTTGATGTTGCAGACAGAAAGAATGGTGAACTTCCTGAGAGAAAGAGAGAGAGAGAATAAAAAAATATTGATGACCTCCAATGAGCCTCGGCAGGAAAAACAGAATCCAGGTCTGATCATTAAAATTTCATTTTTTTCCCTCCTTTTTCGCCTCCAATAGATTTTGCCTAACTGAATGTCCCAAAATTCTCTTCAATTTCAAGCACTTCAACCTACACAAAATAAAACCAAGTGATTCTCAAATAAATTCTAACATGATATTTTCTGAATAATTCCTATATTCTTCCTGAAGATAAATTAAATCCTAAATCGTGCTCTTTAACTCGCTAAATTGCACAAATCGCTTGATTCAAGTATTTATTAAAGTAGGAAAAACATATGCTTATCATTGGGTCAAAGGTTGTGTAAGAGGCCCAATGAGGTGATTTATGAGGTTTAGCCCCATCGTAATTTTAGAAAGTTTCGAGTCAAAATGGGTACCCATAGAAAATATTCACAAAATTCTAAAAATTCCAGAAAAAAAAAAAGGTGTTTTTAAGGCCTTTTGTGAGGAAAAATTACAAAAATAGCCCTAAGATGACTTTAAGGGAATTTTTAAGATTATAGCTTATTTTGAAGTATACATCTAAAAGTAATTATTTAAACCATGCAGGCCTTAGAAAAATGAGCAAAAATGAGGTCTCATGAGTTAGGAGACAATGGAAGATTGTAAAATTAGTCTCATCTGCAAAACGCCAGCAGAATGACTTTAAAAATATTTAAAGCCCGTGATGAGCCTTGTCACTAAACTACCAAATAAAACTAGCCTAACTAATATAATATAGTAACGCTAGCCAAGGTCGAATTCTTGAGGATCCTAAAAGTATCCTTGTAATCTAAGTGCAAATACCAAATTAACCAAGTGTATTGTGGGATGAATTATGCAATGGTGATTCAATTAAGGCTAAGAAAACTATCTTTTTTTTAAATGGTTTCTAGACTTAGCGAGTCAGTGTAAATGCAATGAATGAGTTATCTTTCATGACCAAATCTACCAACTATCATGGTTCCACTTTCAATTGAGGTTCAATCCTTTATCAAGCTAGATTTGTGAAGACACCTTATCCAAACAATGAATTCAATTAGCTAGAACCCTAACTCATCAAATTCATTTCAGTGTTAACACCTTAACAAGTTAATCAAGAGAATTACTTGGGTTGAAAGAATCAATATAACAGAAGGAAATACTAATCCAATCAATTAATTAAAGTACAAAACACAATCTAAATCTTAGCCTCAGTGTAATTCAACCGAATTACATCTCAATATGGTCACAAATCACATATCTAAACTTTCGAAGCTACAATCCAAGAACGTAAATAGTGAAACGAAAAATAAGGTTGAAGAAACTCCTAATATGGCTCTAGGAACTCAAGTTAGCTTCCCTGGACATCAAGGAATCAAAATTTAGCTCCTCATGACAAAAGAATCAGCTTCACCAAGCTTTTAGAACCCATGGTCATGACAGCAATGTTGAATGAAGGAATTGAGATGATTAATTGGTGTAAAATGATAGAAATGGAGTAGAAATGATGAACTAATGGTAGAGAATGGTAGAGAAGTGAAGAGAGGGGGGGAGAGCTTCTGGACAAAGCAAATGAAGTGAGAGAGTAAAAATGGTAGATCTTCACTTTTGACATGTGATCTGGAATCTAAACCCAAATTTTCATCCATCCGCCATGGAGCCTCATCAAATCTACTGTGACATTTGACCAAAACAACAGTGTTTGAGTTAGTGAAGCTACACTCTATATAAGACGCATTCGCAGCAATGCATAAGACAATTTGCTGCAACGCTTGAAACAAAGCTACGAATTCCTTGACTTGTGACCTTGTGAATACCTACAATAATTCAAATAAAGTTCATGGTCATCTAATCCAAAGTGTATAAGATACACAAGAGCCAGTGAAGGAATAAAACCCAAGAATTGACTCCTATACTATGTCCTCTTCCTATTCTTCAGTTACCTGTCTATGCCTTTTAACTTATCTATGAAGGAAGGACTTACTATAACATCCTTATTTTTATAACTAGAATTTAATTGAATTTATAAATAAATATCTCTTAGTATTAAGTTAGTGAAAATTTAAATATAAGCAAATTATTTTTGACTTAATCATGATTGTGTGTGCATGTGTAAATGTGTGTGTGATATTATAAAAATAAATTAGTATGGTATAGAAGGTCCGCATTGACTACTAGAATGAAGGAGCTTGATGAGCCTATATATAGGAGGTGGTGGGTAGAGTTTGAAGTAAGTAAACAATTTTCATATGTATCTGAGGCAGCCTCAGAAAAGTGCTAGTTTGAGTTTGTCAACCGTTAGGTCAGACTAAAATTTGGTTAGCCCATTTAGGATATCCAAATCATCAATTTCAATGGTTGGATCATCAATTTGATCTCTAAGTTACAAGTTATTAGATATAAACTCTATTGTGGCATTTTTGAGGTTAGGCCTTAGTTGTATTTGACTGTTAGCTAGGAGATCAGGAAACTAAATTTCTATTTGTTGCATACTTTGGTATGAGGTTGGTGAGCGGTTTTATAACCAATTTTTGTATATGTATGCTATGTTTTGTATGAACTATCATGGGGATACTATTTTGAAAAGGATTCTCGTTTGTGTTGTTAGAAATTAATAATTATGATTATGAGTCATTATTTTGGAATTCGATTGATTATGCACATAAATGTATTATTGTGAACCCTGTGCATCTAGTTTGGTTGGGGGAAGGAGATAAGTGGAGTTACTGAGATTTATACTTGTAAGAGTAGCCAGTCATTTGGTAAGACTTAGCCCGCAGGTTCAATTGGCAGAAATGAGAAGGAGATAAAGTTGGATTTGGGATTTATAGTTGCATGTTTAATGTGAATAATTTCTTAGTTACTATCTTGTGGATCAAATAATGGTTATGTTATTTTTGAGATTGATCAACATGTTTTGAGACTGGCTAATTAACATGGTAAATATATTTTAGCTATTGAGTGAAAATAAATTTGTTTCAAAAAGTATATTCCTCGAACACTTCATTAGCCCATGTTAGTGTGTATGATAGGTAGGGATTTAGTTACTAAGACGTTATCTTACTCCTATTGTTTTATCATTTTTAGGAAACAATACATTGGCAGGACCTTTGGGAAAGACTCTTGAGGTTCAATAGAGCTAGAGCTTCTGGGCCTTACTTTATGCAATCTTTTAGTATATTACCACACATCAGGATTGTATTCATTTGGAACATATTTTACTTTCTCATATTTTTATGTTGCTTGTCTTGATGAACGTATTGCATTTTCTATCTTCGGTTTATTTTGTATAGACACTGGCTTGGAGTGCTGGTAGTGGGATTGAGGCCCTTAGGTTGCATATGATTGGATTATTTGTGGATCCACGATACGATAATGGCAATTTCTGCAAGTTTAGTTATTGTTAATGTTGATTAAGATAGTCAAATATGAACGGTTGTTGTAATTTAGCAATCAAGGGCATGTTGTTTTATAACTAGGTTTTTTATGACTAATCTTTCCTAACATAGGTTGTGTGTGAATGTGCTATATGATGGTGTATACTGATTATAGATATAAGTTATTTCTTTTTCTAACCATGATGGCCTTAATTGAGGTTGAATACTTTTCTATCATGGTTAGCCCTTTAAAAATGTGATTGCTTTTAAATAACTATGATAGAGTATGTTTATTATTAGTCTTATTCTTTTCTATCATGGTTAGCTCTAGTAAGGGAAGTGGTGATGTTACACCTAGGTTGAACATCTTCCTCAAATTGCTTTTCATCCACCCCTTTTCCTTTTGTCTTGGGAGATTAAAATCAACACAATTTATGAACCAGGGATTGTAGTATAGTAACCACCTAGGTTTTTTCTAAGAAGTCAATTTATTTAAATGCAACAAATGGTTGATTGAAGTTTTGAAAATCATTTTTTGAGAACAAAATAGAACTTTGCAATGCAATGAAAGTATTTTTGGATATTTAAGAAAAAGAAAAATGATTTGGAATGCCATATGAGACGGATGCTCACTTGAGGTAGGGAATCAAGTGCCAGGCAGTGGTCCAATCATTAGGGGTTTGGATACAATTGAACTTAGTTCGCAAGGCTAGTTCAACTAACCTATGTAAATAATTAATCGAAATCTAATTACTTAATAGACTTGCTTAGTGTGGTTTCTAAGGACACTTAATATTGAGCTATTGAATCTTAACTATGACAAAAGTTAGGGTACTTAACTATAGAACTTAACTCAATTATACTTGTGTGATTATATTGGTCTATTTGCGTTGTTCTTTTAGGTGAGTTCATTTAAAGGGAGCTCAATGGGCCACTCAAAAACTCTTACATACACAAGCTCAACGCATAAAAGTCATTAACACAATCTCAAAGTAAGTCTTGATTAGAATCAAACCACACCATAAAAGCTTAACTCATTAAAAAGACTTAAATTAAAATTGCATTAATCAAAACCAAAATCTAGAACACACAATGAAAACAAGAGATTCATCAGTTACATAATCTCAATCTCAACCGCATATATAGATTGAACATCTAAATCTAGATAGTTAAAATATACATATAAAAGACCGAAATACATAATTGAAACTAAAGAACACTCCCCTATACGGTGACATATTGCTTGAACACCTTCAACCCATCCTCTAAGGAGAAACTAAAGAACAACCCCCTATATGGTGACCTATTGCTTGAACACCTTCAACTCATCCTCAAGGAGCAACAAGAGCCCTCGCCACGCATGGAGATGATGGAGATATGCTCTGGACGTCCAAGCGTGCAACCCATGGTGAGAAGGGATGAAAAGATGAAGGAAATGATGATGGAGATAGAAAATGAAATAGGATGAGAGGAGAGTGAGAGAAAATAGTGTATGGAGGCTAATGGATGATGATTGAATGGTGGCTAGGTTAAAACTTAATGATTATGAGGATTCAAGGTCGGATTAAGGTCAGGTTGTGTGTAGATTTGCTCCAAATTTGTATCAAATTCTAAAACTGCGTGTTCTGAAATCGCGGGGTTGCTGTGCCACCATATTCTGTCACCACAGTGATGATTCCAGAGAGGGGCTCCCCATTTTGGCTTTGCCGCTGCAGCGAAAATTCCGGAGAGTATATCGCCCCAAGTCCTTGCATTCCCTTCTTAATACTCCAAGGCACCTAAACCAAGAGTAATCACAAAACCATGCAAAACATGCAAATTGGGCTCTAAAACCACTCAATTACTTTAACTCTACCAAAAGCTATATGATATGCAATAATGCTCAGGAATATAGCTAGATGCACTCAAAATACGAGGTGAAATACTATAAAAACTTGGTCCAATCAACTTTCTTTTTTTACTTCCATAAAATGTTTACTCTCTTTTTTTTCAAGCATTTTTAAAAAAAGAAAGATCAACTTATATAATGATAAAATGACAATGGACATTCAATTGACCAAGAAAGCCTAAAGAGGACGGTGTTGATAATTCTAACTAGGCGTTTAGATTTTTGATGAAAACAACTCAAGCCCAAGTGGTTGCTCGCTCTGCTTTGATTGATCACTAATATTTTGCGCCAAATATTTTTTTATTAAATATGAAATTCGGGATTGAGAATTTCAAATTATGTTAAGAGAGAAGATAAAAACAAAAAAAAAAAGAAATATTATCTCCGATCCTTAATATAAAAGTTAGTTTGGCATTTAATATGGTCCTAAATATAATAACTCAATCCACTTTGTCTCTCATATTTAACAATTTTTTTAAGGTAGTCCTTATAGTAGCTCCACATATTTAAGGTTTCATCACATGATTAGAAAGTGATGGAGATCAAGGAGCCTCTCATATGTGTCCAGAATCAAAGCCCTTGTTGCATGATCCATTAAGAGGTATTGGAGAGCCAATGACAAGAGCAAGAAAACATGCCATAAAAGAGGCCTTACAAAGAGTTTTTTTAGATCTTCAAGCCAAGGAGAAGCTGTATGAGGTCCAAGATACACAATCAAGAGTTATCACTTATCTATGCATTATAGAAGTCCAGCTTATAACAAATAGAGCCCATATTGAAGAGGTAGGTGGAGAAGGCTTCCAACTGGGCTAAACAACATAAAAGCGTGTGTAAGAGCTTTAGAAGATAGGCTTAGATCAGTTATAAGTGAGACCAAGTTGAAAATAGTGTCCTTGTGTTAATTTGCTTACTGTTTTGCTTAATTAAGTTGTAATGGATTGGACATGATTAAATAAAAGCCAAAAATGAATTTCTAAGTATTTTTAAGTGTCTTTGGTGCCATTAATTGATTAAATAAGACAAATTAGGATACTATTACTTTATTTTTAGAAATTAGCTTTAAAAGCCCAATTATCCTAAAATATCTATTGAATTCATTTAAATATGACCAAAACTGATTTAAATGGATTCGAATTACCATATCCTTTAAATATTCATCTTATTACCACACCATTTAAATTGTTTAAAGGATGTTCACAATATCCTTTTATCTTAAAAATCCGATTTTCAGTTATTCATCCATTATCTGATCATCAAAAATGATGTTCCTAATCATCTAAGATCACTAAAGGAACATCACCTCACTCTTCCATGCCTAATCATATTGGGATTTTAGAGCTCGTTTGGATCAATTGCATACCTCCGTACGACTGTAATGCAATGGATTGCCATGTAATGACACGTAATACTCGTTACCATGAATCTGTTTGGTTTGATATCTAAGAATGTTGCAGAAAATTTAATTTTTATATTTAATCATATTAAAAACAGAATGTAATGACCAACATGTCCCTGTACAATTTCTTCCTTCCTCTTCCCCTTTCCTTCGATTTTCACCCATGGCAGAAGCAAGATTCATACACAATCTCCCTTTTCTTTTTAACAATAAACATTCAAATGCAGCACCCCATAACATACAAATCAGATCCAAAACTCGAATCTGAAACAAAAACATAAAACTTGTTGATAGTAGGTGCAACCATGGAAGTTGGAGATGGAGATGTGGTTGTGAGTTTTTGGTGGTACTCGAATCTGAAGAGGCCGACACATGTATTTTCAAAGAGGCCGACATCAAAGACGGTAGCTCTGCTAACATCGGAAGAGGGGGAGAGCGACGATGAATATGAGTGACGCTAGCAAGGGGTACCTTCATGGCTTCGAACCTGGGGCAGGAGGAGGGGCGTGATGTCGATGTGGACACCAGCATGGTAGGGAAGGAGGGAGGGTGGAGGCAGAGATGAAGAAGCGGAAGGAAAGAGGAGGGAAGGATTTGATCTAAGCTATTTTGTGTCTTTTCATTTTAGATATTAGGGTAAAAAAGACATTTAAAATATTGTCATGGATGGTAATGCTCATTCATACCAAATTTTTGGTAATCATCATTGTCATTGTAAACTCCATTACCTGACAAAAGAGCAACCAAACAACCTACTTATGGTAATGCAATTGTGATTACCATTGCATGTCTGCAATGGGGTTGAACCAAACGGGCCCTTAGGCTTTTAGAGTTTTTTGCCATGTGTTGAGTCATTACTTCTATTTAAAGTCAAGCATTGTGCCTTTCTTGTAAGGATATTACTTGACATAGAAGGTTGACCAACTCTTGTATTATTTATACTTGGGGTGTGTTTGGGTGACACCCCAAACCATGGTTTGGGGAATAAATCACCCAAACACCCCCTCCAAAAACCAAAACCATGGTTTTGGAAAAAGCAAAATTTTTTTGCTTTTGGAGAAAAAAGGGAGAGTGTGAGGGCCTATATGATATGTATCTTGTTATTTTTTTTATAAACATATTTTTTTATAAATATATTTAATCTTATATTTATAAATATATATACACATTAATTATTTATTAATTATATTATCTTATGTATTATTAATCATGTTGGTAAAAAACATATTATTAACAATTTTATTCCTTCAAATTAAAATATATCATAAAATCTATTTTTCTGTAATTATCATATTAACTTATGTCTTTTTTTTAGTAATTTGTATATATAAAAAGTGCTTCTGATAACAATTATCCAAACACTCTCACTTCTCAGAATCACTTTTTTACAAAATATATTCTTCACAAAATCTATTTTCCTCAGAATCTATTCTCTAGAATCACTTTTCCAAACCACGGTTTGGTTTCATCCAAACACACCTTTGGACTTTTTGAACCGTTGTTTTTTTTTTGGTGTTGGGTTTCACATACTCAATATTTTTTGGAACGCGTGTTCACCTGCGTTCTTAGTATTTTGGTCATTTCTTTCATCCTTATTCTCTTTATTATTATTTCTTAATTACTTTCGTAACTCGTTACTTGATTTGTAATTCTTGAGTTTTCTATGACAAGGTCCTAAGTCCACATCAGTAAGGCTATTTTAAGGTGGACACCACTTATTTTTTAATCTACTCAACTTATTCAAACTAACTCTTCCATTAAAACCTGAAAATAGTACTTTTTACAAAAATGAAATTTTTTGTGAAGGCCTCAATGCCTGAGAGCAAAAATTCATTTTATCGCTTATATTATTGTTTCCACTGTTATCAAAACTTATTTTGTCCATGAAAAATGACCAAAAAAATACCAATTAAATTTTAAAATAATAAATATATGATTTATTAGCATGTCAAAACATTTATAAAAGTTGTCAATACATTTACATGAATAGTCAACATCATCAATTTTTTTATTTTTAAATTCAATAGGCATTATATAGTCATTTTTCATGTTATCAATGTTTTGATTATTATTTTTTTTTTAACAAAGTAAAGATGTAATTTACTATATAAGAATCTAAAATAAAATTTCAAAATTGAGCCGAGCTAGGAACTAAACCCAAAAATTCAATTAATTTCTATTTCAATTTATTTTTAAAAAAAAGTGATGAGAAGAATATGATGATCATTGATACTTAATTATCCCGTCTCAAGTACTTTATTCACTTCCAAAATTAGTTATGTTAGATAAATTAATATTTTTTGCCAACAAATTAATACTTATCATTGTTATCATTAACTATCTTGTAATTTTTTTGCCAAGGTACCTTGTAAAATTTCAATTCATTACATATCAAACAAAATTTAAAGAATATACTTGTCTAGTCCTATTTATATGACAGAGAAAAAATAAATATTTTGGCCTTATTTATAAGGTATAGAGAAATTTTTCACATATATGTGCAATTTCACTTTTTATTTATTATTATGTTTACTTTGTTTCATGAGGTATAATGTTATATTAAATAAGAATAAAGTTAAGGGTTAAGGTGCACCCAACACCCCCGAGTATTTTGCCAGGTGCACCCAGTGGCCTAAAGTAATTTATGATGCAATTTTGCCCTCAAAGTAATTAAAATGGTGCACCGGTATCCCATGCTAACATATCTGTTACTTTGACTATTAAATTGATGAGTCAACACAAGTTTGACCAAAATAATCTAACGTGGCATGTCTAATAAGCAGGTGATGTGGAATTTTTTTGGGGTTAAGGTGCATCCAGCACCCCAAAGTATTTTTTCAGGTGCACCCAGTGACCTAAAGTAATTTGTGGTGCAATTTTGCCCTCAAAGTAATTAAAATGGTGCACCTGTATCCTATGCTAACAGATCTGTTACTTTGATTGTGAAATTGATGAGTCAGCACAAGTTTGACCAAAATAATCTGACCTGACATGTCTAATAAGCAGGTGACATGGCTTTTCTTGTTAATTCCATTGTTTTGTCTGAATATTACCCATTTGGTTCTATTTATAAGGCACTTCCAGCATGTTTCACACAAACCAAGGAAAACCTTAAATTTCATTAACTCTCATTTAAATTTTAATAACTTTTCAACTTTATCCCTATTTAATATATATTATACCTCATATAAACAAAGTCAATACAATAATAAATGAGAGGTAAATTTGTACATTCACACAAAAAATTTCTCTCAGTGCCTTATAAATAGGACCAAAAAATATCTTCTCTCTCTACCCTATAAATAGGACCAGAGGAGTATCTCTGAAAAAATTTCTTACTCTGAAAAGAATTCCAAGAGCCGAAGAGAGCATTTACTGAATAGAGAAAACAAAGCAGTGGCAGATGAAAAAAATTTCACATCACCTGCTTATTAGACATGACAGGTCAAATTATTTTGGTCAAACTTGTGTTGACTCATCAATTTCACAGTCAAAGTAACAGATCTGTTAGCATAGGATATCGGTGCACCATTTTAATTACTTTGAGGGCAAAATTGCACCATAAATTACTTTAGGGCACTGGGTGCACCTGGAAAAATACTTGAGGGTGTTGGATGCACCTTAACCCCAAAAAAATTCCACATCACCTGCTTATTAGACATGCCACGTCATATTATTTTGGTCAAACTTGTGCTGACTCATTAATTTAACGGTCAAAGTAACAGATCTGTTAGCATGGGATACCGGTGCACCATTTTAATTACTTTGAAGGCAAAATTGCACTATAAATTACTTTAGGCCACTGGGTGCACCTGACAAAATACTTGGGGGTGTTGGATGCACCTTAACCCTAAAGTTAAAAAGTTGTTGAATTTTAAAGCGGAGTTAATGAGAAATTTAATATTTTTATTAGTTTATATAAAATATATTGAAAATGAGCTACAAATAAAATTAAATGAATAACAATCTTTCTGATTGGAGTCAATACTGAAAAGTCTCCGAACTGAAAAGTCTCCCAATCAACATCCGCGAAGTTTCCCTTGACATGTCGTCCCCGGCGGATACGTTGGAAAAGTAAGCATGGCCTAGTTGGTATGCCCGATTGGAAACGGAAACTTATCCCAAATGGATAGGCTCTAGTTGAAAACGCTTATAAGCTTTTTTTTTTTTTTTTTAATTCTATCAATATCTCTAATCCAATACATTAATTATTTGAAATATATATATTGATTTCCTGCGTTAGGAAAAAACTCTCTTAATATGTACAACTAATAAAAAAAATTAAATAAACAATTATAATTATAATTTTTAAGAAAAAACAAATTAAAATTTTATATTTAGAATTAAAAGAAATGCTCTACTAATTCTTATGATTTGGAATAGGAAATAATAAAATAAATGACTCTTGTATTCTGTAATGAGGAATATTTGACATAAGCACCATTTAACTTAATTTAAGCTTCTTCTTTTTTTTTTTTAACTTAATTTAAGCTCAATCCATGTAACCCAAAGAACACTGTTATTCACAAGCCTAGTCTAATTTAGGTTCCTACAAGTTTAATGTATTTGTAGAAGTAGAATTTTGGGGAAGTGACAGAAAAATATACATATTGAATTTTAAAAAAACAAATAGGTCATGCTAATTATTTTTGTTATGGTTTTAACTACTCTTACAATGATTTTGACAAGTCAACCTTGTCAAAATCACCTATTTGTTATTTTGAAATGCTATAATTTTTTTTGTCGTTTTTCGTAAAATTTTCCTCTCAATATTTAATATGTTATAGGATAATGTGTTATAATGTCATATGCTAATGCTAAATTTCTTAACAAAGCTGCTTTGATTTTTTTTTCCTTTTTCTTTTTTGCCAATGCTACTTCTAGTCTTCACTTAAACACCATGATACAAATTCATCATCAATTGTTATGTTGAGACAAATTCAACGTTCTATAAGTAATAGAACTGTTGGGAGCAAAAACGTTGTGCAACACTCAGTGGAGGACGTTTGTTAATTGGTCAAGACACGATAATCACAATACACTATTAATGTAAAATAGAATTAGATTATACTACTTCCAGTGCTTAATATAAAAGCTAGTTTGATTTTTAATTTGATCATAAATATAATATTCTAATATATTTTGTCTTTAATATTTATTTATTTTTTTTCAAAGTATTCATTGCTGTAGCTACAAATGTTAAGTGTTTCATCAAATAGTAATTCTAATTAATGCACATTATTGATAAAGGTATTTTAGGAAAAATAATATCAATTTATTATAAATAGCTAACTTAACAAATTTTATTAATTTACTTAAATTGATCAATTGGCTGTTATATTAAGAACCGGACATACTATGTATTAACTAACTGTTACAAGGTCATACAGATAAACAGAGCAGGGCACGGAAGTTCCCATATATCAAACATTTACCTAAACTAGGATTATGGTGCAACTTCAAGTGATCAATATTAAATCTCACACACCCACTTAAACTTGAAGCTAAAATGTTTAATTATTATTAACTAAAAGCTACAAATTCACTTTAATTGAGACTGAACTGCGAGTAATGTATCAAAATCACCAGATTTGTAATAATCTCTTCGTTCTAAAGAGATAGCTTCCTTCATCTTTCTGATAAATTCCTCGACTTTCTGGTTCAACTCATCTGTGTCTTCTTCTTCTTCTTCTTCATCAATGGCGCCGATGGCATGACATATCCCCTGTTCTTCCTCCTCCTCTTTCTTTTCACCAGAAACCATACGTTCTCGATTATCTTCTTTTTCTTCTGTTGCTTCTGGAGGATTAGGATTATTCTGAATAGGATTGGGGTTATTCTGAATTTCTAGGTCCTTCTTGACATGAACGAGACCAGAGTTCTTCAGAATGAAGACGACGAGCCCATTACAGAGCAAGAACATGTAGGTCTTGTCTATCGCCAGCATCGCCAGGAATGGCTTCAGAGACTGGAGCAGAAGAGGGACGATTGAGAAAAAAACAGAGAGAAACAAAATTGAAAGAAGAAATTTGATAATTCTGAGTTTTTGGACGTTGAGAAGATTCATTCTTTCTTCTCTTTTTGCCTTGTGTCAATAAAACCTGCGGGCAAAGCGTGCTTCGTGAGAGTGCTCCTGAGAGGGATTTTAAATTGACGCGTGTGGGATGAATTTACATAACTACCCTTAGTTTTCCGGCCGCAAGCTTTATCATTGGGGGGTGCCATGGGAATAGAAGACCCGGTCATTCGGTCAGTCAACCTATATTTTTTTAATTCTTTTTATGGGAAAGCACTTGAGCGTTTATGCCAGGCGTTCAGTTCCATTCACCAGACATAAATAATCATGGAAGAATTGTAAAAGAGTTCTAACAAAAAAAGAAATTAACTATCAAAGAGTCCCAATTTCAAGTGTATAGTTATTATTTTTTAATATGTCATTGGAATTTTATAGTAATTATGTTCTTTCTTCGGGGCTTTATTACAATTCTTTCAATAAACAGATACCGTTGATTGAAAATAATTAATATCTGAAAAAAAATAAAACTTATTTTTTTAATAACACACTATAAAAGGAAAATCCAAAAAAAGGTCCTTGGAATATGGGAAATGCCAGATTAGGTCCTTAAATTTTGTCATTGACCCAATATGTCATTTGTAAAATTCAGGCGAATTAACAATTTTGCCCTCATTTATTCATTCACTACAATGATTCAAGGAATCACTATAAGAGTTTAGGTGTTACCCAGATTCGTGTAGCGAATAACTACTCACTTTTTCATAGTCAGGTGTCTTGTTATTAACTACAACTAATTCTGTAATCACTAGAACAATGTAAGCATTACCTAGATTTGTGTAGAGAATAACTACTCATTTTTTCATAGTCAGGTATCTTATTAATGTCAGGTACCTTATTAGTAACTACAACGAATCTTGTAATAACTAGAACAGTGTAAGCATTACCTATATTTGTTTAGAAAATAACTACTCACTTTTGCTCATGGGCAAAAATGTCAATTCGCCTGAATTTCACAAATGACAGATTGGATCAATGACCCATTCTGTCATTTTCGAAATTTAAGAACCCAATCTGGGATTTGGTATATTTCAAGGGCTTTTTTTGGGATATTCCCTATTATAAAAGCATGTAGCGACACGAAACACTAAGTAACAAAAACAAAAATAGAAAATGATATCAAAAAATGTAGCTAAATAATTAGGGTAGCTTATGTATAGGAAAATGCTATTCATAAAATAGTTCTCTTACATGTAAGAGGGAGGGAGTACTTACACATATTTATGGTATTATTTTTAACTTCATTACACGGAATGAATGTTTTTATATTTTATTTTTTGGCCAAAAAATGAATGTTTTTATAAAAGCATCACTTATCATGTCACTAACTTTTATTATTGACACTATTTATTTCTTAACCTAAAGATTTTATTTTATATTTTTAAGGCTAAAATAAAATAAAAAAACTCTTCTAAACTTTGAGTTGGTTGCACACAACTCTCCTGATATATTAAAATTTAAAATTACCCTCTTTAAATTTTTATTATTTTTTACCTTAATTAGTTTTTCATTAACTTACTAACTGAGATGCCACATCATATTATTAAAGATTATGTAGCATCACATGTGGCTTATAATTTTGCCCACCTTGAATGACCGTTCAAAATGTAATTTTATCACTTTTTTCTTTTTAGTTTGAGCCCCAAAAAGAGCTTCACAATTATGGGAAAGACGAAGTGTTTGAAATCCAAGAGCACGTGCTTGTAATTTATACCCCTAATGCGAAGAATTCAAAATCTGGGATGTGAGAGGTTGTCTTAGACGATGCTGGAAAAAGTAATGGCAAAACAAAATTTCACTAGCCATATTCTAGCTTCAATAAGAAGTCTGAGTGGATAGAAATTAAATTTGACGTCTTTGGGATTTAAGTAGTGATTTTTGTTATTGTGTTTGGTTTTATCTTCTATAAAGAGAAGATGCTCTAAGAAATCTGCAAGCCTAGCAATGAAATTGATGGCTAATGCAACAAGAAGATTGCAAAGTACTACCTCCGGTCCTTAATATAAGACTCCGTTTGACTTTTTGTTTGGTTCTAATTATAAGACCCCAATCCATTTTGTCTCTCATATTTATACATTTTTTTCCAAGATAGTCCTTCTAATAATGATAATTCTAGCTAATACACTTAATTAGCAAGGATATTTTAGGAATGACAACATTTATTTATTACAAATAACTAACTTAACTTACTTCCTTAATCTCCTCAAATAAGTCAACTGGGTCTTATAATTAGGACCGGAGGTAGTAATATAATATTTTGTTTGCCTTTTATTTTGGTTTTAAATATAAAATCTCAATATATTTTGTCTTTCATATTTATTTATTTTTTTCAAGATAATCCTTTTAATAATAGTAGTTCTAGCCAATAAATTTGATTAGTAAAGATATTTTAGTAAAGACAACACCTATTTATAACAAATAACTAACTTAACCTATTTTTTTAATCTATTCAAATTAATTAACTAGCAATTATATTTAGGATCGGAGGTGGTGCTTGGAATTTTCAGGGCATTAGAGGAAGAAATCACAAACTTCGATTCTTAAGCTTCAATTACTCCGTCTTCCACTAAATCACTGCACCCTTACTGCATGATATTTCTTTTTATTTTGTGTCCTTACTTATGTTTAGTTTTTTTATTTTTCTCCCTATTTAATTTCTGTTTTTGTCCTTCTACTACCGCAATATTTTAACCTTATATTTTTTCTCATCTTTAATATCATTTTGCCTTTTTCTAAAATAAAAAAAATCGCTGCACCTCTCTGTAGCTAAAATCAAAATTTCTTTTAACAAAGATAAAATTACATTTTGATCATTAGGTATATAATTATTAATTTTTTTTATTTTACATGAAATGCCATGTCATTCTCACACTAATCTTATGTGGCATTCTCAGTTAGTAAGTTTACAGGAAAAAAAAAAACTAATAGTAGTGACTCTATATCCAAAAATACAAAAGGTTAAGAAGGTCAATTTCAAACACTAATATGCCAGGAAAGTTATGATTTACATTTTAGCCTATTTTCAAAAGCATATCTTAGGCATTTAACTCAAAATCTATAAACCTTTCACCTTTCTAAATTAAGGACGGATAAATAGTGGTACTCTTCCGGTCCTAATTATAAGACCCAATTGACTTATTTGAGGAGATTAAAGAAGTAAGTTAAGTTGGTTATTTATAATAAATAAGTGTTGTCATTCCTAAAATATCCTTGCTAATTAAATATATTGGCTAAAACTATCATTATTAGAAGGATTATCTTGGAAAAAAATACATAAATATAAGAGACAAAATAGATTGGGTTTTATAATTAGGACCAAATAAAAAGTCAAATTAGGTCTTATAATAAGAACCGGAGGAGTAATATTTAATGAACATCACTCGTTTTGAATTGGTTGTATTGTTAATTACAAATTGTCACATCAATGAATATGATTTGGCTTTATGAACCTTGTAAAATGATTGATGCGTGTTCCTTGGGTAAATAAAATCTGAATTCGGAAGAGGTGTGGTCGAAGTTGTGCTTGACCGCCGCCGCCTAAATGATAAGCACAGATGAGAATTCACAAAACTACCCTGGCATTTTTCCGTGAGATCCTTTAAAATTTAGGGGTACTTTATATGATCACGAACGTATTTTATGAATTTTTTTTATAAGCCGGGAAAACTCAAGTGAAGATCCACATTCACAGTATTTTTTTTAATAATTTACACGTCCACAAATGTTCATGTGTATGTTACACTTAAATTCAGATTAAAAATTCATTGAGCAAAGTTGTAGATGAATGGGTCAAATTACTCTTTAAAAAAATGGCCAAAAACATAAAAATAATGAAGTCAATCAATTCACGAGACTTTTGATCACCAAGTCTTCGACGTGTCATTCAAGTTCGATCGCCATCGTGTGGTTGACTCGCAGTCAACTTTTCTTCTCATTTTTTCCTTTTGTCCTTCAGTTAATGGATATATATACTTATCCGGTTTTTAATATAAAACTCACTTAACTAATTTGATTAGACTAAGGAAGTTAAGTAAGTTAGTTAATTATAAAAAAAGTGACACATTTTTCTGAAAATACTATAATCATCTTTCTTAATACCTCTCCTCCCTCTTTTACTTGATTATGGTTGAGGGAGTATTTATAAGGATAATTTAGAGAAAATTGATAAATATGATAAATGGGTTTTACATTTAAAACCAAAACCAACTCAAGAATTGAGTCATATATTAAGGATCAGAAGAGTATTTTAAATATGTTTATAATTACAAATAAAAGGTGTAGTAATAATTTAGAGGTGAGAATACCGGCCGACCCAACCCTTCAGGGCTGACAGGTTTAAAAGAGTGGGCCCTATAAGACCAAAATTTTAAAAATACCCAATTTGCTAAGCTCCGGCCCTTAAGCCCACTTGATACAAGGTACGGATACGGATCGGCTAGAAACAAGTTAGGAAACTAGACGAACGATCAAAGGTAGGACCTTAAGAGAACCTGTCTCTTACAACCCTAGCCATGGAGACACCACAAGGATGATCAGTCCTTGATACAGTCGAGTATTCCCACGAGAATACGAGGCGGCAAGCAAAGCTCACTCAAGAGAAATAAAAATTCTCTAAAATTCATTCATTCAAATCTGATCCCCAATTACAAAAAACGTAGCCTTACATAGGCAGCAAAAGAACAATCTAGAATAAAAAAAACCTAGGTCATAAATGCCATAAATGTGCCTTAATGATGATTGACTATCTTGGTTGGCACCAATTAAGGCTAAAGGAAATAGGAAATTACCTTTTCTTGAAGAAAAAGGCTTCTACCTAAAAATAGGAAACTAACCTAAAATATTCTTATGCAATCTTTGACCAAAAGGCCTTATTTAATGCAAATAAAAATGGAAACTTAAAAAAACGAAATTAACCATAACTAATACATAAAGACGTCTTCTTGATGCTTCTTGAATATTCTTGGACCTTCCAAATGGATCTTCATAATTACTATTCACGTCCATAAGCATGCATGGGCCTTTTAGGCATCCATTTGGGCTTGAATATATTTGAATCACGTCCTGAAACTCCCATGATCCATAACAAAATGCATTTGGGCCCCAATTTAAAAGATTATAGCTCTAATGGATTCCTCCAGGCACATATAATTGTGTTGGGCCTTTAATAACATGAGAATTGGCTTCAAATGCTCCTTTTGGGCTCTTAGAACGTGCTCTTATCTTTCTCAAGGTCCAAGTGTTCATACTCCAATGACTTATATGCCATGGTGGTTTTCGGGGTGGCCTTCCATATGTTACGTTAAGCTCCGCATGTATCCGTGTCATCATCCAAGGAATGATCCATGTCCTCCTCCAAGTAAGCATTCTGGAGGTATAAATCCCTTGAACATTCTGGAGGGCTTGCTGGGTTTCTAATTGAGGGAGTGTTATTTGGGCTTCATGACCTTCATATTCAATGCCTCCTCGTATGCTATCACCACTCATGGTTGGCCTGCGGGTTTTCAACCTATTTTAAAAAAATACTATTTTTCATATTTTTCACATTTTTTATCCAAAAAAATGAAAATGAACTAATTTAATTATTAATAAAAGACATAACAATAAATAAAATTAAGTCACAAATACAAAATATCATCATATATAAATATCCATCGACACCTAAGAACATCTAAAATATTCATTAACAAGATAACAACATCCAAAAGTTTCATTTATAATACAAATGTGTAATAAACAAACACTATCATTATTCTTTTGAAACTTTATCATCACTATAATCAATTACTCTTCTTAATAAGTATGCTTTTCTTTTGCTACAAAAATATCAAGTTTTTCTTCTTTGCAAAAATTTTACTTTTAAATTTTGTACTCTAACTATTATTTTACTTTAATTTGAGGAAATTATTGTTGAAACTCATAAATTTCTAATTCAAATTATAGAATCACAAGTTATATAAGTATAAAAATACTCTCTTATCAAATATATATTTTAAAAATATCAACATATATAATATAAATTAAATCATTATTAAAGTTCAAATTAACCTATTTTTTAAAAATTCAATCGAATAAATTATTGTCTAAAACTAAATAAATCAAACAATCCTGTGAAATTTAATTTTAAAATGATAATAAAACTAAATATTTGAAATATCATTAACAATGTAAAAAATTAATAATATTAGAAGTACAAAAAAATTTTAAAAAAAACAAAAAAAATTATTAAAGGGCTTTGTAACATCTTTCTTTTAGATTTTATTGCATTAAATTTTAATACCCTTATTGTTTCTAAAATCATATTTGAAATCATTCACACTAACACATTTTTAGATTTTTTAAAAATCTAATGATATTTTTATGTTAAAAAGAGTTTTTTTTTCTTTTTCACTTCTTCAAGACATGAATCTTGTTTTAGGTTATATTAGATCCATTGTTTTGATGATGATAAAATTAGAGAGAAGAATTTGTTTAGTAGGGAGCTTAATGAATCTTTATTAATTAATGAAATGATTTTATAAAAATTATTGTCTTTAAATTTTTTCCCAAAAGGTCATTTAATTGGTTCATAAATTCTTAAATATTTTCATTTATGCTGAGTGTTTGACTTGCCTCGCATATGTTCGAAATACGAACAAGTCAAAAAGGCTTCATTTTTTTATCCGACTCTATTTTTTATCTCTTTGAGTATCCAACTCGAGTTCACTGAAAATATATCGGAAGTCACTTTTGACTTTTTCCTATGCGGGTTCGAAACAAAGATTTATTTCATGTGTTTGAGTATTAGATTAGAATGTATTTAGAATAAAGATGAAATCAAAAGTGACTCTGATTTTATTCAAGTCAAACTAAGTTTTTTACGTTGTATCTTCATCGATTAATTTCAATATATTGAAAATATATTCTAAGTCATTTCTACCTCAGTTTATATCCGAGTTATATATTAAAAATTATTTTACTGAATTTGAAAATGATCCTAAAAATATTTTGAAAAAATGTCTTATCCAAAAATATTTTTAAAATATATTTTATAACACTCTTCATGGAATATCAAAGAAAGAAACGATTTAGTGGGAAGATTAAAAGAAAAACTACAATGCTAGACAATATTAAATACAATTGACAACTTTAGACAACATTGAACAAGATGTCTTAGGATGATAATATGCAAAATATATATATATATATAAACTAATAGATTGAGAAGACACTACAAGTTGTTAATATAGTTTTACTCCTATTGAGCCTTCCCAACGTCCTTTTTCTATAGCGTTTACCCAGGAAAAATGTTAAATAATAGGAATGAGATAATGTTTTAGTAACTAAATTCCTATTTGTCATACACACTAACAAGATCTAGCGAGATGTCAAGTGAGATACATAGTTTTAAAAAAATTATGCAATTTCTGTTAATAGATAGAACATGTTCATAAGATTTATCAACTAATATCAAGATACTAGTCTCAAAAATAACATGACTGCTAGTATAGTTGATCACCCAAAAAAAGAGTGAATTGGGTGTTTCGAAACAAAAATTTACTTTTCAAACGTATGCATCGAGTGAGCTAAGAAGAGCGTATTAATTGAGAAAATAGAGATGAAGAAATATCATCAAAGGATTGTCAGAAAAAGTAGACAATAACACAGAGTTTATCCTGGTCTAGTCCTCACTAACTTATGTCTAGTTCCTAGTCTCTACTTGAGATTTTCAATCCAATATCTTCCTCACGTTTAAACAACATCACATCTAGAACCACTTAAGAATCACTACAATGCACAGGCCAATTAGGCTATTCAAAAACAACATCACATTGAGGTAAGCATTCCTCTTTACACCTATAATGATTCACTCCCCCTTACACACATTAAGGTTACAATCTGGTAATTAGAATGAAACTCAAATATTTCTTTTATCAAAGAAGTAATAATTGACCCTAAGCACATTTGGTGTTTGTAACACCATACCTTTATACCCAAAAACACATCAAACGGAAGCATTTGTAACCACATTTGTTAGCCACAAGACTTAAAAAATCAAGTTTTGAAAAATTTTGTTCTCTTTGAACTCTATTAACTTCTAACTTTTGAGCTTGATTTCTAAACTTTCTATACTTAATCCTACTCCTCCATACTCAAGTCCTCATGATTTTATTAGTCTCTAACTCTCCTGTCTCGTGGCCCTAGAAATTCTCACTTTATGATTTGGTCCCCGGGAATCCCCCTATCTTTTTAAAAAATTTCTAGAACTCTTACCAATTGGGATCTGGTAGCCTATCTATTTTAAACTAATTCTGGTACTTCTAACCCCAAGATCTGGGATGTTACAATATCATATCAGGAGGCATTCCATACAGAAGTCCTAAAACCCAACAAGCCATCTAAAATGTTCAACAGATCTCTAGATCGAGAATGCTTACATGGAGAATGACATGGACATATGTAAAGCTTGACATGACATATGCAATGCCACCTCGAATGTCACCATGGCATGTAAGTTATTAGAGTATGAACACTTAGATCTTGAGAAAGATAAGAGCATGTTCTAAGAGCTCTAAAGGAGCATTTGAAGCCAATTCCCATGTTATTAAAGGCCCAAGCTAAAATTCAGATAAATCAGAACCATTAACTATTAATTCACAAATTATTCTTCAATTTAAATTAAAAAATGGACATTAAAAAATGGTTTTTTCCGGGGTTTTGAGCATAAAGATTCCATTGACCTGTAAAAAGTGGGCATAATCCTTGGGGGTGTGGAATACACCTAAGAAATTATTCCGTCGAACATATTCTCCTCTGGATCCAGGAATAGCGATATGGACTAAATGTCCTGTCCAAGCCTACCATGAGAAACATCAAAAGAAGGGAATAGGAAAGTCCCAACCAGTGCCTATGCTAGTGAGAGTGATAGTCTGAGTTTACAACATTCTAGTTTTAGTACCTGCTAAAGTTCACTACTAGTTCTGGAGCTAGGGAAAGAGAAAGCTCTACCTCAAGCCTCCAACAGTCAAAGAATGAAGTGAAGACAATGTCAAATGTGAGTGGGAATCATCCATTGGAGCTTTAATCTTTCATATTGGAGCCAAAATGCATTATGTGATATACCATGGGAGTTTCAGGATGTGATTCAACCACATTCAAGCCCAAATGGATGTCTAAAAAGCCCATACATGCTTATGAATATGAATAGCATTTATGAAGATCCATTTGAAAGATCCAAAAAGATTCAAGAAGCATCAAGAGTGGTCCAATACAGCATTAATTAGGATTCTATTTGACTTAATTAGTTTCCTAATTTTAACTTTTCAATTTTGTATTGATTGCTTCTTGAAAGCAAAGACTTATCTATTTTATATTACATTAATTAGTAAAGCCAAATAAAAATCCTTCTCACTAATAATGGGCTCCTCTTAGATAGTAGTGATCTACATTATTCTATCTTAACTAATAAGTTAGGGTATTTTAGAAGGTCATTTGATTTTTCTAATTTTATTGCATTTTTTTCATCTATTTTTGATACATTTTATTTACTTAGTGTTTTAGACTCTAATAGCTTATAATAGGCTTTTACGCCTTATGTTATCAATTAGGATTTTCATATTAGCGTTTTCAAGAGTTGTAACTTATAAATAATTTAGTATCTACTCTATTCAGAGAGACTACTGAAATGATTAATAATATGAGAATTTTATTTCTTTTTACGAGAAGTTTATTTCTTTTTGTGTGAGCCTTGCTTGTATCTGTTAGTGGCAGTCTCACCCAAGAGGGGGTGAATTGGGTGAGTTATAAAAATTTACGAAATTAAAACAAAGAACTATCAGAAACAGAGAGTGTGAGTTTAGAATGATTTCACCGTAGAAAGGAAGACACAAGATTTATACTGATTCAGTCTCAACCTTGACCTACGTCCAGTCCTCAGAACACCTCTGAGTATTTCATTATGTTCCAAGATTGATCAAGCTCTTGGCGCCTCAGTACAGTAATTGAAGCTCTCAATCACACCCTCTTACTTCCCGTAAGGTTATAGCCCAACTCAAGAGTCCACACCCTTGAGTATTACACAAACGTGATTAATGAGTAGTAAATAAACTCTCTTACAGAGTGAATAAATGATAATCACTGACGCTCGGAGTTATGAAAGAACAGAGTATTGAATGCAATAGTAAAAATCAATAGAGGGTAGCTCGCGTATTCAGTTCTGTTCATTAATGCTTCTTCGCGCCTTTTATAGTTGAGGTCGTTTAGTAACCGTTAGATGGAAGAGCTTCTAGCTGTTGTAAGTCCGGTTGCGTGTTTTCCCAATTGCAACGGTTTCCGCCATTAATGCTTCTGACGAGGTAGGTTACAAACTACTTGGACGATCGTTGGAGTGTTGTTGGGGTTTTCTTCGTAATCTGCAAAAATACATTAATTCAATAAGTTTATTCTTTGTAGAATAAGATCAAGAGTAGATTCGACCAACAGATAATCGAATATTCATAGCTTATGATTAGAATCAATGTCAGATGCACTGGGTAGTAACTGAACGTACTTGATCGAAGTGTTGTTCGATTATTACTTGATCGATCAGGTTATCGATTATTTTGAGTGAAGACTTTGAACCAGAGAACTAAGATTATCGATCAAGTTATGGATCATTAGATTATCGATCACCTGATCGATAAAGGGAAAAAGTGATATCATACTATGATGCATAGACAATGAAGATCAAGGTTGCTTTTGATTTTGATATTCTTTAAATAGTGAAACAAGACACTTAAGAAGGCTAAGAAAAGCTCAAATGAAATATATGATAAATTTTGAGAAACATCGAGATTTAAGGTTTTAAACTGAAATCGCCTCATGATCGAACAAGTGATCGAACACTTGTTGATCGATCAGGTTATTGATAAATAGAGTGTTATAGAAATGACTTTTGAAACACTGATTATCGAACAACTTATCGATAAATAGATGATGGATAACCTTATCGATAAACAGTAGACAAAAGTATATTTTGTGAAAACACAGACTATGTAAGTTGATCGAATAGGTGATCGATAAAAGGTTGATCGATAATGTTATCAATAAAGAGGTCTTTTCTTGTAAAACAAAAGAGCTGATTTATCGATCAAGTTAGGTGAAAATAATGCAAACATAAAAGGTGGTTATTGATAAGATTATCAATAAGCTGATTATCGATCTGGTGATCAAAGAGCCACGATGAGACAGAGTTATGTTGATTATCGATCATCTGATTGATCAGGTGACTGATAAGCCACTGAAATAAATTCCTACACGAAGAGTTATGGGGCATTGTTCGATCATATTATCGATAAATAGCTGATCGATAATGTGATCGATAAATGGCGATAAAAACAAAACATAGAATGAGTAAAGTACATTACCATTTATCTGTCTTTTCATCGATAACCGGTTTATCGATCATGTGATCGATAAACACCTATTAATTGATCTCAGATTTTCATATGCAACCAAGGATGATCGATCATTTGATCGATCAACACATTATCAAACACGTTATCGATTAAAGTTTCTGCTGAGTTTACTTAATTAGATAGAGTTATTATCTATCAGGTTATCGATTAAACCTTGATCGATTAGATGATCGATCAACATGCTGAATCACAAATTACTCACTTTGTTATCATCAAAACCTTAAATCTAACAGTATCCTCGTATTCTAGTGAAAATATTCTGATAGTATCAAGAGAGTAATCATCCTTGTGGTCTCTTTATAACTAGAGTTGTAAGAGACAGGTTATCTCAAGGTCATACCTTGATTATTCGTCAAGTTCCTTGAATTTGGGGTTATAAGAAATAGGTTCTTTTGGGGTCTCATACCATCCAATACTTGTTTTTAACTGATCTGTAACTTCCCTCCCTTACTCTTCGAAGTGATTCATCCCCAAATCTTGTCTTGTATTAAAACAAAAAAAATTAAATTTCTAAAAATATTTTGAAAACAATACATACCAAGAGGAGGAATTTCAAAGTTTAGTGATGGATTCACAACTTGAGAGGGATTTGGACTTCTTAGATTCATAAGAAGATAGTCTAATTTTGGAAGCTGTTGAAATTTGCTTTGAGTTAGGAATCTTTTCTTTCATGCATGCACCCTAATATAAATGATAGTTTGAATCCCTTGTGCACCTACAACAAAACGTAAAGCAACAACAAAGTTCAAATAATAGGAAAGTCTCTTAACCACAACGTGCAGAGATGATAAGAACATATATGAAAAACAAAATTCATGTAACAATGACAGTTCAATGTGCGAAGTTCCGAGTATCTTAATTATAGCAATTTATTAAGAATAACAAAATTCAAACCATCAGAATATTTTACAATAATGTTGCTTGAAAGAGATAGAGGTTCAATGCTTCTTGAGGATAAGAAACCATCAAGAGGCTCTTTAGGAAACAAATCTCATTATACTTGCAATTCACCAAAAACACATGGAGAAGAATGATTAAGATAAGTAATCGAAGAAATATCCTTGGAATTATTCTCAACCTCACTTATCTCACATGCATTTTCAACATTCTTTTCACTCAACTTTCCCATTTTTACTCTCTTTTAAAAAGATATCTATTCCACATACCTCCAACACATGAACGATGAACGCTGGTTCATAGAGAAGATGATCAGGGCACTGAGACCTGGGCTGAAGGAAAAGATGGCCCCAAGACAGCTTAATGTATTCAACAAGGTAGTGGAAGTCTACCGCATTACAAAAAGTAGCCAAAATCATAATGAGTTAGCTAGGGCTGAGAAACCTGTGGCAAGGATGGGTCAGGAAGGAACTTCCTATTGCAACAATAGGAAGAGGAGAATGCCTAATTTTTCTAGGAGGCCTAGACGAGGAGGAGGAGCAAGGTGAGGGGTTTGATAACGCTTGCCAAAAGAAAGGAATGTGAGATATGTGGAAAGAATCACAGAGATCGACTGTGCAGGATGGGTCAAAACATGTGCTTCAAATGCGGGAAGTCGGGACCCACAAAGTGTGAACAATTCGAGATCCTAGGCTCAGGGTAGGGTGTTCGACCTCAATAAAGAAGGGGCAAGTAAGTCGCTCGAGATGATATAAGGTACAATGAATGTGAATGATTACCTTATGCATGCATTGTTTGATTCATGTGCTAGTTACTCCTTTATATCGTATGATTGTGCTAGGCACATAGGCCTTACTGTTGACATATTGTTGTATGATCCTTGTGTTTTCACTCCCACTGGTACTAAAGTTTTAACCTCCAGTGTTTGTTCAAATTGCATTGTCCAGTATACCCATTGTTGCACTACATTGGACCTTATATGCATGCCCTTCTGTGATATTGATGTTATCCTTGGCTTGAACTAGTTATTCTCGCATAACATACTCCTCAACTGTAAGAATAAAACGTTCATTCTTCCTATCCAAGAGCCAGCTCCTTGCACAGAAGTAAAGTCAAATATGATTTATAGAAGCTTAGGCGGGTAGATATTTGAGACAGGGATCGATGGACTACTATTGGAAAGAGAGGTAGAGTTTACCATTAATCTAGTGCTAGGGGCAGGACCAATTGCTAAAGCCTCATACCGAGTGGCTCCGAATGAGATGGCAAAGCTAAAGAAACAGCTAGAAGAGTTATTAGAGAAGGGTTTTATTCGACCTAGTGTATCTCCATGGGGCACACCAGTATTATTCGACCTAGTGTATCTTACCGGGAGTTGAATAAAGTGATAGTTAAGAACAAGTATCCTTTACCTCGGATTGATGATTTGCTAGATCAATTAGCTGGTGCTACTGCATTTTCTAAGATTGACCTAAGATCAGGCTATCACTAATTGAGAATTAAAGTAGAAGATATATCAAAGACTGCTTTCTGAACTCGTTATGGACACTATAAATTTTTAGTGATGTCTTTTGGATTGACAAATGTGCCTGTAATTTTCATGGATTATATGAATAGATTCTTCTACCATACCTGGATCAATTTGTCGTAGTCTTTATTGATGATATTCTAGTGATGTGATACAGCAAGCTAACTCCTCAACTTCCAATGATCCATTGCAAATCCCAACTGGACCAATCACAAGAGCAAGAGCTAAAAGAATTAAGGAAGCTTTGAGCAGGTTAGTGTAAGACACCTTGACAAAGAAAATGGCATTTGTTGGAGCATCAAATCTAGATGAAAATGCTGAAGACGTCACTATTGTCATTTGGGCTGAAAAAGGAAGCTACTGATCATATCTTATGCTTGGAGACTTCAATTTAAGGAGCTTGGATCAAGTACAACACATGAGAAGACTTATTTGGGCCTAATTAATCATATTTTGGGCCTGATATGTTGATTATATTTCATTAAATGCATTTGAATGAAAATTCATAATTAGTTGGCAGATTTGAATTTTGAGTTTCCAAATTACCTAAATCAAGTTCTTATGATTTTATTTAAGTTAGTATTTTATATTTTGATTTTCTAGATTGCATTTAATGCTTTTTAGGTCAGATTTCTGAATGTATCCTCTATAAGATATTGTAACCCTCATTTTGGAGGCAGATTTGCAATTTGAATGAAAAACTTGCATTTTGCAATTTCTGACTTGAGAGGGGTTCTCTCTAGGGTTCTTCATTGAACTAATAGACTTATCAAGGCTTGATCAACCTCATGGCGTCTCTCAACACTTCAGGTCCTTGTTCTCTCGTGTTCAAGGATTCAAGTGGATCACCAGACCTTTGTTTATGTTCTTGGGGTGCGTATATTCAGATCTGTTGTGGGTTCGTGGGATTTTTCCCATGTGGGTTCTCACTATTTTGGTATCAGAGCCTTGGATCTAAACTCAGGTCATATTTTTTCTGTTAGTTTACCTTTATTTTCGTTCTTCATTTGGTGCCTTCTCTTTTGTCTGTTCATTTTCTGCGTTTCTATCTGTCACTGAAATTGTCGTCCTTGTTCATTCACTTTTCTGTTGATTTTTGTGATGTTTAATAGGTCATTTTCATAGTTTGGAATCCCTTCTTTCTTCTCGTTTTGGTTTCATCTAAATCTGACTTTTCTAAGGCAAGTTATACCCATTTGAAAAGGACGCATTTTTTGGAATTTCTGGGTTCAGATTGCTTATTCTGTTTTTTTTATGGTATTTTCGTGATTTTCATTGCATTATTCAATGAAAAAAAAGGGAAGACAAGAAAAAAGGAAAAAAATAGAACGTAAAAAAAAAGGAACAAAAAAAAATTATAGTGCTGGAAGTGTTCTAAGCAAATCATCTTCATACCCAAATTTCTGTTTTGGCTTTTGCAATATTTGTGTCAATTGAATTTCTGATTTTTCTGGAAGTCCATATTCAATACTCTTAATTTCTCCAAGTTCCCAAGTGTTAGCTGATTTTGCATATTGTGATTCCTTTGTTTAAATAGCTTAGTTCTTTAAAGAGCCTCAAGAGGGATTTAAGAGTGGAAAAAGGCAAGAGTGACATACCTCAATTTAAAAGCCAAGTTTGAGTGAAACACGAGTATTGAGTGTCATTCTTGAGGAAACACGTGAGGAAATTTGTGAGGAACTTTACTTCACTAACATAATTAATTTTTCTTGAAGTCACAATGTCTAATGCAGATGGGATATCCAGTGGTGGTGGAAATCCAATGAATATTGAAGACACGCTTAGGGCAATGCAGCAACATTTTAATAGATGAATGTGGTTTATGGAGAGATAAGGGATAGAATAGATAGACAAGATGAAAGGATTGCAAATCTACAAAGAGCTCGACTTAATCCTAGAAGGCATGGAAGGCAAAGGGAGGTTTCTATGGATGACTTTGAATCTGAAAATAATGAAGTTGGTGGTAGTCAGGATGAATTCGAGTATGAATCTAAAGGTGAACCGATAAGGAATAAGCATAGAGGGGATAGGTATGGGAGAAGACATGGGAGAAATAACCCGAGAGAGAGAGAGATAGAGTAGATGGGAACCTTGGGAGCATCAAAATGAAGATACTATCTTTCGAAGGTAGAAATGATTTTGAAGCCTATTTAGAGTGGGAAAAGAAAATAGAAATGATTTTTGAGTGCCACAATTATTCTGAAGCTAGAAAGGTGAAGTTGGCAGCAATAGAATTCACTAATTATGCCTTTGTTTGGTGGAATAAATTGGGTATTAATAGAGGAATAATGGAGAGAGGCCTGTAACAACTTGGAGAGAAATGAAGCCCTAATGAGGAAGAGATTTGTTCCCAACCATTATTTTAAAGAGCTTTATCAAAAGTTACAGACCCTTTTGCACAAGGTCCTAGGAGTGTGGAGGAGTACAATAAGGAGATGGAATTGGCCATGATAAGAGCTAATGTGCAAGAAGATAGAGAAGCAACAATGGCCCAATTTCTAAGTGGGTTGAACAAAGATATAGCTAACATAGTAGAATTGCATCATTATGTGGAACTAGAAGACATGGTGCATATGGCCATTAAGGTGGAAAAGCAACTCAAGTGAAAAGGTGCTTCAAAATTTCATTCTAGATCAAGTTCTTCTTTCAAACAGAATTGGAAGAAAGGAGAAAAAGCTATCCAAAAGGAGACCACTAGAGGCAAAGAAGAAGTTTCATCAAAGAGCAAAGGTAAATCTAATTCCCAAACTTCTAGAAATAGGGATATAAAATGTTTCAAGTGTTTGGGTACAGGTCATATTGCTTCTCAATGCCCCAATAAGAGAGTTATGATTATGAAAAATAATGAAGTTGTGACTGAAAGCGAGAGTAAAAGTGATGACTCTATGCCCCTACTTGAAGATGCTAGTGATGATGGGATTGAATATGCTGTGGAAGGAGAATGCCTTGTGGTTAGAAGAGCCTTGAATTGTCAAGTGAAGGACGATGAGTTGAATGAGCAAAGGGAAAATATTTTCCATACTCGCTGCCTCATTAATAACAAGGTATGTAGTTTGATAATTGATGGTGGTAGTGTTACAAATGTTACAAGCAATACAATGGTTCAGAAATTGAATTTGCCTACTGTTAGACACCCTAGACCATACAACCTGCAATGGTTGAATGAATGTGGGAAAATTAAAGTTGATAAGCAAGTTCTTGTTTCTTTTTCAATTGGGAAGTGTTGTGATGAAGTATTATGTGATGTTGTTTCTATGCATGCTGGACATATACTTTTGGGGAGACCTTGGGAATTTGGTAGAAAGGTAAAGAAAGATGGGCTTACAAATAGATATTCTTTTGTAATGAACAACAGACCCATTACTCTTATACCATTGACCCCAAAGCAAGTGTACGAGGATCAACTTAAGATGAAAAAAAAGAGTGATATGAAAAATAAGAAAAATGTGAGAGAGACATCAAAAAGAAATAAGAGTGAAAAAGAGAGAAAAGATGAGAGTTCAAAAAAAGAATTTCAGAAAAAAAAATAAAGAGAGAAAAGAGAAGAAGAAATTGAGTTTTTATGCAGAAAAAAGTGGAGAAGTGCCTTTTTGGCTAAACAACATTTGCTTCTCCTTGTTTACAAGGAGACCTTTTTAAATACTAATGACATTAACTCTTCCTTTCCAAGTGTTGTTGGTTCTTTATTGTAGGAATATGATGATGTGTTCCCAGAAGAAATTCCACCTGGATTACTACCCATTAGAGGAATTGAACATCAAATTGATTTCATTCTAGGGGCAACAATTCCTAATAGGCTAGCCTATAGGAGCAATCCTGATAGAGGAGCATGGCATGATCAAGCATCAAAGGAAGACCAAAACACGGAGTGTGGAGCCCAAGGTAAAAGATGGAAGTCCAATATTCTAAAAGACCCATTACAAGGCATTGCAGGCCCAATGACAAGAGCAAGGATCAAATCTATGAAAGAGGTGCTGAATTGTTTGATAAAAGATCTTAAAGAGTTAGAGTCCATTTATTTGGAAGAAGCATCCCTCAATCAGCCCATCAAGGTCCAAACATGGTGATTACATTGCTAGAAGCCAAACAAGATGATGTACACGGCCCATGTTCAGTCCAGATTGAAGAATTCACTCAAAATACCATGTGACAAGCATGTGCCTTGGAGGAGGAGCATAAGTGACGTCCAAGAATATTCAAGAAGCATCAAGAAGGCATCTTTATGTATTAGTTATGGTTTAATTTCATTTTTTTAAGTTTTCATTTTTATTTGCATTAAATAAGGCCTTTTGGTCAAAGATTGCATAAGAATATTTTAGGTTAGTTTCCTATTTTTAGGTAGCAACCTTTTTCTTCAAGAAAAGGTAATTTCCTATTTCCTTTAGCCTTAATTGGTGCCAACCAAAATAGTCAATCATCATTAAGGCACATTTATGGCATTTATGACCTAGGGTTTTTTTATTCTAGATTGTTCTTTTGCTGCCTATGTAAGGCTACGTTTTTTGTAATTGGGGATTAGATTTGAATGAATGAATTTTAGAGAATTTTATTTCTCTTGAGTGAGCTTTGCTTGCCGCCGCGCATTCTCGTGGGAATACTCGATTGTATCAAGGACTAATCATCCTTGTGGTGTCTCCATGGTTAGGGTTGTAAGAGACAGGTTCTCTTAAGATCCTACCTTTGATTGTTCGTCTCATTTCCTAACTTGTTTCTAGCCGATCCGTATCTGTACCTTATATCAAATCCAGAAGAGACAAAGGAGCTTCAAAAGCAAGTGGAAGAGCTCATAGCAAAAGGATATATGTTAGAGAAAGCTTGAGTCCTTGTGCTGTTCCGGTACTTTTGGTTCCAAAGAAAGATGGAACTTGGAGGATGTGCATTGATTGCAGAGATGTGAATAAGTATCGCCATCCTATTCCTAGATTAGATGATATGCTTGATGAATTGCATGGTTCTATTGTCTTTTCTAAGATTGATTTGAAATATGGGTACCATCAAATTAGAATGAGGGAAGGGGATGAATGGAAAACTGCTTTCAAAACAAAACATGGTTTGTATGAATGGTTAGTTATTCCATTTGGGTTAACTAATGCATCTAGCACTTTCATAAGATTCATGAATCATGTTTTGCGTGCTTTCATTAGGAAATTGTTGTAGTTTATTTTGATGACATTCTGATTTACAGCAAGAATTTTCATGAGCATTTGAATCATTTGCATTGTGTGCTTGATGTTTTGAGAAAGGAAAAATTGTTTGCAAATATGAAGAAGTGTGATTTTTGTATGAATAAAATTGTCTTTCTTGGCTTTGTGGTGAGTGCTAAAGGGATAGAAGTTGATGAAGAAAAGATAAGAGCTATAAAAGAATGGCTAACACCCAAAAGCATAACTGAGGTAAGGAGTTTTCATGGTTTGGCTATTTTTTATAGGTGCTTTGTGAAGGATTTTAGCACACTTGCTGCACCACTCACTGAGGTCATTAAAAAATCTGTTGGTTTCAAATGGGATAAAGCACAAGATGATGCATTCAATAAACTTAAGGAAAAATTGCGTTATGCACCTGTGCTAATATTTCCTGACTTTAATAAAACTTTTGAGATTGAATGTGATGCATTTGGAGTTGGAATAGGAGCTATTTTAATGCAGGAAGGAAAGCCACTAGCATATTTTACTGAAAAGCTAAATGGAGCAGCCGTGAAATATCCAACTTATGACAAGGAGCTTTATGCACTCAAAAGAGTATTGGAGAATTGGCAACTCTACCTTTGGCTTAAACAATTTGTTATTCACACTGATCATCAGTCTTTGAAGCACATCAAGGGTCAAGGTAAGCTGAACAAAAGACATGCAAGGTGGCTGGAATTTATTAAGATATTTCCATATGTTATCAAATACAAGAAAGGTAAAGAAAATGCGGTGGCTGATGCCTTGTCAAGAAGGTATACTCTTCTTACTACTCTAAATGCTAGGTTGCTTGGTTTTGAGTATATTAAGGAATTGTATGCCACTGATGCTGACTTTGCTAAAGTGTTTCTTGCTTGTGAAAAGAAAGCATTTGAAAATTTTTATGGGATTGATGGGTACTTGTTTAAACAAAACAGATTGTGTGTGCCTCAATGTTCTTTGCGAGAATTACTTGTGAGAAAAGCACATGGGGGAGGATTAATGGGTCACTTTGGTGTGAAAAAGACTTTGGATGTTTTTCATGAACATTTCTTTTGGCCTAAAATGAAACGTGATGTGGAAAGAATTTGTGCTAAATGCATAACTTGTAAAAGGGCTAAATCTAGAGTCTTGCCACATGGTTTGTACACTCTATTACTTGTGCCTAGTGAACCTTGGGTAGATATATCAATAGATTTTGTTGTGGGTTTACTTAGGTCAAGAAAGGGAATGGATTCCACATTTGTGGTTGTTGATAGATTTTCTAAAATGGCACATTTCATTCCTTGCCATAAAACTGATGATGTCATATATATTGCTGATTTGTTCTTTAAGGAAATTGTAAGACTTCATGGTGTTCCTAAAAGTATTGTTTTTGATAGGGATACAAAATTCTTGAGTCATTTTTGGAGGGTTTTATGGGGTAAGCTTGGTACTAAATTATTATTTTCTACTGCTTGTCATCCACAAACTGAAGTAGTTAATAGAACTTTAACTCAATTGCCTAGAACTGTGATTCAAAAGAACTTGAAGAATTGGGAAAATTGCTTGTCATTCATTGAATTTGCTTACAATAGGAGTGTGCATTCATCTACTGATTATTCTCCTTTTAAAATAGTGTATGGTTTTAATCCACTAACTCCTTTGGATTTATTATCATTGCCTATTGATGAGAGGGCAAGTCTTGATGGGACAAAGAAAGTTGAAACAGTGAAACAACTTCATCAAAAAGTGAAACAATAAATTGAGAAGAAAAATGAGCAATATGCATCCAAGGCTAATAAAGGAAGAAGGTGTGTTCTCTTTGAACCTGGTGATTGGGTGTGGGTGCATATGAGGAAAGAAAGATTTCCAACTCAAATTAGCTCCAAGAGGAGATGGTCCATTTCAAGTGCTTGAAAGAAACAATGACAATGCTTACAAAATTGATTTACCTAGTGAGTATAATGTTAGTGCTACTTTCAATGTGGCTGATTTATCTCCTTTTGATGTAGGTGATGATTCGAGGTCGAATCCTTTTCAGGAGAGAGGGAATGATGTGATACAGCAAGCTAACTCCTCAACTTCTAATGATCCATTGCAAATCCCAACTGGACCAATCACAAGAGCAAGAGCTAAAAGAATTAAGGAAGCTTTGAGCGGGCTAGTGCAAGACACCTTGACAAAGCAAATGGCATTTGTTGGAGCATCAAATCTAGATGAAAATGCTGAGGACATCACTAATGTCATTTGGCTGGAAAAGGAAGCTGCTGATCATATCTTGGGCTTGGAGACTTCAATTTAAGGAGCCTGGATCAAGTACAACACATGAGAAGACTCATTTGGGCTAATTAATCATATTTTGGGCCTGATATGCTGATTATATTTCATTAAATGCATTTGAAAAAATTCATAATTAGTTGGCAGATTTGAGTTTTGAGTTTCCAAGTTACCTAAATCAAGTCCTTATGATTTTATTTAAGTTAGTATTTTATATTGTAACCCTCATTTTGGAGGCAGATTTGGAATTTGAATGAAAAACTTGTATTTTGCAATTTCTGACTTGAGAGGGGTTCCTTCTAGGGTTCTTCATTGAACTAACAGACTTATCAAGGCTTGATCAACCTCATGGCGTCTTTCAACACTTCGGGTCCTTGTTCTCCCATGTTTAAGGATTCAAGTAGATCACCAGACCTTTGTTTACGTTCTTGGGGTGCGTATATTCAGATTGGTTGTGGGTTTGTGGGATGTTTTCCTTGTGGGTTCTCACCATCTAGTGTATTCAAAGTCAGCAAAAGAGCATGAGTAGCATTTACGGATTGTTCTAGTTTAATGAGGTGAGATTCTTGGGTCACATAATTACCTGAGAAGGAGTAGCTGTAGACCTAAGTAAAGTTGAAGCGGTACTGAATTGGGAACAACTTAAGATGGTGACAGAAGTTCAAAGCCTTCTGGGACTAGCAAGTTATTATAAAATATTTTTTCAAGATTGCCCTGCCTGCTAACCATGATCACAAGGAAGAACCAATCATTTGTGTGGGATGAAAAGTGTGAGGCTAGCTTTCAGGAATTAAAGCAAAAGCTGACCTCTACTCTTGTACTAATTATTCCCGATTTGATGCTACTATATGTAGTGTATAACGATGCCAGTAAATAGGGATTGGGAAATGTGTTAATGCAGCAAGGTCGGGTGGTCGCTTATGCCTCACAATGTCACATCCGACAATAGGGTAATTAGGAATAAGGAATATTTCTAAATAATTAAGAGCTAAAAATGATAAGGAGAAATAGAAGAATTTTGGTGAAAAATAATTATTATGATTTTTCAAGTCAATTATGAAAATTTGACTAATTAAGAAAAATTGGTCAAAAATAATTATAGAAAAATATCTTCAAGTCTCAAAAAATTAAGGAAAAATAAGGAGAATGTTCCTTGAGAATTATACGAAGATATACATTTGGTTTTATGATCAAATTAGCCTTGAAAAATTACAAAGGAATTTAAGGATGATTTAAGCTAAATTAAGGCCTTTTATTTGGAAAATTCCAAATAAATACTTGGAAGGAGAATAAAATCTCAAGAAAATTCTTATGATGTCCCAAGGATAAGAGATTATGGGATAAAAAGGAGACCCTCAGATATCCAAGATTTTTTCCTAATTATTTGGAGAAGTGAAAAAACCAATAATAAGAAAGAAAATAATTTTCCTTTTTATTTAATAAATGAAAAATTGAGTTGAGCTAAAGAGGACATTTTGTGAAAATAAAAATGAGAAGAATAAATTATGGATCTGACAAAAAATAATTACAGAAGCTAGAGTACTGTAATTATGCAAAAGAAATTAAACTCGGAGTGAAAGTGCATCGATAAAGTGAAGATTAGAGTCTTGTACTTTACTTGGCCAATGATTTGCCATTTGTCAAGCACATAATGGATGGTAATTAAAGTTGCCAAGTGAGTCTTGAATGGAGAGGATTTTGACTTTTCGAAATTAATTACCATTGATATTTCTTAATTAAGAGAGAGGTTATAAGGAAGAATAGGCAAATGACACATGGAATAGCATTAATATTGGTAGTTGGGATATTTTGGCTTGAAGAGAAAGTATCCTCCCCCATTTTTCAAATATACAATTCGGCCAAGAGGAAGGAGAGAGTGATCTTCCATATTGGTTAGTCCAAGCAAGGGAAAAGCAAGCTACTTTGATCTTCCAACTAAGATTTAAGCTTAGTAAATTGTTCTAAGATGATTCCTTGCTTGTTTACTTAAGTTGTATGGTTGAAAAATTTTGTTAATCCTCTTCTTAGTTGCTGGCCAAAATGATCTTCATGTAGGGGAGGAAGTTTGTTGTTCAAACTTGTTAAAACACTTTAAATCTTGGTTATTCCAAGTGGTTGCAAGTGGTTGCATGTTGTTTTTGAAGAGATTTCTTTATTGTTTCTCAAGAGGTACTATTCAGCCAAGAAGAAACTGAACCGTAGGATGAGATTTTTAAATTTTTGATGGTTCCATTGTGTTCAAAATGGAAAAAGGTATGGGATAAATCTAAAGAACAAGTGTTGGAAATATTAAAATCAAAATTGTAATTTTTGGAAAAACCTAGACCGTATTCGGCCAACCTTGGTTCCTGAGGAAGAGGATTTATTTTCTTAGATCCAAGAGCATATTTGGAATCTACGTGAAAAATCATGTAAGAATGAACCAAGAGAGAATTTTTAGGGTTAAGGAAACAAACTCTAAAAATTCAAAGAAACAAAGATGGAAGCTTTAAGGGGTTTAGGAGTTATTTAAGTTATGTTGTTAATTTTTATATGGAATGGTTGGTAATCTTACTGTCCTTTTAGTGATTTATCATGTTAGGATTTGTTAATTGTGGAGAAGAGGAAGAAAGTCAAAGAATCAAAGAGTATTGGACTAAGGTAGTAAGATTTAATTAACCTTAATGTTGAGTGTTGCATTGATTGCTATGCAATTTCATGTGCTATTATGTGATTGAGCTAAATGATGATGATTGTGTAGCTATATTCCTTACTTTAAATGTCTTGGCCATTGTATATTAGAGTGCTACATGTATGAGGTAAAGTAGTTCCCTATCAATAGTAAAATGTTGGAATGCTTGTAATTGATGCATGTTGATGTTTTGGTTGATTAATCTTGCTATTGGGATTTCATTGAAATCTCATCCCCTATATGTAATCTAACATTTTAGGGGCTGAATCAAAAGGGAGCTGCAAATCCAAGGATAAAAATGGTGGTGAACCATGAGGAGACAATTATGTTTGGTCATGTATAAGTATATATGTTTGATGCTGTAACCCTAAGCAGAATGCTAATTTGGAGCCACATTTTTATTAAGTTTCCGCACAAATTTCTTTACAAAATTTAGTATGCTTAAAGTTTCATGACATCAATAGGTAGCACTTAGCCAAGTATACATTATAATGAGTTTTCAAATTTAAGGTCCAGAATCTGAAAAAAGAGTTTTTACCAAAAGGATAGAGGTGACTTTCACAAAAACCTAACACTTTTTCAAATGGAATTGGTTCATAATATTATTTTTTGTTGAAAGAGCATTCAAATAGCTTTCTATAGAATTTTGAATCACTCCATTTTGATTTTTTTAGATTAATTTTTGAAATTAGACCAGAAAACTGGATTTTTACCGCATGAACAGTAAAAATCCAAAAATCACGTTTTTTTGGATATTTTTGAGCCCAAGACCATCCAATATGGTCTAAAATACCTCAAAATAAATTCTAAACCGTACTAAAAGTAAGGTGTAACACACGACAACTTAAAATGCATGAAGAAAATTATCCCATACATGACCTGGAACTAGCAGCGATTGTTTATGCCTTAAAGATTTGGAGGCATTACTTATATGAAACAACTATTGAGTTGGACTATGATAACAAAAGCCTCAAGTACTTACAAGCCTCAAATAAAGTACCATCTAGGGAAGGCTAATGTAGTAGCTGACACATTAAGCCAGAAGGTGGTGCAAGTAACATCACTAATGATTAAAGAGCAAAAACTCATTGAAGGCATCAGGGATTGGAATCCTATCTGTGAGATATATAGTTGATGGCAGGTAAAGTCAAAGTGGTAAAGGCAAAGACACAATTGATGAAGCAAATAAAAGAAGCTCAGAAGAACAGACATCTTCAAAGCTAAAGTATTGAGAAATGAGATTTGAGATTTTGAGATCTCTCCAGAAGGAATACTGAGGTACAAGGGAAGAGTACATATTCCTTCTGTGACTGACGTTAAAAAACAAATTCTGGAGGAGGCACACAAAAGCCAGTAGTACACCATGCATCCGGGCATAACGAAGATGTATGTATCAAGACATTAGAGGATTATTCTGGTGGCCTGGTATGAAAAGAGATATAACAGAGTATGTGTCTAAGTGCCTCACCTATGAAAAAATTAAGACGGACCATTAGAAACCATCAGGATCTCTGCAACCTTTGAGTATTCCTGAGTGGACATGAGACAATATCTCCCTAGACTTCATTATGGGATTACCTCGCATGTTGTCAGGATATGATGCGATTTGGATGATAGTTGACCGACTGATGAAATTAGCTCACTTTTTGGCAATGAGAAAAGAATATCAACCAGAGAAGCTTGCAAGGTTATATATTAAGGATATTGTGAGATTACATGGAGTACTAGAAATGATCATGTTTGACAAAGATCCTCGATTTCTTTCCAGATTTTGGAGAGTCCTACAGCAAGCTATGGCCACAAGGTTGAGTTTTAGTGCGGCCTATCATCCACAAACGGATGGACAAATGGAGCGAATAATACAAACACTAGAAGATATGCTGAGAGCATATGTATTGGTAAAGGAAACTGGGATGAATATTTATCGTTACCTGAGTTTGCTTATAAAAACAACTACCATTCTAGTATACAGATGGCTTCGTATAAAGCACTGTATGGCTGTAAGTGCAAATCCCCACTATGCTAGACTGAACAAGGGGAAAGAAAATTTTATGGACGAGACATGGTGGAACAAATAACACAGCAAACAAAGATAATCAGACAGAGGCTACTTACAGCCCAGAGTAGGCATAAGAGTTATGTTGATATCTAGTGGAAGCCTCTGGAATTCGAGATTGGAGATCATGTATTTTTAAAAGTATCTCTAACAACAGGAGGGAAAGATCATTAAAAGCATGAAAGCTAACACCTAGGTTCATTGAACCTTTTCAAATTCTCTTAAAGATAAGACCAATAACTTATAAATTGGCCCTACCTCCTAATCTCAGTCAGATACATGATGTCTTCCATGTTTCTCAATTGAAGAGGTATCAACCAGATCCCTATCACATTATGGAATATGAAGACATCGCGCTGCAAGATAACTTGATGTTCGAGACAAAATCATCAAAGATCGTAGATCAACAGATTAGGCAACTGCAAAATAAGACCATTCTAATGGTCAAGGCGGTGATCTAGAAAGGTTTAACACAAGAAGAAGTGACTCAAGAAAAAGAAGATGACATGAAGAGCAGTTACCCAGAGCTCTTTATATGAGGTATGTTTTAAATTTTGAGAATGAAATTTATTTACCGCAGGAAGAAATGCCACATCTTGTAAATTTTAACCTTAATAATGAGAATGAAAAATTAAGTCAAGAGCCAATGGGAAAAGTAGATTGGCTCACAAAGTCATGCACAACATAAAATCCAGATAGGGTTTGGACTGATATTTTTGAAATTATCGATCCAAGAAGGGAAAAGTGGAAAAATTACAGAAAAATTTCAAAAAATTCCTAAAAGATAGTAAAAAGATAAATTAGAGATTTTGAAACCTTATTTGAGGTCCTGGAGGTGGAAATAACATGAAAATAATTTATTACATAATTTTCTGTAAACAGAGGTTTTTCTGGAAAGATAGTGAAAAATTAGTTGGAAAAATTATTTTAAATATGTGGAGGCCTCAATAATTAGGAGAAAAATATGAAAAAATTATTTAAGGATCAATTTAAGTTTATAAAATTATTTCTAGGGCTGAAAGTGCAGGAATTAATTTTAAAATATTTATTATCAAAATTTTATCAATAATATCTTATTTCAAAGAAAATTTAATACAAGAGATTAGAGGTGGAAATAAATTTCAAAAAAATTCATGAGACCTTTTTATATTAAAATAGAATTTTTGATGGAAAAAAATTTTTAGAGGCTTAGAACTATTTTTGAAAATAATAACTAATATAGTGGGTTTTGGTTGAGAATTGATAAGTTGTGATTGGGACATACTTCCCCTTCCTTTCTAATTAGTTTTGGACTCATTTTGGGTCAAGAAAGTTCATAAAATTCGTGCATCTCATGGCCACTTATGTTAAGAGAGTTTAAGCTCAATTAAGCCCAAAATAACAAAGAAAAATTTAGAGAAAATGGATACTTGGCATGACCTAAAAATTAAGGGTTACCAAGAGGGACACATGTCTATTTAGGTGGCAGAAAATGAGGCCATTTGGAGGGAAAAATGGCCAGCTTGGGAGGTCTATAAATATCCCCCTAAATGAGCATAATTCAGCCAAAAATTGGAGAAAAGAGGAGAAATTTTGTTCAACCAAAAACTCACCTTAAAACAACACCTAAAACCTTCAACGTGTCACATCCCAAGAAATTTCACCTGGACATAAGGAATCAAAAAAATTAGGATGAGGACCAAATTAGAGACTAGATGGAGAGATGAAATAACTTTTGATATGAAACCTCGACAAGGTCCGGGCTGGCGTTTACGTAATTATCAGTCTAGGAAGGGCAAAATAGGAAAATTCGAGAAAATTTCTAGAAAATTCTTGAAAAATAGGAAAAGTGTAAGGTAGAGATTTTGGAAACTATGCTGAGGTTTGAAAGGTGGAATTATTATGAAAATAAATTATAATTCCCGTAAACGGAGGTTTTCGGGAAATTATTAGAAAATCAGAGAAAAATAATTATTTTAATTAGTTAGAGGCCTCAATCAATTTAAAAAAATATGGATAAATCATATAAATATTTATTTGAATTTATAAAATTATTTTTAGGTCTTGGAAGCTCAAGAATTAATTTTAGGGAATTTATTTTCCTGCAGTGACACCGATAGAAGCTTAATTGGAGAAAATTCAAATAAATACCTAGAGATGGAAAAAATTCTAAAAATTTTCAATGATGTTCTTATATTAAAAGGTAAATTTTCATGGAGAGAAATGAATTTTTAGAGGTCTGAAAAATTATGAAATGTTACTAGTGAATAGTAACCGACAAAGTTTCAAAATAGTTTGACATTTTGATTTGAATTGTGGGCCATCTTGTTGGGTCAGCCTAGACCAATTATAGGGCCCACATTAGGCCCAATCCATGCCCAAATTTGTGCAGCTTCTGGACAACTCTATATTTAATTAAATAAAATAAAATTAAGGGATAATTTTTGGAAAATTCTAGAGTTTGGACACATGGTTAAACCTGAGGTTGTGATGCACTTGATGGCTGCCAACTCACCTTATTTTCTACTACTTTGGATGTCCAAATTGAGAGGGGAATGGAAGGTCCATTTGTCTATAAATACCCCTCCCTAAAATACAAAAAAAAATGTTGGAGAAATTGGAAAAATAGGGGGACATGCTACCATTTTGTGTCCAGACCAAGGGAGACCGAATTTGAGAGGGTTTTGAGCAAGGGATCATTTAACTTGTAGTAAGGAAGCATCAATGTATGTTCAACCCTTCCTATCCCTAAGTTTTAAGCTAGTTTAGTTAGGGTTTTTGGCTTAAAAAATTAAGAGAAATTGCTTCACAATTTTCAGTTGAACATGTGCTGTTTAGGAAAGGATAGAGACCTTAAATATCAAGTGGAATGCGTATAAGTGGTGTATGGGTTGATTTTTGGAAGAAAATACACCTAGGGTTCTATATGTTTAATTCGGCCAAAGGGTGTTCTTGGTGGAGGAGTTTGTTTTTCATTGATTTGATGATTCTAATGGGTTTAAAATGTGTTTTTGTGTAGGGATATACTAAAGAGAAGTGTTTAAATCATTGGAATCAAAAATGGAATTTTTAGAAGTTATATAACCCCTAGTCGACCATTGTAACTTGAGAGGGAAGGAGTTTGATTTTTAAAAATCTAATTGGATATTTGAATTCCTCATAAAAAAATTGTGTAGGATTGGATCAAGAGATTATGGAATGTAAAGGAGGAATAATATTGTTAAAAATCAAAGAAAAAGGGAGAATTATGTAGGTTAAGGTTAAAGGATTGTAATTAAGTTGTATAATTGTTAATGTGGTTTCCAATTATACTAGAATTAATAGGTTTTGTGGAGAGGAATCAAGGAGAACCCAAATTCCTTGAAGAGGCCAAATTGGTTTGAGCTTAAGAGGTAGTATTGCATTGTAATTTGATTGTTTATCTTGCTTGTGTAATATGTGTTTCTGTGAATTGCTTGAAGTAAGGAATTTATTTTATGGCATTGTTGATTTTATGACATTTGATATGCTTTGGCCAAATGCATGATAATATGTTAATGTGAAAGTGTATTTGATTCCTCTCTTGATTTGATGAAAATGTGATTTTATGTGACTTGAGGATGTCGGAAGTTTTATGACATATCACATTATGTATTGCTTGATTAACATGATAATTATAATTCATTGTTACTAAGATTTCTATGAAATCTCATTCCCGCCATGCTAAATTATGCATCAATAAGGAGTGGACCAAGTATGGGTGAGAGCAAAGAATTCGCATGAGCTAGGGAGGCCATGGAGATTTTGTGACAATGTATTAAGTTATGTTGTATTTTATTGAACTTCGTTATAAGTTTGTAATGAATTATGGATACTTTACAACATTATATAAAGTATAATGTTGTATGGTGGTTTATAATCATGGTATGATGTGTTGGAATAGATGGCAATTGAAAAAGAGGAAGAAAAATTAAAGAAAATATGGTTTAGGGGATAAAAATGCCCTAAAAAGAGGTATTATTGTGCTACATAAAATAAGGAGTAAATAGTGGAATATGGACCTTAAATTTTGCAGGCACATATATCTCATTTTTATCTTTAAATCAAGTGGTAAACTATTAAATTTGATGTTTTGTGTTAAGAATTATGCTCTTCTAAAGTTGGGCTAAATTACTGAAAATTTGAAAATTGACCATATAAATAGTGTACTTTGTTGAATTTTCTAGTGTTGCTTTGGATGGAATTGAGTCTAATGAATATTTTTCTTCTAAAGAAGTCCTAGCAAGTTTCAGCGAAAAATTAAAAGCACCTCATTTCTATTTTTGTAGAATTAGTTATGAATTTTCAAAGTTGACCTAAAATCCCATGAATAGTGTATGAACAGACCGAAAATGAAAAACTTTGGACCTGAAATTTCTCACTCAGGAGCTGTGGAAAAGGCAATACAATGGTTCCAAATGATGTATAATGAGGTAATAAAGGAGGTGTGACACAAAGCAAGGGAAAATCATCAGGTTTCAAGCAAGGATCCATTAAGCTGTGTTTAAGCTTGATTATGGTTAGGTTTAAGGGTTGTTTTGGTTGAAATTTCATTACAAAATCTTAAGTCGACATGCTGCCCAATTTTGGTCACTATGAGGAAGCATTAGAAAAGGATAAAAACTATGAATATGAGCTTAGAATGATGTGTTTAATTGATGTTTGGATTGAATTTTGGAAGAAATCCTAAGTTGGGGATTTAAGGGGGCCTATTCGGCCACTTCAAGTTCTTAGGGTTAGAGATTGTTTCAATATGGTTTGATGATTCCAATGATTTTAAAAGGTGTTTTTGTGTAGAAAAATACCAAAAAAAAGTGTTTAAAATCATCGAAATCAAAAATAAAAATTTAGGACTCCTAAACAAGTTAAAAGGGAAGGAGTGTGATTTTGTTAAGTTTGATTTGATATAGATTCTGTATGAAAATTTGTGTAGAAATGGCCCAAGAGATTGATTAAAATAAAGAGGAAACAATAATGTTAAAAATCAAGAAAAGGGGGGATTATATGAGTTTATTGTTGAGTAATGGTGTTTATGCTTGGATTGATAGGCATTGTGCAAGAAAACAAAGATGAGCACCAAATCCTTAAAGAGGGTGAATTGTATACTTAAGTAAGAGATAGCATTAAACTCATAATTTGATTGCTTTCTTGCTTGTTTAATGTGTTATTTGATTTTTATTACCATGATGTAATTGAGCAAATTATGTGATAATACGTGGAATTCTCTGTCAAATATGCCTTGCCAATATGTAATGTGGAATGGTTTAATGGCTTAATCTGTGGCCCTCTTTCCATGGCAATGAAATGCACATGAAATGTTACATGATAATTTCTAGTTTCATGATAACATGTCACATTTTTACATAGCATGATTGGCATGATAATTGTGATTCATTGCTACTGAAATTTCCTATGAAATCTCATTCTTCTATGTTCAAATATCTACCAACTAGGGGTTGGACCAAGCAAGGAGAAAGGAAAGGAGATTATCTTGGGAGAGAATTGAGTTTAATGCCTCTTATGGAATATTTTGTGATTATATATGAATTATTGGGAATTATTGTAATGATGACCAAAGTTAGAGTCAGGAAAGCCGGGCTGGCCTGTTTAAGCCTGTTTAAGTCGAGGGCCGGGTTTGTATTTTGGAGCCTTGAAAGGGAAGTTGGACTTAAAAGGGCTAGCCTGTAAGGCTGAAAAATAAATGGCAGGGTAGGCCTGCAAATTTTTTTTCTTAACTTGAAAAAGAAAATCCTAACATTTTAGACATAGCATACTCTTAGTTTCATTTTAGACATAACATTTTGGTCCAAAGTTGACATGCGTGCGAATAGTTGATTAAGGAATCTTGTTTTAGTATGTAGTATGTGAATGGAATGGTCCTCTGAGCTTAAAAGAGGAGAAAAATCAAGAATATATATAAAAAAAGGGATAAAAGAACCCTAAAAATACCTCATTTTTGTACCAACAAAATTTGAATCAAATGGATGAGATTTCAACTGAAACTTGGCAAGCTTATAGAATATATTTTTAGTTTTAAAACAAGTGGTATTTCATCAAATGTGGACTTTTGTTAAAAAAGTTACCATATGAACAGTATCATATTGTGTTAATTCTGGGATTGATTGAGAAATACTGGATACCAATGAGTATTTTTTTCCTCTAAAGGGCATGTTAAGAGCTTTAAATCTACTTGGAACCACCTCATTTCGATTTTTCTAAATTTAGTTATGATTTTTCAAAGTTTGGCCTTGGTTAGAGTTACATGAATAGTAACCCGAATTCAATAAATTTTAAAGATCAAAATTTTCCAGCCAAGGCCATAAGAAATGGTTCTAATTGAAATATAATGTAGTCTAAAAGTAAGGTGTGACAGGGGGCCCTAACTTGTCATTTTGAATATAACTTGATAAACATATTATATATTCTGCTATAAAGTGAATTGTTATTTTCTGCATCCTTACTTGTCATTTCTTACACCTTCACTTGTTATTACAAGCATCCAGACTTATCAGTCATCCTAACTTGTTATTGTCATGGTGCTAACTTGTCAATAACGATTGAATAATAACAAAATTAGATAACAAACCTGTCATGTTATTTTCAAACAAGTTGTTAATACAAATACAAAATATATTATCGAATACCTATTTCCTATAGAAAAGGCCATATATATTAGCTTGTTAATTTAAATTGCAAAGAAGGCCATTCGTAGTTAAAAATGGTCATTCTGGTTGTAAAGTGAATTATCATTCCTTGATGATGATGAGCCTCTAGATAACCACAAGTTGAGTTATCGGCTTGACTTCCCTCAATTCTATTTCCTCTTTGTCACCCGGCGATGGTAGATCAGCTTTATTTCTTTGGGAGCCATACTCCTTAGTTGCTCTTTGCGGTCTTGCACAATTGACATGTCATATCTTTCACCTATAGAGAATAGAAAAATGATGTTGGGTACATAGAATGCAGTGCAAATATATTTCTTTTCAGCTTGAGCAAGCAAAAATTAGCTTCCATGTACTCTTAATTTAAATATATGCACTTATATTATTTTCTTAAGATTTAAATATCCTGTAGCATAAGTTTTATTTTGCTTATGCTTTTATACAGCGATACACCATGATATTGAAAAGGACTTGAAGACTTCCCATCCTACACCGGCATAAGCACAAATCCCTAAAAAATCATGTTCGAATATTGTACCTCATTTTTCAGTGTTGGATTGGCTTTAGCCCAAGCTCTTTTTATGAGTAGAATTAATGATTAATCAAGTTCTTTTGCCTTTGAAAGGCTTATGATCTTCTCATATGCCACATCAATTGATGGTCACTAAAGAATATCATCAAATTTGGCTTTTGTAGATGTAGCATCTCCATAAGCAAGAAGCAGAATTTAAAGTCAATTATGTTGAAAGAAAATCCGGATCATGAGATTCAAGCAATAATAACATGATCAAACTTTATATAACCCTAATTTATATTCAGTTAATGTGAGAAACAAAGGTAGATTAATAGTAAAAGTATCAGACACATAAAGAAGCTTTATCACCAAATTTTATACTTGATTAAACTTACAAAGCAAGGCAAGTTTATTACCATAACATGTGCTCAAAGCTTAGCTAAAGAAGAAGGCTATATTACTCTAAAATCTTTAGAGCCAGTGGCAACCTATATTACATATTACATACTTAAAATTAAGCTAACAAACAAATTTGTTGGGTATGAACTATTAATTCAAAAAATGAGATCACAATTGGACTCATTTTATATCACATAACATAATCAGCATTCAGATTTGAAAATTAAGCTAATAAACATGACAAGCAAATTTGTTGTATATTCAAAACTACTAATTCAAAAGACGAGATCACAATTGGACTCATTGTATATCATATAACATAATCAATCATTCAGATTTTGCCATAACAGGGACCTTAGATTAAGAGTCATGTCACAGATTTGGCAGTATTTTATGGGCACACTCCATTTACGTAAAAATTGAGTTTCTTAATGTGAATTAGTTTCAGAACCATCTAACTTTCAACAAGAATTTTTTTCCCTAATTTTTCTAATACAATTTTACACATTGAAATGAAGAATCAAGTGGAAAAAAAAATCATTTAAGAGGGCTAATCACTAGCCAAGTTTACCTAATCAGACAAGTCATTGAGATGGAAGTTGTCACACCTCTCTTTATAACCCATAGTATGTCAACTAGAACCATTATAATGTGTTTCACAGGGTTTCCAGATGAAAAATTTAAAATTTAGGATTTTACTATTCATCCTGTCCATATACTGTTCATCTGAAAATGGGCTAATTTTGAAAATTCATAACTAAATCTAGAAAAATCAAAACGATGTGGTTCCAGTTTTCATGTGAAGCTTGCTAAGATTTCTATGGAGAAAAAATAGTCATTACGTCCAATTCCATCTAGAATAATTCCAAGAAATTTGTCAAAGTGTACTGTTCACTTGGTAAATTTTCGAATTCCCAGTATTTTTGCCCAAATTTGGAAGGGCATAACTCTTAGCACATAACTCCAAATTTAATAAATTACTACTTGTTTTAAAGCTAAAAATGAGATCTGTGTCTGTAAAATTTCATGCCTAAAATCCAACAATTGCCTATTATTATATGTGCCACAAGTTTGGCACTTTTTAGAGAATTTCTATCCCCCAATGTCACTTTCTTTAATTTATCTCCCATTTTTCTCTTTCCTACACTCCGTTAACATTGCATCATCCATAATTTTAGCATAAGGGCATGTCATACAAATATAATTTACGTCACATATTATTCATAATCCATTATATTTTCAACATAAACTTTATTAATACATTACACAACATAACATAATAGCATCACTTCCATAATGCTCCTCTATTCCAAAATCATTTTCTTGCCCTTGCCATCGGATGAATCATTCCCTATTTGAGACATAATTTAACATAGGGGGAATGAGATTTCAAAGAAATCCCAGTAGCATATGAATTATAATAATCATGTAAATCAAGTAATTTAGTATGTGACATGTTATATAACTTCAAGGCATCCTCAAGCCACATAAATTCATATCCAATATCATGCTAAGAGAGGAACCTCAACACTTCACATTAACACAATTCAATATATTTGGCCAAAGCATAAACCAATGTCATCCAATCCACAAGGATCACAACACAAGTTCCTTAATTCATGCAACAAATATAATCACATTAAACAAGCAAGATAAACAATCAAATTATAATTCAAAGGTAGGTAAAGTTTGTCCAATCAATTCTTCCAAAAAGCAATGCTTCTCCTTAATTTCTTCTCTCAATGCCTATTAAACCAAGCATAAACATAGGCCATATTAATCACAAAACAATTTAATTCCAATACTTGAACATTAGCTCAACAATTTCCCCCCTTTTTCCTTGATTTTTAACAATATGATTCCTCCTTTAGAATCAATCATCTCATGGCTCAATCCTATATAATTTTTCATGAGGAATCCAATGGTGCAATCAGATTTTAAAAAATTCATACTTCTTCCCCATGAAACTCACTTGGCCGAATAGGGGTTCTTAACTTCCAAAAATTTTATTTTTTATTCTTATGATTTTAAACACTTTCTAACGACATATTCCTATACAAAAACATGTTTTAAAGCCATTGGAATCATCAAATCAAGCAAAATCAAATTGCTTCTGCATGAACAGTGCTGGATGAAAATTTCCCTTTGAACCCTAACCTTGATTTCATCCAAAAATCAATCCATACACCACTTACTCTTCCTTATTCCACTTGATTATTAAGATTTCTATCCTTCCCTAAGCATCACACATCTCAACCGAATTTCTCAGAATTTTCCAGCATTTTTCCAAGCAAAAATCCTTGTTTAATCAATGTAAGACTTAGAGATATTGATGCTTGGACATACCTTAGTGTTTTCTTGAAGTAAGTTGGATGATTTCTTACCTAAAACTCCTCAAGAATTTCATGCAAAATGGCTGGATGAACAGTGGTAGAGTTTCCCCTTATTTTTCCCAATTTTCTAACATTTTTCATGTATTTTCAAGGGGTATTTATAGAAAAATTCCATCTGTCCTCTTGCCCCCTGATTTGGACGAAATTAGACACCTAAGGAGGTGTATGTGGCAACCATCAAGTGTCCAAAATATTCAGATCACTCCATGTGGCATTTCTCTAGATTTTTCCACAAAAATATCTCTTAATTTCACATTTTATTTAATAAAAATGGAAGAACCTGGAAGGTGCACAAAACTGGGTCCTTATTGGGCTCAATGTGGGCCCCACAAAAGGTTTGGGCTGACCCAAAAAGATGGCCTACAAACCAAATCACTATCTCAAACCAATCGGAAACTTTATCAACTACTATTCACTAATAGCATTCTATAATTTTTCCAGACCTCCAAAAATTCATTTCTCTCTATGATAATTCACCTTTTAATATAGAAATATGATCTGAAAATTTTCAAAATTTTTAATCACCTTTAGGTATTTATTTTGAATTTTCTCCGATTAGGTCTTTATCGGTAAATCTGAGGGAAAATAAATTTTCTAAAATTAATTTCTTAAGCTTCTAAGGCCTAAAATAAATTTTATCCACCAATATCCTAAATTTTATTGAGGCCTCTAACTCATTAAAATAATTATTTTCCTTCGTTTTCCCAATAATTTCTCGAAAAACCTACATTTATAGGAAATTCCGTAATATTTCATTTTCACCGAAATTCCACCTTTCGGGCCTCAACCAAGTTTCCAAAATCTCTACTCTACAATTTTCCCATTTTTCAGGGATTTTCTGGAATTTTTCTCAAATTTTCCTGTTTTGCCCTTCCTAGACTGATGATTATGAGAATGCCAGTCTGGACCTTTTCGGGGTTTCATATCAAAAGTTATCTCATCTCCCCATCTAGTTCCTACATTGACCCTCATCCCAATTTTTGATCCAGTATCGCCAGATGAAAATTTTTAGGATGTGACAGAAGTTCTCTAGTTACCAACCATATAAATAACCATGCTCACCGAACTAAACATGATGAAGGCAACCTTCAGAGTGCGTGACAGCACGATGAGTGGCAAGTGCAAATTGAGGGAAGTTAGTAGTGAGAATGAGAAGTAATATATAGGCATGAGGCAAAGACAGAGTCATAGAGGTGAGGAGCATAGCATGATATAGCAGTCAAAGGGGTGAGAAGCGATAGTAAGAGAGGCGAGATGCAACGGAGTTGTGTGACTGAAAAAGAAACCCTCATATTTTCCTTCAATGTTTTCTTTCAAATTAATGAAGGTAATCTTGTGATTACACAATTTAAATCTTTCGCAATTAAGTCCCAGGGATTCTATTGTGATAAAATCTCTTGTTTGAGACTCTACAGTAATTTTTTCTAAAGAGTAATTATGTTCAGAGAGAGATAGTAATTAAATTAACATATACCTATGAGCTGACTGGTAGAGAGGGAGCGGATTCATAGGAAGAAGAGAGATTTGGTAGGAGAAAAATATGACAGCAAGCCAAAAGTGAAAAATATGAGAGGTGTCGACACTTATGGGGGGGGATTGGTAGTAGTTCTCATGAAAACTGCTACCACAAATGTTACACGTTACTATCAAGCAACCAATTTAGTAGCGATTACTTATGAAAACAGCTAACAATACAAAGAAGGTGTTTAGGTAACTAAGAAAGTGCTTTTAAAAAACAATTTTTTACAAATAGAGAAAAACTCTTTCACAAGTTTATTTTATATACCGTAAAATCACTTTTAAAACTATGGTTTGATACTCATCCAAACACTCCCTTAGTAATTGTCTGTTGGTAAACTACTACACCAACCCCTACCAATCCCAACGTTCTCCCTCATTTTCCTCGGCACTTAGCAGTGATTCAATAAAACAGCTATAAATTTCATGGTGTCATCTGACCTCGTGCATTTTTGACCTCGTGCATTTTGCCCTAGTTGAACTACAAGTGTGACCAACGAATCGCTACAAACATGGTGCCACGTTGGAACCATTTGATGGAAGGCGCCACTTGGCCAGTGATTCCTAGACACCAAACAACTACAAATAACTTGCTACTAATTTGGTGACAATAACCTACCAATTTAGCAGCGGTATACTATTTGACAGGCTAGTCAAAGTGATGAAAAATAGTGGGGTGTAACCAATAACCGCTACTATTCTTGCACTTAGTAGTAGTTTTTTCAAATCACCACCACTTAACTACAACTACTATTTTTTTTTTTTGGGTAGTGTGGTCTATTATTTGATAGGCTAGTAAAAGGTGGTGTAACCGATAACCGCTACTATTCTTACACTTATTAATGGTTTTTTAAAATTAGAACTACTTAACGGTAACTAAATTATGTTTTTTTTTTTTTTAGTGTATGGTTGTACCACGCACAAGTTAATGAACTTAACAAGCCCATTCCAAAAGCATATTTTCATGAAAGAAAGTAATGGTATATATATATTCGCAATTAATTAGTGATTGAAGCAACTATACGTAGTTACGTCTCTGATTTGGTTTAATTTAATTTTAATTTTCTTTACAGTGCTCACGGTGACAAAAAGACAGTGCCGATTATGCATGCTTTGTGATGAAATTCATAAAGACATTGTCACGCACAATCTCCCAATTCCTAAGAAGGTATATATGGTACATTTTTTTTCATTCACAAAACTTAAATTCCAAGTAATAATGAAGAGATATAAAACTTTTTCATTCACCATATAATTCCTTTGTTAAATGATTTTATATATAGTTTAAAAATATTTATTATATTATATTATATTCTTAAACTATTAAAATATACTTCATCCGGTTGCATTTATAAGATCCCAAATTTTAAACAACTGGTTTGATCCTTTTTATAAGTTCCTATTAAGAACTGTCTGGGCATTAATAAATGCGTTTTTACCAATTTTATGTCCAATTAATTTTTTATTTTCTTTCATTCTTTATTTTATAACTGGTATTTTTTTAATCTTATTTGCTCCCTCATTAAAGAAGGACATATTTGGAAAACAAAAAGGGTTTGATTTGCACATATCTCATGCTTTTAAATGTTTTCTTACATAGTGTAATTTAGTTGAGACGATCTTATAAACAGGACTAGAGGGAGTGCAATAGAATAATTACTGCTAATTAAGTAATATTTATAGAAACGAAATTTACACATTTTGTATTAATAATAATTCAATTGCATGGAAACAATTGGAAGCTCGATAATAGTTTTCAATTTGAATCTTACAAATGGAAAAGAAATGCCGGGGTAGCTTTGACTCTTGTTTAGAGCTCACTGCAAATTAAATTCAAATTATTACATCCGTTACTTAGTATAAAACATATTTGACTTGTTTGAGGAGATTAAAAAAATTAATAAATTACCATAAAATATTTATATTTATTCTTCTTGCCCAAACTAATTTGTCAATCTTATAAATTGATATATAATCTAACGATATATACAAATACTTTAAAGAGATCATATAATATATACTATTTTAAGTAATTTAGTAATTTTTTAACATTTTTAAATTAGTTAACTGTGTTTTATATTTATATGCCTTACTTTTTAAAAATTACATTATTTTACCTTACTTTTCGTGGAAGTAAAAAAATACGTTTGTTACTTATTAATTAAAAAATACATCGTTAATGCATAATAACTTTGCTTTGCATACAAGATAGCAAGGCGCATGATTAATATGCCGGTCGTTTCATTGGCAATGATAAAGTAAACGACACAAATCACGAGGCCTTTATATTTTAAGTATTTGTCTGGACGAAAAGAAGAAAGATGCCGAAGAAAGAAAGTTAGTCTGCGGACACGCGGTAATAGTTTGGTTGTCATTGACAGAAACTTGAGTAATAGTTCCTAAATTCCAAATAACACCTTGATCGCTTCAAAGTCAACACAAACCTCATGAGGGAGGTGGGGCTCTTTCTACAGATAAAATAACCAAAATGTAATGCAAAAACTGATTTAAAATTTTTTCATTGAAAATCAGTTTGATTCCGTTTGAGACAATACAATTAATTTTATTCAATTTTAAATTTCCGTAATATTAATTCAGATGTCTTTGTTGCCATTTAGTATTTATTTTTTTAAAATAAACAGTGTTATTCTTTCTTTCTTTTTTAAAACTAAAGTTAGCTTTTGGATTGAAAACCATTATTTGAATTATGATTACTTATACTGAAACTTTTTCAAGTTGAAAATATTTTCCTGTAATCTAAGATTTTCTATATGCATGTATTTCTCCCGTTTGATTATAACGTTATGGTATCTGTTCAAAAGATTCCAACAAAAAAATATCCTATCATGAATGTATGAGTTAACTAATTCATAGATATTAAAAAAATTAGTTGGATAAGTTATTAGGCAAAAAAATAGCATATTAACTTTTTAAAGATATTTTTTAATTGTCGAAAATGAAAACTAGCTCATATATTTAATATATGAGAGAGATTTAAAATAAAATTAAAACAACATTTCAGTTAACTCCTACATTTAAACTATAAGAGAGATTTTGACCAAAACAAAAGCTAGGAGAGATTAATTAGTTTTTTTTTTGGGGGGGGGGCCAAGAGCAAGGCAGCGCTCGGGATAGGATGGAGCCCACAAGTTGTTTACTCGGAGAGAAATGAGCGTGTTAGTTAACAGGTTCACCGTACATGACCCCTCAAACGCTCCGTCCAAATTAAAGGCTTCTTTTTCCTTTTTTTTCACTTTTCTTAATAATAATAATAATAATAATAATAATAATAATATTGCATGTTCTAATTCTATAGGCCCCAAGCTCCATCAACACAGTAACGAAGCAATTCCTTATTACCTACGACTGATTCAAAGTCCGCAGCCTCGCCTCAGATTCCACGAAAACACTTCTCCGTCACCACTCGTCCCTTCAATTTTATATATAGTACACGCTTCCCATCGATCTTCAAATTTGCATTCATTGCTCTCCACTGATCAAACAACTTTCCATTATCATTATATTGTCTTCGTGTTTCTGAAACTCAGTCATCAGCATGCATAGGTTCAGACTCCGATCAGCTTCCAAGCTTTTCCTTTCTTCTTCTTCCTCTTCCTCTTCTTCTGCAACTCCAAAGAGATGCTTCCATTGTTCTCTCAGTGCCATTCCTCATGGTATGCATTATTCTGCTACCTAAATACATATATATGATTGTTTTTTTTTAAGTACTGAAATAATAACCTTTTGGGTTGTGAATACTCAATTTGCTTATAGGATGCGAGGAGAGTGAAATTGTAGTGGCAAGGTCTCGTGTGAGGAAGGAGAAAAGGGAGAGAAAATCTATTATTTCTGGTGGATTGCTGAATGCTGTTGAGGATCAACATGGAGGTGTTATCGTAAACATGAACAAGCGTCTGGATTCCAAAGTTTTTTCTTCTATGTTACACGCTTCAATCTCACATTGGAGACAACAGGTACAATCTCTCTCTCTCTCTCTCTATATATATATATTCAGCTATATGCAACTGTGTGTAGAGAGAAAAGAGTTAGCATAGTACAAATTAAAAAGTATTTTACATCACTTCTCCAACAAGTACATATACCGCCGACAAAAAAATACTCGACTGTCTGCATTAATTATGAAGAATTTAATTTTTTTTTTGGCCTTGATGAATAATTTAATTAAACTAAGTAATTTATTGAATAACTTTGTACAGAGGTTGTTGTTATAACCGGTGTGTAAAGCATTTTCTACTCGAATTCCTTTAGCAACCAATGTAAAAAGTCAATAGTCTCATACTCCTCCGGTCCTTATTATAAGACCTAATTTGACTTTTTATTTGGTCCTAATTATAAGACCCAATCCATTTTCTCTCTTATATTTATGTATTTTTTTCCAAGATAATCCTTCTAATAATGATAGTTTTAGCCAATATACTTAATTAGCAAGGATATTTTAGGAATAACAATACTTATTTATTATAAATAACCAATTTAACTTACTTCCTTAATCTCCTCAAATAAGTCAATTGGGTCTTATAATTAGGACCGGAGGAGTATCTTATTTATAAAAATGTTACCGATCATATTTTTTACGCCATTTTCACAACAACCGGCGTAAAAGGCGTACTGTAAAAATGCTATTTTGCAGTAGTATAAAAGGAAGGTGAGACTTATACTGAAGGCTGGGCCTCTGATATGGTGCATTACATTCATGACTAAAAAAATTTAACTTAATTTAATGGCACGTTAAAAAAGAAGTAAGTACTATGTGCAAATTTACCCATGAAATATTTTGCCATTGGTATCAAACATCATAAATTCTTCTTGGCTGGATGCAAAAATATACATGGAATTTTCAAAATAGTGATAAAATACTATAGTTATTAAGTCAATTAACGTTGACCATTTAGCAAACATCTAGATCAAGAAAATAGTGTAAAAATTTATATGAAGTTGTCATAAAAAAAGGTGCAAATATGCCATGGCCATTGGAAACTTTATGTACATTTTTGCATCATTTTGGAAACTTTATGTATATTTTTGCATCATTTTAAAAACTTTATGTGTATTTTCGCACTATTTTCTTAGTTGGTATATTTGTTAAACCGTCAATGCTAGTTAACTTAACGGCCTTGATATTTTTGCATCACCTTGAAAACTCCACATGTTTTTTAGTTCATGAGTGGATTTGCTCCTTAATCTATTTTTATGCTGTTTTCCCCTCTTAATGATAGTTCCTCTCAACTATATAAATATTACATTACAAAATAGGTCTTATATTTAAGACTGAAAGAGTACGTGTATGTGTGTGTGTGTGTATGAATTCATTCCTCAGTGTGATCTTGCAGGGAAAGAAAGGAGTATGGATCAAGTTGCCCATAGAATCATCAAATCTTGTTGAGGCTGCTACCAAGGTGATAATATTAGTTAAGAGAAAAAAATTATAATGCCAACCTTAATAAATTGTCATATTTCATTATACAAAAATCCTTTGAATCCTACACAAATAACCCTATTAATCTTTAAAACTTAATATGAGAAACTCCTAAACTTTCAAATTGTGTGGATAATCCATAGTAGTAAATTATATACTCCTTAGACTTTGCATTTGTATGCATACAACTCTCTAAAACTTTGCTTTATATGCAAATATAACTCCACTAAATCTTGAAGCTATGTACATATGAGTAGCGAACAAAACTAATAATCAGGGAGATGTCTGCATAAATGTGACAATTTAGAGGGGTTCATTGTGAAGTTAAGAAGATTATCTATCGATGACATAAAGTTTAGGGGTTATATATATAATCTAATTGAAATGTGTCATATATCCAACACAAGTTTGGAGCATATATGTCAGAATCGATAATGTTCCAATTTCTTTTGCTTTTTGTGTTTTTCAAATAAGCATGATTCTTCTTACGTCAGTGAAGCGTGTACGATAATGAGCCATATTTTGTTGGTTGTGAAAATATAATATAATGCAGGCAGGATTTAGGTATCACCATGCAGAACCTGAATACCTAATGCTTGTACGTTGGATTCCTAATACTCCTGACATTCTTCCTGCAAATGCTTCCCATCGGGTCAGCATTGGAGCCTTTGTTGTGAACTCCAAAAGAGAGGTCGGTGTACACACACGCACAACCCCCTTTAAGAAATATATTTCAGATACTTCCTGCAAATTTTAGACTTTAATTAATTGTCATCTTCTATACTGATAATTTATTTGTAAAAATTATTCCTTTTTTTGTTTTATTTTATTTTTGTAGGTGCTTGTGGTTCAAGAGAGATGCGGCAGATTCAGCGGAATAGGACTATGGAAGCTGCCCACTGGAGCTGTCAGTGAAGTGAGCATCTGTTATGATTTTATATATAAAATACCTCCATTCCTTAATATAAGAACTAGTTTGACATTCAGTTTTATCCTAAATGTAAGACATCAATTCACTTTGTCCCTTACATGTATTCATTTTTTCAAAATAGTTCCTGTAGTAGTTGGATACATTAAATATTCCTTCGAATAGTAGTTCTAACTAAATATATGACTAACAAGGATATTTTAGAAAAAATAACACCTATTTATATTACAAATAACTAACTTAACAAATTTTCTTAAATTACTCAAATCAGTCAACTAGCTCTTATATTAAAGACTAAAGGCAGTATGTATTATTGATGATTAATCAAAAAAATTCTGAATTTGAGTCTTATAAACTCTATCCTTTTGCAGGGTGAGGATATATGTACTGCTGCAACAAGAGAAGTCAAAGAAGAAACAGGGGTAATGAAGCAGAATCAATATATATGTGTGTGTATTATCTTTTTTATTCCAAGCTTTAGACTTTCATTCATAGTCTAAAACCAATGCTTTTTATTTCAGATAGACACAGATTTCGTTGAGGTTCTAGCATTCAGGTATGTATTCTTGAAGTTAATTTTATGTTGTAGATGTTTGTGCTGTTTGGTTAACTGCTGTCAATTATAATTTTATGTATTCATGGTAATTAAGGCCATTGATGTTGAAATTACGTAAATTTACTTTAAAATAAAAAGTATTTTTGACGTACGATCATATAGTTTTTACTTTTAAAATGCATGCATACGATATTAATAAGAATAGACCACATTAAACAATAATACTAGTTATCACATGGTATGATATATTAAAAGTTCAAAATATTTTTAAATATCATATTTTATGTGACATTACTAGTTAGAAGATTGCATGTTTGCGTGTGTGTAGCAAAATGAATCTTGTAGGTGGTCTTTTTCTAACAACTTGTGTGTTTCCGATATCAGGCAAGGTCACAAGTCCTTCTTTCAAAAATCAGATTTGTTCTTTATTTGCATGCTGCAACCACGTTCCTTTGACATCCAAAAGCAAGCTTCTGAAATCGACGCAGCTCAGGTATATATCCATGAATCTAAGAAATAGTGAGAATTCTTTTTTTTTTTTTTGGGCCAAAATAGTGAGAATTCTTGATCTCTCTCAATATCTCTCTCATTTCGAAAATCTAGGATTTGAATTGCCATATACATAAATACTACCTCCGGTCCTTAATATAAAAGTTCACTTAACTTTTATTTTGGTGCTAAATATAAGAGTCCAATCTACTTTGTTTCTCATATTTATTCATTTTTTTCAAGATAGTCCTTCTAATAATAGTAGTTCTAAGTCAAGTACACTTGATTAACAAGGATATTTTAAGAAAAACAATACCTATTTATTATAAATAACTAACTTAACTATTTGCTTAATCTACTCAAATCAGTCAACTAATTATTATATTAAGGACCTATTTTTTAACTTCATTCTTTAGTCCTTGTATTTTTTATTCAAACTTTATTTTAAGATATTTTTAAACTTAGAGTGCAACAAAGAAATACTCCCTCCAATTTCAAATGTAAAAATTTTATGAATAATTTTATATATTTAAAAAATTAGTTAAACTAGTTATTTGTAAAAGCTAGTTGCTAGTTTCTCTAAAATATCATTTTTAATCATCTGCATTTTGACTACCTCTTGATGGAAATCCCCCTTCATATGTACAATAAATAGGGATGGTTTAGAAAATTTTATAAATTTAGATGGGAAAGGAAATTAAGATCTTCTATAAAAATCAAAATGAATCGCCTTGTTTAACTCATACATTTAAGAGGGGAAGGGGTATCAATTTGCACAAAATTAAAATGACGTGGAATTTGGTATTGTTTTATTTTACAGTGGATGCCAATTGAGGAGTATGCAGCCCAACCTCTTGTGGGAGGAAATGAACTCTTCGGTTTGATTACAAAAGTTTGTTTAGCAAAGTTGGGTGGCACCTACAATGGCTTCTCTTCCCAACTCACAACTTCTTGTTCTGGCAAACAGTCTTTTCTCTACTTCAATGGCCGGATCTATTGATGAACCGTGAAGCTGCTAGAGATTCATTTGCCAAATAAGCTCTTTTGGACAGTTAGCCAAAAAATTATTATTACATAAGACAAATTGTTAGTATGTTACTAGTTGAGCAATTAGGATGCATAGCTTCAAGTTTGTCAAAAACAAAGAAAAAAGAAAAAGGATGGTGTTGCTGATCACTTTAGAGCCATTAGACAGGTCATTTTCTTTCATTCTTAAAATTATTTGTGTAAAATAAGAATTTTGTCCATTTATTATTCATTCATTATTATATTTGCAGCTTTGGAGCTGCCACAAGTTAGTTGGATATGCATTTTCTTTGTAGTTATGACACCCTGTTTTAGGAGCTTTAATTACACGTTTATATCCCTTTTAGTTATTGAAACAAGTTTACATGGCTTCGAGTTCATAAAACTTAATCTTTTAAGTCCAAACTACATTTCAAAGCTTTTGAGTACTCTACTCTCACAAAATATTAATTTGAACAAACTGCATGCGAGCACATAAATACATAGTTGTACATCTTTACTTCCATAACTTACATCCGTTCATTTAACCATCCTATATAGTTATTTATATGCTATAGAAAGAATCAATTTATATTAATTCACACAAATCTCAGTAGTTGCAAAATAATAATATAAGTTATAACGAATTAAATAGGCAATCACTCATGGTAACATCTTCAAATGTGCAATCCACAAATTGTACTGGAATAACCATACAACTATAGTCATGGCATTCATGAAACAAGCTTAGTTGATGAAGTTCGTGTCAACATAAGATTCATAGTTGACAAACTCCATGTCGGCATAACACAGTACAGAACATGCTAGCCATGTAATAACTTATAATAAGTATGAAAGAAACTACTACCTAGAATTTTGGGTATAGAATATAAGAAATAGCCTAAAAGAAGCAAGATACTAGGCTCTAACTAGTAGGAATCTCAGAAATTTCCTGACAGGATAAGAAGAATTTTGAAGGATGAAATTGCGAAGAAAAAGTTTTCTAAAACCAAGGGACAAAGAAGATTGTAATGAAGCCTCGAGGGTTAAGTTAGAGGAATGAGGATGAATATGGCCAAAGGTCATAAAGACCTCGATGAGATGGTTCCTAAGGCTAAACCCTAGTAGGAACCTAATCGTAATTTTAAAAAGTTTTAGGCCGAAAAGGGTAATGATAGAAAGTATGCCAGAAAATGTCAAAAAATTTCCAGAAATGGGAAATGAGGTCCTGAGGCCCATTTGAGGCTAAAAATGAGAAAAATACCCCTGAAGTAAATTATGAAATTTTTAGTGATTTGGCTTGTTCTGGATTATTTGCCAAAATTAAATTATTTAAGACATCAAGAGGCCTCAAAGAATTGGAAAAAATGAGGAATAAATAGTTAAGGAATTATTGTAGGTTTTAAAAATGATTTTGTCTTTGTAATACGTAGAGGTTGGCTTGTATTCCCCTCTACCTGTGCCTTCCCAACCTTGGGTAGATATTTCTATGGATTTTGTGTTGGGTTTGCCTAGGTCTCAGTCTGGAAGGGATAGTATCTTTGTTGTGGTTGATAGATTTAGTAAAATGGATCATTTTATTGCATGTTCTAAAACAAATGATGCTGTCCATATTACTGACTTTTTTTTCAAGGAAATTGTTCAGTCGCATGGATTGCCCAAAACCATTGTGAATGACAGGGATGTAAAATTCCTTAGCCATTTTTAGAGGACTTTATGGAGTAAGCTAGGGACTAAGTTGTTATTTTCTTCTGTGGCACATCCCCAAACTGATGGGCAAACTGAGGTAGTTAACAAAACACTTACTACCTTGTTGCGTGCCATAATCCAAAAGAACTTGAAGAATTGGGTTAGTTGTTTGCCTCATATTGAGTTTGCATATAACAGAGCTGTTCACTCTTCTACTTCCTTCTCTCTATTTGAGGTTGTTTATGGCTTTAATCCTTTGTCTTCTTTAGACATATTACCATTCCCTTCTAACGAGCAAGCAAATCTTGATGGCGAGAAAAAGGATGAGTTTGTGCAGGGATTGCATGCTAAAGTGAGAGCCAACATAGAGAGGAAGAATGAGCAATATGCTAGGTAAGCTAACAAAGGTCATCGAAGGATTGTCTTTGAGCCTGGAGATTAGATTTATCAGGAAATCTAAGTTACATCCAAGAGGAGATGGCCCTTTCCAAGTCTTAAAGCGAATCAATGACAACGCTTATAAAGTAGATTTGCCTAGTTCCTATGGTAATGTTAGTGCTACTTTTAATGTTACTTTGACGTTTCAGATTTGTGGACGAATCCCTCCGAGTAGGGAGGGAATGATGGAGGGGTATGGTGTGATCAAGAGCACGGGCAAAGGGCCCAAACAAAGAAGTCCAACATTCCGAAAGATCCATTACAAGGCATTGGAGGCCCAACGACAAGAGCTTGGACTAAAGCTATGAAGGAGGCTGTAAATTGTCTAATAAGAGAGATAAAAGAGACAGAGCCCATTTATTTGGAAGAAGCACATTTTAATGAGCCTAAAAGGAGTCCAAAAATGGTGATCACATTGCTAGAAACCCAACAAGATGATGTACAAGGCCCATGTGGAGTTCAGATTGAAGAATTCACTTAAAATATCATGTGATAAGCATATGCCTTGGACAAGGATCATAAGTGACGTCCAAGAATCTTCAAGAAGGATCAAGAAGGCATCATTATGAATTGATTATGATTTAAATTCGTTGTTTTGGTCAAGGAGTGTTCTAGAAGATCATGTTTTAATCTACTTTCCTCTTTTTAAATAGCAGACTTATTCTTGAAGTTTAAGTTATTTCCTTTTATTTCTATGTAATAAATGGTGCCTCCCATAGTCAAATAATCATTAATGAGGCATCATCCCTAGAATTTATGTCTTAGGATACTGATTCTAGAGTGTTCTATTGTTGCCTGTATATAGGCTACATTTTTTGTAATTGAATACAGGTTTAGATGAATGAGAATTGAGTTTATTTCTCTCTGTATCAGCTTTGCTTGCATCATTGTATTCTCGTGAGAATACTCGATAGTATCAAGGGATTGATTAACCTTGTGGTGTCTTCATGGCTAGGGTTGTGAGAGACAGGTTCTCTTAAGGTCCTACCTAGATCAATCGTCCGTTTGTTACTTGATTCTAGTTGGTCCGTGCGTCCCCCCCCCATATCATCAAGAAGATAACCTCTGGATACAATTAACCAAATCTCAAATCATAGAAGTGGATAGAGAAGAGATTGAATCCAGAAACAAAGATTGATAACACAATCAAAATGTCACTAAAATTAAACACCTATAAACTCTAAACTCTTCCCTGTTAAAACCATGGATCAGGCTCTGTTATAGCTCCTAGAAATCTTTGAAGCTTAGCTGGACATGGAGGATGGAAGACTCAAGCTGGAGGATGTGAACTTCATCGCAGCAACGGATCAGGGTGGGGAATGAGGGATATGGACAAAGGATTCAGAGAGAACTGAAAAACAGAGATGAAGATGAGAAAACTCAATATGGAAAAACTCTCCTCCCCCAAATGCTTCACTCCCTTGTAACTAACGCCTCCCAACTGAAAATTAGTTTAGGATCCGCATGCTAACCACAACGGAGCTCCAAGATCCAGTTCCTTCTTTCTCCAGATCCTGTAGCATGTTTCTTGGTTCAAATTGCTGATTTCTGTCATTCGCCTTGGTGCCTATGATCATCTGCCGTGGCTCATATCCAAAACAGCGTTGTCTGAATTAGTAATGCGGGCTTTTGTAAAAACAAAATCCACCGCGACGCTTTTCACGGAAAGTCTTGCTACTATTGCACACCAAGTTCCCTGAATACTTGTTTCTTTGATTTCTGGACCTGAATTCATATGAAATTACAAAACACTCCTTCCAAACAATTATTAGTATTTCATCACAATTAATTCCAAAATTAAACATATAATTCCATAAAAATCATGCTAGAATCAATGACATATGGAGAAATATCAGTGCCATAGCTCTTTTATCAATCTATCTGAAGGCCAGGATATGCTCATCCAGTTAGAGGCCCAACCAGCCCTCCAAAGTGCTCAAGGATAAAGATATGGAGGATGATATAGATCATTGCTTGGATGATGATATGGACACATGCGGAGCTTCACGTGACATATGGAAGGCCACCTTGAAAGCCACCATGGCATTTGAGTCATTAGAGTGTAAACACTTGGACCTTAAGAAAGACAAGAGCGCGTTCTAAGAGCCTAAAAGGAGATTTGAAGCCAATTCCTATGTAATTAAAGGCCCAACACAATCATATGTACCTGGAGGAGTCCATTAGAGCTATAATCTTTTAAATTGGGATCCAAATGTATTGTGTTATGGACCATAGGAGTTCCAGAACGTGATTCAACCATATTCAAGCCCAAATGGGTGTCTAAAAGGCCCATACATGCTTATGGACGTGAATAGAAATTATAAAGATCTATTTGGAAGGTCTAAGATGATTAAAGAAGCATCAAGAGTGATCTTATATGATATTAAATAGGATTCTATTTGTTTTAATTAGTTTCCTATTTTGTATTGATTGCTTCTTAAAGGCAAAGACTTACTTATTTTGTATTGCATTAATTAGTAGAGAGTCAAATAATATCCTTCTCATTAATGAAGGGATCCTGCTAGGTGGTGTGTGATTTAGATTATTCTATCTTGACTAGCAAGTTAGAGTATTCTAGAAAGTCTTTTGATTTTCCTAATTTTGTTGTATTTTCGCATCTATTTTTTATGCATTTTATTTAGTTAGTGTCTTAGGCTCTAAAAACTTATATTGGGCTTTTAGGGCTTAGGTTATCAATTAGGATTTTCATATTAGGGTTTTCAAGAGTCTTAGTCTATAAATAATTCAGTATGTATTCTTTTTAAGGAGATGATTTTGAATAATTAATAAAATGAGAATTTTATTTCTCTATATGTGAGCCTTGCTTACATCCTTGTATTCTCGTGAGAATACTCAACAGTATCAAGGGATTGATCAATCTTGTGGTGTCTTTATGGCTAGGGTTATAAGAAACAGGTTTTCTTAAGGTCCTACCTTGATCATCCATCCGATTCCTTGTGTTTGGGGTTACAAGAGGCAGGTTCTCTTGGGGTCTCATTCCATTCCTATACTTGATTCTAGCCGGTCCGGTCCGTTCTCCCCTCTCATATCATAAATCTTCCCTCCTAAGGAGCTTGTCTTTTGCCTAGAGGTAAGATGGAATTTCACTAAGGCAACCCCACAGAAAAAGGTACATGATAACTCTTCGATGTAGGCAGAAATAGAAAGTGGAAGAAGAGGAAAAGGCTAATGATAAGGGGACGTCTGAAGAAATCCCCAAATAGGTTAACGAACCTCCACTGGAAAAGAGGAGTAGAATTTATGATTGAGGAGGTACATAGGATGGGATTAATTTTAAAGGCTCCCTACTACATGACTCCTAACGAAACGACTAAGGATGTAGTAGACCTAACAAGAACAGGAGTCTATACCTTGGTAAGGAAGTAGAATGATTATTTAAACCTCGAGTAATCATTATAACCTCAAAAGAGGCAAGGTAATAAGATGAAATGTTTGAGGTTTGCTAGATCTCTGAATAGTGATAGAAATTCCTAAAGGATAGTAAACTCAAGGGCATAGAAATTCAATGATGTCGAATGAAGACTTAATGATAAGCTAGATGTCTGACTAGCTACGACACAGCAAAGTGAATAAACCATCGCTATATAATGTGATTAGCATGTGATAATCAATGTTGACCATGAGAATGTTTGGTCAAAAAATAAAGAAGTTAAAAAGGTCGTGTTAGGCAAGATGCCTCTTGAGGATAAAGTTGAATGAAAGTATCTGAGAATGTGATTGTTAATGGTTGCTTGGGGAACTAATATGTAATGAGAAACGAATGAATTTTTGATGGTGCCTAAAGCCTGAGGATGCTCGGTTATCAATAATGTTAGGGACCATATGATATTCCCTAGTATCCCCAAAAAAGTACGAATATGTAACCATGGCACCTAGGATAATATGAAATCTAAGAGATGAAATTCCTAACAAAAAATGCCACTGCCTATGGAGTTATATATTGTTAGTGGAGAGGCTTTCTTTAATACGGATATGGCATCGAGAAGTGTACCCTGATAGAAATTGAATATAAGGAAAGCCTTGGCCACGAAGTACCTCTTCGAAAGTTGATAATCATCCCAATGCAAAGCTGACGCAGCTCTACTGAGAGCGAGCTGTTCTCTGAATGAAAGGGAAGGAAACAGTTATGATGATATTGACGATGATATACCCTCCATCGGTGGTGTTGAAAATAGGGGACTACCAATTGCTTAGGATGAGCGCTATATTCGCCATGAGAGCAAATTCTCTAATAGGAATAAGGAAGACTACCTAGCCAAAATGCGGAATGAATCTTGTCCTGAAGAGAGCAAAATTGGTCAAGAGTAATAGGAAAGGCATTATAAGGTAGATATATGAAACTCCTCGAACTTCACAGGGTACCATGGTATAATGATGTGATATAAGGTACGGATACGGATTGGCTAGAAGCAAGTTAGGAAACTAGACAAACGATCAAAGGTAGGAACTTAAGAGAACCTGTCTCTTACAACCCTAGCCATGGAGACACCACAAGGATGATCAGTCCTTGATACAGTCGAGTATTCCCATGAGAATACGAGGTGGCAAGCAAAGCTCACTCAAGAGAAATAAAATTCTCTAAAATTCATTCATTCAAATATCATCCCCAATTACAAAAAACGTAGCCTTACATAGGTAGCAAAAGAACAATCTAGAATAAAAAAAACCCTCGGTCATAAATGCCATAAATGTGCCTTAATGATGATCGACTATCTTGGTTGGCACCAATTAAGGCTAAAAGGAAATAGGAAATTATCTTTTCTTGAAGAAAAAGGCTGCTACCTAAAAATAGGAAACTAACCTAAAATATTCTTATGCAATCTTTGACCAAAAGGCCTTATTTAATGCAAATAAAAATGGAAACTTAAAAAAACGAAATTAAACCATAACTAATACATAAAGACGCCTTCTTGATGCTTCTTGAATATTCTTGGATGTCACTTATGCTCCTCCTCCAAGGCACATGCTTCTCACATGGTATTTTGAGTGAATTCTTCAATCTGGATTGCACATGGCCTTGTACATCATCTTGTTTGGCTTCTAGCAATGTAGTCCCATGTTTGGACCCTTGATAGGCTGATTGAGGGATGCTTCTTCCAAATAAATGGGCTCTAACTCTTTAAGATCTTTTATCAAACAATTCAACGCCTCTTTCATAGATTTGGTCCTTGCTCTTGTCATTGGGCCTGCAATGCCTTGTAATGGGTCTTTTAGAATATTTGACTTCCATCTTTTAGCTTGGGCTCCACGCTCCGTGTTTTGGTCTTCCTTTGATACTTGATCATGCCATGCTCCTCTATCATGATGGGTAATGAGAACATGATAATGTAAGCCCTCTCCTAATACTATTTAGAATTGATGAGAGGCAACAAGGACTATAGAGTCCTAAGACAAGACAGGTTGGCATTGACATAGATGAGCTAGTGCTTGAAAACTCAAGAGGCACCATGAAAGGAAGTGACCTAAAGTAGCCAATTAAAGGATTAAAGGGATATCAAAAGACTAAGAACCCCAAAGTTGATAGGAAACACTAAGTGAAGTCCAAGAAGACAATATTGGTGTATGGGATCAATGTGGGGAATAATCAGTCAAGTTACTCATGAAGTGGAGGCAACTTATTTTATTACTCAGTCCCATGGTCTAAGATCTTTAGATCTTTTAAAGATCTTAATATGGCAAGTGGTGGTGGTGGTGGTGATAACAAGAATCACAAGGATGATATTCCAAGGTCACAGTAGATCTTGAAGAGGCTTACGATAGAGCACAGTGGCTCCCAAGGTCATAGTAGACCAAGCCTAAAGGAAACATGCTAAGCCGAGAGGGTGAAACCTCTCGACATATGGGAATAAGATGATATGCTAAGTTGATAAAATGTGCTAAGCTGAGAGGATGAGACCTCTCAAGATATGGGAAGAACATGACACGTTAAGCCGTGAGGGTGATTCCTCTTGAGGGTTAATAACGGGATGACCAGGGATGAGTTTAAGATATAGAGCCCACTCTAATAGTTAACTAGTACACAGAGAGTACTCTTGATTTGCCCATGGATACCATTGTTGTCGATTAGGCCAAGACCTATAAGTTTTAAATAGTGAAAGTTTAGGCAAGTTAATTATGAAATGGAAAGATGATAACAGGAACACAAGCCTTTAGGCAAAGAAAAGGATGGCTGAATGTGCCAACAACCTGTTAAAGGCAAACATTGCCTGCGATAATGGTTACCATCCCATCATATTGATGGATTTATACGAAGCCTTATGTGGCAAGAAGTGCTGATCACCACTGTGATGGACTGAAACTAAGCATAAGAAGAGTTTACAATCCAAAGATAACGAACTGAGTTTGAAGATGGATGAAGACGATTGACAAGGATGGTCAACCGCATATAGTAGATGGAAAGGATACGCAAGCATAAGAAAGGGGTCGTTAAGAGCTTGTGGTCAGAGATACTGACCACAAGAATGGGTGAAAACCCCTAAGGCAAAATAGTTAACGCCGAAGGCCCTTGTAAAGGGTGTTAAAAGTTAAGCAGATAGCTTATGAATAGGCCCTACTCTCTAATTCTGATTAAATACACTATGTCTTCCATGTTTCTTAACTAAAGAAGTATCAACCAGATCTTTATCCTATTTTGAGATATGAGGACCTCGTGCTATAAGATAACCTAACATTTGGAGTAAAGCCAGTAAAGACCATGGATCGGCGAATTAAGCAGTTGCGAAGCTGACCTTTGTGATAGGCAAAGGAGATCTGGGAGGACTTAACACAAGAGGAAACAGCATGGGAAAGGGAAGATGACGTGAAGAGTAGTCAATCAAAGCCTTTCATCTAAGGTATATGTAAATTTGGAGGATGAAATTTATTTAGGAGGAGGAAATGTCACATCCCGCTGAATTTAAGTTTGATATAAGGGATAAAAATTTAAGCCAAGGGCCAATATGGATGGTAGATTGGCTAATCAATCCAGGCATGACATAAGATCCGGATAAGGTTCAGACCGGCATTTTTGAAATTATTGGTCCAAGAAGGGCAAAATAAGAAAATTTAGGAAAAGTTCTAAACAATTCCCAAAAAATAGTAAAAAGGTAAATTAGAGGTTTTGGAAACTTAATGGAGACCCTAGAGGTGAAATTGGTGTAAAAATATATTATTATGAAATTTCCCGAATACAAAGATTTTTTGGGAAAAGCAGTGGAAAATAAGAGAAAAATAATTATTTTAAGTGGTTAGAGGCCTTAATAATTCTGGAAAAGTTATGAATTAATTATCTAAATATTTATGAGAATTTATAAACTTAGTTTCAAGCCTTGGAAGCACAGAAATTTATTTTAGGGAATTTATTTTCCCTCAGTTTCACTAATAAAGGCCTAATCGGGAAAAATTCAAAATAAATAGTTAGAGGTAGAAAAAAATTTTAAAAAATTTCAAATCATATCCTTGTATGAAAATGGATTTTTCATAGAGAGAAGTGAATTTTTGGAGGTCTACAAAAATTATGAAATGTTACTAGTGAATAATAATCGATAAACTGCAATATTGCTTGGAATTGATATTTATGAGTGAGCCCCACTTTTTCTTTCTTTTTGGGCCAGACTTGGGCTTCATTTTGGGCCAAGGAAAGGCCAAAATTTTGTGCAAATAAGTGGCCCAACAATTAATTGGATTTAAGCCCAATTTCAGTGAAAATATCAGTAGGAAAGTTCTAGAGACTGGACACTTGTCGTGATCAGAAAATTGGGACATTAGATGGCAGTCACATGGCCATTTTACTGGCCAAATTTTGTCCATAGATGAAGGGGAGAGGTCAGATTTATGTCTCTATAAATACCCCCTCATATTACTTGAAATTCGGCCAAAACAGAAAGAGATAGGGGAGGTACTGCCAAACTGAATTCTTGACCTTAGAAGAGAGTCTCCAACCATGCAATTGAAGGGAAAATACCAAGCTTTGATCAAGGATTGATTGAGATAACTTTGAGCTTTGTTTTGGTTGAATTTAAAGCTTATTTTGGTTGGAATTTCAAGTTGTCTTCCAAGGATAATATGCTTTCCAATTTCGATTGACATGAAAAATGATTAGGAAAGGATAGAAACCATATTTTAAGGCCTGGAACTATATGTTTGATTGATATTTGGATTGAATTTTGGAAGAAATCAAAGTTAGATTTGATGATTCGAATGAGTTCAAAAAGTATTTTTGTGTAGGGAAACACTAAGAAAAAGTGTTTGAAATCATTGCAATCAAAAATAAAATTTCTGGAATATATACTACCCTATTTGGCCAGGAAGGAGTTTGATTTTTATAAATCTAAATTGATATTTGGATTCTGTATAAAAAAAATTGTGTAGGAATGGACCAAGAGATTTATAGAAACAAAGAGGGAATAATTGTATCAAAAATCAAGGAAAAAGGGGTTTAACTGAGTTTAATGTCAAGCATTAGTGTTTATGCTTGAATTGGGATGTGTTTATGCTTGAATTGGGATGTGTTTATGCATGAATTGGGATGTGTTTATGCTTGAATTGGGATGTGTTTATGCATGAATTGATAGGTATTGTGTAAGAGAACAAGAAGGAACCCAAAAGGATTGAAGAGGCCAAATTGGTTCAAGTATAAAAGAGGTAACTTTGAATCTAATTTGATTGTTTTTCTTACTTACTTAATGTGTATGTTTTACTTGCTTTATGTTTCTATGAATTGATTGACTTATACTATGATATGGAATGCTCTTTGATATTGATATGCTTTGACCAAATGCACATTGATATGAAATATGAATATGTACTAATTTTCTTGATAGAATAACGTGTTGTTCATGGTATTAGAATTGATTATTATACATTGTAACATGTCACATTTTGTGGAGCTTGATAATTATTAATGATTAAGGATGCTCTATCTATGAGCAAGTGACTAAGGAATTATGTTTATACATGTGTTATTTGATTGGGAAAGCTAGATGAAAGGAAAAGCAAGAATTGTTTGAAAAAGGGATAAAAGTTAACTTTTTGGGAGTAAAGTTTGACCAATACGATTTTAGGCAATTGGATGAATATAAATCTGAAATTTGGCATGCTTATAGATCTCATTTTTAGTTTTAAAAAAAAGTGGTAATTCATTAAATTTAGAGTTTTTTACAGAAAGTTATGTTATTCCAAAGTTAGGCATAAATCATGAAAAATCAGAAATTGACCAAATAAACAGTACCATTTTGAATGAAATCTGGGATTGATGTGTGAGATTTGGATACTAATGAGTATTTTTCCTCTAAAGAGCATGTCAAGAGGTTTCTATAGAACTTAAAGCCATATCATTTTGATTTTTCTACATTTAGTTATGAATTTTCAAAATTTGGTAAAAATTTCAGTGAAAAGTGAGTAGTAACTCGGAACCAAAGTTAAAATTTTGAAACTTTCACATGCTTAAGACTCAAATGATGGTTTCGAACAGTTCCAATCATTATATAATATGGTAATAAAAGGAGGTGTGACACGTGGTTTCTTTCTCAATGCTATTGGAGATCTGAGTTAGGTTCAACTTCATCTGTGTTTCCTGTCTAATCATCAAAGTTAGCAGCATTAGTTTCCTCAGTTTCAGGATCAATCACCAGCTCAAGTTCATGACGTGCACCGAGAATTGTTGGCCTAGGTATATTTCTATTTTTTCTTTTGCAAAATTTGTTAAAGTTTTTCTATTTTTGTTTTTCCCATTCATCTTTGTTCTCCCCCTCAATATAACATTTGTTAGTGTCAGGGGTGAAAGGGGGGTCATATTTGTGTAAGTGTAAAGATCATCTAAGGTAGAATCTGTTTGGGAGGTCTTCACTTCAATTCTTCCCAACTCTCCCCCTAAATTGAAGGCTAGGAATAAAACAATTCAGATTCATTGAAGCTAACATATAGGCAGTTAGTGATCGGGTTATAGCATTTGCACCCCTTGTGAGAAGCTGAATACCCAAGAAAGATACATTTAATAGCACAAGAATCAAGTTTACCTTGGTAATAGAGGTGGACAAAGACAGTGCATCCAAAAAATTTTAGGGGTAGGTTGTTTTCAAGATAATGAACATGGTAAGTTTTCTGAAGTATTTCAAGAGGAGTTTTAAACGAGAGGAGTTTGCCAAGCATTCTATTTATTAGGAAGGCTGCAGTGAGAATAGCATCACCCCAATAAAATTTAGGAACATTATTAGTGAATATGAGGGTATAAGCAATTTCAAGAATATGTTAGTTCTTTCTTTCGGCAATCCCATTTTGTTGGGGAGTATGAGGACACGAGCTTTTGTGGATAATTCCATTTGTTTGGAAGAACTGATTAAAGTTGTGGTTGATATATTTAGTACCATTATTGGTGTGAAAGATTTTTATAGAGGTGTTGAATTGGGTTTTGATCATTTGGTAAAAAGCTGTGAAAACAAAATAAGCATCGGTCTTTTCTTTAAAGTAAGTCAGTCCAACAAAGTCAAGCATGGTCATCAATTAAAGTCACAAACCATTTGTGGTGAGTGCAATTAGTAATACAGCTAGAGCCCCTCATATCACTATGAATAGTAGTAAAAGGTGTAGAGGATTGATAAATATTTCTAGAAAAATTAGCACGATGATGCTTAGCGAGTTTGTAAATATCACAATGAGGTTTAGAAATATTTTTATTATGAAAACTGAATAGAAACATTTTGAAGAGATATTAAAAACTAGGATGATTGAGGTGTTTATGCCAAAGATAAATATCATTGTCTCTTAGGAGAGAGGTCTTATTGTAGAAAGTGGTGTTGGAAATTGAGGTGTTATCAAAGTAGTATAGGCCGTCAAATTCTTTAGCACTCCCAATCATCTTCCCTGTTAACAGATCCTGGAATAAGCAGTAAGAGTCATAAAAATCAGCATGGCATTTTTCATCTTGGGTAATTTTGTGCACAGAGATTAGGTTACATCTTAATTTAGGTACATAAAGAACAGAGTGAAGTATAAGAATTTTAGAGATGCGAATGTCTCCAATGCTAGCAACAATAGATAAGGATGCATCAACAATTTTTACATGGAGAGTGCCATCACATGGGGTATATAAGAGAGAAATAAAGTTTGATCATTAGTCATACGATCAGAGGCACCAAAATCAATTATCTAACACCTACCTATGCACCTGCTTTGAATAGCATTCAAAACATGAAGGAAATTACCTCTGTGAACCACAGTAGCTATTGGTTGGGTACGAGGTGGTTGATTAAGTGATGATGGAAGAGAACTGAGGAGGTCGATCAGTTTTGAGAGTTGCTCATTAGAGTTTTGTTGGTCTACTCCCTTTTCTGCGCCAACAAGATATCCATGCCCTTTGCCTCGTCTCGGTTTCCAATCAACTGGTTTCCCATGTAAGTCTAGTTTTCTTGCAATGGTCACAAGTGGGCTTGGGCTTCTGATTTTTGCCTTTAACATTATGGGAAACCAAAGTAGAGGGGTCTAGAGCATATACAGGGGGCCCCCAATGCTGGCATCATAACACCTTGACGGGAATCCTCTCATTTGACCTCTGTAAAGGCCTCTCAGACTGTGGGTAGAGAGGCACACGACTAAGGAGACGACTGCAAATAGCATCAAGATTGGGGTTGACACTAGCAAGGAATTCAAAGAGCTATTCTTTCTCAACGTTCTTCTTGTAGAGAGTGCGTTGGTGGCGTAATGCCAAGAATCGATGCTGTGAAGGTTAATAATAATCATTGGAGTAATAATAATCATTTAGGGGTCCATTACCTTGCTTTAGTTGCCACAGCTTGGTCTTAAGCTTGAAAATTTGAGACCCATTTTCACGATTGGAGTATGCTTCCCGAACCGATATCTAGATGTCATACGCAATGGGTAAGAACATGAAACTTCTATTGATCGCAAGTACCATAGTGTTGATGAGCCATGATGAGACCATCGAGTTTTTTATCTTCCAGAGGAGTAATGCATTAGCATCGGTGAGTGACAGGCAGTGAGCATCACTAGTGAGGTAGCCTATCTTACCACGTCCTTTAATGGCGAGCTTGATGGATTACACCCACGCACGGTAATTATCACTTGTGAGTTTCTCTGGAATGATTAGAACCAAATTTCCTTCCAAATGTGATGAGTGAGAGGTCATGGAGCTGTCGGGCTCCAAAGTCAACTTGGTCGACTTGTCTATCTCAAGAGATTGAGACATGATGATTACGCAGAGACTAAACAGTGATGAACACCCATGAGTGCTCTGATACCATGAGAGCAATTCTATAAAATGTGTTTTGTATATTCACTAGATTCAATATGTATACATCTACAAGGATTTATAGAGCTAACAGGAACTATATAGGGAAAATAATCAACTAATAAATAGCAATTAATCCTATAGTTGACTGACTCTAACGGTTACAAATCACACATTAATAAATAAAAAAATATTTCCTTAAATCCCATGATTTTTGGGATTCTCACAATGATCTTCTGAACTAGAATCTTATTCTTTATGACAACTTTCTTCTGTAAATCTCATTTGTTTTTCACCAACCCCTACTTGTTTCCTGCTCCTTAATGACATTGCGTTTAAGGACTTTGGATTCACCACAGTGTTGGAAGGCAAATTCCCTCCAATTTTAGCTTGCACTTCAATCAATGAGTAACCAAGTTGAGTGACATAACTAAAAATATTACTTGTTTTATTCTCCCATTGCTCAAATTTGCTATCAAATTTATTTTCCATAGCAACGAGTTTGGAATTGGAAGAGGCTACAGTACTTTCAATCCTTGCACCCAAATCACTCATTCCTTCTTTCATGGTCTTGATTAACTTAGCACTGCTATCATTTAAAGATGGAGGCTTGTTTTGAACAGGGATTATATAACTCTTGAATTAGAATCTAAGGATGGCCTTTGATTCTAATATCTCTGTTGTGAAGTTATTTGCCTATCATCATTAGTTTTTCACCTCAAATTGGGATGATCACTCCAACCCTCATTATAAGTTAAGGAATATGAGTTCCTCTATGAGTATTGTCTTTGCTTATTTTGGTACATAGCATAAACTTTTTCATAATGGCTTAGACAATCATCACTCATATGCATGGTTGAAACACAATATTCACATGATGGTCCAACTAATGCTTGCGAGTAGTTGACAGTGTTGCAATTCTTCACATTTCTTTGTTTCTCTAAGTTCTCCACTCTTTTTGTCCATCTTTTTAGTGAGATCCAACAATCTTTCTAGCAATTATCTTGTGAAGAATTCATAGAAGCCACTTGTCCTCTTTAAGATTCTCTCTTGTGTAGTATTGTTGATTGTTATTGGCCATCCTCTCTGTAGATTCCAGGCATTATTAGGAGTGAGTTCTAGAATTGATCCACGTGCACAGCATCAGTAGTTAGAAACCTATTCTAGTAATCACAGAGAGACTCTTGGTCTTGCTATGATACTTCATAAATTTCCTTCCTAATCTTGAAGTTCTTGAAGCTGGAAATACTTGTCTAGAAAAGTTTTCTTGAGCTACTCCCATGTTGGAGTTGAGTAATATTGAGGGAGAGTGGTTAACAATTGTCTAGCATTACCCTCAAATGTGAAAATGAAAAACACTTCTCAAAACATCCTCTAAAGAAGCTCCAACCCGTTTCATAGTAGCACAAACTAAGTACATTAAGTCCAAATGTTGGTATGAATTACCTGCAAGTCTATAAAATTTGGGTAAGATAGTAATTAAACCACCTTTTATCTCAAAACCAAGATCATAAGCATGAAACCTCTAGGTATGCAATTAATAGTTGAACTATTCAATTCCTTAACACTCCTATTATCATCATCAGGGTTCCTAGGGACATGATATTGCATATTCTTAGCTTCTTGCTCATCTTGATGTTCCCTATTAGTGGGCCTGCATCATTTAGATTATTATTGACTTTGTTTGGACCATTATTTTGACCTTCATTAAGAACTTGATTCTCTTGCCCTTCTATTACAACATGATTATCACAGAATTGACCCAAATCAGATTCAGAATAAGATACAAGTTCAGTTGATTCACTAATACTAGATGAAGAAGATGAGTGAGGGTGTATACTTGTGCTTGTGTCCAAATTTTTATTCTTTTTCGATAGCCTAAGTGTTTTATTTATCTCCCTATCCAATGGACAAAATGTATTGCCCCTAGTCATGCACCAAAACTAACTAAAAGAGATGAAATCAAACAATAGAAATGTGAGTTAGGTCTAGGCACCACGGCCTTTAGCGTGAGGTGTTGCAGTCTCTTTAACCGAGAGTAATTGAGAACGGGACAGAGTAAGGTGCTGCGGCGCTTTGCAACGAGACCAGAATAGGCGAGACACTGCGACAATTTTCACGAGGTGCTGCAACAAATATGCAAAGCACTGCAGCATTCATGGCAGAACGACCAAAACCAGTAATAAATCACAGTTTAGCTGCACTGAAATATGGAAATACTCAAAAGCAATTGTTATAAAGCAATTGGGACAAACTTTGAAGTAGGAATGGTTACAAGTTGAAGCAATAAGTGATTCACACAATGAAACCCCCAAGTATGATTAACCAACAAATCAATGAATCAAATTTCCAAAACAATGTTATTATGCAACAAACCAATGATAACCAAAAAAAATTGTTCTAAATGACAACACCAAAAATATAACAAAGTACACTACTTTAGCTCACAGAAAACCGAGCCTAGGGACTTATGTAATACTTATAGATCAAATAATACAGCAAATGAAGTAACAATGGGTACTATAGTACAACTGAAATGAAAAAGGACACAAACTACCTAATTCTATCCTTAATGCAACTAAAATACTTCAAACACCAAGGAGATAGAGCTCGCTACCAACGACGCAAAAAATTTGATCTTATATCGCTTAGAACCAAATTTAATACTCTAAGGAATGCACAAATGTGGCTTCCAATCAGAGGTCGATCTCAAAGAGCTCAAGTGTCTAATAGTGTTATTAAGTGATTAAGTCACAAATTAAGATAGAATCTAGGTGAATGTACTGGCACTTGGGATGAAATCATTTTCTGAAATTTTAATCTAATGCTACTAAACAGAAATTTTAAAGTTTAGAACAGAGGATGATTTAAAATCTGAATCAATGAAATAGATGCTTCCTAGGGACTATGAATCTGCCTTCATCACTTCACTCAATGTGAGATTAAGTTCTATAAACCTTGCTAAATGTAATTACCTTGCAGAAGAAGAATGATTAATTCAAATCCAGCCGCTTCCAAGAGAAATAACATCATCCATTTCTCAAGAAACAATCACAATGAAAGAATCCACAATTAAACCTAATCAAGAATTCAATCAATGCTACTCAATTAACCAATCTTGCTCCAGCAAAGTAACAAAAGAATGAAGAGTTGAAATCTGGATACATGTAATTGACAACACAAATTACAGAGTATCTAATTAGTTCTTCAAATCTATCCATTAGACACAAGAGCTTGTTTTCATTGGAGTAAACTCAGTGAGAAGTGGATGGCTTATTTCCGTTGAGAGCTTTAAATGCTTATGACAAAAAGCTAATTACCCACGTCATTTTTCTATTGTGGCTTAATCCTATGATAATCATACTCCAAAGTACAACATTAGTAGTTTAAAACATATAATCATAAGTTAGAACTAATTTCCTTGAAGTATCTCGCTCAAAAACAATGAAATCAAATCAGGATCAAACTCTGACAAGCAGATATTTACTGATGTAACTCAAGTAAGTGTTTGGGTAACAAACTGAAAACAAGAATTTCTTACTTGATTAACTCTCCGAGCAATAGTTTACTCAAATATGTATTTAAGTAAGGTAATTGAACACCTAGTATACGAGTAAAAGAAATTAATAACTCAAAAAGTTTCAATTACTCGAAGGATTACCTGGGTAAGTAGCTTTGAAAACTTTTTAGGCTAATACTCGAGTATGTATTCGGTTAGGCTCTTTTATTTGAGAAGGTATTCGAGCAGCAAGTGACTTGAATAAGTATTAGAGCAAAATACATAATTTTGCTGGTTCAGAAAAAGCTCTTTTAAACGACAGAAAATAACCATACTCGAGGATATACTCGGATAAGTAGAACTTGAAGGGTAGAAGACGTTACTCAAGTACATGTTCTGTTAAATTGATTTCTGATATAAAATCGCTTTGAAAAAGACTTAACTTTAAAGAATGAAATGCATTACTCGAGTATGTATTCAAATAAGCCATTACTCGAGTACGTATTCAAGTAAGTTTATCTTTGAAACACATTTCTCTTAAAAGAAAGGTTTAGCTCGAGTAGATATCTGAAGAAGTTACTTTTGAAAAACCAAAAGAATGTTACTCATGTAAGTATCGAATAAACAAGTTGAACACTAAAAAATATAGATGCTTCAGGACTTCCCTAGGTAAATATGCAAAACAGAAATGTTTTCCCTCGAGGAACTTTAAACTTTTTTTAACTTTTCTTTGTCATCATCAAGACATTAATTCTAATAATAAGAATGTTTCGATTAAATGATAGTTCACATGCAAATAATTTAAAATAATATTTTAGAAAAATTAGCAAATATTTTTTAAAAATAGAAAAATTAATTAATTTTCTTAATCTTTATAAATTATAGAAAATTATAAGTTATATTACTTTGTACAATTTCTACACGGTCCAAAGTAATATAACTTAGGAAAATTATAGAAAATTTCCATGAATTTTGGTACAAGTCCATATGATTTTCAATAACATTTCAAAGTTTAAAATTAACCCCCTAAAATTATTAATTTAAATATGATGCTACTCCTCCGGTCTTTAATATAAAACCTATTTAACTAATTTGATTAGATTAAGAAAGTTAGGTAAGTTAGTTAATTATAAGAAATATAAAACGTTTTTCCTGAAATACTATAATTATCTTTCTTAATACCCTCTCTTCTTCTTCTACTTGATTATGATTAAAGGAGTATCCATAAGGGTAATTTAGAGAAAACTGATAAATATAAGAAATGAGTCTTATATTTAAGACCAAAACCAACTCAATAATTGGGTCTTATATTAAGAACCGGAGGAGTATTTAGAATGCCACACAGAAAGTGAGGGGCGTTCTATTAATTTGGCGATTTTCATTTAAAAAATAATGATACAATAATAAAGAAAAGATCTGGATTTAATTTTAAAGTTTATGATATCAGAAGAATTATATGTAACAGTGCCAAAGTTAGGAGATTCCCCCCCCCGGGTAGAATTTGCAACATAGCTCTTTGTCATGAAAGGTACTGTTTAATAGCTTGCTTCAATATTCAAGCAGCTTATTATTGAATACTGAAGCAGCACAAATAATGGGTGGCCCGCAAACACGTGTGTAGGTCCCATCCTCTCTGTCAATAGGCGTTCTTTATTCCAAAATTTGGTGCCTCATAGCTGTCATGACTTTAATTTATTCTATCTAATTAAATTGCAAAGTGCTAAGATAAAATTGTCGCACTGTGAATAATCTGTCAGAATATTCAGAGCTTATATATGGAACTTGCTATATTTTATTTTAAACAAAGTTTTATGGATGCTCACTCCCAACGGCACCAAATTGCATTAACAACTTTTTTGTTTGGCATTTACTTCTTGTCGCATTGGAGGGTGAGAGTATGTTGTATTTTTTTTGGGAATTACAATCAAGTCTTACAGAAGAGAAATAATTATCCAAAAATCTCAATAACAACATCAACAGCCTATAATGACAAGTCCTATAATGAGAATGACAACTTCTGAAACTTGCTTTTTAATTATTTTCCTTGTTTGAGATTTCATTGTAATTCTCCCCTTTGTTTTTAGCAAAAATATTCATAACTCTTCCAAATTTTATGTTATGTATGTATAGGTAACTTTCTTAAATTTTAAAACTTTGTGATGACTCTTCTTCAATTCTAACATTTGTGCAAGTAATTTTCTATTAGTTTTTTGTTCGCATTACTTTATATGCACATATATTAAAATTTAACAAGTTTATATACATATAATTCAAAATTTGAGGGGATTATATGTACACAAATATATGATTTAAGAGGATATATAATTCATTATTAAGCTCATCAGTACAAAAATGAAAGTTTAGTTGATTTAATTTGTTATTAAATTTTAACTAGTACAGAATTCACGGAACATATTAATCTCCAAACTGCTTGTATTCACGTTTCCCAAAATAATTTACATGAAGCTTACACTATTGGATTATAAAACACTTCTTTGTACGCAAATAATACTAAATTCTTGTTTGTGACATTGACTTCTACATCTAAAATTAATATTTTTACATGTAACAGCTATATACAATTGTCCGTGCATAAAACTAAGCATGAAAATACAATCCAATATTCAAGAACTTTGTCCTTAACTTAATAGTTGTTGCAAAAGAGAGTATGGCTCAGAGCTTAGGGAAATTTTGTGTGATTTAGCTTATTTTAAGATGTGATTTGTGTTTAACTTGATGAAGATATTAATTTAATATATATTAATGAGGTCAATTCCCATTAAATAATTATGACTAACTAAATGAACCCCATTGCATGAAAATTAAATCACATTATTATTAATTTTTGAGTACTTGATATAATGAATTTGTTATAAAATTAACTCTTTTTGGCCAACTGTTTTATATTCTATGATTGAAGTATAAAAAAGAAGATAAATTTTTATTGAATTTTGATTAATATTATCAATTATTCATGGAGTTTTATCGATTCTCCATTAAATATTCCATGCTTGGCATATAATGGTTTGATCGATCAATTATTGCCGGCCAGCTTACCGGAACCATATGATTTTCATAACATAGAAAATCATATATTATAAAAATGGAAATGATTAAAAAATTTAATGTTAGAAACAGTTGTTTTTAAAATTAATTAATCACAGCATGCTGTCCATCTGGTAGAGGATTTCATTACCAAATTTTTACTCTCAATATGTGCATCGAAGTTAGTGAACGGAAGGAAAGGGGCGCAAGTGTCGGTGGCAGGACCATGCAAGTAAGTGACGTTGAAGACAGAGCCAAACACGTGCAAAATATGACCCTTTTGACTTTAATTACACTCATCCAATCTTTATGGGTTCCACTCCTGTTGCTCATACAGTCATGCCTAATGCCGAGCTGGCATTAATCTTTTGGTAAAATTCGGTATAAGAACCCAGTAGGATTACTTTTTCATTGGATTTTGGGCTTGGATCCACTCTTGATGGGCCGGATTATTTGATTGGATATAAAGAGAATATACCAGTCAAATATTCAGGCGATATTGTGATATGTTTGACTTGGCCAAACATCTTGAATCATATTTAATCGGTTACGATATAAATCTGATTAGTTTATATTAAATTAAGTAATTTATATTGTGTAGATTAAATATATATTAAGTATATATATTTAGAATTAATTGTGATTGATTCTGGATTTGAATTCAAATATCATAATATTATGAGATAAGGATATATTTATATATCCTATCTCAGATTTTATCTGATTAGCTCAGTGGATATTTTTAGCTACCCAAAATACCCCCAACAAAAGCTATAAATAGAGACTTCCCCCCATCAGTTCATATCACTCCAGTAGTTGAGCTTTCCTACTATCTCTCTCTTATTTCTTTCTTGCAAAGAGGTGCTCTGCTGTGCACTTAAAAGCTTAGACTTTTATAGCCTAGCTTAAGCGTGAGTTAAGAAGATCCGACCAATCCGACCCGAGATCCAACCCGGTACGTTTTCGATCCATTGTCTTATTATTCTAACATTTTTAATATAAGGTACCTTATTAGATTTATTATTTAAATATTTAATTTTATCTTTAATTGATTGACGACATCAACAGCGTGCATTAACAACTCAATGGAAATCTGTTGAGAAGTTAAGAAGTGACCGTTGACAACTGATTTTATAGAATCATATAACCTCCATATAAGATCAAATTATAACTAAATAGTAGCATATAACAACTTCAAAATTAAAATGAGAAGCTGTTGAAAGCCACTAATAACTTTAATTAGAGCCAGTAGGATTATAGTAGACTTTCGTTACAGACAACCATTAACAAGTTCAACAGCTTGAATTAACAACCCAACAGGAAGATGTTAACAATTTAGGTAGTATCCGCTAACAACTAACTTTATAAGATAACATAATATCCATATAAGATCAAATTATAACCAAACAATAATATAACAAATTTAACGCCGAAATTAAGAGTGAAGAAAACATGCAAGACTTAAAGTAGATATAATGATGGCTTTACATTAGTAATTTAATTCAGATAGCCACTACCAACCTCCACGGCATGTGATAACAAGTCCATGGTAACATGTTGACAAGTATAGCAAAATAGAAATATGACATTATATCAGATCATTTCCACACTTCATATATATCTGCAATATAGCTAGACCAATTTCACAACCTATCTAAAAAGACATACAGGTTGCATGTCTACTTAATGACCCATTAATTTGAGGTGTAAGTAATAATGACATTTACATAAAAATACTGTCACATACAGTCACAAAAAAACATAAAACAGCCATCAACAAAGCTTAACTTAGATTGGGGTTCTTGTAAGTCTTTATAATATGGCCTTAGCTCATGACATCTTTCTTAATGTTGAAGTTTTTTGTTTTCAAATTGAGATTCAATCCCCTATATAAAGGTAACAAAACATATGCTTCCCACTTGAAGTTGTCATTTTTTATATCAATCTATCACAAACACATGTCATTGACAAATTATCCAGTTACAATGACAACCTACGATGTTTCTATTAACAATACATTTAACCATCGCATAGCATGGGTTATGACAACAAAAATTTTTAATACTCTTTCTTTTTCAGTAGAAGCAGAGAATAAATTATCGAAAAATAGAGCATTATTTTATAACCCTAGCAGCAAATCACGAAACTACACCTACTATGATTAAGACCACATATAATTAAAATGGTCCACCTTTGATGGTTGAAGCGAGTTGAATCATTTACTAAATACCCACACACCTACACCCAATTAGCTTTCAAACCAACATTATACGTTCAAGGATTGTGAGTTCAAACTAGCCAAATGTTGCTAATAATGAGACCTACGAAGAAGATGAAACAAAGATATAACTTGCTTGAAATAATGAAGATGATGGAAATGGTTACAGAGCTCCTGTCCTTCTTTGTCAATCTTCCCTCTCCCATCCAGCAATAAAAAAAATGAGATGTGCCCTATTCCCGCTTTTTTTTTTCCAATTTATGAGGGCAAAATAGTCTTTTTACAATTATAATTTTTTTGCCCTTAGGTCTTTCTGGACTTAGGAACAATTTAACCATTTTTAGGGATTTTGGATGGAAAAAATTCTGTTTCTTGGGACCTGTGTCTAATTTTCCCTTCATTTTTAATATAAGTTAGGAAAAATAATACAAAAATGACACTTAAACTTAGAAATCCCAAAATGGTCACTTGAATTTATAAAATCCCAATTTAGACATATTGCCTTTTATTTTATTTATTGTTTTTCAAAAAACCAAGTACCCCACTGGCCAGCCGATCGCCGGAGCTCAGGTGGCCTTTATCAATGAAGCTCTAGTGACTGACAACAATTTTTTTTTGAAAATTTTTACAATTTCAGTAAGATGGTTAACAAGTTTTGCAATGTTATTAGCAAGTTCAGTATAACAATTACTAAGAGGTTTTCTAGAAAATTCAAAAAGTAATATTTTTACAACTTTAGTAATGCCGTTAGCAAATTCCGTAATTCTATTAACAAGCTTAGTATAACATTTAACAATAGGTTTTCTGGAAACTTCAAAAAAATGGTATTTTTACAACTTTAGTAACTTTTTTTTTTTTGAAAATTTTTACAACTTCAGCAAAACAGTTAACAAGTTTTGTAACGCTATTAACAAGTTCAGTATTACAATTAATAACAAATTTTTCAGAAAATTCAAAAAGTAATATTTTTACAACTTCAGTAGTACCATTAACAAGTTTTGTAACTCTATTCACTAGTTCGGTATAGCATTTAATAACAAGTTTTCTAAAAAATTCAAAAAATGGCATTTTTTTAACTTTAATAATACGACTAATAAGTCATGTAATGATATTAACAACTGTCATGACCATAATGACTGCCTAATAAGTGAAAAAATTTTGTTGTGCAACTTTCATACAGAGCTAATATTAAAAACATCAATCTTGATGAGAGTTGTTAATATCATTACATGACTTGTTAATTATGTTACTGATCTTGTAAAAATATCACTTTTTGAATTTCCTAGAAATCCTATTGCTCAATCAAAAAGTAATATTTTTACAACATTAATAATATTATTAATAAGTTTCGTAACTCCATTAACAAGTTTGGTATAGTGTTTTGAAACTTGTTAACTGTTTTACTGAAATTGAAAAAATTTTCAAAAAAATTATTGCCAGCCGCCGGAGCTCTAGCGACGAATTGTCAGCCAACTATTGGAGCTCGGGTGACAACAGCCACTTGAGCTCTAACAGCCGTCATAGGCACCAGAGCTCTGACGACCGGCCAGCCAGTAGGGGTATTTGGTTTTTTAAAAAAATAAATAAAATAAAAAGATAATATGGTCATTTCAGCAAATTTACAGATCACAAATTAGTCACTTATGCCTAAATTGGGATTTTGTAAATTTAAATGACCATTTTGAGATTTTGAAATTTAAGTGTCATTTTCGCTATAAGTTACCTTATTAAATTTCTTATTTTCTCATACTTTTCCTTAATTATATATGTATATATTAATAAAAACAAAGTTGAAAAATTACAAAATTTTAAGATAGAATTAATGGGATTTAATATTTTTCTTGATTCTAGTACAATATGTTAAAAATGCGTTATAAATTAAATCAGAAGATTAAAACACACGACAGGAAATATATAATTAGCAAAGATACAGTGTAGCATATGAATTATAAACTATACTCCTTTACAAATAATTTAATTATATAGATTTAAAATTTGATTTAAATTGATTAAATATAATAAATATGTAGGAAATATTTTTTTTAAATATATCCTTATTTACTAAGATAGTGAATGAAAAAAAGAATGAGCCGAAAGAACATATGAGAAAAACATAATTAATTTTGAATGAAAATAAAAAAAATAAATTAAATTTTAATAAGTACAATGAATAACCATTGGCCGTATTTGAAAAAATTTTAGTATATAGGACTCGGGGGAACAAAGTTTAGACTAAGTTCTTTTTCCCTATGAAATCTGTAAAATGGTACTCATCTCACATTTTTCCTTACCTTTTTTTTTTAATTAAAAAAACACCAACACGTTACTTGCTGCACACAAAAACAATATTGTGATTGGTTGTGTGTGTTTTAAAGTGGAAAACCTATAACTAAGTGACAGGTATCTATTTCGTTTTATTAATTTTTCGTTAATATTAACGTATTAGAATGAAGTTTGATGGCAGACACCATATATATATATATATGGAGCTCTCAATTATAAATTGATCGTAAACTATAAGAATCAAAATAAAAGTTAAAAATTAATTTTTTAACAAATTATAATAATAAGAAAATTAGTTTTCTTAGTTACATTTTAGGATCGTGGGTTTGCACATAATAAATTAATTTAATTTTCAAGACCAAAAATAATTACTTGAATATTTCAAAGATTCATGACAAATTGTCGAGATGCTAATACTTCTTTCTAGATGTTAATAAACATACAACTTACTTATATTTTTTAATTTAACAAATTTCCAGCGTTACTCCATGTGACCCAAATATAATGCTTCGAGATCTATGTTTTTTCTTTGGGTTTTTTTTCAAGGAAAATTTACCAGAAGTTTTTTATTAATAAAAAAATAAACAATACTGATTCTGAATTTTAAAAATTTTATAGTCTTTTTATTTTATGAATATTTACCCTAAGTTTAAATTTAAAAAGAATAATATAGCGTGGAAAGATTGTCCCACGCACTTGTTGTAGGCATATATAGGCAATCAATCTCCAATGAATTTGATTGCAATTTTGAAAAAAAATGGAGAAATTAGCAGTAGCGAGCACTATTGTGGTATGCCTTATCCTCTCACTGCTTTTCTCCAATGCCAATGCTGCCAAAAATGGCGGCAGCCACAACATCACTCGCATTCTGGCCAAGAACCCTGACTTCTCCACCTTCAACCACTACCTCTCCGCCACCCACCTCGCCGATGAGATCAACCGCCGCCGGACCATCACCGTCCTCACCGTGGACAATGCCGGCATGTCCGATCTCCTCTCCAAACACTTCAACATCTACACCCTCAAGAACGTCCTCTCCCTCCATGTCCTCGCCGATTACTTCGGCGCCAAGAAGCTCCACCAGATCTCCAACCGCACTACCTTAGTTTCCTCCCTCTTTCAGGCCACCGGAGCCGCCTCCGGCACCGCCGGCTATATCAACATCACCGACATTAGAGGTATGCAGGCTTCTTCATTTACACTTCAAAATTGAATTGAATGTTCCACGGGATTAGGACAATACTTCAATTCATTCCCATGAATTCTGTCAGACCGGCCGGTTAGTTTCCAGCTTTTACTGCCTTTCCTTAATTTTGAGTGAATTACTTGAATTGCCCAAGATGTTATCAAAATCTTAATAACGTCTTCATCAATGTAAAATTTATATAAGTTCCGTTAAATGTTAAACATAATTTACCCGCACCTTGTTTTATTTTTGTTGAAGTTACACAGATATCAGTTTTTAAGGGGGAAAAAACCTCTCGCTCTAAAGAAAAAATCACATAATCCTTTTTTTAAAAATAATTTTATAGACTATATACTTAATTTTTAAGTGACATTAGTGATGAATATTTTGAATATAGAAAAGAGACATTTACTTTCCATACAATTCATGAAAAATTAATGTGATTTTTGTTGGTTGAAATTTAAAGATGAATGTATAGTATTAGAATGGATGGATTCATTGATCTCATGAGTTTGATGTTTGAGCGGTGTGTGTGTGTTAGTTAGAATCCATTGTCTTTGTGGTGAAATTACACAGAACATTTCTAGATTTTGATGTATATTCTAAAACTCTTACTTAAAATTCAGTTTCCAAAATTTTGTTATGGTTACAAATTCAAAAAGTATTTGAGAAGTTTGTGTAATTTTAATAAACTTCTAGACATACCCATGTAATTTTCTCTCAACATTTGTTCATTGCTGATTTCTTAGTCCTGACCTTGTCATTTTGGTGATGAAGGTGGGATAGTTGGGTTCGGAGCTGAAGACAACGATGGATCACTTCATTCCTTCTACATAAAATCAGTGTTCGAAATCCCTTACGTCATTTCTGTTCTTCAGATCAGTCATCCTCTTTCTTCTCCAGACGCCGAAGCTCCCACCTCTGGACCAGGCCTCGTCAATCTCACCGTTATCATGGCCAAACAAGGCTGCAAGGGCTTCGCCGATCTCCTCCGTCCCTCAAAAGCCCTTCCGGCTTTTGAACACAACGTCGACGGCGGCTTAACGGTGTTTTGCCCCACCGACGACGCCGTCACCTCCTTCCTGCCCAAGTACAAGAACCTCACAGACTCCGAGAAAGAGTCGTTACTGTTATATCACGGCGTCCCTGAGTATGAAACCCTGCAAATGTTGAGGTCTCATAATGGCAGGATGAACACTTTGGCCACCGAAGGAGCCAACAAGTTTGATTTTTCAGTGAAGAGTAAAGGCGAAGATGTGATGTTGAACACCAAAATTGTCACATCCAATATAGTGGGCACGTTGATTGATCAAGATCCTGTTGTGGTTTACAAGATTGATGAGTTTTTGTTGCCCAGAGAACTGTTTAAGGAGGCGCCAGCAATGGTGCCCGCCGAGTCGCCTAAGCCGGCGAAGAAGAAGAAGAAGGCAGCGTCACCGGAAGAAGCTCACTCGCCGGACTCTGCTGACTCACCAGATTCCTTTTCGGATAATCAGAAAGCTGCCGATGATGATAACGGATCAACTGGGTCAAACAATGGCTTCGGCTTTATCACCCTGTTGGTAACTGTGGTCATGGGGTTTTTGCTTCTATAATATAACGAGCAAATTATCAATTAATCCATACAATTGAAGGAAAAAAATGGATATAAAAGTGAATTTCGGTTAAAATAAGACGCAACATTATTGTATCTATCTTCAATTATTAGAAGGGGTAAATGTGCAATTTGGTCTTGAAAGCACAAAATGCATATTTCTTGACGTTTTAATTTTTAGAGATTTATTTTTCTTCATTTGAGAAATTACAAACTTAGATGAGAAGAATAATCCTAAAAATTGAAATTTCAAGTCAAAATTCTGAGAGGATCAAATCGTGCGGTGTGTTCTGAAAACGCATCATAGGAAAGAATCTTGATGCGATTCAGTGTCGGCACAGATTTTTTTTTTTTTTTTGCCGTCTGGGTTGGAATTGTCAGTATACAGCTGGACATGAGAGATTCTTTTCTTTTCTTTGTTATTTTGATTTTGTTTTGTGAAGGGACACTCTGTGTTATCACTTTCCTTCTCTCTTTTATGTATTTTTTTAAAAAAAATCAGATTTGATTTGTCACTTTCACGGTGGATGGAATTCCAGACAGTATGAGCTGGAACTGGGCTTGTAGACAATTTTAAATGGACATATATCTCTCGGGGTGATTCTGTACTCAAAATGATTCTTTTATTTTGGCTAATTAAAAAAGATAGAGAATATATTCTCATTACTAAATCAAAAGAAACCTAAAAACAGAGTCAACAACGCTATAATAGCTTGAAAAAGGACTAGCATTAACAACGAAAATAAAATGAACAAATGAAACCAAATCCATCCCTGCAAAACCAAACCACCCTCTATCTAAGGAGGAAAGCAAGCCAGGCGGCCTCTAGCGTGACTTGATCTAACCTAGACTGTTCTAAAGGGAAAACTATATTGGAGGTACCTATACTTTCTCTCAATTTTTAATTTGGTACCTATGTGCTAAATCTTTAATTTTGCTCTATTAACATCATTAATCCTTATGTAGAGACTAAAAATATCAATAGAACAAAGTTATAAGAGCTAATGTTGCTAAAAAGATAAAATTAAATGTTTAATTAAGGGAAAAAACACTAGGTACCAAATTAAAAATTGAGAGAAAGTATAGGTACCTCCAATATGGTTTTCCCCTATTCTAAAATTATAGTAGGCCTAACTTTTTTGAAGGCCTGTTTAATTTAACAGGCTAGGCTTAGGCTTCTGAAAAAGCTTATAGGCCTGGCCTGACATGTTTATTTGTCTTAATTTTAATTTTGTGTTTATAGTTAATCTTATTCCAAATTTAACATATAATTATAACTTAATTTTGATAATAGTAATTGTCATTAATATTTAAAGTGATATTTATGACATTAAAATCTTAAAAAATAATTATTTTTTCAGTCTGCATATATATATTTTATTAGTTCATGCATTTTTAACTATGTGCTTGTTTAAAAAAATGTATTTTTAATTATGTATTTTGAAAATTTTAAAATTACAGACTTTCTTAACAGGCTAAGGCCAAGCTAGGTCCTTGTACAGGCCAAGCTTACGTTAAAAATAGAGCTTATGACAGGCCACAGGCTAAGCTCAGGCTGGTTTCTTACCAAACAGGCCTAGCCTGTAAAGGGCAAAGCCCGCCTGTTTCCACACTTGCCTCTAACCATCCCAAGCCTTTTCAAAGCCATAGCATTGAATTGCTCAAACCAAGAAGGAACCCCTTTTTTTTAAGCACATGTATCATACTATTCGAAGGAATTCTATTTGAAATATTGTTGAATACTAAATGTGAGTATTTTTTTTACTGTGGATTCAGTTTGCTACGTCGTGAGGAACTAGTTCTTTCCGTTAGATCAAACCTCCATTCACTACAAAAAAAGGAGAATTACCACACAAAACTCTGGAGTTTGCGGGACATTCGGGACGAAATGTATGCTAGCAACAGTGACAACGATATGCGCTTTGGAGGCGTCACTTGCTATGGAAAGCTAATTGACATCATTGAGTTGAGTTACCAGCTTTTCATCGTAACTCTGTTCAAGTGCTCCTGGGCGAATACGACAACTCTACGGGGACTCGCTACCAACCACTTAGGCATCACCTCTGTTAATTTCTCAAGACTTATTCATACGGGAGAATCTGAAGATGATGAGCCATATATTCTTGCTTCCGAGGCACACCAGGTTTACTATGTCGAGGATGAGAAATATAAAGACTGGAATATGGTTGCTCACCTCAAGCTACAGGATCTTTATGATATGGGTGATGGTGACATTATTTACAACAACAAACCATTCTAACCCTCAAATTTTGAAAACTTCTTTCCTCAAGGAGACGATAATTTGGCAATTATCATGTATATGTCTTTTCTTAAATTATTTAAATAATTAACTACTAATTACTAATTTTTTTTAAATATATTATAATTCTAATATAATTTTTTTAAATATCGCTTTTTAGGCAGGATGAAGATCAAGAATAGCAGTTTCAAAAATTTTTATCATTCAAAAAATTTGCCTTTCATAAATAAATATGTATAAATTAAAATTGGTTCAGTTTTTTAAAAAGTAAAAAATTACAATTTGTAGTGGTTACATAACTGCTACCAATTGTGAAACTGCTAGAAATACTAGCGGTTTTATAATACGATAGAAAATGTAAGGATGCTACAAAATGAATAAAACGCTGTAAAAAAACAGTACAAATGTCTTACTGATCTCTATAAATATCACATCACCTCTTCATTCATTTATCCCATCTTTTTTCCTTCCTTTCCCATTCTTTTTTATAATTCTCTCTTTTTTTCTTATTCTTTGATGTGGTAGTTTTTTTTCTCTTCATTATATGACGAGGTGATTATTATTTTATAAGTATTAATATCTTTTATTTGTTTTTATTTATAATTTACTAACATATTTATTTCTCTTTTTCTTTCAGATTTTTCTTCTTCACATTTGTCATACCTTCGTCAACTGATTCAAACACTTCTCAACATAACAGTTTAGGTTCAATATTATAAACTATCTTATCTTTAATTCATCTATCTTATTAAATTTAATTCACTTCATTTGACACAATCATAACTTAATTACTTATTATTCATTACAAAATTCAAATGTATAACATGCAATACATTAGTAATTATACATATTAACAAAAATTCTCTAATATAATCTACTTAATAGTTTTTAAATTTATAATATTATATTTTTTAATAATCAAACATTTCAATTTGTTTTTTCCACCTGAAATAAACTTTTTAGCGGTTTTCACATCGCTAGAAAATGAATAAAAGATGGACAAATTTCGTAAAATTGAAATACCCACCACATTTCTAGCGGTTAATAACCGCTAGAAATGTTTTGGCGTCAATTACAAAATTTTGATTCCATGTAAAATTTGATTTGCTCCGAATTTTCTAGCGGTTATTAATTTTTGTTTCCCGACAAAATGAAATTTCACTCAGAAGTTTCTAGCGGTTAATTAATCGCTATAAATTTTTCAGATCTTTCTAGCGGTTCGTAACCGCTAGAAATTTCCACTTTCGGTACTTGTTTTTTCTAGTGGTTATTTTAACCGTTAGAAGTTTTCTGGCATTTTGATCATACTGTGTAGCAGTTCACGTAACCGCTAGAAATCCCTTTCTAGCACTTGATTTTCCAGTGGTTTGTGTAACCGCTGCAAATGTTGTTTGTAGCGGTTATAACCGCTAAAAAAGTCATATTTTAACCCCTACAAAATACATGTTTTTTTGTATAAGAAGGAACCCATCTTAAATCATCCTTAATCTTCCCAGCAATATTCCTTAATGGGTCAACAAAAACACACCCTAGTAATCTCCCACAACTAAATGAAACATATTGAATCATAAATAGACCTCTATCACCCTTGCAAGTCCATTTCTTAATTAAAAAAAAAATTCATTAGCCAGAAAATTACTCACATGCAAAATTTGTCACACCTCCTTTATTATGTCATTATATAACAATTGAAACCCTTTAGGATCATTATATAAGACTTAAGTATGAGAAAACTCACAAAAATTTAAAACCTTTTCAAATTTCAATCCAGGTTGCGCGACTTGGCACCTCTAGGTCGCGACTTGAGGTCACAGAGGCAACCTTTGCTTCCAGGTTGTGACTTGGGATTCTCAGGTTGCAACCTGGGATCACATAAAGCTCTGAGCATTGTTCACCATTCACATAAATTCCTGTCAACTTTGAAAATTCATAACTAAATGTAAAAAGATCAAAATGGAATGGTTCTAAGCTCTATAGAAAGCTCTTGACATGCTTTTTAAACAAAAAATACTCATTAGCATCCATATCTCATGCATCAATCTCAGATTTCGTTCAAAGCAGCATTGTTCATTTGGTTATTTTTTAATTTTTTAGGATTTATGCCCAACATTAGAAGGACATATCTTTCTGTATAAAACTCCAAATTTAGTGAATTACCACTTGTTTTAAAGCTAAAAATGAAATCTATAAGCATGCTAAATTTCAAATCCAGATTCATCTAATTGTTCAACTTCTCATTGATCAAACTTGACCCCTAAAAAGTCAACTTTTATCCCTTAAGTCACCATTCTTGATTTTTCCTTTCCCTTTCAATTCATACCATTAATCTACTCATAATCCAAAGCTAAAGTAGAGCTTTTAATCAAATATTCACATACACATTATCATGGGTCATTGGTACAACTGTTCAACATAATTCACAATAATTACAAATATAGTTCAAGAAGCACATAAATCAATTTTCTCCCAAAATGATCTCCTTCCCCTTATGCTTGCTTAGTGCAACTCCTAGGTGGAGAATTTTGAACATAAAGAGTGATATTTCATAAAAATCTCAGTAGCAAAAAACTATAATCATCATGCAATCTATGCTATGTAAAAATGTGACATGTACACGTAAAATCAATATCATTATGCATCATTTCATGTTTATACTGTTTGCCATGGAAAGAGAGCAAATAATCATACCTTAAGCCATTCCTCATACATATTGCCAAGGCACATTCAACATATAATCTCATGTATAAATCATGGCAATATAAATCATATAACACATGCACATTTAGACAAGCAAGAAAGCAATCAAATTATGAGTTCAATGCTACCTTTTGGTTGATAAACCAACTCGGCCTCTTTGGAAAAGTTAGGTTCCTTCTTGATTCCTTGGAATGTTTCTATCAGTCCATGCATAAACATATGCCAAATAATCAATAATCCAACCATAAACACAATTGCTTGACATTAATTAAGCTCAATTAAACTTCTTTTTCTTGATTTTTGACATAATTAATTCCTCTTTGTTTCTATCAATCTCTTGGCTCACTCCCATATAATTTTTCATGTAGAATTCAAATATCAATTCAGATTTAACAAAATCATATTCCTTCCCCTTCAACTAGACTTGGCCAAATAGGGGTAGTATATGTTTCAAAAATTTTATTTTTGATTCCAATGATTTCAAACACTTCTTTCCCTTAGTGTTTCCCTACATAAAAATACTTTTTGAACTCATTAGAATCATCAAAACACATCAAAACAAACTCCTACCCCAAGAACAAGTTATGGACCGAATAGGGTGCTATGAAATCCTAACTTTGATTTCTTTCAAAAATCAATCCAAACATCACTTAAACATGATAATTCTAACTCCTTTTCAAGGCTTCTATCCTTTCCTAATCCATACATGTCTTGACCGAAATATGGCAGCAACATCACCTTGAATTATAATTCAAATATTCAACCAAAACAAGCTTTAATCTTAACTATAATAAAGCTTAAACATACCTTGATAAATCCTTGTAAAGCTTGATGATTCCTTGTTCAAAAGCACTAACTAAAATCAGTTCCAAAGCTCAAGAGAACACTTGGACAACACCTCCTCTCTTTTGTCAAGATTTCACCTATTTTTGTGTATTTTAGGGGGGTAATTATAGAAAAATTCGTTGCCCTCTCCCCCTTCACTTGTGGCACAAAATTTTGCCAACAAAATGGCCATTAGGCTGCCATCCAACCCTCAAATTTTCAATCATGCCAAGTGTCCAGTCTCCAAAATATTCTTTCACCCAAAATGAAGCCCAAATCTTGCCCAAAAAGGAAAAAAGAAAAGTGGGACCCACTCATAAATATTAATTCCAAACAAAAATGCAGTTTATTCAGTTACTATTTACTTGTAACTTTTTATAATTTTTCTAGGTCTCCAAAATTATATCTCTCTCAATAAAAAATCCTCTTTTAATATAAGAATATGATATGAAAATTTTTAGGATTTTTCTCCACTTCTAACTATTTATTTTGAAATTTCCCCAAATAGGCCCTTAATCAGTAAAACTATTGGAAATAAATTTTTCAAAATAATTTCCTATGCTTCTAGGGCCTAAACAAATTTTATAAATTCTAATAAATATTTAGATAATTATTTCATATTTTTTCTAAAATTATTGAGGAATCTAAATATTTAAAGTAATTATTTCTACTCAATTTTCACTATTTTTTCTACAAAACCTCCGTTTTCAGGAAATTCTGTAAATAATTATTGCCATACCATTTTCACCTTTCAGGCCTCAATTGAGGTTCCAAAACCTCTAATTTATCTTTTTACCATCTTCTGAAAATTTTCTGAAATTTTTCCTAAATTTTTTTATTTTGCTCTTCATGAACTGACAATTTCAAAAATATTAGTCCAGAACCTATTAAGATTTCACATCAAAAGTTATTTTGCCCATCTATCTACTTTTCATATTGGCCTTTATTCTAATTTTTAACTTTCTATATCAAGGTAAACTTTTCAGGATGTGACAAAACTAGATGGCACCAAAGGCATGAATGAATTCCAATAATGTTCCAAACCAGAAATAGACAATCGAGTAAAATCATGACTAGTGTAAATCTAGTGATAGACATATAGATATTACCTATTTTGTGTCGCGATATAGGCAGTAACGTTCAGTAGGGTTATCCTGTGAATTAATTCCTGAGTATCAGTCTATGCTTTTTGAATGGGTCAATTAAGACATATGATTTTGTTTTTTTTTTTTTTAAGTTGGGACAAAAACTGTAATTTTGGGCGAAAATAACTTGGACAGTTTTGGAAAATATGTGTTTCTGGATTAAGTCTATGGCAAAAAGCCTTTCAAGAGCTATTTTTAGAACTGTATTGAATTACTGTATTTGAACCACTATTTTTAGAACTGTATTGAATTACTTATGAATTTTGATTTTTTTTTTAAATCTCATTCCAGCAATAGCTGTTTTAACATCGAGTTTTGGTAAAATGTTTTCAATTATTTCTCTTTTTGTGATTCTAATGAGTCATGAGTGGTTCTTAATTGGTTGATCATCTTTTATTTGTGACTCTAGAGTAAGGTTGACATGTTGCATTCAAGGATAACATTAGTTATTGGATATACTCATAAATAAAAAGAAAAATTACATTCAAGTTCTAATAAAGAGAAATTATTACTACAAGGTTTCTTGAAATCATGAAATAAACCTAAAGTTCCAAGGGATTTGTGAGTAAGAGAATCTAATTGTGAAATTACCAAGCTACCCTCGCTAATTAATTTAGTTGTTAATATATGTCATGATAGTTGTTAATATAACTAGGTTAGTCATCAACGATAAGTATGTGGTGCACAAAGATATCAGTAGTTAATACACACAATAATAGTTATTAAACAACTAGTTTAGTTGTCAATAATAAATATATAGTGCAGGTAGACATTAGTCATTAATACATACTGCGATAATTGTTAATGAAACTAGTTCAATTATCAATGACAAGTGTATGGTGTAAATTGACATTAGTTGTTAAAACATGTCGCGATATTTGTTAATATAGTTAGTTTAGTTGTTAAGGACAAATGTGTAGTGCCTATTACAATAGTTGTTAATATAGTTAGCTTTAGTTACGAATGACAAGTGTGTGGTATAAATTGATATTAAATACTCCTCCGGTCCTTAGTATCAAACCTATTTAATTAATTTTATTAGATTGAGGAAGTTAGATAAGTTAATTAATTATAAAAAATATGATATGTTTTTTCTAAAACACTATAATTGTTTTTCTTAATATTCTCCCTCCCTCTTCTATTCGATTATAGTTGAAAGAGTATCCATAAAGGTAATTTAGGAAAATTTAATAAGTATAAGAAATAGGTCTTATATTTAAGACTAAAATTAACTCAACGATTAAGTCCTATATTAAGGACCCGAGGAGTATTACGAAACATAATACAAAGTCATGAAATTGCTGTGTGAGCCCTCAAAATGTTTTTTAAATTTGAACGATAAGATGGATGTTCCATATTCTAGCCTAGAAATTAGGGATATAATTTATAACAAACAGATACAAGGAATTAATTTGGTATATTAAGAAATATATAATATAATATAAACATAAAATAACATAAATGAGATTACATCCCATATTCTAGCCAAGAAATTAGGGATATAATTACAACCTAAATAGAAGAAATTTGGTACATTAAAAATAAATAACGAAAAAATACAAAATAATATTATTAATTGGTTTTGGCACACAAGATTAATTGAATGGAAATGCTTTCTACAACTAAATTAAGAAAAGACGAAAGTCCAAAGTTATTGCGGCTTTAAGGTTCTTCATTCTACGCAATGTGCAATTTTTTTTTTTTTTTTTAAGAATCTCTAAGAAAGAACTAGCTTCTTATGCCCTTATTTTATGAGACCAACTGCAGCTGACAAGCTGCCGTTCTGCACATGCAGTGCAATTTTCCCTCAAAAAGTGGCATTTTTTCTTTCCATGTACATACCTCATTAATATTTACATGTACCTCTGTAAATCAAATTCTACACAGTAATTCATTCACAAATGCTGTTCACAATATACAAATTGTAACACCTCCATTATTATCCCATTATATATCAATTAGAACCATTATAACGCATTTCCCAGTGTTTCTGAGTGAAAAATTTCAGTTTCAAAATTTCACATTTAATTCTATTCGTACACTATTCATTCGAATTTAGGCAAAATTTAAAAATTTATAACTAATTCTAGAAAAATCAAAACTAGGTGGTTCCAATTTTTCCACAAAGCTTGCTAAGATTTCTATAGAGAAAAAATATTCAATGGACTCAATTCCATCCAGAACAGCAGCAGAAAATTCGACAAGATGCACTATTTATATGGTCAATTTTCAAATTTTTAGGATTTTAGCCCAACTTTGGAAGGGCATAACTCTTAACACAAAACTCCAAATTTGATGGTTTATCACTTGATTTAAAGCTAAAAATAAGATCTATTAGCATGCAAAATCTTAGGTCCAAATTTCATCATTTTCTTATTATTTTATGTGTCATTATTTTGCCCTTAATTTAGGCAATTTTATCCCCTAATCACTTCTTTCTTGAATTTTATATTCCTTTCTCCTTTTCCATACCCTTAGGCATTCTACCACTTAATATTTCAACACTTGGGCATGTCATACTAGTATAATTTATAACATATTACCTTTCATAATCTATTACAAACTTGGCATAAAGTTTAGTAACACATCACATGACATTCCAAAATAACACAATGATCATCAAGCTTCTTTATCCCAATACCAACTCCTTGCCTTGATCCATGGATGAGCTACTTCCTAAATGATAAATAAATTGACATAGGGAGAATGAGATTTCATAGAAATCTTGGTAGCATTTGAATTACAATTATCATGCAAATCAAGCAAGTTATAATGTGACATGTTATAAAACTTCATGACATCCTCAAGTCACATAAAATCATATCTAACATTATGCTAAGAAAAGAACATTAACACTTCCACACTAACACAATTCAATGTATTTGGCCAAAGTATAAATCAACGGTATCCAACCAACCAAGATCACAATACAAGTTCCTCAATCGAAGCAAACAACACATCACATTAAACAAGCAAGATAAACAATCAAATTATAATTCAAATCTACCTTTTATCACTTGTCCAATTCGGTCACCTCAAGGAATAGTGATTCTCTTGATTCCTCCTCACAAAGCCTATTAAATCAAGCATAAACATAGGCCACATTAATAGCCAAACCACTTAAACATAACATTTTATCTTTAACTTAACAATTTCTCTCTTTTTCTTGAATTTTTAACAAAATAATTCCTCCTTTAGAATCAATAACTTCATGACTCATTCCCCTACAATTTTTCATGAGGAATCTAAATATGAAATCAGATTTTTTAAAAATCAAACTCCTTCCCCATGAAATCATGTTGGCCGAATATGGGGTATATACTTCCAAAAATTTTATTTTTGATTTCAATGATTTTAAGCACTTCCCAATAGTATATCCCTACACAAAAGCATGTTTTAAACCCATTGAAATCATCAAATCAAGCTAAAACAAACTACTGGCCCATGTACTGTTGTTGGCCGAATTGAACCCCTAGAACCTTAGGTGGATTTTCTTCCAAAAATCAATCCATAGGCCACTTATGAATGCTTATTCTACTTGATATTTAAGGTCTCTATCCTTCCCTAACATCACATGATCCATCAAAATTTTGGGCAGCATGTACACTTAATTTTTCAACTCAAAAACCTAATTAAGTTAGTGTAAACTTAGGGAGAAGGAGGCTTAAGCATACCTTGATGTTTTCCTAATATAAACTGAATGATTCCTTGCTTAAAACCTTCCCAAATTCAGTCTCCCTTGGTCAAAAACAAAAATGGCAGCACCTCCTCTCTTTTTCCCAATTTTCCAACATTTTTTTTGTATTTTAGGAGAGGGTATTTATAGGAAATATAATCTGCCATTCCCGACTCAATTTGGATGTCCAAAGTGGTAGGAAATAAAGTGTTTTGACAGCTATCAAGTGCCTCATAGCTTCAGATTTAACCATGTATCCTAACTCTAGAATTTTCTAACATTTATGCCTTAATTTTGCATTTTATTTAATTAAATATGAAGCTGTCCAGAAGCTGCACAAATTTGGGCCTTATTGGGCTCAATGTGGGTGCTGCAAATGGTTTCGGCTGGTCCAAAAGGATGGCCCACAATCCAAATCAAATCTCAAACCAATTCGAAACTTTATCGGTTACTATTCACTAGTAACCTTCCATAATTTTTTCAGACCTCCAAAAATTTATTTCTCTCCATGATAATTCACCTTTTAATATGAGAATATCATCTAGAAATTTTAGAATTCTTTGCCACCTCTAAGTATTTATTTTGAATTTTCTCTGATTAGGCCTCTATTGGTGTCACTATGGGAAAATTAATTCCCTAAAATTAATTCCTGAGCTTCCAAGAACTAGAACTAATTTTATAAATTTAGAAAAATATTTACATGATTTATCCATAATTTTCCTATAATTATTGAGGCTTTTAACTAATTAAAATAATTATTTTTCTCAGATTTTCAAGATTTTCCCCAAAAACCTCCGTTTATGGGAAATTCCGTAACAATTTATTTTCACGATAATTTCACCTTTTGGGCCTCAATCAAGTTTTCAAAACCTCTAATTTATACTTTTCCCATTTTTCAGGAATTTTCTAAAATTTTTCTCCAAATTTCTCATTTTGCCCTTCCTAGACCTATAATTATGAAAATGCCAGTCCGAACCTTATCAGGGTATCACATCAAAAGTTGGTTTGTCTCCCCATCTAATTTTTATATATTAGCCCTCATCCTAATTTTTGATTCCCTATGTCCAAGTAAAATTTCTCGAGACGTGACATAAATTCCATCACAAGTATCTCATATTCAATTACAAGTTATGTTTTTTCTAATGACAATTGGTCAATTGCAATTGACAATTTAAGCTTGAAAGCGGCAACATTGTGCTTGAACTTTCCTAATTTCATGTATTGGTGATGGCATCATTTATACAACACATGTCAATGATAGTAAATCTTCAATCTATTTTGTAGAAAATGACAAGTTAGCTAGGGTGCAGATAATAACAAGTTCTAATCATCTTAATGACAAGTTATTGTCAACACCCAATATCTGCATATAAAGACAATACACATTGTGATGTTTCTTTATGTTTCATTAATTCTAGCATTATTTTCATAGATTTATATGCTTAATTGTGAAATTATTTGTGAGTGATAAGTCTCATATTTTATACATTTTTTCTAGTCCAAACTTATGCTTTTGTGGTTTGTAATTGTGTAACTTGGGTTAAAATAGAGGTTATTGTGCATTAAGGGTATAAGAGTCAATTGTGTGCTTTTATATGACAATTCTTGAGTTTATTCATTTATTGGCTCTTGCGTATCCCGCATACCCTAGAATAGATGACTATGAGTTTGATTTGAATATTATATGTGAGCAAAGATTGAAGAAAATCAAGAGAAGTTGATTCTGCCATACCTCGCTGCGACCAACCTTGATCTTCGTCACGGTGAACTCTCATCATGAAGGAAGCAGAATCACTAACTCATACGGCACTGTTTTAAGTTAGTTGTGACCAACATATTCATTAGGCACGATGAATTTGTGAAATTTCTAGATTTAATTCCAGAACGCGTGCCAGTTCGGTCATTCTGTGATTTTTCAAGTTTTGGCTTCATTCTCCCTGTCCATAACCCTCTCATTTCATTCCTCTTCACTTCTCTATCATCCTCCATCATCAATTCATACCCCAATCCTTCCATTTTCTACCTATTATTCTCCTCCATTTCCCTTCAAATCATTACTGCTATGGCGACGGAAGTTGCTGAGCTTGGTGAAGCCAATCTGAGTTCCTAAAGCTGCAATTGGGAGTTTCTTCTACCTTAATCTTAGTTTCACTCTCTACATTCATGGATTGTAGTTTCTATGGTTTAAATCTATGACTTGTGATTGTAAAAAGGTGTAATTCGGTCATTTTATATTGAGACTGAGATTTGAATTGTATTCTGCACTCTAGTTGATTAGTTCAATTGATATTTTCCTCTGTTATATTGATTCTTTCTTCTCAAGTGTTTGAACCTCTTGATTGACCGGTTATGTTTCTAACATTATTAATTAAGAGAGTAAAATACCTTTTGCAAGTATGATCCATGTGAGGCATTCAGATGAGTTTGGTGAGTTATGGTTCTAGCTTATTGAATTCATTGTTTGTAGAAGGTCTTCACAAACCAAGTCTAATAAAGGAATTGAACTCAATCAAGAGAGGAATCCGATTGGTGAATTTGACCATCAAGAATAATTCATACATTGCATTCGACTCATTCATTAAATATAAAAATATAAAGAATTTAAATAGTTTTACTTTAGTTTTGGCTTAGTTACTGGTTATACAAACACTTCATACATCATATGTGGTAGATTACTAGGGTATTCAGAGGTTCCTCAAGAGATCGACATTGAGGTTAGTGCTACTATATTGCATTTAGCTTAGTTTTATTTGATAGTCTAACAACAGGGTGTAACACCTCTTTTATTACCCTATTATACATCAATTGGAACCATTATAAAGTGTTTTTCAGTATTTCTGGATGAAAAATTTAACTTCAAAATTTTACCTTTAATTCTGTCCATGGACTATTCATCTAAAATTAGGCCAACTTTGAAAATTCATAACTAATTCTAGAAAAATTAAAATGGGATCGTTCTAATTTTCATACAAAGCTTTCTAAGAGTTCTATAGAGGAAAAATATTCATTAGGCTCAATTTCATCCATCACAGTCCCAGAAAATCTGACAAAGTACACTATTCATATAGTCAATTTTTAAATTTTTAATATTTTATCCCAACTTTGGAGGGACATAACTCTTAGCACAAAACTCCAAATTAGATGGTTTAATAATTTATTTAAAGATAAAAATGAGATCGATTTGCCTGTAAAATTTCATGCCCAAATTCTAACAATTGCTCATTATTTTATGTGTCAGAAGTTTAGCCTCTTTTAGGGTTTTTTTATCCCCTAATTCCATTTTCATGAATTTATTCCTCTCTTTCCTCCTTTCACATCTTTTTGACATTGGACCATTCAATATTCTAACATTAGGGCATGTCATAACAACACAATTTACATTATATCATTATCCATGATTCACTACAACTTAGCATAGAGTTCATTAAACATTACATAGCATAACATAGTAATATTAGTTCATTATATGTTTAATTTTGGATTTAATGGTGATGAAATACTACTAATTGCTTGGAAGGAGTGTTTTGTAATTTCATGAGAATTCAGGTCTAGAAATCAAAGAAACAAACACTTAGGGACTTAGTATGCAAAAGTGGCAAGACTCTCTGTGAAAAGCACCGCGGCAAATTTAAAGAAGCGCCACAGCGGATTTAGCTCAACAGGCAGCTCAGAGTCACTAATCTAAACGACACAGTTTTGGATGTGCGCTGTGGCGGATGATCATCGGCGCCGTGACAGATGACGGAAATCAGCAATTTGAACCAAAAGGCGGCGATAGAATCTAGGAGGGAATGGAACCGGATCTTGGGGCTCTATTTTGGTTAGCACGCGGATCCTGAACTGATTTTCAGTTGGGAGGCATTAATTACAAGGGAGAAAAGCATTTAGGGGAGGATTGAGTTTTCAGATTCAGTTTTTAAGTTTCCATCTTCATCTTTATCTTCATCTCTCTGCATTTTTCGGTCTTTCTGGAATCCTCCGTCCAGAGCCTCCATTTCCCAACCATCACTGTTGCTGCGATGAAGTTCCTATCCTCCAGCTTGAGTCTTTCATCCTCCATGTCCAGCTATGCTTCAAGGATTCCTAGGAGTTATAATGGAGCCTGAGCCATGGTTAAACAGGGAAGTGTTTAGAGTTTATAGGTGTTTAATTTCGGTAACATTTTGATTGTGTTGTCAATCTTTGTTTCTGGATTCAGACTCCTCTCTATCCATTTCTGTGAGTTAAGATTTGGTTAATTGTATTCAGAAGTTATTTTCTTGATTTAGAGTAATGATGTATGATTCATTAGCTAGGTCTAGTTATGAATTTATACATTGTGATTGAATTCTTGAGAAGTATTGGTTAATATTTCTTTTGCAAGTGGCTGAATCTCCATGTAATCAATCTCACCTCATCAGAAATTAATTCAATTAAAGCTTTTAAATTCTAATTGATGCAAGAAAGGTAGTGAAGGCAAAGTTATATCTCCTAGGAATCGTTCATCTCATTGATTTCCAATCTCAAAACATTATCTTTTCTGAATTCTGATTTTAGTAGCATTTGATTACAGTCTTAGAAATGATTTCATCTCAGTTGCCAATGCATTCACCTAATTTCTTCCCTAAATTGTGACTTAATCACTTAATAACACTATTGAACTCTTGAGTTCCTTGAGATCGACCTCTGATTGGAAGCTACTTTACTGCATTCTTAGAGTATTAAATTTGGTTTTAAATGACATAAGATCAAATTTTTGGCACCGTTGCTGGGAAACTCTGTCTCCCTGGTGTTTGTAGTGTTTTAGTGCACTTAGGATAGAATTAGGTTGTGTGTTTCTGGTTTTTCTTTAGTTACTGCATAATTAGAAGGTTTTGGATTTGGATTCTTGACTTTTTGGCTAATCATACTTGTTTTTCATTGTGTAACATACTCATTGCTTTAATTTGTAGCCATTCTTACTCTAAGGTTTGCCTTGGTTGCTTTATAATCATTGCTCTTGAGTGTTTTCAGGTTTGAGGGGTAGCTAATACAACTTAGAACTGATTTTTCATCATTCTGCCACAGATGCACGACGCCTCAGTGTATCCGCCGCAGCACCTCTTCTCTCTTACTCTCCGTGTAAAGCACCCCAGTGCTTTGCAGAATTCGTTGCAATACCCTTTCTCCCTCAGCTCTCAGTAACTTTCGGTCACAAAGGCCATGGCGTCTTAAGTCAAAGGCCGCGGTGCCTGGACTTGATTCTTGCTTTTGCTATTTTAGTTCAATTCTCTTAGTTGGCTTTGGTGCATGACCAGAGACAAAACATTTTATCCATTGGATAGGGAGAAAAATAAAACACTTAGACTTTTGAAAAAGAATAAAAATTTTGACACAATGACAAGCATACACCCTCACTCACCTTCATCTAGTGTTAGTGAGTCAATTGAACCTATACCTGATTTTGAATCTGATTTGGGTCAATTATGTGACAATCATTTTGTAATGGAAGGGCAAGAGAAACAAGCTCCTAATGAAGGGCAGAATATTGGTCAAAATAGGGTTAATACTAACCTAAATGATACTGGCCATAGACTAAAGACCCCCCTAATAGGCAGCATCAAGATGAGCAAGAAGTTGAGAACATGCAGTACCATGTTCCTAGGAACCCTGATGATGATAAGAGGAGTATTAGGGAATTGAATAACTCAACTATCAATTGTACACCTAGAGGGTTTCATGCTCATGATCTTGGTTTTGAGATAAAAGGTGGTTTGATCAGTACCTTACCCAAATTTTATGGACTTATAGATAATGATCCATATTAGCATTTGGACTTGATGTATTCAGTTTGTGCAACTATGAAGCCACCTGAAGCTTCTTTGGAAGATGTATTGAGAAGTGTTTTCCACTTAACACTTGAGGGAAATGTTAGACAATGGTTAACCACCCTTCCTCAACATTACTCAACTCTAACATGGGAGCAACTCAAGAAAGCCTTCTTGGACAAGTATTTCCCAGCTTCAAGAACTTCAAGGCTTAGGAAGGAAATCTATGGAGTATCTCAGTAAGACCTTAGTCTCTCTATGACTGTTGGACTAGGTTTTTAGCTTTGTTGAGCAAGTGCCCCAACCACCAATGTTCAAAATCAAACCTAGTACAATACTTTTATGAATGATTATTAGTGTCTTATAAGGAGACTATTGATGCTACTGCACGTGGATCAATCCTAGAGCTCACTCCTAATAATGCCTGGAGTCTATTAGAGAGGATGGCTAACAACAATCAATAGTACTACACAAGAGAATCTCAAAGAGGGCAAGTGTCTTCTGCAAACCCTTTACAAGATAGTTTGTTGGAGAGATTGTTGCATATCACTGAAAAGATGGATAAAAGAGTGGAAAATTTAGAAAAACAAATGTGAGGAATTATAGTGCTGTCAACTACTCACAAGCATTGAGGAATATGGGTTCCTCATTATAAGTAATGAGGGTTGGACTGATCACCCCAATTTGAGGTGGAAGACTAATGATGATAGGCAATTAACTTCACAACAGAAATTTCAGAATCAAAGGCCACCTTTCGAGTCAAATTCAAGAGTCATAGTTCCTATTCAAAACACTCCTTCTTCAAACAATGGTATTGCTGAGTTGGTTAAAGCTATGAAAGAAGGAATGAGTGATTTGGGGTGCAAGGATTGAAAGCACTGCAGCTTCTTCTAATTCCAAACTTGTTTCCATGGAAAGTAAGTTTTGATAGCAAGTTTGAACAATGGAAAAATAAAACAAACAATCTTTCTGGCTATGTAGTGAATCCAACACTGTGGTGAATCCAAAGTCTTTGAATGCAATATCCTTAAGGAGTGGGAAGCAAGTAGGGGCTAGTGAGAAGAAAGTAAGATTTACAAAAGAATGCTATCACAAGGAATCAGATTCTAGTTCAGAAGAAGATTCTACACCTACTATGCAATCTGAAAGTGGAAAAGAGATGACACTCTTATAGCAAAAGAAAACCTCTTATACACATTCTAGAGATAAGGAAGAAGCTGAATCTTTCCAGGTGCAAGAGGAGAACATAGGAGTCATAAGCAACAAGAATCCAACACATACTTCTCAAATCATCGAGCAGAAAGAGGAGGAGGTAAAAATTTCTGATTTACCATTTTCTAATTCATTTCTAGTATCTAGAAAATTATCTAATGATCAACTTGAGAAGGATGCTATGAATTTATTTGGTAAACTTGCTGTGAATGTTCCTTTACTTGATTTCTTGAAAGGAGCACCTAAATACATGAGGTTTCTAAAAGAATTGTGCACTAACAAGAAGAAATGTAAACCTAATGAGAAAGTGCAATTGGGCTCTAATGTTTCTGTCATTTTTAAACCCCAACTACCCATTAAGTGTGCTGATCCTGGATCTTTCACAATACCTTGCACTGTTGGTCCGTTGAATATTGCAAATGCTCTTTTGGACTTAGGAAGCCAAAAGGGTTGTTGGAAGATATCTTGGTGAAAGTCAAGGACTTGGTTATCCCTAGAGATTTTTATGTTTTGGATATGGATACCCCACCCCATGTTCAAGAAACACTGATTTTGGGTAGACCATTTCTTAGGACTGCTAATACAATAGTAAACTTGAACGATGGATACATAACCATGGAAGTAGGGGATAAGAAAATTCAATTTGATGTTTATGAAGCAATGAAACATCCCTTTGAAGATTATTCACTTTTGGGTGTCAATGCTATTGATTGTTTGATTGATGAGGCTGTGGAAGAATATGAATGCTCTTTGCATAAATTGAATGAGGAAGAAACTATGAATATTGGTTTTTCTTTTCTTGATGTCAATTCTCTTTTATGCCTTGATTCATTTTTGGATGATAATGATGACATGTGTAGTATTGAATCTTTGACAATTGATAGCTCACTTTCCACTTTGTCATTTTTTTCTTTTGATCTATCTTCTATTAATGATGAGGTATTTTCTCATGCATCAAGCCAAGAGCTTGGAAAGGATTTTGTGTATGATTTTGCAGAAGTGAAAAAGCTGGCTCAAGGTATATTGAACAAGGAAAGGGAAGAGAACATAGCTTTTGCTCCAAAATCTATGCTTACTTCTTCTATTCCACTTCATTTTAATTGTACCAATTCTTTGCACGCTATACGATATCTTGCTAATTTCTTTTTTAGCCTTTCTACAGAGGTGGACCAAAGAAAGAAAAGTCAAGGTGAGGAACAACAAGTAGCTAATTCTTTCATAGCATTAAGGGGAAAGGATATGCTCGACTCTACAATTTGAGATAGGGAGTTTTTTGACCTTATTTCTCCTGGAATTAACACCATTCCTGAGAGGCATACATCATTTGATTCATCTTGTAATCATGCATATTTCCCACACATATCTTCAGCATGTCTAGCTGTTTTGGAGCTTAAGGAATTAGTACCTTCTATCATTAAACCACCAGAGTTGGAACTTAAACCATTGCCTTCTCATTTGAAATATGCATATCTAGCTGAAAATGATAAATTGCCTGTTATCATAGCTAGCTCCTTATATTGAGGAGAAGAAATTGCTCACTGTTTTGAAAAGAAATAAGAAAGCAATAGGTTGGTCTATGGTTGATATTCCTGGTATTGCCCCCTCCATTTGTACACATAAAATTTTACTTCATGAGGGAGCAAAACCAATGAAACAACCACAGCGTAGGCTTAATCCAATTTCAGATAGTGAGTGGGTTAACCCTGTGCAAGTGGTTCCTAAAAAAAAGTGGTATTATTGTTGTTAAAAATGAAAAGAATGGGTTAATTCCAGCAAGGGTCCAAAACTCATGGAGGGTATGTATTGATTACAGGAAATTGAATGATTCTACAGGTAAAGATCATTTTCCTCTACCTTTTATTGATCAAATGCTTGAAAGATTAGCTGGAAGAACTAATTACTACTTTTTAGATGGTTTTTCAGGGTATTTTTAGATTCCTATTGCTCCAGAAGACCAAGACAAGACCACATTCACCTGTCCATTTGGGACATTTGCCTACAGAAGGATGCCTTTTGGGCTATGCAATGCCTCGGGTACTTTTCAAAGGGTTATGATGTCCATTTTTAGTGAATTTCTAGGCTCATCTATGGAAGTGTTTATGGATGATTTTACAGTGTATGGTGATTTTGATGATTGTTTGGAAAGTCTAGATATGGTTTTGTCTAGGTGCATTGATAGGAATTTGATTCTGAATTTTGAAAAATACCATTTTATGGTTGACAATAGAATTGTATTGGGTCATCTAGTCTCTAAGAACGGAATTGAAGTAGACAAATCTATGGAAGTTATTGCTTCTTTGCCCTATCCAACTAACTTGAAGGAACTTAGGTCATTCCTTAGACATGCTGGTTTCTATCGAAGATTTGTTGAAGATTTCAGCAAAATAGCAAACCCTCTTTCTAGGCTCATGCAAAAGGATGTGGCATTTGTTTTTTATGATGCTTGCAAAAAGGCTTTTGATTCATTAAAGAGCATGCTTGTTTCTCCACCTATACTTTCTGCACTTGATTGGAAATTAGATTTTGAACTTGCTTGTGATGCATCTCATGCTTCCATTGGTGCTATGTTAGGTTAGAAAGTAAATAAGCTGTCTCAAGTCATTGCATATGCATCTAAAACCCTTAACAATGCACAAATTAATTACACAACCACTGAAAAGGAACTTTATGCTGTTGTATTTGCTTTAGACAAATTTAGACCTTACCTTCTTGCATCAAAAGTGGTTGCCTTTACTGACCATACTGCTGTCAAGTTTTTGTTTAGGAAGCCACACACTAAGCCTAGACTTTTAAGATGGGTTTTGCTTCTCCAAGAGTTTGACATAGAGATCAAAGACCGAAGTGGAGCTGAAAACCATGTTGCAGACTATTTGAGTTGATTACCAACAAGAACTAAGGGAGTTTCTGACCCTAATCTGATTTGTGATGAATTTCCAGCTGCTATTCTTTGTTCTATAGCTTCTCATAACCCATGGTTTGTTAACATGGTCAATTTTCTAGCTACTGGTTTAATCCCTGCTACATTGTCTCATTTTTAGACTCAGAAGCTTAAAAGTGAAGCCAAATATTACATTTGGGAACCGCCTCACTTGTGGAGGAAGTGTAATGACCAAATTGATTAGGTGCTGTGTTCCAAATGAAGAAATTCAAGGTATCTTGGTGGCATGCCATTCTCATGCTTGTGGAGGCCATTTTAGTGCTAAGAAAACTTCAAGGAAGATTTTGGAATCTGAATTTTATTGGCCCACCCTCTTTAAGGATGCTTATGAGTTTTGTAAGAGTTGTGACAAGTGCCAAAGGTTTGGAGGTAATACTAAGAGGAATGAGATGCCTCAATATCCTATTCTCTTTTGTGAAATCTTTGATGTATGGGGTATAGATTTTATGGGTCCATTCCCACCATCCTCTGGAAATCATTATATTCTCTTGGCTGTGGATTAATTTTCAAGATGGATCGAAGCTACTCCCACAAAGAAAGATGATGCAGTCACAGTTTCAAAATTCATAAAGTCACATATCTTTACAAGATTTGGAATCCCTAAGGCTATGATAAGTGACCGTGGGACTCACTTTTGTAATAAGCTCTTGAATGGATTATTCTCTAAGTTTGGAGTTACTCACAAGATGTCTACAGCTTATCACTCCCAGACTAATGGTCAGATAGAGGTTTCCAATAGAGAAATTAAACAGATTTTAGAGAAGATAGTTAAACCATCAAGAAGGAATTGGAGCATTAAATTGGAAGAAGCTCTGTGGGCCTACAGGACTGCATACAAGACACCCATATGAATGTCACCCTATAGGATAGCTTATGGAAAAGCTTGCCATCTCCTAGTTGAACTAGAGCACAAGGCCTATTGGGCACTTAAAGCATGTAATTTGGATTTCGAAGTTGCTGCAATGGAGAGGAAATTGCAGTTGCAAGACCTAGAAGAAATTCGAATGGAGGCATATGAGAGCTCTAGAACCTACAAGGAGAAGAGTAAAATCATTCATGACAAAGGAATTATGAGGAAACAATTTCATGTGGGTGATAAGGTCCTGTTGCTAAGTTCAAGTTTAAACATGGAAAATTGAAAACCAAGTGGGATGGTCCTTATCTAGTCACCAAAGTATACCCCTTTGGAATGGTTGAATTAATAGATGAAAAAAGTGGCCAAAGTCTGGAAGTTAATGGTCACTTACTCAAGTTGTATCATGGGCACTTCCATCCCCCATGAGGCTACAGATTGTTTCTTCCACCTTATCTCATGTGCTTTTATCTGCATATTTGAACTTGTTAAGGGAATAAGTGTGGGGGGAAACCCTTTTCTGTTAGCTTAGGTAAATCTTTGTTTGTTTGTTTTCTTTTAGTTGGTTTTTTTCCTTGTTTGCACAGCTCATTGGTTTTGTATTGAGGACAATACTTTTTATAAGTGTCAGGGAGATAAGTATTGCTGATGGCTTAGTTAGATGGTGATTGTATTGATATTTGAGTTGTGATTGAAGTAGTTGAGCCATGTCTTGCAGCTGAACATGTGATTTAATTCAAAGGTTTTTGGTTCTTAATAATGCATTGCATGTTCCTGTGATTTGAAGCCGTATTTGTTAGAATTTGAATGATAATTTTTGTTCGAACATTCGATTCTGTGAAAAGCGCCACAGCCCTCTGAGTAATCTGCCGCAGCGCCTGATCGAAGTTCAATTATGTAAAAAACGCCGCGGCCTATTTTGAAAGGTGCTGAAGTGTCACTGAGTAAATTGTATTGTGCTGGTTTAGAATCTTTTTAAGGAGAGACAATTGGATTTGCTCACCTAACACTTTGTTTGTTCAAAAACCTTTTTGAGAATCAACTCATAACCCTTGATGTATTCTTGCAAGTTGGAAATCCATTTTGCAATCATATCAGAATCTACGCCTGGTTGATATTATTCTTGTTACAAACCTTTAACATGGGACTAATTATGTTGGCAATTAAGTTAGTGACTAGATATGATTCAATTAAAGTAAGTGGATGAGAGAAAACCCACATGGAAGAAATTTGAGCCTATATGTTCTGAATTTGTGTGCATACTCTCTAGTCCTATGATCCTCTAGAACTTGTCCTAATTCTTCATTGAGACTGCATTTTGATATGAGCAAGATGCATATGATAGAGGCATTTTATTCTGAACCCATTCTAACCTAAACACAAACCCTTTTATGTTTAACCTTTGTTCACCTCTTTGAGCCTTCACTTTCATTTCATTCATTGTTTTGTAGCAAGTGTTTTGCGTGAGATATATTTGGTTTTTCACTTTGAAAAGTGCATCATGAATGTCTATATCTCTGTCTTCTTAGGTTTGGGTGCCAATTAAAAAAAAAGTGGAAAAAGGCAATAAGAAGAAAATATATAAAAAAAGAAAAAAAAGAAAAGAGAGAGAGAAGAAGAAAATAAGTCGTGATAAAAAAAATTGAAATAAGGCATTCCATGGTGGTTTGAAGAGCAAGGATTTTTGTTCCAAAAGTTTAGCTTACTCTGAGTTGACATTTCGCTACTCATGCATTTCACTGGTTAGTTCATTTATTCCATCTTAGCCTTTTCCAACATTACAACCTTAAGAAAGACTTCCTGATGCATTGAACTCATATGGTATAGTGGTGGAGATGTCGAGAATTTGGTAGGACATAGACTAGTAGAGAGGAGAGAAAATTTAAACCCTTGGTAAGTAGAGAGAAACACTTTAATTTGAGAGTCTCTCATTTCACTTGTAATGATTGAGCTATGTTTAGCATTAATTTTCTTGTCAGTAATTGAAAGTTTTATGGGTTGGCTTGCTCAACAAATAATACAACTAGTTTATGGATTTTGATTTTGATTGCACTTGGATTGGCATGTGTTTTGGGAAGTGAATTGGTGATTCTTTGCCCGGAGTGCAAAGTGCTAGTGTGGGAGAATTTGATATCTCTCTATATTTCATTGATTCTAGCATGATTTTCATCGTATTATATGTTTAATTTTGGATTTAATGGTGATGAAACACTACTAATTGCTTGGAAGGAGTGTTTCGTAATTTCATGAGAATTCAGGTCCAGAAATCAAAGAAAAAAACACTTTGGGATTTGGCTCACTGTGGCAAGACTCACTGTGAAAAGCACCGCGGCAGATTTAAAGAAGCGCCACAATGGATTTGGCTCAACAGGCATCTCAGAGTCACTAATCTAAACGACGTAGTTTTGGATGTGCGCTGTGGTGAATGATCATAGGCACCGCAGCGGATGACAGAAATCAGTAATTTGAACCAGAAGGCGCGCGACAGAATCTGGGAGGGAATGGAACCGGATCTTGGAGCTCCATTTTGGTTAGCACGTGGATCCTGAACTAATTTTCAGTTGGGAGGCATTAATTACAAGGGAGAAAAGCATTTAGGGGAGGATTGATTTTTCAGATTCAGTTTTTAAGTTTCCATCTTCATCTTCATCTCTCTGCATTTTTCGGTCTTTTTGGAATCCTCCGTCCAGATCCTCCATTTCCCAACCACCACCATTGCTGCGATGAAGTTCCTATCCTCCAGCTTGAGTCTTTCATCCTCCATGTCCAGCTAAGCTTCAAGGATTTCTAGGAGTTATAATGGAGCCTAAGCCATGGTTAAACAGGGAAGTGTTTAGAGTTTATAGGTGTTTAATTTCGGTAACATTTTGATTGTGTTGTCAATCTTTGTTTCTGGATTCAGACTCCTCTCTATCCATTTCTGTGAGTTGAGATTTGGTTAATTGTATTCAGAAGTTATCTTCTTGATTTAGAGTAATGATGTATGATTCTTTAGCTAGGTCTAGTTATGAATTTATACATTGTGATTGAATTCTTGAGAAGTATTGGTTAATATTTCTTTTGCAAGTGGCTGAATCTCCATTTAATCAATCTCACCTCATCAGAAATTAATTCAATTAAAGCTCTTAAATTCTGATTGATGCAAGAAAGGCAGTGAAGGCAAAGTTATACCTCCTAGGAATCGTTCATCTCGTTGATTTCCAATCTCAAAATATTCTCTTTTCTGAATTCTGATTTTAGTAGCATTTGATTACAGTCTTAGAAATGATTTCATCTCAGTTGCCAATGCATTCACCTAATTTCTTCCCTAAATTGTGACTTAATCACTTAATAACACTATTGGACTCTTGAGTTCCTCGAGATCAACCTCTGATTGGAAGCTACTTTGCTGCATTCTTAAAGTATTAAATTTGGTTTCAAACGACATTAGATCAGTGGAATGAAATTTTATAGAAATCTCAGTAGCAATTGAATTGCAATTATCATGCAAATCAAGCAAGTTACAATGTGACATGTTATCACATCTCAAAACACAATCAAGCCACATAAGATCATGGTTAATGTCATGCTAGGACAGGAACACCAACACTTCCTCAATACATTTGGCCAAAGCATAAACCAAAGTTATTCAACCAACCAATATCACAACAGAAGTTCCTCCGTCCAAGAAAACAACAAATCACATTAAACAAGCAAGATTAACAGTCAAATTATAATTCAAAGCTACTTTTTATCACTTGATTAACTTGGTCTCCCTAAGGGATAATGATTCTCCTTGTCTCCTCCTCACAAAGCCTATTAAATCAAGCATAAATATAGGCTATATTAATAACCAAACAAGTTAAATAGGATCCTTTAATTTTAACTCAACAATTTCCCCCCTTTTTCTTGAATTTTTAACAAAATAATTCTTCCTTTAGAATCAATAACCTCATGACTCATTCCTACACAAATTTTCATGAGGAATTCAAATATGGAATCAGATTTTTGAAAATCAAACTCCTTCCCCTTGAAATCACCATGGCCAAATAGGGGTATATAACACTTCCCAACAATATATCCCTACACAAAAACATATTCTGAACCCATTGGAATCATCAAATTAAGACAAAACAATTTGCTTATGCATGAACAGTAGCTGGCCGAATTCTTGCTCTTAAACCTTAACTTGGTTTTCTTCCAAAAATCAATCTATACACCACTTATACATGCTTATTCCGCTTGATATTTAAGGTTTCTATCCTTTCCTAACCATTACATACTCAAACTGAAAAGAGGCAGCATTTTGGCAAGAGATTTCAAGCCAAGACCCTAGCTTAATTAGATTGAAATGTAGGGAGAAGAGGGTTGTAGCATACCTTGATACTTTGACACTTGAGAAGTTGGATGATTCCTTGCCTAAAAAAACACTTGAGAATTTCAGCCAAGTGGAGCTGGAGCTACAGTGACAGAGTCTCCCCTTGTTTTTCCAATTTTCCAATATTTATTTGTATTTTCCAAAGGGGTATATATAGAAAAATCTGATCTGCCTTCCCTCTCCTTGTTTGGCCAAAATTTGCCTCCTCAAGGGGGTTATGTGGCAGTCATCAAATGCTAAAAGAAGTCAGATTTGAACAAGTGGACAATTACGAGATTTTGCTGAGCATTTATCCCTTAATTTTGCATTTATTTTAATTAATTTTTGGAGTAGGGAGAAAGGCAACAAAATTGGGCCCTTATTGGGCTCAATGTGGGCCTTACAAATGATTTGAGCTGGTCCAAAAAGATGGCCCACAATCCAAAATAAAATCCCAAACCAATTTGAAACTTTATCAGTTACTATTCACTAGTAACATTTTATAATTTTTTCAGACCTTCGAAAATTCATTTCTGATGGAGGAGCATGGTGTGATCAGGAGCACAGGCAAGGAGCCCAAACAAAGAAGTCCAACATTCCAAAAGATCCACTACAAGGCATTGGAGGCCCAATGACAAGAGCAAGGACCAAAGCTATGAAGGAGGCCCTAAATTGTCTAATAAGAGAGCTAAAAGAGCTGGAGCCCATTTATTTCAAAGAAGCACATTTTACTGAGCCTAAAAGGAGTCCAAAACTGGTGATCACATTGCTAGAAGCCCAACAAGATGATGTACAAGGCCTATGTGGGGTTCAGATTGAAGAGTTCACTTAAAATACAATGTGACAAGCATGTGCCTTGGACAAGGGTCATAAGTGACATCCAAGAATCTTTAAGAAGGATCAAGAAGGCCTCATTATGAATTGATTATGATTTAAATTCTTTTTTTTTTTTGTCAAGGAGTATTCTAGAAGATCATGTTTTGATCTACTTTCCTATTTTTAAATAGCATATTTATTCTTAAAGTTTAAGTTATTTCCTTTTATTTCCATGTAATAAATGGTGCCTCCCATAGTTAAATAATCATTAATGAGGCATCATCCCTAGCATTTATGTCTAAGGATACTGATTCTAGAGTGTTCTGTTGTTGCCTATATATAGGCTACGTTTTTTGTAATTGAATTCAGATTTAGATGAATGAGAATTGAGTTTATCTCTCTCAGTGTGAGCTTTTCTTGCATTCTTATATTCTCGTGAGAATACTCGATAGTTTCAAGGGATTGATCAACCTTGTGGTGTCTTCATGGCTAGGGTTGTAAGAGACAAGTTCTCTTAAGGTCCTACCTAGATCAACTGTCCGTTCGTTACTTGATTCTAGCCGGTCTGTACGTCCCCTCATATCAAGTGGTATCAGAACTAAGGTTTGCTAGCTTTCAAGTTCTATCCTTTTGGTGTTTTCATTTTTTTTTGCTTTCTATATTGCTTCTGTTTCCCTTTCATTTCCATTCTCCTCATTTTGTCTTCCTCCTTTCTTCCTTATTTCCATCCCTTTTATTATTTTCTTTTTCATTTTTTTTCCTTTTCATCTCCTTCCCACCTATTGTTTTCTTTGTTCATTTGACTTGCTTTGTTCTTTTGAGTAGCAAAAACCAAAAAAAAAAGAAAAAAAATTTGTGAAAAAAAAGAGAAAAAAAAAGTGCTGTTGTGTTGAAACAAAAAAAAAAAGGCTACAGAATTGCTGGAAAAAAAATTCGAAAATTGAAAAAAAAAAAAGGGGAAAGAGTTTCAGATTTTGGAGATTGCAACATAAAAAGGCAAGTTTCCTAATTTGAAAGAGCTTCCAGTGCAAGTCACAATTAATTTCCTAAATCTATATAGTTGGGTGGTAAGACTCCTACTTTCCTATTTCTACTTTTCTTTATTTTATCTAGTTTCCTATTTTGATTTCCTTTCCTTTTTATATTACTTTCCTATTTTCTTTCTTCAAGTTTCCTTCTTTCTTTTGTTTCCTATTCCTTTTCCTTCCTTTTACATAGTACTTTCCTAATTTCAGTTCTTTTCTTGCAAGGTACTCACTTTCCTAAAGTTGTCTCAAAGTAGTACCTTTCCTAATTACTTTGTTTCCTATTTTCCTTTACTTTCACAACCTTATTTTCATTTTGCAATTTCTGCTTCCCTTTTCCACGTTTTTTTTTCTATCCTTTTTTTTTCATCATAAACTTCTTCTCTTCATTCCATCCTCACGTTTGGCCTATCCTTCTTCTTTCATCTCTTATCTTTTCCCCTCTTTCACATAGTTGCTGGCTCTTACAATTTCTGGTTGTGAAGGTTACCACTTTCTAATATTGTCTCTTCGTTTTTGTTGAGTTTCAATCAAGAATACTATAGGAGACAAGCTTGAGTGGTAAAAGGCAAGAGTATTTTTACTTCAATATAAAAGCCAAAGTTGAGAGAAACACGAGTGGCACCAAATTGATTGAGTGGCACACGTGAGTAGAGTGGTGAGGTCCTTTATTTCTATTTCTTTTCTCTTTGCTTCAACCAACATCTCATGTTAAAGATGAGCGGGAAAGAATCCAATAATGAAGAATTCAACACAGATATCAAAGTATTCATGAGGGCTATGAGAGATGAGTTTCTCAAACTCAAGATGGAAATGGAAGAGTTAAAGATATCCAAAGCAGATAGTAGTGATGACGGGGTGATTAGATCTGATTTGTCAACTTCAAAGAGCAGGAGCAAACATTCCAAAAATGACACAGCCATAATTGATCCAAGATCCTACTTTCAAGGGTAATACTGATCCAGATAAATATCTTGATTGGGAGATGAAGTTCGAACAGATTTTCAGATTGAATGATTGGCCTGAAGAAAAGAAGGTAAAATTAGCTTCATTTCAGTTTTCTGACTATGCCACCATTTGGTGGGAAGATTTGCAGCTTAAGAGACGCCTTAAGGGCAAAGATCCCCCTCGTACATGGGAGAAGCTAAAGAAACTCATGTGCAAGAAGTATGTTCCTAGTTTCTACTATCGAGAGCTTAATAGAAAGTTGCGACTGTTTAGCCAAGACTCTGATAATAGAAGAGTATTTACATGAGCTTGATCTTCTTAAGATGCATGCTGGAGTACAAGAAGATGAAGAATCAAGCATGAGCAGAATTATTGATGGTCTAAGACCTGAAATTAGAGACAAAGTTGATAAGGAGGAGTTGGTGCACAAAGCCATCAAAGTTGGAAAACGGTTTAAAGAGAAACACTCCAAATCCTCATCCCATGGCTGGAGGGACTCTAAACCAACCTCCAAGTGGAAGGATTCCAAGGCCAAGGATGCAGCAAGATTCACCCCTAAGGCCAAGGAGGAATCAAAGCCTAAGGGTGATGGTGGTAAGAAACTTGACTCTAAAACTTCTTTTACTGATAAAACCTCTTCTCTTCAATGTCCCAATAAGAGAGCCATCATTATCAAAGATAATGGTGAGTATGACAGTGAACATTCTAGTGATGATGACATGCCCTCTTTGGTGACTGACTCTGAATTGGAGATTGATGAAGCTGAGCCTGTTACAGGAGAAGCATTGGTGGCTAGAAGATCCCTAAACATTCATGTAAAGGAAGATGATGAGAAAGAGCAGCGAGAGCTTATCTTCCACACTAGGTGTTTCATAAAGAATAAGGTATGCAGCATGGTTATTGATAGTGGTAGTGTTACCAATGTTGCTAGTACCTTACTTGTTGAAAAGCTGGACTTGCCTACTATGAAGCATCCTAAACCTTATAAATTGCAATGGTTGAATGATAGTACTGAGGCTAAAGTCACTAAGCAGGTTTTAGTTTCTTTTTCTATTGGGAACTATCATACTGAAGTTCTATGTGATATGGTTCTAATGCTTGCTGGACATCTCTTACTCGGAAGGCCATGGCAATTTGATAGCAAAGCTCACCATGATTGTTAACAAAATTGTTATTATATACCATTCAATGGAAAAATCATTGTATTGAAGCCTCTTAGGCCAAAAGAAGGTTATGAGGACCAAGTGAGAATTGAGCAGGATTGCAAAAGAATGAATGAGTTAAAAGAAAAGGAGAGAGTGGAAAAGAAAGAAACTAAAGAGAGAGAAAAGAAACAGAAAGAACATGAGAAAAGTAAAAAAAAGATAGAGAGTTTAATTTCTAGAAAAAGTGAGGTTAAGAGAGCACTGTTGAGTGAGCAAGTCTTAGTGCTTGTGTGTAAGGATGCTTATTTTTCCCCTAACGATCTTAACCCCTCTTTGCCCTCTAGTGTTGTGTCTTTGTTGCAGGAATTTGGTGATTTATTCCCAGATGAGATACCTGATGGGCTTCCTCCCTTAAGAGGAATTGAGCATAGGATTGATTTTATTCCTGGAGCTTCTCTACCTAATAGACCTGCTTATAGAGCCAATCCTGAGGAAACTAAAGAAATTCAACGCCAAATAGATGAGCTTATAAGGAAAGGCTTTGTGAGAGAGAGCTTGAGCCCATGTGCTATTCCAGTACTCTTAGTGCCTAAGAAAGATGGTTCGTGGTGAATGTGCGTTGATTGTAGAGCTATAAACAAAATAACAGTTAAGTATCACTACCCCATTTCTAGATTAGATGACATGTTGGATGAGTTGCATGGTGTTACTTTATTCTCTAAAATTGATCTTAGGAGTGGTTATCATCAAATTCGCATGAAAGAGGGAAATGAATGGAAAACAGCATTTAAAACTAAATTTGGATTGTATGAATGGTTAATTATGCCTTTTGGGTTAACTAATGTACCTAGCACTTTCATGAGCTTGATGAATCATGTTTTTCGTTCATTTATTGGGAAGTTTGTGGTTGTCTACTTTGATGATATTCTTGTCTATAGTAGAACAATAGATGACCATGTTATTCACTTGCATGAGGTGTTTCGAACTCTTAGGGAGAATAGCTTATATGTTAATTTTCAGAAATGCTCCTTTTGCATGGATTCTGTTGTGTTTCTTGGTTTTGTTGTAGGTGCTCAAGGGATCCATGTGGATGAGGAAAAGGTGAAAGCTATAAGAGATTAGCCAACCCCAAAGAATGCTAATGAAGTTAGGAGTTTTCATGGACTAGCAAGTTTCTATGGGAGGTTTATCAAAGATTTTTCAACTATTGCTGCACCGCTAAATGAGCTTGTTAAGAAGCATGTGACATTTAAATGGGGTGAAACACAAGAAACAGTTTTTCATACTTGAAAGAGAAATTAACCAATGCACCACTTTTGTGTTTACCTGATTTTAATAAAGTTTTTGAAGTTGAATGTGATGCTTCTGGGATTGGTATTGGTGCTGTTCTAATGCAAGAGTCTAGGCCTATTGCCTACTTCAGTGAGAAATTAAGTGGAGCTTCTTTGAATTACTCTACTTATGATAAGGAACTCTATGCTTTAAAACAAATTTTAGAAACATGGCAGCATTATTTATGGCCCAAGGAGTTTATTATTCACTCTGATCATAAAAGTTTGAAGTTTCTAAAGTCTCAAGGTAAGCTTAACAAGAGGCATGCTCGCTGGTTGGAATTCATAGAGACATTTCCTTATGTGATCAAGCATAAGCAAGGTAAAGAGAATGTTGTTGCTGATGCTCTTTCTAGGAGGTATTCTCTTATCACTTCTCTTCATACTAGATTACTTGGATTTGAAAGGGTTGTATGACTCTGATTGTGATTTTTCCAAAATTTGGCTTTCTTGTGAAAAGCATGGGGTGAATGACTTTTATAGATCTGATGGGTTTCTTTTTAAGAAAGATAAATTGTGCATTCCCAATTGCTCTATGCGTGAGCTGCTTGTAAAAGAAACTCATGGTGGTGGTTTGATGGGTCACTTTGGTGTTGACAAAACATTAGCTATTTTGCATGAACACTTTTATTGGCCTCATATGAGAAAAGATGTCATTTCTGTTTGTACCAAATGTGTCACATGTAAGCATGCAAAGTCTAAGGTCCAACCTCATGGCTTGTATTCCCCTTTACCTGTGCCTTCCCAACCTTGGGTAGATATTTCTATGGATTTTGTGTTGGGTTTGCCTAGGTCTCAGTCTGGCAAGTATAGTGTCTTTGTTGTGGTTGATAGATTTCGTAAAATGGCTCATTTTATTGCACGTTCTAAAACAAATGATGCCGTCCATATTGTTGACTTGTTTTTCAAGAAAATTGTTAGGTTGCATGGATTGCCCAAAACCATTGTGAGTGACAGGGATGTGAAGTTTCTTAGCCATTTTTGGAGGACTTTATGGAGTAAGCTAGGAACTAAGTTGTTATTTTCTACTATGGCACATCCCCAAACTGCCAAACTGAGGTAGTCAATGGAACACTTACTACCTTGTTGCGTGCAATAATCCAAAAGAACTTAAAGAATTGGGTCAATTGTCTGCCTCATATTGAGTTTGCATATAACAGAGCTGTTCACTCTTCTACTTCCTTCTCTCCATTTGAGGTTGTCTATGGCTTTAATCCTTTGTCTCCTTTAGATATATTACCATTGCCTTCTAATGAGCAAGCAAATCTTGATGGCAAGAAAAAGGCTGAGTTTGTGCAGGGATTACATGTTAAGGTGAGAGCCAACATAGAGAGGAAGAATGAGCAATATGCTAGGCAAGCTAACAAAGGTCGTCGGAGGATTGTCGAGCCTGGAGATTGGGTTTGGGTACACCTGCGGAAGGAGAGATTTCCTGATCAACGCAAATCTAAGTTACATCCAAGAGGAGATGGCCCTTTCCAAGTCTTAGAGTAGATCAATGACAATGCTTATAAAATAGATTTGCCTAGTTCCTATGGTAATGTTAGTGGTACTTTTAATGTTGCTGACTTGTCTCTCTTTGATGTTACAGATTCGAGGACGAATCCTTTCGAGTAAGGAGGGAATGATGGAGGAGCATGGTGTGATCAGGAGCACAGGCAAGGAGGAAGTCCAACATTCCAAAAGATCCACTACAAGGCATTGGAGGCCCAATGACAAAAGCAAGGACCAAAGCTATGAAGGAGGCCCTAAATTGTCTAATAAGAGAGCTAAAAGAGCTGGAGCCCATTTGTTTTGAAGAAGTACATTTTAATGAGCCTAAAAGGAGTCCAAAACTGGTGATCACATTGCTAGAAGCCTAACAAGATGATGTACAAGGCCCATGTGGGGTTCAAATTGAAGAATTCACTTAAAATACCATGTGACAAGCATGTGCCTTGGACAAGGGTCATAAGTGACGTCCAAGAATCTTCAAGAAGGATCAAGAAGGCCTCATTATGAATTGATTATGATTTAAATTCGTTTTTTTTGGTCAAGGAGTATTCTAGAAGATCATGTTTTGATCTACTTTCCTATTTTTAAATAGCATACTTGTTCTTGAAGTTTAAGTTATTTCCTTTTATTTCCATGTAATAAATGGTGCCTCCCATAGTCAAATAATCATTAATGAAGCATCATCCCTAGCATTTATGTCTTAGGATACTTATTCTAGAGTGTTCTATTGTTGCCTATATGGCTATATTTTTTTGTAATTGAATTCAGATTTAGATGAATGAGAATTGAGTTTATCTCTCTCAGTGTGAGCTTTGCTTGCATCTTTATATTCTCATGAGAATACTCGACAGTATCAAGGGATTGATCAACCTTATGGTGTCTTCATGGCTAGGGTTGTAAGAGACAGGTTCTCTTAAGGTCCTACCTAGATCAACCGTTCGTCCGTTACTTGATTCTAGCCGGTCCGTACATCCCCTCATATCAATTTCTCTTCATGATAATTCACCTTTTAATATGGGAACATGATCTGAAAATTTTTATAATTTTTTCCTACCTCTAGGTATTTATTTTAAATTTTCTCCGATTAGATCTTTATCAGTGTCACTGCGGGAAAATAAATTCTCTAAAATTTATTCCTGAGCTTTCATGGCCTAAAACTAATTTTATAAATTCAAATAAATATTTAGATGATTTATTCATATTTTTTTCAAATTTATTGAGGCCTCCAACTAATTAAAACAATTATTTTCCTTTAATTTTCTAATATTTTTCAGAAAAACCTCCGTTTACGGGAAATTCTGTAATAATTTATTTTCACAATAATTTCACCTTTCAGACCTCAATCAAGTTTCTAAAACCTCTAATCCATACTTTTCCTATTTTTATTTTTTAGAATTTTTCTCAAATTTCCTATTTTGCCATTCCTAGACCGATAATTACGAAAATGCCAGTCCTAACCTTATCGGGGTTTCACATCAAAAGTTGTTTCATCTCCTCATCTAGTTCCTACATTGACCATCATCCCAATTTTTAATTCCCTATATCCAGGTGAAATTTTCCAGGATGTGACACAGGGCTACATCAAATTTGGCGCCGTTATCGGGGAGCCTAGCTCTTTGGTAATCGTGTGTCCAAATATCATTTTGACTAGTTGTGATTGTTGCATTCTCCTTACTTGTGTTTTCAGGTTTTCAAGAAAATTTTCTGTAAAATCCAACAAATATTTTGGGGGTATTGTTGTTCTTTGATTTGTTTAGTGTTCTTCCTTGTATATCTATTGAAAAAAATTGCTATTAGAAGTCATCTTGGTGAATTGGGGAGTGGTTGTGATAAGAACTAATTGAAATCTACTTTGTTCTGGATTAGAAGATCAATTCTATCATCTTTTTCGCTGTAGCCAAGTCCTCTGTTTATCGTGGCTAAATAAAAAAAAAAAAGAAAAGGGGAAGTTCAATTCTGCCACCTTTTTCATCGCGACCAAGTCTACTGGTTGTCATGACAAAGTCTTAGAAAAGGGGAAAACTCAATTCGGTCAAGTTTTTCACCCTAGCCAACTGTGCATCTTGCCGCGACGAAGGTCCCTGCTGCAGAAATTCCAAGGACTATTTAGACTTATCTTTCACAGTATTCTTTGAACTTCAGCCATTCTCTGGAGTATCTTAATATGCTATTGATTTGCATTCATTGATTCTTTGATTGGTTCATTCAATTTTTTTTATTCTTGAAGATTCAATTGTTTGTTGGGTGCTTAATTACTTAAAGTGTCTAAGTGTTGTATGACCCAATCTGGAAAAGAAACACTTTTGTCACTTGACACTGAAATAAACAATAACTCCTTGAGAGTACTAGTAGTTTACATCTTTCACACCTCCATTTTCACTGCATTTTGAATATTCTTGTGATTCCTCTGAGTTTTCTGAATCTGATTCTTCACTTGATAATTACATAGACCATCATTTTATCATGGAATATAATGGTATGCCCAAGGGTAATGAACCACCTAGGGTTAATGAAGTACATAGAGAGGAGGAAAGGCCTAATCTGAATAACAATAGGCAAGAGCAACAAGCTGAAAATAATAGAGCTAATGTTAGGCATAGAAGCATGAGAGAAATGACTTCTTCTAATGTTGATTACAATCCTTATGGCTTCTACAATTTTAATGCTGATTTTGAATTAAAAGGAGCTTTGATAAGTGCCTTACCTAAATTTCATGGCAATGCAGGAGAGGATCCACAGAGGCATCTCCACAACCTTCATATGATATGCTCTTCTATGAAGCCTCTTGGAGCCCATCTTGATGACGTACTGAGTAGAGCCGTCTTGTTTTTTGTGGAAAGCAAAGCTAAGAAATGGCTACACATGTTACCTTAACATTTCGTAAAACTTTCATGGGAGCAATTCAAGAAGCAATTCTTGAAAAAGTATTTTCCAGCTTCAAGAACAGCTAGAATGAGGAAAGAGATCTATAGTGTTCAATAAGGCATTGGAGAAAGCCTTTATAAATATTGGACAAGATTCATAACCCTCCTTGCCAAATGCCCACATCTCCAGATTTCTCAACCACATTTGGTTTAATATTTCTATGATGGATTGCTAGATCATCAAAAGTCCACCATTGATACTGCTGTTGGTGGTTCTTTAATTGATTTAACTTCGCAAGGTGCATGGGATTTGTTATAGAAGATGGCTGTAAATAATTAATAGTTTAGAATTAGAGATACTGCTAAAGTACATGGAGTAGGGACTTGGCAAACTGATGAGATTCTGAATAAGTTAGTCATTCTAAGTGATCAGATGGTTTGTATGCAAAAGGCCATACAAACTCAACAAAGTCACTAAGTTAAAACTCTACATTCTACCCCCATGACTCAAGCCCTTATTCCTACTACTTGTGATATGTGTGCTAGTGATAACATACCAAGAAGTGTTCAATATGGAGGTCTTGAAGCCCAAGAAATGCTTATCCAATTAGAGGCCCAACTAGCCCTCTAAAGTACTCAAAGAATTTATAGCTTCAGAATACTTACATGGAAGATGATATGGATTATTGCTTAGATGATGACATGGACACATGCGGAGTTTGACGTGACATATGGAAGGCCACCCCAAAAGCCACCATGGCATGTGAGTCATTAGAGTGTAAATACTTGGACCTTAAGAAAGACAAGAGCGCGTTCTAAGAGCCTAAAAGGAGATTTGAAGCCAATTCCTATGTAATTAAAGGCCCAACACAATCATATGTACCTAGAGGAGTCCATTAGAGCTATAATCTTTTAAATTGGGACCCAAATGGATTGTGTTATGGACCATAGGAGTTCCAGAACGTGATTTAACCATATTCAAGCCCAAATGGGTGTCTAAAAGGCCCATAAATGCTTATGGACGTGAATAGCAATTATAAAGATCTATTGGGAAGGTCCAAGAAGATTGAAAACGCATCAAGAGTGATCTTATATGATATTAAATAGGATTCTATTTGTTTTAATTAGTTTCCTATTTTACATTTTCCTATTTTTTATTGATTGCTTTTTGAAGGCAAAGACTTACTTATTTTGTATTGCATTAATTAGTAGAGAGTCAAATAATATCCTTCTCATTAATGAAGGGATCCTGCTAAGTGGTGTGTGATCTAGATTATTCTATCTTGACTAGCAAGTTAGAGTATTCTAGAAGGTCTTTTGATTTTCCTAATTTTGTTGTATTTTCGTATCTATTTTTGATGCATTTTATTTAGTTAGTGTCTTAGGCTCTAAAAACTTATATTGGGCTTTTAGGGCTTAGGTTATCCATTAGGATTTTCAAGAGTCTTAATCTATAAATAATTCGGTATGTATTCTTTTTAGGGAGATGATTTTGATTAATTAATAAAATGAGAATTTTATTTCTCTTTGTGTGAGCCTTGCTTGGATCCTCGTATTCTCGTGAGAATACTTGACAGTATCAAGGGAGTGATCAACCTTGTGGTGTCTTCATGGCTAGGGTTGTAAGAGACAGGTTCTCTTAAGGTCCTACTTAGATCAACCATCTGTTCGTTACTTAATTCTAGCCGGTCCGTACTCCCTCTCATATCAGCTAATCCTATGCACACCACTCTTAATTGTCCCTCCATGATTGAATCTAGAGATGTAGCTGCCATGAACTTCCAAAGACCCAATCAATTCTCCCAAAACACCTACAACAATGGTTGGAGAGGAGACTTTACATCTCAGTGAAGTGGCAGTGATAATAGAGGATTTTAAGGTGGTCAACGCAAGAAAAATATGCATAGAGGTGCTGGAAATTCTCAAGGACAATTTGGGAATGCCTCTATGGGAAATTAATCTGGACCATCTACAACAAGAGAGATTCCAATTCAAGAACCAAGTAGGGAGAACACTTTATTAAAGATGATGAGCAAGCTATGTGACAAGGTGGAGCAACTTGAGGTTAAAAAACAACAATCAGCCCATGTCACTTAAATAGTAAATTCTAAAAGTGATGAAGTTGCTAGGAAGGGAGACTTACCATCCAACACTCACAAAGGCCTAAATGCCATAAGTTTGAGAAGTGGCAAGCTAGTTGGGAAGAAAGATGATGTAAGTGAAGATGAGAAGGTAGTATTGAAGGAAGATTTGCAATTCCAAGAATCAACCTCTATAGCTATATCTTCATCTGAAAGTGTGAAAGAGAAGAGCACCTTAAAGAAGAAAGCCACCACACTTGTGAATGATAAAGAGGATGTTGGAGCTGCTAAAGGGAGTCAATCTCACACTCAAGAAGTTGCTTGCAATAAAGGTAATGAGGTAAATTTTAAAGAACTTCTCTTTCCACATTCTTATCTTCAAGGCATGAAAAAAGCTAGTTCTAATAGAAAAGATGATGAATTGTTTGAGCTGTTTAGCAAATTATAAGTTAATGTACCTTTACTTGAGTTGGCCTCTCAACCTAAATATACTAAGATTTTGAGAGATCTGTGTAAATATAAAAAGAAGTTCAAGCCTAATGAGATGGTCCAACTACCTTCCAATGTTAGTGCACTTTTTAAGCCCCAATTGCCAGTTTAGTGTCAAGACCCGGGGAGTTCCACTATACCTTGCATCATAGGAAGGACTACTATTCCAAGAGCCTTATTGGACCTAGGAGCTGCTATTAATATGATGCCCAAGTCAGTTTCGAGTCCCTAGGTATCACTATTCTTAAGCCCACTAGTGTTATGTTGCAATTAGCATATCACACTGTTAGATATCCACATGGGGTGATGCGATACAGCAAGCTAACTCCTCAACTTCCAATAATCCATTGCAAATCCCAACTGGACCGATCACAACAGCAAGAGCTAAAAGAATTAAGGAAGCTTTGAGTGGGCTAGTGCAAGACACCTTGACAAAGTAAATGGCATTTTTTGGAGCATCGAATCTGGATAAAAATGCTGAGGACGTCACTAATGTCATTTGGGCTGAAAATGGAGCTACTGATCATATCTTGGGCTTGGAGACTTCAATTTAAGGAGCCTGGATCAAGTACAACACATGAGAAGACTCATTTGGGCCTAATTAATCATATTTTGGGCTTGATATGCTGATTATATTTCATGAAATGCATTTGAGCGAAAATTCATAATTAGTTGGCAGATTTGACTTTTGAGTTTCCAAGTTACCTAAATCAAGTCCTTATGAATTTATTATATTTTGATTTTCTAGATAGCATTTAATGCTTTTTAGGTCAGATTTCTGAATGTATCCTCTATAAGATATTGTAACTCTTATTTTGGAGTAGATTTGGAATTTGAATGAAAAACTTGCATTTTGCAATTTCTGACTTGAGAGGGGTTCTCTCTAGGGTTCTTCATTGAGCTAACGGACTTATCAAGGCTTGATCAACCTTGTGGTGTCTTTTAACACTTCAGGTCCTTGTTCTCCCGTGTTCAAGGGCTCAAGTGGATCACCAGACCTTTGTTTACGTTCTTGGGATGCGTATATTCATATCAGTTGTGGGTTCGTGGGATTTTTTCCTTGTGGGTTCTCACGATCTTGGTATCAGAGCCTTGGATCTAAAATCAAGTCATATTTTTCTGTTAGTTTACCTTCATTTTCGTTCTTCATTTGGTGCCTTTTCTTGTGTCTATTTGTATTCTGCGTTTCTGTCCGTCACCAAAATTGTCATCCTTGTTCATTCACTTTTCCATTGAGTTTTGTGATATTTAATAGGTCATTTTCATAGTTTGAAATCCCTTCTTTCTTCTCGTTTTGGTTTCATCTAAATCTGACTTTTGTAGGGCATGTTATACCCATTTTTGAAAAGGACGCATTTTCTGGAATTTCTGGGTTCAGATTGCTTGTTCTGTTTTGTTTATGGTATTTTTGTGATTTTCTTTGCATTATTCAGTGAAAACAAAAAAAGGGGGAAAGACAAGAAAAAAAAAACAGGAAAAAAAAACAAAAAAAATTATAGTGCTGGAAGTGTTTTGAGCAAATAATCTTCATATCCAAATTCTGTTTTGGCTCTTGCAATATTTGTGTCAATTGAATTTCTGATTTTTCTTGGAAGTCCATATTCAATACTCTTAATTTCTCAAGGTTCCCAAGTGTTGGGTGATTTTGCATATTGTGATTGCTTTGTTTAAATTGCTTAGTTCTTTAAAGAGCCTCAAGAGGGATTTCAGAGTGGAAAAAGGCAAGAGTGACATACCTCAATTTAAAAGCCAAGTTTGAGTGAAAAAACGAGTGTTGAGTGTCATTCTTGAGGGAAACACGTGAGGAAATTTGTGAGGAACTTTACTTCAATAACAAATTATTTTTCCTTGAAGTCACAATGTCTCATGCAGATGAGACATCCGGTGGTAGTGAAAATCCAATGAATATTGAAGACACCCTTAGGGCAATCCAGCAACATTTTCAATGGATGAATGTGGTTTATGGAGAGATAAGGGATAGAATGGATAGACAAGATGAAAGGATTACAAATCTGCAAAGAGCTCGACTTAATCCTAGAAGGTATGGAAGGCAAAGGGAGGTTTCTATGGATGACTTTGAATCTGAAAATAATGAAGTTGGTGGTAGTGAGGATGAATTCAAGTATGAATCTGAAGTTGAACTGATAAGGAATAGGCATAGAGGGGATAGGTATGGGAGAAGACATGGGAGAAATAACCCAGGGAGAGAGATAGAGAGAACCGAGAGATACCATCATTCCAAGGTAGAAATGATCTTGAAGCCTATTTAGAGTGGGAAAAGAAAATAGAAATGATCTTTGAGTGTCATAATTATTTTGAAGCTAAAAGGTGAAGTTGGTGCATAGAATTTGATTTGCCATTGTTTGGTGGGATAAATTGGGTATTAATAGGAGGAATAATGGAGAGAGGCCTGTAACAACTTGGAGAGAAATGAAAGCTCTAATAAGGAAGAGATTTGTTCCCAACCATTATTTTAGAGAGCTTTATCAAAAGTTGCAGACCCTTACACAAGGTCCTAAGAGTGTGGAGGAGTACAATAAGGAGATGGAATTGGCCATGATAAAAGCTAATATGCAAGAAGATAGAGAAGCAACAATGGCTCGATTTCTAAGTGGGTTGAACAAAGATATAGCTAACATAGTGGAATTGCATCATTATGCGGAGCTAGAAGACATGGTGCATATGGCTATTAAGGTGGAAAAGCAACTCAAGCGTAACGGTGCTTCAAAATTTCATTCTGGATCAAGTTCTTCTTTCAAACAGAATTGGAAGAAAGGAGAAAAAGCTATCCAAGAGGAGACCACTAAAGGCAAAGAAGAAGCTTCATCAAAAAGCAAAGGTAAATCTGATTCCCAAACTTCTGAAACTAGGCATATAAAATGTTTCAAGTATCTAGGTACAGGTCATATTGCTTCTCAATGCTCCAACAAGAGAGTCATGATTATGAAAAATAATGAAGTTGTGACTGAAAGTGAGAGTGAAAGTGATGACTCCATGCCCCTACTTGAAGATGCTAGTGATGATGGGATTGAGTATGCTGTGGAAGGAGAATGCCTTGTGATTAGAAGAGCCTTGAATTGTCAAGTGAAGGAAGATGAGTTGAATGCCAAGGTATGTAGTTTGATAATTGATGGTGGGAGTGTCACAAATGTTGCAAGCACTACAATGGTTGATAAATTGCATTTGCCCACTGTTAGACACCCTAAACCATACAAGCTACAATGGTTGAATCAATATGGGGAAATTAAAGTGGATAAGCAAGTTCTTGTTTCCTTTTCAATTGGGAAGTATTGTGATGAAGTATTATGTGATGTTATTCTATGCATGCTGGACATATACTTTTGGGAAGACCTTGGGAATTTGATAGAAAGGTAAAGAAAGATGGGCTTACAAATAGATATTCTTTTGTAATGAACAACAGACCCATTACTCTTGTACCATTGACCCTAAAGCAAGTGTATGACGATCAACTTAAGATGAAAAAAGAGAGTGATATGAAAAATGTGAGAGAGACATCACAAAGAAATGGGAGTGAAAAGGAGAGGAAAGCTGAGAGTTCAAAAAAAGAATTTCAGAAAAAAAATGACGAGAGAAAAGAGAAGAAGAAATTGAGTTTTTATGCAAAAGAAAGTGGAGCGATGAATGCCTTTTTGGCTGAACAACATTTGCTTCTCCTTGTTTACAAGGAATCCTTTTGGATACTAATGACATTAACTCTTCCTTTCCAAGTGTTGTTAGTTCTTTATTGCAGGAATATGATGATGTGTTCCCAGAAGAGATTCCACCTGGATTACCACCCATTAGAGGAATTAAGCATCAAATTGATTTCATTCCAGGAGCAACAATTCCTAATAGGCCAGCCTATAGAAGCAATCCAGAGGAGACAAAGGAACTTCAAAGCAAGTGGAAGAACTCATGGCAAGGGGATATGTTAGAGAAAGCTTGAGTCCTTGTGCTGTTCCGGTACTTTTGGTCTCAAAGAAAGATGGAACTTGGAGGATGTGCATTGATTGCAGAGCTGTGAATAACATCACTGTAAAGTATCGCCATCCCATTTTTAGATTAGATGATATGCTTGATGAATTGCATGGTTCTATTGTCTTATCTAAGATTGATTTGAAATCTGGATACCATCAAATTAGAATGAGGGAAGGGGATGAATGGAAAACTGGTTTCAAAACAAAATTGTTTGTATGAATGGTTAGTTATGCCATTTGGGTTAACTAATGCACCTAGCACTTTCATGAGATTAATGAATCATGTTTTACGTGCTTTCATTGGGAAATTTGTTGTGGTTTATTTTGATGACATTCTGATTTATAGCAAGAATCTTGATGAGCATTTGAACCATTTGCAAATCTGTGCTTGATGTTTTGAGAAAGGAAAAATTGTTTGCAAATCTGAAAAAGTGTGATTTTTGTATGGATAAAATTTTTTTTTCTTGGTTTTGTGGTGAGTGCTAAAGGAATGGAAGTTGATGAAGAAAAGATAAGAGCTATAAAAGAATGGCTAACACCGAAAAGCATAACTGAGGTGAGAAGCTTTCATGGTTTGTCTAGTTTTTATAGGTGCTTTGTGAAAGATCTTAGCACACTTGCTGCACCACTCACTGAAGTTATTAAAAAATCTATTGGTTTTAAATGGGATAAAGAACAAGATGTTGCATTCATTAGACTTAAGGATAAATTGTGTTCTGCACCTGTGTTAGTATTGCCTGACTTTAACAAAACTTTTGAGATTGAATGTGATGCATCTGGAGTTGGAATAGGAGCTGTTTTGATGTAGGAAGGAAAGCCAATTGCTTATTTTAGTGAAAAGATAAATGGAGCAGCCTTGAAGTATCCAACTTATGACAAGGAGCTCTATGCAGTTAAGAGAGCATTAGAGAATTGGCAACACTACCTTTGGCCTAAACAATTTGTAATTCATACTGATCATCAATCTTTGAAGCACATTAAGGGTCAAGGTAAGCTGAACAAGAGACATGCAAGTTGGCCGAAATTTATTGAGACATTTCCATATGTCATTAGAGACAAGAAAGATAAAGAAAATGTGGTGGCTGATGCATTATCAAGAAGGTATACTCTTCTTACTACTCTAAATGCTAGGTTGCTTGGTTTTGAATATATCAAGGAATTGTATGCCACTGATGCTAATTTTGCTGAAATGTTTCTTGCTTGTGAAAAGAAAGCATTTGAAAAGTTTTATAGGATTGATGGGTACTTGTTTAGAGAAAACATATTGTGTGTGCCTCAATGTTCCTTGCGGGAATTACTTGTGAGAGAAACACATGGGGGAGGATTAATGGGTCACTTTGGTGTGAAAAATACTTTGGATGTTTTGCATGAACAAATTTGGCCTAAAATGAAACATGATGTGGAAAGAACCTATGCTAAATGCATAACTTGTAAAAAGGCTAAATCTAGAGTCTTGCCACATGGTTTGTACCATCCATTACCTATGCCTAGTGAACCTTGGGTAGATATATCAATGGATTTTATTTTGGGTTTACCTAGGTCAAGAAAGGGTATGGATTTTATATTTGTGGTTGTTGACAGATTTTCTAAAACGGCACATTTCATTGCTTGCCATAAAACTGATGATGCCACATACATACATTGCTGATTTGTTCTTTAAGGAAATTGTAAGACTTCATGGTGTTCCTAAAAGTATTGTTTCTGATAGGGATACAAAATTCTTGAGTCATTTTTGGAGGGTTTTGTGGGGTAAGCTGGGTACTAAATTATTGTTTTCTACTGCTTGTCATCCACAAACTGATGGACAAACTAAAGTAGTTAATAGAAATTCAACTCAATTGGTTAGAACTATGATTCAAAAGAACTTGAAGAATTGAGAAAATTGCTTGTCATTCATTGAATTTGCTTACAATAGGAGTGTGCATTCATCTACTGATTATTCTCCATTTGAAATAGTGTATGGTTTTAATCCACTAACTCCCTTGGATTTATTACCATTGCCTATTGATGAGAGGGCAAGTCTTGATGGGACAAAGCAAGCTGAAACAGTGAAACAACTTCATCAAAAAGTGAAACAACAAATTGAAAAGAAAAATGAGCAATATGCATCCAAGGCTAACAAAGGAAGAAGGTGTGTTCTCTTTGAACCTGGTGATTGGGTGTGGGTGCATACGAGGAAAGAAAGATTTTCAGCTCGAAGAAAGAATCAATGACAATGCTTACAAAATTGATTTACCTGGTGAGTATAATGTTAGTGCTACTTTCAATGTGGTTGATTTATCTCCTTTTGATGTAGCTGATGATTCGAGGTTGAATCCTTTTCAGGAGAGAGGGAATGATGCGATACAACAAGCTAACTCCTCAACGTCCAATGATCCATTGCAAATCCCAACTGGACCAATCACAACAGCAAGAGCTAAAAGAATCAAGGAAGCTTTGAGTGGGCTAGTGCAAGACACCTTGACAAACCAAATGGCATTTGTTGCAGCATCAAATCTGGATAAAAATACTGAGGACGTCACTAATGTCATTTGGGCTGAAAATGGAGCTACTAATCATATCTTGGGCTTGGAGACTTCAATTTAAGGAGCCTGGATCAAGTACAACACATGAGAAGACTCATTTGGGCCTAATTAATCATATTTTAGGCTTGATATGCTGATTATATTTCATGAAATGTATTTGAGCGAAAATTCATAATTAGTTGGCAGATTTGACTTTTAAGTTTCCAAGTTACCTAAATCAAGTCCTTATGAATTTATTATATTTTGATTTTCTAGATAGCATTTAATGCTTTTTAGGTCATATTTCTGAATGTATCCTCTATAAGATATTGTAACTCTCATTTTGGAGCAGATTTGGAATTTGAATGAAAAACTTGCATTTTGCAATTTCTGACTTGAGAGAGGTTCTCTCTAGGGTTCTTCATTGAACTAACGGACTTATCAAGGCTTGATCAACCTTGTGGCGTCTTTCAACACTTTGGGTCCTTGTTCTCCTGTGTTCAAGGGTTCAAGTGGATCACCAGACCTTTGTTTACGTTCTTGGGATGCATATATTCAGATCGGTTGTGGGTTCGTGGGATTTTTTCCTTGTGGGTTCTAACCGTGGGGTGTGATGGAGGAGCATGGTGTGATCAAGAGCACGGGCAAGGAGCCCAAACAAAGAAGTCCAACATTCCAAAAGATCCACTAAAAGGCATTGGAGGCCCAATGACAAGAGCAAGGACCAAAGCTATGAAGCAGGCCCTAAATTGTCTAAATAAGAGAGCTAAAAGAGATGGAGCCCATTTATTTGGAAGAAGCACATTTTAATGAGCCTAAAAGGAGTCCAAAAATGGTGATCACATTGCTAGAAGCCCAACAAGATGATGTACAAGGTCCATGCAGAGTTCAAATTGAAGAATTCACTTAAAATACCATGTGACAAGCATATGCCTTGGACAAGGATCATAAGTGACGTCCAAGAATCTTCAAGAAGGATCAGGAAGGCATCATTATGAATTTGATTATGATTTAAATTCGTTTTTTTGGTCAAAGAGTGATCTAGAAGATCATGTTTTGATCTACTTTCCTATTTTTAAATAGCAGCCTTGTTCTGGTGAGAACCCACAAGGGAAAAATCCCACGAACCCACAACCGATCTGAATATACGCACCCCAAGAACGTAAACAAAGGTCTGGTGATCTACTTGAACCGTTGAACACGGAAGAACAAGGACCCGAAGTGTTGAAAGACGCCACAAGATTGATCAAGCCTTGATAAGTCTGTTAGTTCAATGAAGAACCCTAGAGAGAACTCCTCTCAATCAGAAATTGCAAAATGCAAGTTTTTCATTCAAAATTCCAAATCCCCTCCCAAAATGAGGGTTACAATATCTTATAGAGGATACATTCAAGATCTGACCTAAAAAGCATTAAATGCAATCTAGAAAATCAAAACATAATAAATTCATAAGGACTTGATTTAGGTAACTTGGAAATTCAAAAGTCAAATCTGCCAACTAATTATGAATTTTCGCACAAATGCATTTAATGAAATATAATCAGCATATCAAGCCCAAAATATGATTAATTAGGCCCAAATGAGTCTTCTCATGTGTTGTACTTGATCCAAGCTCCTTAAATTGAAGTCTCCAAGCCCAAGATATGATCAGTAGCTCCATTTTCAGCCCAAATGACATTAGTGACATCCTCAGCATTTTTATCCAGATTTGATACTCCAATAAATGCCATTTGCTTTGTCAAGGTGTCTTGCACTAGCCCACTCAAAGCTTCCTTAATTCTTTTAGCTCTTGCTCTTGTGATTGGTCCAGTTGGGATTTGCAATGGATCATTGGAAGTTGAGGAGTTAGCTTGCTGTATCGCATCATTCCCCCTCTCCTCAAAAGGATTCGACCTCGAATCATCACCTGCATCAAAAGGAGATAAATCAGCCACATTGAAAGTAGCACTAACATTATACTTACCAAGTAAATCAATTTTGTAAGCATTGTCATTGATTCTTTCAAGCACTTGAAATGGACCATCTCCTCTTGGAGCTAATTTGGACTTTCTTTGAGCTGGAAATCTTTCTTTCCTCATATGCACCCACACCCAATCACCAGGTTCAAAGAGAACACGCCTTCTTCCTTTGTTAGCCTTGGATGCATATTGCTCATTTTTCTTTTCAATTTGTTGTTTCACTTTTTGATGAAGTTGTTTCACTGTTTCAGCTTTTTTTGTCCCATCAAGACTGGCCCTCTCATCAATAGGCAATGGTAATAAATCCAAGGGAGTTAGTGGATTAAAACCATACACTATTTCAAAAGGAGAATAATCAGTAGATGAGTGCACACTCCTATTGTAAGCAAAGAATGACAAGCAATTTTCCCAATTCTTCAAGTTCTTTTGAATCACAGTTCTAAGCAATTGAGTTAAAGTTCTATTAACTACCTCAGTTTGTCCATCAGTTTGTGGATGACAAGCAGTAGAAAACAATAATTTAGTACCCAGCTTACCCCACAAAATCCTCCAAAAATGACTCAAGAATTTTGTATCCCTATCAGAAACAATACTTTTAGGAACACCATGAAGTCTTACAATTTCCTTAAAGAACAAATCAGCAATGTATGTGGCATCATCAGTTTTATGGCAAGCAATGAAATGTGCCATTTTAGAAAATCTATCGACAACCACAAATATGGAATCCATACCCTTTCTTGACCTAGGTAAACCCAAAATAAAATCCATTGATATATCTACCCAAGGTTCACTAGGCACAGGTAATGGGGTGTACAAACCATGTGGCAAGACTCTAGATTTAGCCTTTTTACAAGTTATGCATTTAGCACAGATTCTTTCCACATCACGTTTCATTTTAGGCCAAAAGAAATGTTCATGCAAAACATCCAAAGTCTTTTTCACACCAAAGTGACCCATTAATCCTCCCCCATGTGCTTCTCTCACAAGTAATTCTCGCAAAGAACATTGAGGCACACACAATCTGTTTTCTTTAAACAAGTACCCATCAATCCTATAAAACTTTTCAAATGCTTTCTTTTCACAAGCAAGAAACACTTCAGCAAAATCAGCATCAATGGCATACAATTCCTTGATATATTCAAAACCAAGCAACCTAGCATTTAGAGTAGTAAGAAGAGTATACCTTCTTGACAATGCATCAGCCACCACATTTTCTTTACCTTTCTTGTATCTGATGACATACGGAAATGTCTCAATAAATTCCAGCCACCTTGCATGTCTCTTGTTCAGCTTACCTTGACCCTTAATGTGCTTCAAAGATTGATGATCAGTATGAATTACAAATTGTTTAGGCCAAAGGTAGTGTTGCCAATTCTCTAATGCTCTTTTAAGTGCATAGAGCTCCTTGTCATATGTTGGATACTTCAAGGCTGCTCCATTCAACTTTTCACTAAAATAAGCAATTGGCTTTCCTTCCTGCATCAAAACAGCTCCTATTCCAACTCCAGATGCATCACATTCAATCTCAAAAGTTTTGTTAAAGTTAGGCAATACTAATACAGGTGCAGAACACAATTTATCCTTAAGCCTAATGAATGCAACATCTTGTTCTTTATCCCATTTAAAACCAACAGACTTTTTAATAACTTCAGTGAGTGGTGCAGCAAGTGTGCTAAAATCTTTGACAAAGCGCCTATAAAAACTAGCCAAACCATGAAAGCTTCTCACCTCAGTTATGCTTTTAGGTGTTGGCCATTCTTTAATAGCTCTTATCTTTTCTTCATCAACTTCTATTCCTTTAGCACTCACCACAAAGCCAAGAAAAACAATTTTATCCATACAAAAATCACACTTCTTCATATTTGCAAACAATTTTTCCTTTCTCAAAACATCAAGCACACAATGCAAATGATTCAAATGCTCATCAAGATTCTTGCTGTAAATCAGAATGTCATCAAAATAAACCACAACAAATTTCCCAATGAAAGCACGCAAAACATGATTCATTAATCTCATGAAAGTACTAGGTGCATTAGTTAACCCAAATGGCATAACTAACCATTCATACAAACCATGTTTTGTTTTGAAAGCAGTTTTCCATTCATCCCCTTCCCTCATTCTAATTTGATGGTATCCAGATTTCAAATCAATCTTAGAAAAGACAATAGAACCATGCAATTCATCAAGCATATCATCTAATCTAGGAATGGGATGGCGATACTTTATAGTGATGTTATTCACAGCTCTGCAATCAATGCACATCCTCCAAGTTCCATCTTTCTTTGGGACCAAAAGTACCGGAACAGCACAAGGACTCAAGCTTTCTCTAACATATCCCCTTGCCATGAGCTCTTCCACTTGCCTTTGAAGTTCCTTTGTCTCTTCTGGATTGCTTCTATAGGCTGGCCTATTAGGAATTGTTGCTCCTGGAATGAAATCAATTTGATGCTCAATTCCTCTAATGGGTGGTAATCCAGGTGGAATCTCCTCTGGGAACACATCAACATATTCCTGCAATAAAGAACTAACAACACTTGGAAAGGAAGAGTTAATGTCATTAGTATCCAAAAAGGATTCCTTGTAAACAAGGAGAAGCAAATGTTGTTCAGCCAAAAAGGCATTCCTCACTTCACTTTCTTTTGCATAAAAACTCAATTTCTTTTTCTCTTTTCTCTCTTCATTTTTTTTCTGAAATTCTTTTTTTGAACTCTCATCTTTTCTCTCCTTTTCACTCCCATTTCTTTTTGATGTCTCTCTCACATTTTTCATATCACTCTCTTTTTTATCTCTCTCTTTTTTCATCTTAAGTTGATCCTCATACACTTGCTTTGGGGTCAATGGTACAAGAGTAATGGGTCTGTTGTTCATTACAAAAGAATATCTATTTGTAAGCCCATCTTTCTTTACCTTTCTATCAAATTCCCAAGGTCTTCCCAAAAGTATATGTCCAGCATGCATAGGAACAACATCACATAATACTTCATCACAATACTTCCCAATTGAAAAAGAAACAAGAACTTGCTTATCAACTTTAATCTCCCCACATTCATTCAGCCATTGCAGCTTGTATGGTCTAGGGTGTCTAACAGTGGGCAAATGTAATTTCTCAACCATTGTAGTGCTTGCAACATTTGTAACACTCCCACCATCAATTATCAAACTACATACCTTGTTATTAATGAGGCAGCGAGTATGGAAAATATTTTCCCTTTGCTCATTCAACTCATCTTCCTTCACTTGACAATTCAAGGCTCTTCTAACCACAAGGCATTCTCCTTCCACAGCATACTCAATCCCATCATCACTAGCATCTTCAAGTAGGGGCATGGAGTCATCACTTTCACTCTCACTTTCAGTCACAACTTCATTATTTTTCAGAATCATAACTCTCTTGTTGGGGCATTGAGAAGCAATATGACCTGTACCCAAACACTTGAAACATTTTATATCCCTATTTCTAGAAGTTTGGGAATCAGATTTACCTTTGCTCTTTGATGAAGCTTCTTCTTTGCCTCTAGTGGTCTCCTTTTGGATAGCTTTTTCTCCTTTCTTCCAATTCTGTTTGAAAGAAGAAGTTGATCCAGAATGAAATTTTGAAGCACCTTTTCGCTTGAGTTGCTTTTCCACCTTAATAGCCATATGCACCATGTCTTCTAGTTCTACATAATGATGCAATTCAACTATATAGCTATATCTTTGTTCAACCCACTTAGAAATCGGGCCATTGTTGCTTCTCTATCTTCTTGCACATTAGCTCTTATCATGGCCAATTCCATCTCCTTATTGTACTCCTCTACACTCCTAGGACCTTGTGTAAGGGTCTGCAACTTTTGATAAAGCTCTCTAAAATAATGGTTGGGAACAAATCTCTTCTTCATTAGAGCTTTCATTTCGCTCCAAGTTGTTACAGGCCTCTCTCCATTATTCCTCCTATTAATACCCAATTTATCCCACCAAACAATGGCATAATCAGTGAATTCTATTGCTGCCAACTTCACCTTTTTAGCTTCAGAATAATTATGACACTCAAAGATCATTTCTATTTTCTTTTCCCACTCTAAGTAGGCTTCAGGATCATTTCTACCTTGGAATGATGGTATCTTCATTTTGATGCTCCCAAGGTTCCCATCTACTCTATCTCTCTCCCTTGGGTTATTTCTCCCATATCTTCTCCCATACCTATCCCCTCTATGCCTATTCCTTATCAGTTCAACTTCAGATTCAGAATTGACTTCATCCTCACTACCACCAACTTTGTTATTTTCAGATTCAAAGTCATCCATAGAAACCTCCCTTTGCCTTCCATGCCTTCTAGGTTTAGGTTGGGCTCTTTGCAGATTTACAATCCTTTCATCTTGTCTATCCATTCTATCCCTTATCTCTCCATAAACCACATTCATCCGTTGAAAATGTTGCTGCATTGCCCTAAGGGTGTCTTCAATATTCATTGGATTTCCACTACCACCAGATGTCCCATCTGCATTAGACATTGTGACTTCAAGGAAAATTAATTATGTTAGTGAAGTAAAGTTCCTCACAAATTTCCTCACGTGTTTCCCTCAAGAATGACACTCAACACTCGTGTTTCACTCAAACTTGGCTTTTAAATTGAGGTATATCACTCTTGCCTTTTTCCACTCTGAAATCCCTCTTGAGGCTCTTTAAAGAACTAAACAATTTAAACAAAGCAATCACAATATGCAGAATCAGCCAACACTTAGGAACTTTGAGAAATTAAGAGTATTGAATATGGACCTTCAAGAAAAGTCAGAAACTCAATTGACACAAGTATTGCAAAAGCCAAAATAGAATTTGGATATGAAGATGATTTGCTCAAAACACTGCCAGCACTATAATTTCTTTTCATTTTTTTTTTTCTGTCCCTTTCTTTTTGGGTACCTTTTTTTTTCCTTTTTTTTTCTTGTCTTTTCCCTTTTCTTTTCTTTTTTTTTCACTGAATAATGCAAGGAAAATCACAAAAATACCATAAACAAAACAGAACAAGCAATCTGAACCCAGAAATTCCAGAAAATGCGTCCTTTTCAAATGGGTATAACTTGCCCTACAAAAGTCGGATTTAGATGAAACCAAAACGAGACGAAAGAAGGGATTCCGAACTATGAAAATGACCTATTAAACTTCACAAAACTCAACGGAAAAGTGAATGGACAAGGATGACAATTTCGGTGATGAACAGAAACGCAGAAGACGAACAGACACAAGAAAAGGCACCAAATGAAGAACGAAAATGAAGGTAAACTAACAGAAAAATATGACCTGAGTTTAGATCCAAAGCTCTGATACCAAGATGGTGAGAACCCACAAGGGAAAAATCCCACGAACCCACAACCGATCTGAATATACGCACCCCAAGAACGTAAACAAAGGTCTGGTGATCTACTTGAACCTTGAACACGGAAGAACAAGGACCCGAAGTGTTGAAAGACGCCACAAGATTGATCAAGCCTTGATAAGTCTGTTAGTTCAATGAAGAACCCTAGAGAGAACTCCTCTCAATCAGAAATTGCAAAATGCAAGTTTTTCATTCAAAATTCCAAATCCCCTCCCAAAATGAGGGTTACAATATCTTATAGAGGATACATTCAAGATCTGACCTAAAAAGCATTAAATGCAATCTAGAAAATCAAAACATAATAAATTCATAAGGACTTGATTTAGGTAACTTGGAAATTCAAAAGTCAAATCTGCCAACTAATTATGAATTTTCGCATAAATGCATTTAATGAAATATAATCAGCATATCAAGCCCAAAATATGATTAATTAGGCCCAAATGAGTCTTCTCATGTGTTGTACTTGATCCAAGCTCCTTAAATTGAAGTCTCCAAGCCCAAGATATGATCAGTAGCTCCATTTTCAGCCCAAATGACATTAGTGACATCCTCAGCATTTTTATCCAGATTTGATACTCCAATAAATGCCATTTGCTTTGTCAAGGTGTCTTGCACTAGCCCACTCAAAGCTTCCTTAATTCTTTTAGCTCTTGCTCTTGTGATTGGTCCAGTTGGGATTTGCAATGGATCATTGGAAGTTGAGGAGTTAGCTTGCTGTATCGCATCATGTTCTTGAAGTTTAAGTTATTTCCTTTTATTTCTATGTAATAAATGGTGCCTCCCATAGTCAAATAATCATTAATGAGGCATCATCCCTAGCATTTATGTCTTAGGATGCTGATTCTAGAGTGTTCTATTGTTACCTATATATAGGCTACGTTTTTTGTAATTGAAATTAAGATTTAGATAAATGAGAATTGAGTTTATTTCTCTGTGTGTGCTTTTTGCTTGCATTCTTGTATTCTCGTGAGAATACTCGACAGTATCAAGGAATTGATCAACCTTGTGGTGTCTTCATGGCTAGGGTTGTAAGAGACAGGTTCTCTTAAGGTCCTACCTAGATCAACCGTCCATTCGTTACTTGATTCTAGCCGGTCTGCACGTCCCCTAATATCAGGGTGCTTGAGGATGTGCTAGTGAAGGCTAAGGACTTGCTCATTCTTGCAGATTTCTATGTTTTAGATATGTCTAAGGAAAGCATGAATGAAGGTGCATTAATTCTTAGTAGACCTTTCATAAAAACTACTAATGCTGAAATTAAAATAAAGGAAGGTTCTATCACTATCAGTGTAGGAGATCATTTTGTGCATTTTAACGTGTATGAGAGCATGAAGCAACCTAATAAGGCACATTTATGACATTTATAACCTAGGGTTTTTTGATTCTAGATTGTTCTTTTGCTGCCTATATAAGGCTACATTTTTTGTAATTGGGGATCAGATTTGAATGAATGAATTTTAGAGAATTTTATTTCTCTTGAGTAAGCTTTGCTTGCCGCCTCGTATTCTCGTGGGAATACTCGACTGTATCAAGGACTGATCATCGTTGTGGTGTCTCCATGGCTAGGGTTGTAAGAGACAGGTTCTCTTAAGGTCCTACCTTTGATCGTTCGTCTAGTTTCCTAACTTGTTTCTAGTCGATCCGTATCCGTACCTAATATCATTAACCAATGCACCACTTTTATGTTTACCTGATTTTAATAAAATTTTTGAAGTTTAATGTGATGCTTCTAGAATTGGTATTGGTGCTCTTCGAATGCAAGAGTCTAGTCCTATTGCTTACTTCAGTGAGAAGTTAAGTGGAGCTTCTTTGAATTACTCTACTTATGATAAGGAACTCTATGCTTTAAAACGAACTTTAGAAACATGGTAGCATTATTTATGGCCCAAGGAGTTCATTATTCACTCTGATCATGAAAGTTTGAAGTTTCTAAAGTCTCAAGGTAAGCTTAACAAGAGGCATGCTCGCTGGTGGGAGTTCATAGAGACATTTCCTTATGTGATCAAGCATAAGTAAGGTAAAGAAAATGTGGTTGCTGATACTCTTTCTAGGAGGTATTCTCTTATCACTTCTCTTCATGATAGATTACTTGGATTTGAATTATTGAAAGGGCTGTATGACTCTGATTGTGATTTTTCCAAAATTTGGCTTTCTTGTGAAAAGCATGGGGTGAATGACTTTTATAGATCTAATGGGTTTGTTTTTAAGAAAGATAAATTGTGCATTCAGAATTGCTCTATGCATGAGCTGCTTGTAAAAGAAACTCATGGTGGTGCTTTGATGGGTCACTTTGGTGTTGAGAAAACATCAGCTATTTTGCATGAACACTTTTATTGGCCTCATATGCGGAAAGATGTCATTTTTGTTTGTACCAAATGTGTCACATGTAAGCATGCAAAGTTTAAGGTTCAACCTCATGGCTTGTATTCCCCTTTACTTGTGCCGTCCCAACCTCGGGTAGATATTTCTATGGATTTTGTGTTGGATTTGCCTAGGTCTCAGTCTAGAAAGGATAGTGTCTTTGTTGTGGTTGATCGATTTAGTAAAATGGCTCATTTTATTGCATGTTCTAAAACAAATGATGCAGTCCATATTACTGACTTGTTTTTCAAGGAAATTGTTAATTTGCATGGATTGCCCAAAACCATTGTGAGTGACAGGAATGTGAAGTTCCTTGGCCATTTTTGAAGGATTTTATGGAGTAAGCTAGGAACTAAGTTGTTGTTTTCTACTGTGGCATATCCCCAAACTGATGGGCAAACTAAGGTAGTCAACAGAACACTTACTACCTTGTGGCGTGCGATAATCCAAAAGAACTTGAAGAATTAGGTCAATTGTGTGCCTCATATTAAGTTTGCATATAACAGAGCTGTTCACTCTTCTGCTTCCTTCTCTCCATTCGAGGTTGTTTATGGCTTTAATCCTTTGTTTCCTTTAGATATATTACCATTGCCTTCTAATGAGCAAGCAAATCTTGATGGCAAGAAAAAGGTTGAGTTTGTGCAGGGATTACATGTTAAGGTGAGAGCTAACATAGAGAGGAAGAATGAGCAATATGCAAGGCAAGTTAACAAAGGTCATTGGAGGATTGTCTTTGAGCCCGGAGATTGGGCTTGGGTACACCTGCAAAAGGAGAGATTTCCCGATCAACGCAAATCTAAGTTACATCCAAGTGGAGATAGCCCTTTCCAAGTCTTAGAGCGGATCAATGACAACGCTTATAAAATAGATTTGCCTAGTTCCTATAGTAATGTTGGTGCTACTTTTAATGTTGCTGATTTATCTCTCTTTGATGTTGCAGATTCAGGGACGAATCCTTTCAAGCAAGGAGGGAATGATGGAGGAGCATGGTGTGATCAAGAGCACGGGCAAGGAGCCCAAACAAAGAAGTCCAACATTCTGAAAGATCCATTACAAGATACTGGAGGCCCAATGACAAGAGTATAGACCAAAACTATGAAGGAGGCCCTAAATTGTCTAATAAGAGAGCTAAAAGAGCTGGAGCCCATTTATTTGGAAGAAGCACATTTTAATGAGCCTAAAAGGAGTCCAAAAATGGTGATCACATTGCTAGACGCCCAACAAGATGATGTACAAGGCCCATGTGGAGTTCAGATTGAAGAATTCACTTAAAATACCATGTGACAAGCATGTGCCTTAAACAAGGATCATAAGTGACGTCCAAGAATCTTCAAGAAGGATGAGGAAGGCATCATTATGAATTGATTATGATTTAAATTCGTTTTTTGGGTCAAGGAGTGTTCTAGAAGATCATGTTTTGATCTACTTTCCTATTTTTAAATAGCAGACTTGTTCTTGAAGTTTAAGTTATTTGCTTTTAAATGGTGCCTCCTATAGTCAAATAATCATTAACAAGGCATCATTCCTAACATTTATGTCTTAGGATGTTGATTCTAGAGTGTTGTATTGTTACCTATATATAGCCTACGTTTTTTATAATTAAATACAGACTTAGATGAATGAGAATTGAGTTTATTTCTTTCTGTGTGAGCTTTGTTTGCATCCTTGTATTCTCGTGAGAATACTTGATAGTAACAAGGGATTGATCAACCTTGTGGTGTCTTTATGGCTACGGTTGTAAGAGACAGGTTCTCTTAAGGTCCTACCTAGATCAATTGTCCGTTCGTTACTTGATTCTAGCTGATCTGTTCGTTCCTCTCATATCAATTAGAATAATGATTAAGAGGAAGGAAGGAGTTGTAATCAGCGTAGTCATTAGAGCTCACTAACGAATGGCCTAGGCTAGTATCTCGCATAGTCCACCGGATCCTCTTTTTCAGTGAGATCAATTACGTTGAGATCGCAATCCTTGACCGACAACTCAGATCTAGTGTCCTAATCCATCGTGGTTTCCATCCTGATTCCTGTAAAGACTTGTGAGTTTCTCCTTTACCAACCCCAAAATCTAACGAACAACCTAAGCAGAGTGTTTTATCCTATGCCAGAACCTCCGTTCTGATACCAAAAATGTTACACCTTACGTATCGACTTAGGGTTCAATTAAAACCATTTTAGACCATATTAGATGGTCTTGGGCTCAATTTTATCACAAAAACACTTATTTTCACTGTTTATCAAGTAAAAATCCAATTTTCTAGCCCAGCTTCAAAAATTCACAACTTAATCTAGAAAAATAAAAATGGAGTGCTTCAAAATTCTATAAAAAGCTCTTTGAATTCTCTTTCAAGAAAAAAATAATCTTGTGAACCAATTCCATTTGATAAAGTGTCAGGTTTTTGTGAAAATCACCTCTGTCCTTTTAGTAAAAACTCTTTTTTCAGATTCTGAACTTTAACTTCGAAGAATCATTAAAAATCATATAGTTGGCATTTTTTAACGTGTTAGCTATCAAAATGAAGCTCAAAACGTGTTTTACAATCATGCCAAATTTTGTAATTAAAAGCATTTGGGAACTTAATCAAAACGTCACTTAAAATTGGCAGTGTCAGTAGTTTATAGCACTGCCCAGCATAATATTTACATAACCCAAAAGTTCACGAATTTTTATGGTTAGCCCCTAAAATGTTAGATTGTATTTGGGAGATGAGATTTCATTAAAATCTCAATAGCAAATTAACCAACTATATCATCAATATCATCATTATTATACATAATTACATTAACTACTATTAGTAAACTAGCATGATTATCATTTGGCAAACTCAACCATGTAAAGGCCAAAGCAAGAAAGTTCATCCACATAATAGCAATTAATCATGCAATAATCAACAATGCCAAGTTAATGTTAGTAGTTAGGTTCAACTTGCTACCTTACTCCAAAGGCTTGAGCTTTCTCTGTTTCTCTTCTTTTTCTTCATAAATGTCAAACCTAGCATGGCAATCCACCAAAAAGGGCAGCAAGAATCATCAACCAAACCAAGTAAAAACAAGAACACAACTTAAACATAACTCTTATTCCTTTAAACTTCCACCTTTGTTCTTTCATTTTTGAACTTTGTTTTCCATAAACCCTAAAAATTCCTTCTCGACTTATTCTTACATGGTTTTTCATGTAAATTCCAAATATGTGCTTAGATTTAAGAAAATAAAGCTCCTCCTTTTAGTTTTCTCTTGACCGAACCTATAGGGTTCCTTAACCAAAAATTACAACTTTGATTTTAATGCTTGGCATTTATTTTTTTAAGTTTATCCTACACCATTTTTCATTTTGAGCATAATGGAAGCATTAAAATATTGGAAAAATCATCCTAGGGTCTATTTACTACCTTGGTCGAAATGGTCCTTATGACACACAACCAAGAAAACACTTCAAAATCAACTTACAACCACTTGTAACCACTAGGATCTATCACGCTTTGAACTATCTTAACAAGTTTGACCAACCAAACTTCTTCCCCCACATAATAATCAGTTTGGCCAGTACCCAATAAGGAGAAGAAACAGAATTTTCAACCACAACTCAAGCGAATAAGGTAAAGAACAACTTAAGACCAAAAACTAACCTTGATTCTCACTTGTATGCTTAAAGTTGATGCCTTTCTCCTTGATTTCTTCTTGAACTCTCTCTTTTCCCTCTTGGTTCCCTCTTTCGCCAAATTGAAGATCTGAAATTAGGGGGAGGAGTGCTTGTTTAATGAGTCAAAATATCCCAACCACCATCATAAATGCAAATCCAAGTGTTATTACCCTTTTTAATCTTGCTTTCTCTTTCATAATTCACTAAAATCCAAATGAAATTAATTACCAAAAGTCAAAATCCTCTCCATTTGAGGAGTGACATTTGGCAAGTTCAAATCCTCTCTATTAGGGGCTTGACACATGACTAAATGTGAGCCATTTGTATTGCAAATCTCTAGTCTTGCTTTATCGGTGCACTTTGACTCTAGGTTTAATTTCTTTTCTATAATTACAGTACTCTAGCCTCTGTAATTATTTTTTATTAGATCCATAATTTATTCTACTTATTTTTATCTTTCCAAATTGCCCTCTTTATCTCAAAATTAATTCCCCAATAATTAAATAAAAGGGAAAACTAATTTCCTTCTCTTTAGTGATTTTTTCACTTTTCAAAGGAATTAGGAAAAATCTTAGATATTTGAGGGTCTTCATTTAATTTCATAATCTCTTATAATTTCTTGGAATATCATAGGAATTTTCTTGGAATTTTAGTCTCCTTAAAAATATTTATTTGAAAATTTCCAAATAAAGTCCCTTAATTGGCCTAAATTACCCTTAAATTCTTTTCTAATTTCTCTAAGGGTAATTTGGTCATTAAACCAATTTTATAATCTCACATAATTCTTAAAGGATATTATCCTTATTTTTTTCTTAATTTTCTAAGGCTTGAAAATATTTTTCCATAATTATATTTGACCAATTTTTCTTAATTAGTCAAATTTTCATAATTAGCTTGGAAAATCATAATAATTATTTTCCACCAAAATTCTTCTATTTCTCCTTATCTTTTTTGGCCCTTTATTATTTAGGAATATTCCTTATTTCTAATTACCACATTATTGGATGTGACAGTTATGAGTGCCCAACTTCAGCAACTTATGTCTCAATCCTATGAGCAATCTTCTCAAGCTTTAGTAGTAGCTAGTTGTGAGATATGCAACTCCTCTATGCATCTTACCTCCAACTGTCCAAGTTGCGATGAAGATATTTCTTCCATGTTTGTAGGAAGACAAGGTCAAGCTCCACGGCTATGGAACCCATGCTCAAACACTCATAATGAGGGGTGGAGGTCAAATCCTAATTTTAGTTGGAAAACTAATGGAGCTAAAGGTGTCTCGCATCCCTTTCATGGTGGAAACTCAAGTCAGATACAAGTTTTTGCACCTTAGAATCCACCTGATTTTGGTAAAATCATGGTCCCTGTTTTTGATAAAAATGCTACTAAAGAAGACATCTCCCAACTCATTAAGAGGATGCATAATCTAATCTTCGCTCACTACAACCATGGGAAATTTCACCACTAGACTTGATAATGATAGAGCACAAACTGATACAAAGTTTGCTACCATGGGAAGTAAATTTGACACTGTTTTTAGCAAGTTGGAACAACTAGATTCTAAGGATTCTAATCTGGAATCTTATGTCACAAAATTCACTGATATTGTAAGTAGTAATCAAGCTCAACCTGGGGGGTCTTTGCCTTTAAACATTGTAATAAATCCAAAAGCCCTACATGTCATTACATTAAGGAGTGGAAAAAGGGTTGGAGATACTAAGGAAGAGAAAGAAGAATTTCTCCAGAATGAAGAATAAACCAACCAAAAAGGATGATATACCAGAAGCTCATGTTCTAGAAAATCAACAATTTGATTCTACTCATTCTAGGAATCATCCTGGAAGGAAAATGGCAGATAGAAGGGATATTATATCGGATCATAACCCCTCTTTTATTTCCAAAGATGATGGGAATTTTGCAAGGCAGGATATCTAACATTTGAAAGACATCGCTGTCAGAAAAGACTGATGAGAATAATTCCAGCAATACAAAATCAGATCATGCAAACAAAGAAGCTTGAGATATAGGTAAAAATCTCTACTTGAATGATTTACTGTTTCTAGATCATATCTTTTAGGCAAGAAAAAAGTTAATGACATGCTTGAAAAAGAAATGATGGACTTGTTCAGCAAATTAGAGGTTAATGCGCCTATGCTTGTGCTAATTACATTAAGCAAATGCCCACTTATGGTAAATTCCTAAAAGAATTATGTACCCGTAGGCTCAACAAAAGAGTCCAACTTGGTTCTAATGTCTCAGCACTTTTTAAACCTTAATTACATATAAAATGTGCTGACCTTGGCTCATTTACAGTACCATGTCAAAAAGGGAATCTGAATTTTAGCAATGCACTCTTGGATTAGGTGCTACTATAAATGTAATGCCTCAGCTAGTTTATATAACTCTTTGGGAATAACAAATATTAAAACCACTTGTGTGATACTTCAACTGGCTGATAAGAGTACTAGAAAACCTTATGGATCTTTGAAAGATATTCTGGTCGAAGTTAGAGGTCTAGTAATTCCAGCAGACTTTTATGTATTAGATATGTCAAACGAATCATGCCTTGAAGAACCTTTGATATTGGGTAGACCATTTTTGAGACTGCAGACACTATAATTAGTTTAAAAGATGGTTGTCACAATGGAGGTTGGTGATCAGGTTGTGAGATTCAAATGTTTATGAGGCCATGAAACACCCATTTAAAGATTATTCTTTACTGGGATTGAATATGATCGATGCTGCTATTGATCATGCTATTGAAGAACATGGACTAACATTACATAAATATTCTGAAGATTATGAGGAAAGTTGACCCTTTGCCTAGATGACTCTACTTCCCCTTTACCCTAATTGAATTCTTCCGTTCCTCTTAGCTTAGGGAGTGATGCATGTAGTATTAAGTGTTTGTCATTTGATAGCTCACTTACCACCTCTACTGCTTGTCATTTTTATTTTTTAGAACCCAGGGTTACTTCTATTTCTTCGGGGGTGTTTGGCAACTTCCAAACCATGGTTTTAGAAGCACTTTTCTACAAAACGAGGCAAATTCCTCCATATATTTACTTTGTAAACCGTAAAAGCACTTCCGAAACCATGGTTTCATTTTCTAAACCTGGAAAGGATATCTTGTGTATAAGTGATGACTCTAAGTGTAACCAATCACCTTCACACATCAGAGGACATAATCCAACAATTTACTGAAAGTAATTCAGCATTGATGGATGGACATGAAGATAAAAGTTCAAAACCAGAAAAGAAACCTGTTCAAAATCTAAAGAAAGGGTCTTTCCAGGAAGTCTTGAAATAGTAAAAGTGCTAGAATCTACGATGAAAATTCTGGATAGTAAAGAAGATGGAAACTCCAAAAATATAGAAAATGCGGAGAAAGGGAATATTCTTGTTAAATGAAAATTGCAAAGGCAACCCATTAATCTTAGATGTAGTTAAAAGGAGGTGACTAAGCTCTTCAGTGCTGGTATAATTTTTCCAATTAGTGATAGTGAATGAGTTTCACTACTCGAAGTGGTACCTAAAAAGAGTGGCATTACGATTATAAAGAATGGACAAAATGAGCTAGAGTACAAAATGCTTGGAGGGTGTGTGCTGATTATAGAAAATTAAATGATGCAACAAGAAAAGATCATTTGCCTCTTCCCTTTATAGATCAAATGTTGGAAAGATTAGTTTGCAAATCTCACTATTGTTTCTTGGATGGCTTTAGTGGCTACTTTTCGTTTCCTATAGCACTGAAGGTGATCTTATGTCGATTAAAACCAAACTTAATTAATCTTATTAATGCAGTAAATCATGCTTAACTAGAGATTGATCTCAAGGAACTCAAATGTCTAATAGTGTTATTAAGTGATTAAGGGTAGAATCTAGGTGAATGCATTGGCAACTGAGACAAAATCATTTCTAGGACTTTAATCAAATGCTACTAATTAGAAACTCAAGAGTTCAGAACATGGAAGTCAATGAGATGAATGATTCCTAGGAGATATAACTTTGCCTTCATTGCCTTCCTTGTGTTAATCAGAGTTTAAGAGCTTTAATTGAATTAATTTTTGTAAAGATGAGATTGATTAATGGAGATTCAGCCACTTCCAAAAGAAATATCAACCAATATTTCTCAAGAATTCAATCACAATGTATGAATCTATAACTAGACCTAGCTAAAGAATCACACATCGTTCCTCTATATCAAGAAGATAACCTCTAAATACAGTTAACCAATCCATAAATCACAGAAATAGGCAACAGAGGAGTCTGAATTCAAAAACAAAAGATTGACAACAAAATCAAAATGTCACTGGATTTAAACATCTATAAGCTCTAAACTCTTCCTTGTTATGATCATGGCTCAGTCTCTATTATAGCTCCTAGAAATCCTTGAAGCCTAGCTGGATATGGAAGATTGAAAGCTTGGGTTGGAGGATGTGGAATCCATAGTATCAATAGTGATGGAATGAAGAGGAATCTAGACAGAGGACTCAAAGCGTGCATGAGTTGAAGATGAAAACTAACCTCCCCCAAGAATGCCTCCCTCTCCTCCTTGTAACTAACGCCTCTTAACTGAAAAATCAGTTCAGGATCGTGTCTCACCCAAAACGGGGCTCCAGATCTGATTCCATCCTCTTTTAGCTCTGGTTCGCACGTCTCTAATTTAAATTGCTGATTTTCATCATCTGTCATGGCTCCTTTGATTATCCACCACGGCGCATATCCAAAACAATGTCATTTGGATCAGTGATGCAGACCTTTCATTAAAACAAAATCCATCATGGCGCTTATTAGAATCTGCCGTGGCGACTATTAGAGAAAGTCCGACCACTTTTGCAACCAAGTCTAGGTGTCACACCTCTCTTAATAACCCATTATACCTCAACTGGAACCAATATAACGTGTTTCACAGCGTTTCCGGATGAAAAATTTAAAGTTCAAAATTTTACTGTTCATCCTGTCCGTACACTGTTCATCCGAAAATGGGCCAACTTTGTAAATTCATAACTAAATCTAGAAAAATCAAAACGAAGTGGTTCCAATTTTCACACGAAGCTCCTAAGATTTTTGTGGAGGAAAAATAATCATTAGGTCCAATTCCATCCAGAATAATTCCAGAAAATTCGTCAAAATATACTATTCATTTGGTAAATTTTCGAGTTTCCAGTATTTTTGCCCAACTTTGGAAGGGCATAACTCTTAGCACACAACTCCGAATTTGATGAATTACCACTTGATTTAAAGCTAAAAATGAGATCTATTATACTGTCAAATTTCATGCCCAAATTCTCACAATTGCTCATTATTTTATGTGCCACAAATTTGGCACTTTTTAGGGAATCTCTATCCCCTAATTACCCCTTTATCTTTTTCCACATCCATTCCATAATGTACCATCCATAACTTTAACATTAGGGCATGAGAATAAAGTATAATACACATCATAACATCATCCATAACTAGATACCGTCTTACATAAAGTTCAATGATACCTTACACAACATAACATAACAACATTAATTACATATTGCTCCACTATCCCATTCCTTGCCTTGATCCATGCTTGGTCCATTTCCTAATTAGTGCATAGAATGACATAGGAGGAATGAGATTTCAAAGAAATCCTAGTAGCATATGAATTATAATTATCATGTAAATCAATGCAAGTTCAATTATGACATGTTCGTGCAATCCAAACCACTCCCAACTCATAGGAATTCATGCCAAATACCATGCAAGGGGAGGAACATCATATCTTCCACATTGACATATCACAAAGCATTTGGCCAAAGCATAACCAATGTCAATCAAACAATCAAGATCACCACAAAGTTCCTCCAAATCCAAGCAACAACATATCACAACAAACAAGCAAGATAAACAATCAAATTATAATTCAAAGCTACCTTTGCAAAGCTTGTCCACTTAATTCCTCCAAGGAGCAATGCTTCTCCTTAATTCCTTCTCTTAATGCCTATTAAACCAAGTAATTCTAACACTTTAACATTAACTTAACAATTCCCCCCTTTTTCTTTGATTTTCAACAAAATGATTCCTCCTTTAGGATCAAACTTCTCATGACCCAATCCTACACAATTTTTCATGAGGAATCCAATGGTGCAATCAGATTTTTAAAATTCAAACTCCTTCCCCATGATCCTCACTTGGCCGAATAGGGGGCTATATGCTTCCAAAAATTCTATTTTTGATTCCAATGATTTTAAACATCTTCCAACATTAAATCCCTAAACAAAAACATGCTTTAAAGCCATTGGAATCATCAAATCAAGCAAACTCAAATTGCTTCTGCATGAACAGTGCAAAACGAAAATGAAGAACCAAAACCCTAACTTGGCTTTCTTCCAAAAATCAATCCATACACCACTTAATCTTGCTTATCCCACTTGATTATTAAGGTTTCTATCCTTCCCTAAGCATGACATGTCTCAACCGAAATTTTCAGATTTTTCCAGCATTTTCCCAAGCAAAAATCCTTGTTTAATTAATGTAAAACTTAGGGATATTGATGCTTGGGCATACCTTGGTGTTTCCTTGAAGTAGATTGGATGATTTCTTGCTTAAAACAGCTCAAAATTTCGTGCAAGTATGGATGGATGAACAGTGGCAGAGTTTCCCCTTATTTTTCCCAATTTTCTAACATTTTTCATGTATTTTCAAGGGGTATTTATAGAAAAATTTCATCTGCCCTCTCCCTCCTGATTTGCACGAATTGGGACAGCTCAATGGGGTTATGTGGCAGCCATCAAGTGTGAAAAATATTCAGATTTGAACAAGTGGCATTTCTCTAGATTTTTCCACAAAAATATCCCTTAATTTCATATTTTATTTAATAAAATGGTGGAATCTGGAAAGTGCACAAAATTGGACCTTTAATGGGTCCATTGTGGGTCCCACAAATGGTTTGGCTTGGCCTAAAAAGATGGCCCACAAACCAAATCACTATCTCAAACCAATTAGAAACTTTATCGGTTGCTATTCACTAGTAACATTTCATAATTTTTTCAAACATCCAAAAATTCCTTTCTCTTCATGATAATTCACCTTTTAATATGAGAATATGATCTGAAAATTTTCAAAATTTTTCACCACCTCTAGGTATTTATTTTGAATTTTCCCCCGGTTAGGCCTTTATCGGTGTCAATACGGGAAAATAAATTCCCTAAAATTAATCCTTGAGCTTTCAAGGCCTAAAACCAATTTTATAAATTCAAATAAATATTTAGACAAATTTTCCATCAATCTCCCAAATTTATTGAGGCCTTTAACTCATTAAAATAATTATTTTTCTTCATTTTCCCAGTAATTTCCCGAAAAACCTTTATTTATGGGAAATTCTGTAATAATTCATTTTCACCAAAATCTCACCTTTAGGCCTCAACCGAGTTTCCAAAACCTCTACTCTCCAATTTCCCATTTTTCAGGGATTTTTTGGAATTTTTCTCAAATTTTCTCGTTTTGCCCTTCCTAGACTAATACTTACGAAAATGCCAGCCCATACCTCCTCGGGGTTTCACATCAAAAGTTGTTTCATCTCCCCGTCTAGTTCCTACATTGACCCTCATCCCAATTTTTAATCCCTTATAGCCAAGTGAAAATTTTTGGGATGTGACACTCTAAATGTTTGTTTCTTTGATTTCTGGACCTAGATTCATATGAAATTACAAAACACTCTATCCAAACAATTATTAGTATTTTATTACAATTAATTCCAAAATTAAACATACAATTCTGTAAAAAAATCATGCTAGAATTAATGAAATATAGAGAAATATCAAATTTCCCTACACTAATACTTTGCACTCTAGGCAAAGGATTATCAATCCCCAAAACCCTTTCAACAAGGGTGTCAATCCAAATGCAATCAAAATCAAGATCCATACACTAATTGTGTTATCCCTTGAGCAAGCCAACCCACAAAACTTTCAATTAATGACAAGAAAATTAATGCTAAACATAGCTCAATTATTACAAGTGAAATGAAAGACTCTCATATTAATGTTTTCTCTTTACTCACCAAGGGTTAAACCTTTCTCTCCTCTCTACTAGTCTAAGACCTACCATAGGCTTGTCAAAATTCTAAACATCTCTACCACTGTACAATAAGAATTCAATGCACCAAGAGGTCTTTCTTAAGGTTGTAATGTTGGAAAAGGCTAAGATGGAATGGATGAATGATGAAATCTGATTCACTCAAGTAATTATGTACATTCTAAAAATCTTCAATTCCTCTCTCTTCAGGTCTTGTAACAGTAGATATGCACATTAATAATCAACCTTATACTAGTTTCTTCTTCTATATTTTTTTTTTCTTTTTGACAATATTTTTCATATTTGTTCCTTTTCATTCTCATTTTTTTTATTCATCATCATTTTTTCCCTGCATATTGCCTTTCTTTTTGCAATTTGATTTCTTTATTTTCTTCAATGCTAGTACAAGTGATCAAGGCTGAACAAATAAAATTGATTGCTCAAAGGGTTTTTACAAAAGTTAAATGTAAAGGTCAAAATAGGTTTAGAATAAAATGCCTCTATCATTTGCATCTCTCTCATATCAAAATATAGTCTCAATGAAGAATTAGGACAAGTTCTAGAGGAACACAAGACTAGAGATTGTGCACACAAGTTAGAACACATAGGCTCAAATTTCTTCCATGTGGGTTTTCTCTCATCCACTTGCTTTAATTGAACCATATTTAGTCACTAACTTAATTGTCACCAAAATAAGTTCCATGGAACTTGGTGTGCAATAGTTTCTGACATGATTGCAAAATGGATTTCCAACTTATAAGAATATATCATGGTTCACGAATTAATTCTCAAAAAGGTTTGAACAACTTGCAAAGTGTTAGGTGAACAAATTTAACTTCCTCTCCCTAAAAGATCCTAACCCAGCATAACACAAATACTCAAAAGCATTCAATGTAGAAAGGAAGTGTTTGCCTTTGTTCAGGAATAGGCACTGTGGCGCCGTAATGGATGAGTCACGGCAGCTATTACAGAATCACTTCTCCATCAGGCACTATGATACCACTTGATATGAGAGGACGTACGGACCGGCTAGAATCAAGTAACAAACAGATGATTGATCTAGGTAGGACCTTAAGAGAACCTGTCTCTTACAACCCTAGCCATGAAGACACCACAAGGTTGATCAATCCCTTGATACTGTCGAGTATTCGCACGAGAATACAAGGATGCAAGCAAGGCTCACACAAAGAGAAATAAAATTCTCATTTTATTAATTATTCAAAATTATCTCTCCTCTGAAAAGAGTACATACTGAATTATTTATAGAATAAGACTCTTGAAAACCCTAATTGATAACCTAAGCCCTAAAAGCCCAATATAAAGTTTTTAGAGCCTCAAACACTAAGTAAATAAAATACATCAAAAATAGATGCGAAAATACAACAGAATTAGGAAAATCAAAAGACTTTCTAGAATACTCTAACTTGCTAGTCATGATAGAATAATATAGATCACACACTACCTAGCAAGATCCCTTCATTAATGAGAAGGATATTATTTGGCTCTCTACTCATTAATACAATACAAAATAAGTAAGTTTTTGCTTTCAAGAAGCAATCAATACAAAATAGGAAACTAATTAAAACAAATAGAACCTTATTTAATATCATATAAGATCACTCTTGATGCTTCTTGAATCTTCTTGAACCTTCCAAATGGGGTGTCATTCCATTTCTATACTTGATTCTAGCTGGTCCGTACGTCCCCCCTCATATCAAGTGGTATCAGAGCTAAGGTCAAGATTCGAGGACGAATCTTTTCGAAGAGGGAGGGAATGATAGCATACTAAGAAGTGTTCAATATGGAGGTCTTGAAACCTAAGAAATGCTCATCTAATTAGAGGCCCAACCAGCCCTCCAAAGTGCTCAAAAGATTTATAGCTTCAGAATGCTTACATGGAGGATGATATGGATTATTGCTTGGACGATGACATGGACACATGTGGAGCTTGATGTGAGATATGGAAGGCCACCCCGAAAGCCACCATGGCATGTGAGTCATTAGAGTCTAAACACTTGGACATTAAAAAAGACAAGAGCGCGTTCTAAGAGCCTAAAAGGAGATTTGAAGCCAATTCCTATGTAATTAAACGCCCAACACAATCATATGTGCCTGAAAGAGTCCACTAGAGCTATAATCTTTCAAATTGGGGCCCAAATGCATTGTGTTATGGACCATAGGAGTTCCAAAACGTGATTCAATCATATTCAAGCCCAAATAGGTGTCTAAAAGGCCCATATATACTTATGGACGTGAATAGCAATTATGAAGATCTATTTGGAAGGTCCAAGAAGGTTGAAGAAGCATCAAGAGTGATCTTATATGATATTAAATAGGATTCTGTTTGCTTTAATTAGTTTCTTATTTTACAGTTTCCTATTTTGTATTGACTGCTTCTTGAAGGCAAAGACTTACTTATTTTGTATTGCATTAATTAGTAGAGAGTCAAATAATATCCTTCTCATTAATGAAGGGATCCTGCTAGGTGGTGTGTGATCTAGATTATTCTAGAAAGTCTTTTGATTTTCCTAATTTTGTTGTATTTTCGCATCTATTTTTGATGCATTTTATTTAGTTAGTGTCTTAGGCTCTAAAAACTTATATTGGGCTTTTAGGGCTTAGGTTATCAATTAGGATTTTTCAAGAGTATTAGTCTATAAATAATTCAATATGTATACTTTTCAGGGAGATGATTTTGAATAATTAATTTGGTGCCACTTGTGTTTCTCTCAACTTTGGCTTTTATATTGAAGTAAAACATTCTTGCCTTTTATCACTCGAGCTTGTCTCCTATAGTATTCTTAATTGAAACTCAACAAAAACCGAGAGACAATATTAGAAAGTGGTAACCTTCACAACCAGAAATTGTAAGAGCCAGCAACTATGTGAAAGAGATGGAAGAAGAAGGATAGGCAAACGTGAGGATGGAATGAAAGGAGGGGAAAAATGAGGAGAGAAGAAGTTTATGATGAAAAAAATGGATAGAAAAAAAAACGTGAATAAAGGGAGGTAGGAATTGAAAATGAAAATAAGGTTGTGAAAGTAAAGGAAAGTAGGAAACAAAGTAATTAGGGAAGGTACTACCTTGAGAAAACTTTTAGAAAGTGAGTACCTTGCAAGAAAAGAACTAAAATTAGGCAAATAGTATGAAAAGGAAGGAAAAGGAATAGGAAACAAAAGAAAGAAGGAAACTTGAAGAAAGAAAATAGGAAAGTAGTATGAAAAGGAAAGGAATTCAAAATAGGAAACTAGATAAAAAAAGAAAAAAGAAAAGTAGAAATAGGAAAGTAGGAGTCTTACCACCCAAATATAAAGATTTAGGAAATTAATTGTGACTTGCAATGGAAGCTCTTTCAAATTAGGAAACTTGCCTCTTATGCTGCAATCTCTAAAATCTGAAACTCTTTCCCTTTTTTTCTTTTTAATTGTCGAATTTTTTCCCCAGCAATTCTGCAGCCTTTTTTTTTCCTTTTTTTTTGTTTCAACGCTTTTTTTTTCTTTTTTTTCATGATTTTTTTTGCTACTCAAAAGAACAAAGCAAGTCAAATGAACAAAAGAAAAAGGGTGGAAAGGAGATGAAAAGGAAAAAAAAAAACAAAAACATAAAAAAAGGGATGGAAATAAGGAAGAAAGGAGGAAGACAGAATGAAGAGAATGGAAACAAAAGGAAAACGGAAGCAATAGAGAAAGGAAAAAAATGAAAACACTAGAAGGATAGAACTTGAAAGCTAGCAAACCTTAGCTCTGATGCCACTTGATATGAGGGGATGTACAAACGGACCTGCTAGAATCAAGAAACGAACGGATGGTTGATCTAGGTAGGACCTTAAGAGAACTTGTCTCTTACAATCCTAGCTATGAAGACACCACAAGGTTGATCAATCACTTGATACTTCAAGTATTCTCACGAGAATACAAGGATGCAAGTAAAGCTCGCACTGAGAGAAATAAACTCGATTCTCATTCATCGAAATCTGAATTCAATTACAAAAAACGTAGCCTATATATAGGCAACAATAAAACACTCTAGAATCAGCATCCTAAGACATAAATGCTAGGGATGATGCCTCATTAATGATTAGTTGACTATGGGAGGCACCATTTATTACATAGAAATAAAAGGAAATAACTTAAACTTCAAGAACAAGTCTGCCATTTAAAAATAGGAAAGCAGATCAAAACATGATCTTCTAGAACACTCATTGACCCAAAAAAATGAATTTAAATCATAATCAATTCATAATGATGCCTTCTTGAAGATTCTTGGACATCACTTATGACCCTTGTCCAAGGCACATGCTTGTCACATGGTATTTTAAGTGAATTCTTCAATCTGAACCCCACATGGGCCTTGTACATCATCTTGTTGGGCTTGTAGCAATGTGATCACCATTTTTAGACTCCTTTTAGGCTCATTAAAATGTGCTTCTTCAAAATAAATGGGCTCCAACTCTTTTAGCTCTCTTATTAGACAATTTAGGGTCTCCTTCATAGCTTCGGTCCTTGCTCTTGTCATTGGGTCTCCAATGCCTTGTAATAGATCTTTTGGAATGTTGGACTTCTTTGTTTGGGCTTCTTGCCTGTGCTCTTGATCACACCATGCCCCTCCATCATAAACACATTACAATTCATCAATAATTCAAATATAAACACTAATGCTTGACATTAAACTCAATTAAACCATTTTTTTGTTGATTTTTGACACAATTATTCCCTCTTTGTTCCTACATAATTCTTCATGTATAATCCAAATATCAATTTAGATTTATGAAAATCAAACTCTTTTCTTTTCATTTAAGCTTGGCTGAATAGGGTAGTATATATTCCAAAAATTTTATTTTTTATTCCAATGATTTCAAACACTTTTTCTTGATGTTTCCCTACACAAAAATGCCTTTGAACTCATTGAAATCATCAAATCATATCAAAACAAACTCCTATCCCAAGAACAAGTCATGGCTGAATAGGGTGCTATATAACTCTAACTTTGATTTCTTCCAAAATTCAATCCAAACATTAATTAAACATATAGCTCCAAGCCTTAAATCATGGTTTCTATGCTTCTCTAATCATTCTTCATGTCAACCAAAATTGGACAGCATATTACCCTTGGAGGACAACCTGAAATTCTAACCAAAATAAGCTTTAAATTCAACCAAAACAAAGCTCAAACTTACCTTAATCAATCCTTGATCAAAGCTTGGTGTTTTTCCCTTTAATTGCATGGTTGGAGACTCTCTTCCAATGGTGAGAACCCACAAAGGAAAAATCCCATGAACCCACAACCGATCTGAATATATGCACCCTAAAAACGTAAACAAAGGTCTGGTGATCCACTTGAACTCTTGAACATGGGAGAAGATGGACTCGAAATATTGAAAGACACCACAAGGTTGATCAAGCCTTGATAAGTTTGTTAGTTCAATGAAGAACCCTAGAGAGAACGCCTCTCAAGTCAGAAAATTGCAAAATGCAAGTTTTTTATTCAAATTCCAAATCTGCCTCCAAAATGAGGGTTACAATATCTTATAAAGGATACATTCAGAAATCTGACCTAAAAAGCATTAAATGCAATCTAGAAAATCAAAATATAAAATACTAACTTAAATAAAATCATAAGGACTTGATTTAGGTAACTTGGAAACTCAAAATTCAAATATGCCAACTAATTATGAATTTTCACTCAAATGCATTTAATAAAATATAATCAGTATATTAGGCCCAAAATATGATTAATTAGGCCCAAATGAGTCTTCTCATGTGTTGTACTTGATCCAAGCTCCTTAAATTGAAGTCTCTAAGCCCAAGATATGATCAGCAGCTTCCTTTTTCAACCCAAATGACATTAGTGATGTCCTCAGCATTTTCATCTAGATTTGATGCTCCAACAAATGCCATTTGCTTTGTCAAGGTGTCTTGTACTAATCCTCTCAAAGCTTCCTTAATTCTTTTAGCTCTTGCTCTTATGATTAGTCCAGTTGGGATTTGCAATGGATCATTGGAATTGAAGAGTTAGCTTGCTGTATCACATCATTCCCTCTCTCCTGAAAAGGATTCAACCTCGAATCATCACCTGCATCAAAAGGAGATAAATCGGCCACATTGAAAGTAGCACTAACATGATACTTACCAGGTAAATCAATTTTGTAAGCATTGTCATTGATTCTTTCAAGCACTTGAAATGGACCATCTCCTCTTGGAGCTAATTTGGACTTTCTTTGAGCTGGAAATCCTTCTTTCCTCATATGCACCCACACCCAATCACCAGGTTCAAAGAGAACACGCCTTCTTCCTTTGTTAGCCTTGATGCATATTGCTCATTTTTCTTCTCGATTTGTTGTTTCACTTTTTGATGAAGTTGTTTCACTATTTCAGCTTTCTTTGTCCCATCAAGACTTGTCCTCTCATCAATAGGCAATGGATTAAATCCAAAGGAGTTAGTAGATTAAAACCATACACTATTTCAAAAGGAGAATAATCAGTAGATGAATGCACACTCCTATTGTAAGCAAATTCAATGAATGACAAGCAATTTTCCCAATTCTTCAAGTTCTTTTGAATCACAGCTCTAAGTAATTGAGTTAAAGTTCTATTAACTACTTCAGTTTGTCCATCAGTTTGTGGATGACAAGCAGTAGAAAACAATAATTTAGTACCAAGCTTACCCCACAAAACCCTCCAAAAATGACTCAAGAATTTGTATCCCTATCAGAAACAATACTTTTGAAGTCTTACAATTTCCTTAAGGAACAATCAGCAATATATGTGGCATCATCAGTTTTATGGCAAGGGATGAAATGTGCCATTTTAGAAAATCTGTCAACAACCACATATATGGAATCCATTCCCTTTCTTGACCTACGTAAACCCAAAGCAAAATCCATTGATATTCTCTACCCAAGTTTCACTAGGCACAGGTAATGGGGTGTACAAACCATGTGGCAAGACTCTAGATTTAGCCCTTTTACAAGTTATGCATTTAGCACAAATTCTTTCCACATCACGTTTCATTTTAGGCCAAAAAGAAAATGTTCATGTAGAACATCCAAAGTCTTTTTCACACCAAAGTGAACCATTAATCCTCCCCCATGTGAAAAGGATTCAACCTCGAATCATCACCTGCATCAAAAGGAGATAAATCGGCCACATTGAAAGTAGCACTAACATGATACTTACCAGGTAAATCAATTTGTAAGCATTGTCATTGATTCTTTCAAGCACTTGAAATGGACCATCCCTCTTGGAGCTAATTTGGACTTTCTTTGAGCTGGAAATCCTTCTTTCCTCATATGCACCCACACCCAATCACCAGGTTCAAAGAGAACACCCTTCTTCCTTTGTTAGCCTTGATGCATATTGCTCATTTTTCTTCTCGATTTGTTGTTTCACTTTTTGATGAAGTTGTTTCACACTATTTCAGCTTTCTTTGTCCCATCAAGACTTGTTCTCTCATCAATAGGCAATGGATTAAATCCAAAGGAGTTAGTAGATTAAAACCCATACACTATTTCAAAAGGAGAATAATCAGTAGATGAATGCCACTCCTATTGTAAGCAAATTCAATGAATGACAAGCAATTTCCCAATTCTTCAAGTTCTTTTGAATCACAGTTCTAAGTAATTGAGTTAAAGTTCTATTAACTACTTCAGTTTGTCCATCAGTTTGTGGATGACAAGCAGTAGAAAACAATAATTTAGTACCAAGCTTACCCCACAAAACCTCCAAAAATGACTCAAGAATTTTGTATCCCTATCAGAAACATACTTTTAAGAACACCATGAGTCTTACAATTTCCTTAAGGAACAAATCAGCAATATATGTGGCATCATCAGTTTATATGGCAAGGGATGAAATGTGCCATTTTAGAAAATCTGTCAAACCCACATATATGGAATCCATTCCCTTTCTTGACCTACGTAAACCCAAAGCAAAATCCATTGATATATCTACCCAAGGTTCACTAGGCACAGGTAATGGGGTGTACAAACCATGTGGCAAGACTCTAGATTTAGCCCTTTTACAAGTTATGCATTTAGCACAAATTCTTTCCACATCACGTTTCATTTTAGGCCAAAAAGAAAATGTTCATGTAGAACATCCAAAGTCTTTTTCACACCAAAGTGAACCCATTAATCCTCCCCCATGTGCTTCTCTCACAAGTAATTCTCGCAAAGAGCATTGAGGCACACACAATCTGTTTCTTTAAACAAGTACCCATCAATCCTATAAAACTTTTCAAATGCTTTCTTTTCACAAGCAAGAAACACTTTAGCAAAGTCAGCATCAGTGGCATACAATTCCTTCATATACTCAAAACCAAGCAACCTAGCATTTAGAGTAGTAAGAAGAGTATACCTTCTTAACAATGCATCAGCCACCACATTTTCTTTACCTTTCTTGTATTTGATGACACATGGAAATGTCTCAATAAATTCCAGCCACCTTGCATGTCTTTTGTTCAGCTTACCTTGACCCTTGATGTGCTTCAAAGACTGATGATCAGTGTGAATAACAAATTGTTTAGGCCAAAGGTAGTGTTGCCAATTCTCCAATGCTCTTTTGAGTGCATAAAGCTCCTTGTCATAGGTTGGATATTTCAAGGCTGCTCTGTTTAGCTTTTCACTAAAATATGCCAGTGGCTTTCCTTCCTGCATTAAAACAGCTCCTATTTCAACCCCAGATGCATCACATTCAATCTCAAAAGTTTTATTAAAGTCACAATATATTAGCACAGGTGCATAACACAATTTTTCCTTAAGTTTATTGAATGCATCATCTTGTGCTTTATCCCATTTGAGACCAACAGATTTTTTAATGACCTCAGTAAATGGTGCAGCAAGTGTGCTAAAATCCTTCACAAAGGGTCTATAAAAACTAGCTAAACCATGAAAACACCTCACCTCAGTTATGCTTTTGGGTGTTGGCCATTCTTTTATAGCTCTTATCTTTTCTTCATCAACTTTAGCACTCACCACAAAGCCAAGAAAGACAATTTTATTCATACAAAAATCACACTTCTTCATATTTGTAAACAATTTTTCCTTTCTCAAAACATCAAGCACACAATGCAAATGATTCAAATGCTCATCAAGATTCTTGCTGTAAATCAGAATGTCATCAAAATAAACCACAACAAATTTCCCAATGAAAGCACGCAAAACATAATTCATTAATCTCATAAAAGTGCTAGGTGCATTAGTTAACCCAAATGGCATAACTAACCATTTATACAAACCATGTTTTGTTTTGAAAGCAGTTTTCCATTCATCCCCTTCCCTCATTCTAATTTGATGGTACCCAAATTTCAAATCAATCTTAGAAAAGACAATAGAACCATGCAATTTATCAAGCATATCATCTAATCTAGGAATAGGATGGCGATACTTTACAGTGATATTATTCACAGCTCTGCAATCAATGCACATCCTCCAAGTTCCATCTTTCTTTGGAACCAAAAGTACCAGAACAGCACAAGGACTCAAGCTTTCTCTAACATATCCCTTTGCCATGAGCTCTTCCTCTTGCTTTTAAAGCTCCTTTGTCTCTTCTGGATTGCTTCTATAGGCTGGCCTATTAGGAATTGTTACCCCTGGAATGAAATTAATTTGATGTTCAATTTCTCTAATGGGTAGTAATCTAGGTGGAATTTCTTCAAGGAACACATCATCACATTCCTGCAATAAAGAACCAACAACATGTGGAAAGGAAGAGTTAATGTCATTAGTATTCAAAAAGGATTCCTTGTAAACAAGGAGAAGCAAATGTTGTTCAACCAAAAAGGCACTCCTCACTGTACTTTCTTTTGCATAAAAACTCAATTTCTTCTTCTCTTTTCTCTCTTTATTTTTTTTCTGAAATTCTTTTTTTGAACTCTCAGCTTTTCTCTCCTTTTCATTCCCATTTCTTTTTGATGTCTCTCTCACATTTTTCACATCACTCTGTTTTTTATCCCTCTCTTTTTTCATCTTAAGTTGATCCTCATACACTTGCTTTCGGGTCAATAGTACAAGAGTAATGGGTCTATTGTTCATTACAAAAGAATATCTATTTGTAAGCCCATCTTTCTTTACTTTTCTATCAAATTCCCAAGGTCTTTTGATATGAGGGGATGCACGGACCGGCTAGAATCAAGTAACGAACGGATGGTTGATCTAGGTAGGACCTTAAGAGAACCTGTCTCTTACAACCCTAACCATGAAGACACCACAAGGTTGATCACCCTTGATACTGTCGAGTATTCTCACCAGAATACAAGGATGCAAGCAAAGCTTACACTGAGAGAAATAAACTCAATTCTCATTTATCTAAGTCTGAATTCAATTACAAAAAACGTAGCCTATATATAGGCAACAATAGAACACTCTAGAATCAGCATCCTAAGACATAAATGCTAGACATGATGCCTCATTGATGATTATTTGACTATGGGAGGCACCATTTATTACATAGAAATAAAAGGAAATAACTTAAACTTCAAAAACAAGTCTGCTATTTAAAAATAGGAAAGCAGATCAAAACATGATCTTTAGAACACTCCTTGACCCTAAAATACAAATTTAAATCATAATCAATTCATAATGATGCCTTCTTGATCCTTCTTGAAGATTCTCGGACGTCACTTATGATCCTTGTCCAAGGCACATGCTTGTCATATGGTATTTTAAGTGAATTCTTTAATCTGAACCCCACATGGGCCTTGTACATCATCTTGTTGGGCTTGTAGCAATGTGATCACCATTTTTGGACTCCTTTTAGGCTCATTAAAATGTGCTTCTTTCAAATAAATGGGCTCCAGCTCTCTCTTATTAGACAATTTAGGGCCTCCTTGATAGCTTTGGTCCTTGCTCTTGTCATTGGGCCTCCAATGCCTTGTAGTGGATCTTCTGGAATGTTGGACGTCTTTGTTTGGGCTCCTTACCCGTGCTCTTGATCACACCATGGTCCTCCATCATTCCCTCCCTACTCGAAAGGATTCATCCCTGAATCTGCAACGTGAAAGAGAGATAAATTAGCAACATTAAAAGTAGCACTAACATTATGATAGGAACTAGGCAAATCTATTTTATAAGCATTGTCATTGATCCGCTCTAAGACTTAAGCTTACCTTGAGACTTTAGAAACTTCAAACTTTTATGATCAGAGTGAATAATGAACTCCTTGGGCCATAAATAATGCTGTCATGTTTCTAAAGTTCATTTTAAAGTATAGAGTTCCTTATCATAAGTAGAGTAATTCAAAAAAGCTCCACTTAACTTCTCACTGAAGTAAGCAATAGGCCTAGACTCTTGCATTAGAACAACACCAATACCAATCTCAAAAGCATCACATTCACCTTCAAAAACTTTATTAAAATTAGGTAAACACAAAAGTAGTGCATTGGTTAATTTCTCTTTCAAGGTATTAAAAACTATTTCTTGTGTTTCATCCCATTTAAATGTCACATGCTTCTTAACAAGTTCATTTAGAGGCGCAGCAATAGTTGAAAAATCTTTGACAAACCTCTTATAGAAACTTGCTAATCCTTGGAAACTCCTGACTTCATTGGCATTCTTTGGGGTTGGCCAATCTCTTATAGCTTTCACCTTTTCTTCATCCACACGGATCCCTTGACCACCTACAACAAGAAGAAACACAATAGAATCCATGCAAAAGGAGCATTTTTGAAAATTAGCATATAAGCTATTCTCCCTAAGAGTTTGAAACACCTCATACAAGTGAATAATATGGTCATCTATTGTTCTACTATAGACAAGAATATCATCAAAGCAGACAACCACAAACTTCCCAATAAATGAACAAAAAACATGATTTATCAAGCTCATGAAAGTACTAGGTGTATTAGTTAAACCAAAAGGCATAACTAACCATTCATATAATCCAAATTTAGTTTTAAATGCTGTTTTCCATTCATCTCCCTCTTGCATGCAAATTTGAGGATAACCACTCCTAAGATCAATTTTAGAAAATAAAGTAGCACCATGCGACTCATCCAACATGTCATCTAATCTAGGAATGGGGTAGCAATACTTAACTATTATTTGGTTTGTGCCTCTACAATCAACGCACATTCGCCACGAACTATCTTTCTTAGGCACTGAGAGTACTAGAACAGCACATGGGCTCAAGCTTTCCCTCATAAAGCCTTTCCTCATAAGCTCATCTGCTTGGCATTGAATTTCTTTAGTTTCCTCAGGATTGGCTCTTAACCTCACTTTTTCCAGAAATTAAACTCATCTTTTTTTCACTTTTCTCATGTTCTTTCTTTTTTTTTCTCTCTCTTTAGTGTCTTTCTTTTCCACTCTCTCCCTTTCTTTCAACCCATTCATTCTTTTGCAATCCTGCTCAATCCTCACTTGGTCCTCATAAGCTTCTTTTGGCCTAAGAGGCTTCAATACAATGATTTTTCCATGGAATGGTATAGAATAACAATTTTTGTAACAATCATGGTGAGCTTTGCTATCAAATTGCCATGGCCTTCCTAGTAAGAGATGTCCAGCAAGCATTAGAACCACATCACATAGAACTTCAATATGATAGTTCCTAATAGAAAAAGAAACCAAAACCTGCTTAGTGACTTTAGCCTCAGCACTATCATTCAACCATTGCAATTTATAAGGTTTAGGATGCTTTATAGTAGGCAAGTCCAGCTTTTCAACAAGTAAGGTACTAGCAACATTGGTAACACTATCAATAACCATGCTGCATACCTTATTCTTTATGAAACACCTAGTGTGGAAGATAAGCTCTCGCTGCTCTTTCTCATCATCTTCCTTTACATGAATATTTAGGGATCTTCTAGCCACCAATGCTTCTCCCGTAACAGGTTTAGCTTCATCAATCTCCAATTCAAAGTCAATCACCAAAGAGGGCATGTCATCATCACTAGAATGTTCACTGTCATACTCACCATTGTCTTTGATAATGATGGCTCTCTTATTGGGACATTTGGAAGCAATATGCCCCTTTCCATGACATCTAAAACATTGAAGAGAAGAGCTTTTATTAGTAAAAGAAGTTTTAGAGTCAAGTTTCTTACCACCATCACCCTTGGGCTTTGATTCCTCCTTGGCCTTAGGGGTGAATCTTGCTGCATCCTTAGCCTTGGAATTCTTCCACTTGGAGGTTGGTTTGATATGAGTGGGGAACGTACCGACCGGCTAGAATCAAGTATAGGAATGGAATGAGACCCCAAGAGAACCTGCCTCTTGTAACCCCAAACACAAGGAATCGAACGGTTGATCGAAGTAGGACCTTAAGAGAACCCGCCTCTTACAACCCTAGCCATGAAGACACCACAAGGTTGATCAATCCCTTGATACTGTTGAGTATTCTCACCAGAATACAAGGATGTAAGCAAAGCTCACACTAAGAGAAATAAACTCAATTCTCATTCATCTAAGTCTTAATTCAATTACAATAATAGAACACTCTAGAATCAGCATCCTAAGACATAAATGCTAAGGATGATGCTTCATTAATGATTATTTGACTATGGGAGGCACCATTTATTACATAGAAATAAAAGGAAATAACTTAAACTTCAAGAACAAGTCTGCTATTTGAAAATAGGAAACTAATTAAAACAAACAAAATCCTAATTAATGTCAATAATATCACACTTGATGCTTCTTAAATCTTCTTGGACCTTCCAAATGGACCTTCATTGCTATTCACATCCAAAAGCATAAATGGGCCTTTTAGACATCTATTTGGGCTTGAATGTGGTTGAATCACGTTCTTGAATTCTAATGGTCTGCAGCACAATGCATTTGGGCCCTAATTTAAAAGATTATAGCTCCAATGGACTCCTCCATGCATATATGATTGTGTTGGGCCTTCAACAACATAGAAATTGGCTTCAAATATCCTTTTAGGCTCTTAGAACGTGCTCTTATTTTTCTTAAGGTCCAAGTGTTTACACTCTAATGACTCAGATGCCATGGTGGCTTTCAGGGTGGCCTTTCATATGTCATGTCAAGCTTCGTATGTGTCCATGTCATCCTCCATATAAGCATTTTGAAGCTATAAATCCTTTGAGAACCTTGAAGGGCTGGTCGGGCCTCTAACTGGATGAGCATTTCTTGGACTTCAAGACCTCCATATTGAACACTTTTTGGTATGCTATCATTTAGAGTCCCTCCAGCCATAGGATGAGGATTTGGAGTGTTTCTCTTTAAACCGTTTTTCAACTTTGATGGCTTTGTGCACCAACTCCTCCTTATCAACAAAAGTGTACATCTCAACTTTGTCTCTAATTTCAGGTCTCAGACCATCAATAATTTTGCTAATGCTTGATTCTTCATCTTCTTGTACTCCAGCACGCATCTTAAGAAGATCAAGCTCATGTACATACTCTTCTACTGTCATAGAGTCTTGGCTAAACAGTCACAACTTTCTATTAAGCTCTCGATAGTAGAAACTAGGAACATACTTCTTGCGCATGAGTTTCTTTAGCTTCTCCCACGTACGAGGGGGACCTTTGCCCTTAAGGCATCTCTTAAGTTGCAAATCTTCCCACCAAATAGTAGCATAGTCAGAAAACTAAAATGAAGCTAATTTTACCTTCTTTTCTTCAGGCCAATCATTCAATTTAAAAATCTGCTCAAACTTCATCTCCCAATCCAGATATTTATTTGGATCGGTATTACCCTTGAAAGTAGGATACTTGATTTTTGGATCAATTATGGCCGTGTCATTTTTGGAATATTTGCTTTGGATATCTTTAACTCTTCCATTTCCATCTTGAGTTTGAGAAACTCATCTCTCATAGCCCTCATGAATACCTTGATATCTGTGTTGAATTCTTCATTATTGGATTCTTTCCCGCTCATCTCTAACCTGAGATGTTAGTTGAAGCAAAGAGAAAAGAAATAGAAATAAAGAACCTCTCCACTCTACTCGTGTGTTCCACTCAATCAATTTGATGCCACTCATGTTTCTCTCAACTTTAGCTTTTATATTGAAGTAAAACACTCTTACCTTTTACCACTCAGCTTGTCTCCTATAGTATTCTTGATTGAAACTCAACAAAAACCGAGAGACAATATTAGAAAGTGGTAACCTTCTCAACCAGAAATTGTAAGAGCCAGCAACTATGTGAAAGAGATGGAAGAAGAAGGATAGGCAAACGTGAGGATGGAATGAAAGGAGGGGAAAAATGAGGAGAGAAGAAGTTTATGATGAAAAAAATGGATAGAAAAAAAAACGTGAAAAAAGGGAGGTAGGAATTGAAAATGAAAATAAGGTTGTGAAAGTAAAGGAAAGTAGGAAACAAAGTAATTAGGGAAGGTACTACCTTGAGAAAACATTTGGAAAGTGAGTGCCTTGCAAGAAAAGAACTGAAATTAGGCAAGTAGTATGAAAAGGAAGGAAAAGGAATAGGAAACAAAAGAAAGAAGGAAACTTGAAGAAAGAAAATAGGAAAGTAGTATGAAAAGGAAAGAATTCAAAATGGGAAACTAGATAAAAAAAAAACAAAAGAAAAGTAGAAATAGGAAAGCAAGAGTCTTACCACCTAAGTATAAAGATTTAGGAAATTAATTATGACTTGCAATGGAAGCTCTTTCAAATTAGGAAACTTGCCTCTTATGCTGCAATCTCTAAAATTTGAAACTCTTTCCGTTTTCTTTTTTTAATTTTCGAATTTTTTCCTAGCAATTCTGCAGCCTTTTTTTTTTTGTTTCAACACAACAGCACTTTTTTTTCTTTTTTTTAACAAAATTTTTTTACTACTCAAAAGAACAAAGCAAGTCAAATGAACAACAAATAACGGGTAGGAAGGAGATGAAAAGAAAATAAATGAAAAGGAAAAAAACAAAAGGGATGGAAATAAGGAAGAAAGGAGAAAGACAGAATGAGGAGAATGGAAATGAAAGGAAAACGGAAGCAATAGAGAAAGCAAAAAAATGAAAACACTAAAAGGATAGAATTTGAAAGCTAGCAAACCTTAGCTCTGATGCCACTTGATATGAGGGGACGTACAAACTGGCTAGAATCAAGTAACGAACGGATGGTTGATCTAAGTAGGACCTTGAGAGAACCTGTCTCTTACAGCCCTAGCCATGAAGACACCACAAGGTTGATCAATCCCTTGATACTGTCGAGTATTCTCACGAGAATGCAAGGATGCAAGCAAAGCTCACTGAGAGAAATAAACTCAATTCTCATTTATCTAAGTCTGAATTCAATTACAAAAAACGTAGCCTATATATAGGCAACAATAGAACACTCTAGAATCGGCATCCTAAAACATAAATGCTAGAGATGATGCCTCATTGATGATTATTTGACTATGGGAGGCACCATTTATTACATAGAAATAAAAGGAAATAACTTAAACTTCAAGAACAAGTCTGCTATTTAAAAATAGGAAAGTCGATCAAAACATGATCTTCTAGAATACTCCTTGACCTCAAATATGAATTTAAATCACAATCAATTCATAATGATGCCTTCTATGGTCTAGGGTGTCTAACAGTGGGCAAATTCAATTTCTCAACCATTGTAGTGCTTGCAACATTTGTGACACTTCCACCATCAATTATCAAACCACATACCTTGTTATTAATGAGGCAGCGAGTATGGAAAATATTTTTCCTTTGCTCATTCAACTCATCTTCCTTCACTTGACAATTCAAGGCTCTTCTAACCACAAGGCATTCTCCTTTTATAGCATACTCAATCCCATCATCACTAGCATCTTCAAGTAGGGGCATGGAGTCATCACTTTCACTCTCAGTTTCAGTCACAACTTCATTATTTTTCAGAATCATAACTCTCTTATTGGAGCATTGAGAAGCAATATGACCTGTACCCAGACACTTGAAACATTTTATATCCCTACTTTTAGAAGTTTGGGAATCAGATTTACCTTTGCTCTTTGATGAAGCTTCTTCTTTGCCTTTAGTGGTCTCCTTTTGGATAGCTTTTTCTCCTTTCTTCCAATTTTGTTTGAAAGAAGAACTTGATCTAGAATGAAATTTTGAAGCACCTTTTCGCTTGAGTTGCTTTTCCACCTTAATGGCCATATGTACCATGTCTTCTAGTTCCACATAATGATGCAATTCCACTATGTTAGCTATATCTTTGTTCAACCCACTTAGAAATCGGGCCATTGTTGCTTCTCTATCTTCTTGCACATTAGCTCTTATCATTGCCAATTCCATCTCCTTGTTGTACTCCTCCACACTCCTAGGACCTTGTGCAAGGGTTTGCAACTTTTGATAAAGCTCTCTAAAATAATGGTTGGGAACAAATCTCTTAGGACATTAGAGCTTTCATTTCTCTCCAAGTTGTTACAGGCCTCTCTCCATTATTCCTCCTATTAATACCCAATATATCCCACCAAACAATAGCATAATCAGTGAATTCTATTGTTGCCAACTACACCTTTTTAGCTTCAGAATAATTGTGGCACTCAAAAATCATTTCTATTTTCTTTTCCCACTCTAAATAGGCTTCAGGATAATTTCTACCTTGGAATGATGGTATCTTCTTCATTTTGATGCTCCCAAGGTTCCCATCTGCTCTATCTCTCTCTCTTGGGTTATTTCTCCCATGTCTTCTCCCATACCTATCCCCTCTATGCCTATTCCTTATCAATTCAACTTCAGATTGAGAATTGAATTCATCCTCCCTACCACCAACTTTATTATTTTCAGATTCAAAGACATCCATAGAAACCTCCCATTGCCTTCCATGCCTTCTAGGTTTAGGTCGGGCTCTTTGAAGATTTGCAATCCTTTCATCTTGTCTATCCATTATCTCTCCATAAACCACATTCATCCGTTGAAAATGTTGCTGCATTGCCCTAAGGGGGTGTCTTCAATATTCATTGGATTTCCACCACCACCGTATGTCCCATCTGTATTAGACATTGTGACTTCAAGAAAAAAAATAATTATGTTAATGAAGTAAAGTTCCTCACAAATTTCCTCACGTGTTTCCCTCAAGAATGACACTCGACACTCATGTTTCACTCAAACTTGGCTTTTAAATTGAGGCATGTCACTCTTGCTTTTTTCCACTCTTAAATCCCTCTTGAGGCTCTTTAAAGAACTAAGCAATTTAAACAAAGCAATCACAATATGCAGAATCAGCCAACACTTAGGAACTTTGAGAAACTAAGAGTATTGAATATGGACTTCCAAGAAAAATCAGAAATTCAATTGACACAAATATTGCAAAAGTCAAAACAGAATTTGGGTATGAAGATGATTTGCTCAGAACACTTCCCGCACTATAATTTTTTTGTTTTTTTTCTGTTCTTTTTTTTTTGCTACTATTTTTTTCCTTTTTGTTTTTCTTGTCTTCCCCTTTTTTGTTTTTTTCACTGAATAATACAAAGAAAATCACGAAAATACCATAAACAAAACAAAACAAGCAATCTGAACCCAGAAATTCCAGAAAATGCGTCCTTTTCAAATGGTTATAACTTGCACTAGAAAAGTCAGATTTAGATGAAACCAAAACAAGAAGAAAGAAGGGATTCCAAACGATGAAAATGACCTATTAAACATCACAAAACTCAATGGAAAAGTGAATGAACAAGGACGAAAATTTTGGTGACGGACAGAAACGCAGAAGACAAACAGACACAAGAAAAGGCACCAAATGAAGGACGAAAATGAAGGTAAACCAACAAAAAATATGACCTGAGTTTAGATCCAAGGCTCTGATACCAAGATGGTGAGAACCCACAAGGGAAAAATCCCATGAACCCACAACCGATATGAATATACGCACCCCAAGAACGTAAACAAAGGTCTAGTGATCCACTTGAACCCTTGAACACGGGAGAACAAGGACCCGAAGTGTTGAAAGATGCCACAAGATTGATCAAGCCTTGATAAGTCTGTTAGTTCAATAAAGAACCCTAGAGAGAACCCCTCTCAAGTCAGAAATTGCAAAATGCAAGTTTTTCATTCAAATTCCAAATCTGCCTCCAAAATGAGGGTTACAATATCTTATAGAGGATAAATTCAGAAATCTGACTTAAAAAGCATTAAATGTAATCTAGAAAATCAAAATATAAAATACTAACTTAAATAAAATCATAAGGACTTGATTTAGGTAACTTGGAAACTCAAAATTCAAATATGCCAACTAATTATGAATTTTCGCTCAAATGCATTTAATGAAATATAATCAGCATATCAGGCCCAAAATATGATTAATTAAGCCCAAATGAGTCTTCTCATGTGTTGTACTTGATCCAAGCTCCTTAAATTGAGGTCTCCAAGCCCAAGATATGATCAGCAGCTTCCTTTTTCAGCCCAAATGACATTAGTGACGTCCTCAGCATTTTCATCCAGATTTAATGCTCCAACAAATGCTATTTGCCTTGTTAAGGTGTCTTGCACTAGTCCGCTCAAAGCTTCTTAATTCTTTTAGCTCTTGTGATTGGTCCAGTTGGGATTTACAATGGATCATTGGAAGTTGAGGAGTTAGCTTGTTGTATCACATCATCTAAGGTCAAGAATTCAGTTTTGCAGCACCTCCCTGATGGAACCCAGTCTTTATATGGTTTTCTCAAGTGTTTTCTAATGTTTTGCAACACTTTTACCCTCATTATGCATGCATTTATATCCATTTGATTACATTGAGTCATGCATTGCATTTTGCTGTTTAAGGGTTAAAAAGGGTCATTTTTCTCTCCTCAATTTTAATTGCCTTGTAATCAGTTGGTCTTTACAGAGCTCTTTGTTGTGATTTTTAGGCAATTGGAGAAGGACCCAAGAACTAAGATGGAGCATGACAGAGCCAAAATGTTACAAGGACCAAAACACAAGAGTTTAGAGTGTTCTGCCTCCCCACGTCATGACATGAAACTTATGAAGTCGCGACCTAGATGCCCTTTTAATGAAACTATGTGTTTTGGACCTGAGTTAAGATGAGCTCTCTATCTTCCCAGGTCACAACATGAAACTTATGAGGCCATGACCTGAGCCCCCTAAGTCACGACCTGAGTGCATTAGGTGAAGCTGTGCATTTTGGAATAGGTTTCTGAGCTTCTACACCTAAGGGAGGTAGCCACCACGGACACCCACTCTCTCATTTTGTAGATTTGCAGTAGTTGAGCCACTATCACTCCTCTCAAGTCTCCATTGATCCGACACCCAAAACTTCTATTTTTCTTCATTTTCTGCATTTCTGAATTGATCAAACCACTCCAACCACCTTCTTCTCTATTTTTCCAACCTCATTTTTAGCTTTAAATGTTCATTCCTGGAGTGATTGCGAATGGTTTGAAAGCATGAGAGGCTAAACCCTTAGCCTCTTGGTGATGGAGGAGAAAGCTTGAGCTTAGAGAATTAATCGGGGAGTTTTTCTACAGTCTAAACCTATGGTTAATGTTGTGTTGAATATTTCTAGATTTACGAACTTTCTGTACTTGTATCAGACTTGGTTTATGATTGTAAATCCTGTGTTTAGACTATTCTGTTGTATTTGGATTGGATGATATTAATGTTGATTAATCTATATAATATTTCAGTTTGAATCCTTGTGTTCAGTTTGATTTTTAGTGATCATTGTTGATTAATCTGTATGCTTGATATTCTATGCTTGTCGATTGACATTCTAGGGGCATTTGCATCATCCTTCCATTTACACTCTAAGTGGTTTTCAATAGTGTTTTAAGAGACATTACTTAACTTTGATTAAAGTGAGTTTTCATTAATTAAGACATTGGACCCAAATGATTACTTGTGGTTTTCTTTATATTTAGAGGTTTCTGAGGACTCCTAATCATTTTAAAGAGTAGTTGATAGGGGAGCATGGCATGATCAAGCATCAAAGGAAGACCAAAACACGGAGCGTGGAGCCCAAGCTAAAAGATGGAAGTCCAATATTCTAAAAGACCCATTACAAGGCATTGTAGGCCCAATGACAAGAGCAAGGACCAAATCTATGAAAGAGGCGCTGAATTGTTTGATAAAAGATCTTAAAGAGTTAGAGCCCATTTATTTGGAAGAAGCATCCCTCAATCAGCCCATCAAGGGTCCAAACATGGTGATTACATTGCTAGAAGCCAAACAAGATGATGTACAAGGCCCATGTGCAGTCCAGATTAAAGAATTCACTCAAAATACCATGTGACAAGCATGTGCCTTGGAGGAGGAGCATAAGTGACGTCCAAGAATATTCAAGAAGAATCAAGAAGGCGTCTTTATGTATTAGTTATGGTTTAATTTCGTTTTTTTTAAGTTTCCATTTTTATTTGCATTAAATAAGGCCTTTTGGTCAAAGATTGCATAAGAATATTTTAGGTTAGTTTCCTATTTTTAGGTAGAAGCCTTTTTCTTCAAGAAAAGGTAATTTCCTATTTCCTTTAGCCTTAATTGGTGCCAACCAAGATAGTCAATCATCATTAAGGCACATTTATGGCATTTATGACCTAGGGTTTTTTATTCTAGAGTGTTCTTTTGCTGCCTATATAAGGCTACGTTTTTTGTAATTGAGAATCAGATTTGAATGAATGAATTTTAGAGAATTTTATTTCTCTTGATTGAGCTTTGCTTGCCGCCTCGTATTCTCGTGGGAATACTCGACTGTATCAAGGATTGATCATCCTTGTGGTGTCTCCATGGCTAGGGTTGTAAGAGACAGGTTCTCTTAAGGTCCTACCTTTGATCGTTCGTCTAGTTTCCTAACTTGTTTCTAGCCGATCCATATCCGTCCCTTATATCATTTGGCATCAGAGCTAAGGTTTGCTAGAATTCAAGTTCTATCCTTTTATCTATTATTTCTGTTTTCTTGTTTCATCTTCTTAATTCTATCATTCGTTCTTCATCCCTTGCTTCCATCAATTTGTTTCTTTGCCTTTCCACCTCCTATTTGTGTTTTTTTTTGTGACTTTCTGTGTTCCTTTGAGCAGCAAAAAAAGAAAAAAAAAAGAGAAAAAAATTCGTGCACCAAAAAAAAACAAAAAAAAAGGTGTTGTGTTGTGAAAAAAAAAGGAGTGCTAGAAAAAAAAAAGGAAAAAAAAAATCCGAAAATTCAAAAAAAAAAAAAGAAAGAAAGAGAAGAAGCTGCAGATTTGAGAATTGCAATGTTAAAGATGAGTTTCCTAAAATTGAGAAGAGCTGCCATTACAAGTCACAACTAGTTTCCTAAATCGTTAAACTTGGGTGGTAAGAGTTCTTATTTCCTCTCTTTGCATGTTTCCTAATTTCTTCTTGTTTCCTATTTTTTGTTCCTTTCCTTTTTTTTTTTCCGTATTGCTTAATTTGAGTTTCTTTCCTTTTCCTTCAAGTTTCCTATTTGCTTCCTTCCTTCCATATCTCACCTTCCTAACTTGATTTGCTTTTCTTGCAAGGTGCCCAATTTCCTAAATTATTTTCAAGGTAGCACCTTTCCTAAATATTTTCTTCCTTTTTTTTTTCTTTCTTTTCTAATTCATAGCTTTCCATATTCTCCTTTCTTTTCTTTTTTTTCCCTTTTACGTTTTCCCTCCTCTTTTCCTTCCTTTGACATTTTTGGTACCTATCCTTCTTCTTTTATCACATGTTCCTTTCTTATCTCTTATATTTTCTGGTTCTTGCAATTCTGGTTGTGGAGATTACCATTTACTAACATTGTCTCTTGATTTTGTTGAGTTTCAATCAAGAATACTATAGGAGGCAAGTTTGAGTGGTAAAAGGCAAGAGTGTTATTACATCAATTTAAGAGCCAGATTTGAGTTAAACACGAGTGACACTACAATTTCTCGAGTGAAACACGCGAGTAGAGTGGTAAGGTCCCTTCTTACTATTTCATTTCTCTTTGATCACACTAACGTTTCAATTTCAAGATGAGTGACAAAGAAGCCAATGTGGAAGAATTCAACACAGATCCTAAGCTGTTCATGAGAGCCATGAGAGATGAATTTCTCAAACTCAAGTTGGAGCTAGAGGAGCTAAAAGCATCCAAAGCAAGTAGTGGTGATGAGGAGGTGATTAGATCTGGTTCTTCATCCTCAAAGAATAGGAGCAGTCCTAAAAAACGTGATTTGGACACCTATGAGCCAAAGATCAAGTACCCTACCTTCAAGGGTAATATAAATCCAGATGCATACCTTGATTGGGAGATGAAGTTTGAGCAAATCTTCAGGATGAATGACTGGCCAGAAGAAAAGAAGGTAAAAATTGCTTCATATCAATTTTCTGACTATGCTATTGTTTGGTGGGAAGATTTACAGCTTAAAAGGCGCCTTAAGGGCAAAGGACCACCTCATACATGGTCAAAGCTAAAGAAACTCATGTGCAACAAATATGTCCCTAGTTACTACTACCGAGAGCTAAACAGAAAGTTACGACTGTTTGGCCAAGGCTCTATGACTGTAGATGAATATGTGCATGAACTTGACCTTCTTAAAATGCGAGCTGGAGTACAAGAAGGAGAAGAAGCAAGCATGACCAGAATCATTGATGGGTTAAGGCCTGAAATTAGAGACAAAATTGAGATGTACACTTTTGTTGATAAAGAAGAGCTAGTGCATAAAGCCATCAAAGTTGAGAGGCGGTATAAAGAAAAACACTCCAAATCCTCATCTCATGGTTGGAGGGACTCTAGATCAGCATCCACGTGGAAGGATTCTAAGGCTAAAGATGTTGCAAAATTCACACCGAAAGCCAAGGAGGAATCCAAGCCCAAGATTGATGGCGGTAAGAAACTTGACTCTAAAACTTCTTCTACTGATAGAACCTCTTCTCTTCAATGTTTTAGATGTCATGGAAAAGGGCATATTGCTTCCCAATGTCCCAATAAGAGGGCCATGATTCTCAAAGATAATGGCGAGTATGACAGTATGCATTCTAGCGATGAAAGTGATGATGACATGCCTTCTTTGATGACTGATTCTGAATTGGAGATTGATGAAGCTGAACCCGTTAAGGGAGAAGCATTAGTGGCTAGAAGAGCCCTAAACATGCAACCAAAGGAAGATAAAGAGCAAGAGCAGCGAGAGCTCATCTTCCACACTAGGTGCTTCATAAAGAATAAGGTATGTAGCATGGTTATTGATAGTGGTAGTGTTACCAATGTTGCTAGTACCTTACTTGTTGAAAAGTTGGATTTACCTACTATGAAGCATCCTAAGCCTTATAAATTGCAATGGTTGAATGATAGTGCTGAAGCTAAGGTCACTAAGCAAGTTTTGGTTTCTTTTTCTGTTGGCAACTACCATGCTGAAGTTTTATGTGATGTAGTCCCAATGCTTGCTGGACATCTCTTGCTTGGAAGACCATGGCAGTTTGATAGTAGAGCTCACCATGATGGTTACAAAAATTGTTATTCTGTACCTTTCAGTGGAAAAATTATTGTATTGAAGCCTCTTAGGCCTAAAGAAGCTTATGATGACCAAGTGAGGATTGAGAAGGAATGCAAAAAAATAAGTGAGTGGAGTAAAAAAGAGAGAGTACAGAAAAAAGAAAAGAAGAGGAATGAATATGAGAAAAATGAACAAAAGAAAGAGAGTCTATTTGCTGGAAAAAGTGAGGTTAAGAGAGCATTAGTGAGTGAGCGAGTCTTGGTGCTTGTGTACAAGGATGCTTATTTTTCTACTAACGAACTTAACCCTCTTTGCCTTCTAGTGTTGTGGCTTTGTTGCAGGAATTTGGTGACCTATTCCCTGATGAAGTTCCCGATGGGCTTCCTCCCTTAAGAGGAATTGAGCATAGGATTGATTTCATCCCTGGAGCTTCTATACCTAATAGACCAGCTTATAGAGCCAATCCCGAAGAAACTAAAGAGATTCAACGCCAAGTTGATGAACTCATGAGGAAAGGCTTTGTAAGGGAAAGTTTGAGCCTATGTGCTGTTCCAGTACTTCTAGTGCCTAAGAAAGATGGTTCATCGTGAATGTGCATTGATTGTAGAGCCATCAACAAAATAACAGTTAAGTATCCTACCCCATTCCTAGATTAGATGACATGTTGGATGAGTTGCATGGTGACACTTTTCATTACTTACACCACCTTTAACAGTTGAAACCCCTCTTTTTCTTCACGCAAATTTACAATGCTTTTGACAACCAACATAGACTACGATTTCCAATAATAAGCTCCTTGAGAAGAACGACTAGTTGCATTCTATCCTATATTTTTCTGGTGCAATTCACTTTCTTGACGATCCGAAAGGCAACAATCCGCCCTCAATCACTCCCCTATGTCTTTCTATTTTGGCTTAATTTCAAGTAATATGAGGGGTTATTTATATAGAAATAAATCTGACCTCTCCCCTTCATTTATGGACTAAATTTGGCCAGCAAAATGGCCATGTGACTACCATCCAATGTCCCAATTTTCAGATCATGACAAGTGTCCAGTCTTTAGAACTTTCCTACTGATATTTTGACTGAAATTGGGCTTAAATCCAATTAATTGTTGGGCCACTTATTTGCACGAAATTTGGCCTTTCCTTGGCCCAAAATGAACCCCAAGTATGGCCCAAAAAGAAAGAAAAAGTAGGGCCCACTCATAAATATCAATTCCAAGCAATATTGCAGTTTATCAGTTATTATTCACTAGTAACATTTCATAATTTTTCTAGGCCTCCAAAAATTCATTTCTCTCCATGAAAAATTCCTTTTTCATATAAGGATATGATCTGAAAGTTTTTAGAATTTTTCTCCACATCTAATTATTTATTTTGAATATTCCCTAATTAGGCCTTTATCGGTGGGACTGGGAGGAAGTAAATTTTCTAAAATAAATTCCTGTGCTTCCAAGGCCTAAAACTAATTTTATAAATTCTAATAAATATTTAGATAATTAATCCATAATTTTTCTTAGAATTATTGAGGCCTCTAACCACTCAAAATAATTATTTTCCTCCTATTTTCCACTACTATTCAAGAAAAATCTCGATATTCGGGAAATTTTGTAATAATTTATTTTTACATAAATTTCACCTCTAGGGTCTCTATTAAGGTTCCAAAACCTCTAATTCACCTTTTTACTATTTTTTGGGAATTTTTCCTGAATTTCCTCATTTTGCTCTTCTTGGACCGATAATTTTAAAAATGACAATCCAAACCTTATCTTATGTCATGCCTAGCCTGATTAGCCAATCTACCATCCATATTGTCCCTTGGCTTAAATTTTTATCCCTTCTATCAAAGTTAAATTCGGTGGGATGTGACACCACGAATCTGCACACAACATCGTATTGAGAATCACATCTCATACAAAGCTCTATCTCCCCAATACTGACCTTCATTGCTAACTTGGACAATATAAAAGTTCCAAGCTGTACTGAAGAGTCTCTCAAATCTCCAAACTGGAAAAGGGCAGTTCTAGAGGAAATGGATGCACTAAAAGGAAATGGCACATGGGAGGAAGTAGCTCTACCGAGAGGAAAGAAGGCAGTAGGGTGTAAATGCAAAGCGAGACTTGGAGCAAAAGTTTCCTCTCAAATCTACAGCATAGATTATACAGAAACGTTTGCCCCAATAGCTAAGCTCAACACAGTAAGGATCCTAATGTCTCTAGCAGCAAATCTAGACTGGCCTATCTATCAACTCGATGTAAAAAATGCATTACTTAATGGAGACCTGAAAGAAGAAATGTATATGGTGCCACTACCTGGTTTCCCAACCACGAAGCCTAAAATAGTGTGCAAACTAAAGAAATCTCTATGGGCTAAAACAATCACATCGTGTGTGGTTTGAACGTCTCACATGAGTCCTCAAGGCCAAAGGATATGCACTCAAGGACAAAGTAACCACACACTCTTCTTCAAGCACCAAGGAGTCAAGAAAACCATCCTAAGTGTTTATGTAGATGATATAATACTCACTAGAGATGACCTTAAAGAAATGGACTGGATTAGGATAGCAATGGCAACAGAATTTCAGGTGAAAGATCTTGGAGAGATGAAGTACTTTCTCAGAATGGAAGTAGCAAGATCCAAGAAAGGAATCTACATCTCCCAGAGAAAATATTACTTGATCTCCTCAAAGAAACAGGGATGTTAGGTTGCAAACCTAGCTCCATCTTAATTTGTGACTTAATCACTTAATAACACTATTAGATACTTGAGCTCCTTGAGATTGATCTCTAATTGGAAGCCACATTTTTGCATTCCTTAGAGTATTAAATGTGGTTTTAAGTGACATGAGATCACTACTCTTTCCCTCAACACGGGTTTTAGTCACCTGGTTATCTTGTCCATTAACTATCATTCATCATTACAGTACTGTAGGTAGGTGGAGTAATGAGATAGGTTGTTGTACTGGGCTAAGTACTTATCAAAAGGTTCATTGTCTCCTTGCTTCATAGTAAGGAACTCTGCCTCTTTCACATCCTATATTGACCGTGGAAAGTGCTTCTAAAAGGACTGCTCCTTGAATACTTCCCAAGTGATCGTAGTGTTACCTGATTCTGACACTAACTCGGTGTTTTTCCACCACTAATCAGGTTCCATTTCCAGCTTGTAAATAACCATTTGTGCTTTAGTCTCTAACTGATAACATTCCAGGCAAAAGTCCTAAAGCCCAACAAGCCATCCAAAGTGTTCATTAGATCTCTAGATTGAGAATGCTTACATGATGTGACATATGAAAGGCAAGAGTCATTTGAGAAAGGGAAGAGTTGTTCTAAGAGCCCAAAAGAAGTATTTAAACCCATTTTCCATGTTATAAAAGGCCCAACACAATTAATGGTGCAGGAGGAGTCTACTTGAGCCATAATCTTTCAAATTGGGGCTGATATGCATTGTGCTTTGGACTCATTCATATTCAAGCCCAAATGGATGTCTTTTTAGCCCATACATGCTTATGGATGTGAATTACATTTATAAAGATCCATTTGAAAGGTCCATGAAGATTTAAGAACCATCAACGATGGTCTTATATGGCTTTAATTGGGATTCTATTTGCTTTAATTAGTTTCTTAATTTACACTCCTATTTTGTATTGACTGCTTCTTGAAAGCCAAGCAACTATTTTGTATTTTATTAATTAGTAGAGAGTTAAATAATGTCCTTCTTATTAATGAAGGTATCATTTTAGGCAGTGAGTGATCTAGATTATTCTAAAAAGTCTTTTGATTTTCATATATTTATTGTATTTTCGCATATATTTTTTATGCATTTTATTTAGTTATGTTTTAGGCTCTAATAGCTTATAATGTGCTTTTAGAACTTAGGTTATCAATTAGGGTTTTCAAGAGTCTTAGTTTATGAAGAATTCTCTGTCTACTCTTTTGAGAGGGAGAGATGATTTGAATAATTAATAATATGAGAATTTTATTTCTCTTATGTGAGCCTTGCTTGCATCCTCGTGTTCTCGTGAGAATACTCAATAGTATTAAGGGAGTGATTAATATTGTGGTGTCTTCATAGCTAAGGTTGTAAGAGACAAGTTCTCTTAAGATCCTACGTTGATCACTTGTCTAATTCATTGTGTTTGGGGTTATAAGAGCCATGTTCTCTTAGGGCCTCATTCCATCCTATACTTATTTTTAGCCGGCCCGTACATCCCTTCATGTCAAGTGGTATCAAAGCTAAATTTGTTAGATTTTGAGTTCTGTCCTTTTGAATTTTCAATTTTTTTCCTTTGTTGCTTCCATTTTTTCTTTTATTCTATTCTCCTTATTCTGTCTTCCTTCTTTCTTCTTTATTACCATCCCTTTTGTTTATTTTTCCACATTCTTCCACCTATTGTTTTTCCTTTTGTTTATTATAGTGGGAAAAAATAAAATAAAAAAGCAAAAGAATCTTCTCCAAAAGAAAGAGAAAAAAGTGCTGTTGTGCTGAAAAAAAAAGTGAAAATAAAAAAAACCAAAAATTAAAAAAAAAAAGAGGAAAGAGTTTCAGGTTTTGAAATTGCAAGATTAAAAGAAAGTTTCCTAATTTGAATGTGCTTTCATTGCAAGTCACAAGTAATTTCCTAAATCTTTATGCTTGGGGGTAAGACTCTTACTTTCCTTTCTTTCTTGTTTCCTATTTTTGATTTTCTTTCTTTTTATACTACTTTCCTATTTTTCCTTTCTTCAAATTTCCTTTTGTTTCCTATTCATTTTCCTTCTTGTTTCAAACCATTTGCTTAATTTAAGTTCTTTTCTTGCAAGGCACTTACATTTTTTTCCTTTTCCTGTTCTTCTTTCATCCAATATCTCTCTTTTCATGTTTTCCTTTACCCCCATATTCCTTTCTTGTCTCCCATAACTAACATTGTCTCTTGATTCTTTATTGAGTTTCAATGATAGGAGGCAAGCTTGAGTGGTGAAAGGCAAGAGTGTTTTATAGCGATTTAGAAGCCAAATTTGAGTGAAACATGAGTGGCATAAATTGTTTTGAGTAAGACATGTGAGTGGAGTGGTAAGGTCCATTTTCTCTCTATTTCTAATTTAGGAACAAAAAATATTGGTCACAAAGAACTTGGGGAAGATCTCAAATCTTTCCAAAAAGAAGTTGAAAAGCTAAATACTGAAATAGACCAGTTGAAGTCTAAGCACAACTCCAAGATTGCAGGAGTTGAAACAAGGCTCTGTGAAAGAGACTCCAAAAACCACTATGGATTATTTTATATGTGGCCTTAATCCTAGATTAGCTCGTGTCACAGAAATGTGCGACTTTATGGAGATTGGAGATTTGGTTTCTCTGCTTAGCAACTATAAGAAAGAACTATAGAAAAAAACTCAAGGAAGACAGTTCTCCTCTTCAAAGAAGTTCAATCAAGAGAAAGATGTTATCTCTACATCCAATTTAAATGACATTGATTCTGTTATTGTGGATTATTGTTAAAAAAAGAGAGATTGAGTAAAAAAAACAAGTGAAGTTCTCAATGTTGTCAAAATAATAAGAGCAAAAATGAGTGTTAAGTTGAGTGAAAAGAAAGATAAAAAGAATTATGAGAAAATTGAGGTTAAGAGTAATTGGAAAGATATTTCTTTGATTATTAATAATCTTGATCATTCTTTGCCTTGTGTTTCTAGTATGTTACAGGTAGGTATGATATGAGGGGTTGTACGAACGGATCGGCTAGAATCAAGTAATGAACGAATGGTTGATCTAGGTAGGACCTTAAGAGAACCTGTCTCTTACATGAAAACACCACAAGGTTGATCAATCCCTTGATACTGTCAAGTATTCTCACAAGAATACAAGGATGCAAGCAAAGCTCACACGGAGAGAAATAAACTAGTTCTCATTCATCTAAGTCTGAATTCAATTACAAAAACTAGTTCTTATTATGTCACCTTTTTATTCAATACCCTTAATTAAGGAGTATCATCAACGTCATATTTTAATACAAATACTTTGAAATTAAATTGATAATAAAAAGGTGACATAATAAGAATGAAAGAAATAATAATGTTTGGTACGTAAGGAAATAGAAGCAAAATATTTTATTGAATGATATTTCATAAAATAAAAAGAAATGAATATATTCTTTCGCCTAATTAAGATAAACTAGCTAGCTAGTAAGGATCTAATTCAAACACTTTCATTTTCGTTTTTAGTGTAGGTCAATTTTGTAAGTGTAGCTAATTAACTGCCATCAACAGAAGCCTAGAAGAAAATTAAGAGAAAGATATATCTATATATCTATATATATATAATTGAAGTATAAATACGAAAACACCACAAGGTTGATCAATCCCTTGACACTGTCAAGTATTCTCACAAGAATACAAGGATGCAAGCAAAGTTCACACGGAGAGAAATAAACTAGTTCTCATTCATCTAAGTCTGAATTCAATTACAAAAAACATAGGCCATAGCCTATATATAGGCAACAATAGAACACTCTAGAATCAGCATCATAAGACATAAATGCTAAGGATGATGCCTCGTTAATGATTAGTTGACTATGGGAGGCACCATTTGTTACATAGAAATAAAAGGAAATAACTTAAACTTCAAGAACAAGTCTGCTATTTAAAAATAGGAAAGCAGATCAAAACATGATCTTCTAGAACACTCCTTGACAAAACAAACGAATTTAAATCATAATCAATTCATAATGATGCCTTCTTGATCCTTCTTGAAGATTCTTGGACGTCACTTATGACCCTTGTCCAAGGCACATGCTTGTCACGTGGTATTTTAAGTGAATTCTTCAATCTGAACCCAACATGAGCCTTGTACATCATCTTGTTGGGCTTCTAGCAATGTGATCACCATTTTTGGACTCCTTTTATGCTCATTAAAATGTGCTTCTTCAAAATAAATGGGCTCCAGCTCTTTTAACTCTCTTATTAGACAAGTTAGGGCCTCCTTCATAGCTTTGGTCCTTGCTCTTGTCATTGGGCCTCCAATGCCTTACAATGGATCTTTTGGAATGTTGGACTTCTTTGTTTGGGCTTCTTGCCTGTGCTCTTGATCACACCATGCTCCTGCATCAAGGTATTTGATTTGTTTCCTAGAGAGCCGCCTGATGGATTCTTATTTCATTCAAGCAACATTGCAGAATATTTTGATTGCTTAAATTTTGTTATTCCTGATGACTTGTTAACTTTAAGATGCCTTGAACTTCACACATGAATTATGTTGTTCATAGGTATTCATATCATATGCATGTTATGTAAAAGAGGTTTCCTATTATCAGGATTTTGTTGTTGCTCTGGGTTATGTTGTAGGTGCAGAAGAAATTCAAATAATCATTTATATTTGGGTGCATGCGAGAAAGAAAAAATTTCTAATTGAAAGAAAGTTTCAACAGCTTCCTTAATTCCCTGAAATGATTCCAAGGAATCAAGACCCCGCTAAAGTTCTTGGAAAGATCAATTACTTGCATGATTCCTCCACGTGGTAAATATTCTGTTCATATTATTTGATATGAGCAAACTGTACAGACCAGCTAGAAACAAGTATAGGATGAACAAAATGAGATCTCAAGAGAACCTACCTCTTATAACCCCAAACACAAGAAATGAAATGGATGATCAAGGTAGGATCTTAAAAGAACTTGTCTCTTACAATCCTAGTCATGAAGACACTACAAGGTTGATCATTCCCTTGATAATGTTGGGCATTCTCATAAGAATACAAGGATACAAGCAAGGTTTACACAAAGAGAGATAAAATTATCATATTATTAATCATTCTAATCATCTCCCTCTAAAAAAAGAGTACGCATTGTATTATTTATAAACTAATACTCTTGAAAACTCAAAAATAAAAAACCCTAATTGATAACCTAAGCCCTAAATAAACTATTAGAGCCTAAATAAAATGCATTAAAAATAGATATGAAAATAGGATAAAAAAATAGGAAAATCAAAAGACCTTTTAAAATACCCTAACTGGCTAGTCAAGATAGAATAATTTAGATCACTCACTACCTAAGAGAATCCCATCATTAATGAGAAAGATCTCATTTGACTACTAATTAATGACTCATTTGACTCTACTAATTAATGAAATACATATTAGGTAAGTCTTTGCTTTTAAGAAGTAATCAATACAAAATAGAAAATTGTAAAATAGGAAACTAATTAAAGCAAACAGAATCCTAATTAATGTCGCATAATATCACTCTTGATGCTTCTTGAATCTTCTTGGACCTTTCAAATGGATCTTCAAAATTACTATTCACGTTCATAAGCATGTATGGGTCTTTTAGACATCCATTTGGGCTTGAATATGGTTTAATCACATTCTGGAGCTCCCATAGTTCATAACACAACACATTTGGGCCCTAATTTAAAATATTATAGCTCCAATAGACTCCTCCACACACATATAATTGAGTTCGGCCTTGAATAAGATAGGAATTGACTTCAAATGCTCCTTTTAGACTCTTAGAATGTTCTCTTGTCTTCCTCAATATCCAAGTGTTCATACTCTAATGACTCACATGCCATGGTGGCTTTCGGGGTGGCCTTCTATATGTCATGTGAAGCAATAATATTCCATGTCCTCCTCCATATAACCATTCTCGAGTTATAAATTCCTTTAATACTTTGAAGGGTTTGTTGGGCCTCTAACTGAATGAGTGCTATTTGGGATTCATGACCTCCATATTGAACACCTCCTGGTATGCTATCATTATTTTTGACAATTTTAATTTCTTCCCTTTTGATACAGTCAAGATTCGAGGATGAATCTTTTCAAAGAGGAAGGTAATTATAGCATACTAGGAGACATTCCATGTAAAGGTTCTAAAAAGCATAACAAGCCATCCAAAGTGTTAATCGGATCTTTAGATCAAGAATGCTTACATGGAGGATGACATAAGAAAGGCCACTACCAAAGCCACCATAGCATGTGGGTTATTTAAGAAAGGCAAGAGCACATCCTAAGAGCCCAAAAGAAGCATTTGAACCCATTTTCATGTTATTAAAGGCCCAACACAATTATATGTGCATGGAGGAGTCTATAATCTTTCAAATTGGGGTCCATATGCATTGTCCTTTAGACCGTGGAAATTTCAGAACGTGACTAATTCATATTCAAGCCCAAATGGATGTCTTAAAAGCCCATACATGCTTATAGACGTAAATAACATTTATGAAGATCCATTATGAAGGTCTAAGAAGATTCAAGAACCATCAACAATGGTCTTTTATGGCTTTAATTGGGATTCTATTTGTTTTAATTAGTTTCCTAATTTACACCTTTTTATTTTGTACTGACTGCTTGTCAAAGGCCGAGAGTTACCTATTTTGTATATCATTAATTAATAGAGTCAAATAAGACCATTAATGAAAGGAACCTCATGGTAACGAGTGATATAAATTATTTTATCTTAACTACCAAGTTAGAATATTCTAGAAAGTCTTCTAATTTCATTGCATTTTCGCATCTATTTTGGATGCATTTTATCTAGTTAGTGTTTTGGGCTCTAATAGCTTATGATGGGCTTTTAGAGTTTAGGTTACCAAGTAGTGTTTTCATATTAGAGTTTTCAAGAGTCCTAGTTTATAAAAAATTTTGTGTACTCTTTTGAGAGGGAGAGATGATTTGAGTAATTAATAATATGAGAATTGTATTTATCCTATGTGAGCCTTGCTTGCATACTTGTATTCTCATGAGAATAGTGGATAGTATCAAGAGAGTGATCAATCTTGTGGTGTCTTCATGGTTGGGGTTATAAGAGATAGGTTTTCTTAAGGTTCTACCACAAGAGGCAGGTTCTCTTAGGGTCTCATTCCATCCCATACTTGTTTCTAGCCAATCCGTACGTCCCCTCCTATCACCAACGGATAATCCATGACCTTAAATATCTTTTCTAGCCGGGTTACCCAATCCTCAGCTACTTGCACATCAAATATCCCTGCAAAAGTGGCAGATTATGTTTCTAAAATCAACAAATCTAGTATTGTATGTCTTGTCCTACTGTCAGTCTTGCCTGATCAATTGCCTAACATTGAGGTTAGACTAGTTGTTGGGGCCCATTGGCCATACCCTCCCCAAGTCACAGGTATACAACTGCTACGTCTACTACTGCCACTATCGTAGCATCTCGCTTTTGTTCTTGTCGTGCTTTGTTAGCTTGAATCTCTTCCATCTTCCTCTATTGCACTTGAATTGGATTTACACGGGATCTATGAGGTTCCTTTGATCATTCCCCTATTTCAATATTTCTTTGGGTTCTAACCGTTTTGTTTTGTCAAACTACAAAAGGAATAGAGCCATATCGTATACTAAACTTATATTTCATTTCTACTTTTTTTACAACAGGAAGCAAAAGTTAATTATACACAACTAGTATTCACGTAATGTCCTATATAAGAGTTCAGCTCATAACATACAGTCATTTACAGAAAACACAACAAAACAAAACATTTTACTACATTAACCAGCTGCTCAAAAGTAATGAAGATTGGATGATAAAAATAAGAGAATCCATGACACCGGATGTCTGTATATGGGACTACTTCCAATAGCGCACTAACATACATTGCATCATCCACAGTGTGATCTTCCTGTGTAACTACATTATGCAAGATCCTTATCTAGTGCGGGAATTCTAAATAAACTACAGCCTCTTGATTCTTATATGCCCAAAACCTGAACTCTTCTAACAATTCACCATATCCTTGCGTCGTCTTGGTAACAACCTCACAATGGGTCCAGTTTGTTGCTATCTAGTAGGGGCACTGGACAACTCTCTGCATCATCCTTCAGATCCATATCCTTTACTCCATTTTATGCTATGGAGGAATAAACATCTTTCGGGGTAGTGGCATAGTATCCATCAGAGGCATCGAGATCCTCCTATTGTTCTTCATGATACCATAGTGGATAGTCCTTCCCTAGCATTCTCCTATTCACAATTTCTTCTGAATGACCTCCATCAATAAATGCCATAATTACTATTTCCTACAAATTCCTTTACATATAACTCATGCAAAAACATTTAACAATCAAATAGTGCAACCATATAGAGCTAGAGCCTTTTTGCTTTGATAAAAATGTAACACCTTATTTTTAACCCTTTTTCATATTAAATAGAAGCAACTGGAACCGTATATCAAGTCCTTAAGTTCAGAAAATTTAAGCTTCAAAGTAAATGTCCTCGGGTTACTATCCATTATAACCCTAAAATTTGGCCCAATTTTGAAAAATCATAACTAAATCTAAAAAAATTGAATGAAGTGGTTTCAAGTTTTATTTGAAGCTTATTGAGTGATCTTAAAGGAAAAAATACTTCATGTTACAAGTCCTTAATGTGCTTGAGCCTAATTTTCATGTAAACTTGCAATGTTCATAAGGTAAATTTTCAATTTTTTAAAATCTATGCCTAATTTTGGATAGGCATAACTTTTTATACAAAAATCTAATATTAATGAATTACTATTCATTTTAAAGATGAAAATGAGATGTATTAAAATGATAAATTTCATTACCAAATTCCTTCACTTTCTCATAATCATATGAGCTCCAAAATAGGTGCTAAATAGGTTATTTTTATCCCTTTTATTCTCCATTCCTGCACCATTATGCCATATCATTTCATCGATATTGACACATCCTTCTAGCACATATTTGGAAATATTAACATTCAAGTGGTTTACGAAATAAGCCCATATGTTAAAATTTTGAAATTAGTTACTCGGGTTACTGTTCACTAGTTAATTTCAGATTTTTGATCCAATTTTAAAAATTCATAACTAATTATATAAAAATTGTATTGAGGTGGTTCAAATTTATATTTAAAGCTAAAGACTTTTAATTCTCTATAGGTAAAAAATATAAATCTTGACTTAATCTGTGCCAATTTGTACAGTTAATTTGTGAAAGTTTATTGTTTATTTGATCAAAACAGTGTTTTCCAGTTTTTCTGCCTTAAATTTGAATAGCTATAACTCTTAGCGCACACATCTGTTTTAAGTGATATACAAAAATTTTTTAAGCTTAGGATGTGTACTTTAAGTATATGAAATTTTATGGGCAGAATCAATCGTTTGCCTCAATTCTACTCTGTCACAAGTTCATGGCTCAGTAAGGGATACTTTATTCCTCGTAGTTACATTGATAATTCATAATTGATTCTTTTCATGCTTATCACCATTCCATCAATGCACTAAGTATTTCCATACATCACAATGTTCAGTCTTTCATGCCAATTACACCATTTATCACAATATCAATGGCATGTTTATATTTTCATACATTAACCAACAGAGCAAGTCAATACATTAAAACCATAACCCTTTTTCTTTTGAATCTTCTCTTCTTTCTTGATGCCACCTCTTGATGTCAAGAGGAAGACCTCTTACACATTATTACCTATTGTGGTTGGTTAAGGGAGAATGAGATTCGGGAGAATCTCAGTAGTAAACAATTACCCATATATATGCAATGCTAATGCTTGTTGGATGACATGCTTGGTTACATGCTTTAATGCTTTCATTCTTATAAAATGACATGTTTTAATGCTCAGTGTTTAATCCACATGGTCATGGAATAGACAAGAAATAGGAAAAACTCAATCTTTCATAATGTAAATCATTATCAAGCAACATCAACACACAAGCATACATATCAAACACACAATAAGGGTAAGTTCACTACCCTATAACATTAAGTTTCCTCTTGTCGTCTTTGGCTCCCTATTGCTACCAACCTTGAGGTTACTTGTTCAACTTTTGTTATTCCTTGATGTCTCATGTCTCATTACTATTTATTCATTAGATTCTTTGATAGCCTATACGACACCATCAAATGGCATTGTTGCCACCCTTCTAGTGAAGTATAATTTGCCTTTCTGTGATTTTCACTACGTTGTAGCAATTTGGATATTGATTTCTCTTCTGAATCTTATGTTCCTTATGAAATTGTAGCTAAGGTGTTCTGTTTAGTTGCATTTCAGCTTTGACTATTGCATTTCAAGTGGACCTTTTGAACTAGTTAACTGTTGGTTTCAGAGCTGGTTACTGAGTTGTCAAAGAATTTAGTTAAATTTAATTTTTTTGAAAATTTGACTGAAGTTCTTACTGTAGCAACTTGGGTTGCTAACTAGAATATTGTGATTCTGACTTTTTGCTGGGTTTCTGTGATCCAAACTGTAATTTGGCACTTGGACTGCTATATGAGTTCTGCATTTAAGTTTCCATAATTGCTTCTAAAATTAAGTCCAAGGTCAATTCATTCTTGATCCTTTTGCTGGACTTTTGTTTTGGTACTCATTATTTTCTTTTTGTCTACATTTCTTTTCTTTCATGAGGAAAATCAACTAAAGAACTTCATAATTTGGTTTCTGTCTTTTTAGATTTTTAGTCGTTTAGGTGTTTCTAATTAAGTGCATTTAGCAGCAGCATAACTGCCATTGGCCACAGCCAACTACTTCAACTCTTTTCAGTTTTCCACTAGAATCAAGGTGAGATATTTTCTGCTATCCCTTGTACTGCATTTCTGGATTTCATTTCACAACTTGATCTGCTGCAGAAATAGTTGCTGAACCACTTATCAAATGCATTTTTTTTAGATTAATTTCTGTTTCATTGTGCTAAGTAAATTGTTGTTCAGAGTTGATCTTATTGTACTTGAGTGAATTGCTTTTTGCATGACCAAAGATACTGAATTCTTTCCCTTGGCTATAAAAATAAAAAGAACTTTAAGGCATTTTTGCCTTAAAGTTATGAAAAAAACTATAGAAATAGAAAGGCTAAACTGATTAAAGTTGCTAGTACTGCTCAGAATCCTAAACCTGAATTGAGTTTACCTTCTAGTTCTGAAAATTCTTATGCCACACATATCTTTGATTCTGTATCTGTTCTTGGTGGATGATCCTGATGCAGCTACTCAACCTCCAAGCAGACTCAATAATGATAGAGCACATGATCACTGTGCAAATAATGGAAATGTACATCCTATTAGGCAACCTAATAATGATGTTGTACAAAGAAATGACAGAGAGAGCTTAGGACAATTAGAGACTTGACTTCTTCTAATAATACCTATGATCCATTTTGAACTTGAATGGATTTTAATGTTAATTTTGAATTAAAGGGTCCTTTATTAAGTAACTTGCCCAAATTCTATGGTTTATTAGGGAAGGATCCACACAAGCATTTAAAGACTATGCATATGGTTTGTGCATCAATGAAACCTGTGGTAACTTCTATAGATGAGATTTTTAGACATGTTTTTCATTTTACTCTTAAGGGAAAAGCTAGGGAATAGTTCCTTATGCTACCACATCATACAATAAGGGACCAAGTTAAGGAATGCTTTCTTAGAGAGGTATTTTCCACCTTCAAGGACTACGTCGTTAAGGAAGGAAATAAATGTTGCTAAACAGATGGCTCAAGAGTCTTTTTATGAAGAGACTTCAATATATCTTGCTAACTAGATTTCAAGAGCTTTTATCTAAGTGCTCTTGCCACCCGATTCTGGAAGCAAACTAATCCAATATTTTGATGGTGGCTTGATTCCTCAAGATAGAAAAAGCCTAGATGCAGTTGTTGGAGGCACTATAGAAGATTTAACTACCGATGAAGCATGGGACAAGATTGCTAATAACACTCAGCAATTTGAATGGGTTGACACAAGACCAAGTGCATGAGTTTTCTTCCTGATAGCATGCCAAGAAGTGTCCAATATGGAGGTCTTGAAGCCCAAGAAATACTCATCCAGTTAGAGGCCCAACCAGCCCTCCAACATGTTCAAAGGATTTATAGCTTCAGAATGCTTACATGGAGGATGATATGGATCATTGCTTGGACAATGACATGGACGCATGCGGAGCTTGACGTGACAAATGGAAGGCCACCCTGAAAGCTACCATGACATGTGAGTCATTAGAGTGTAAACACTTGGACCTTAAGAAAAAACAAGAGTGCGTTCTAAGAGCCCAAAAGGAGATTTAAAGCCAATTCCTATGTAATTAAAAGCCCAACACAATTATATGTGCCTGGAGGAGTCCATTAGAGCTACAATCTTTTAAATTGGGGTCCAAATGCATTGTGTTATGGACCATAGGAGTTCCAGAACGTGATTCAACCATATTCAAGCCCAAATGGGTGTCTAAAAGGCCCATACATGCTTATGGACGTGAATAGCAATTATGAAGACCCATTTGGAAGGTCCAAGAAGATTCAAGAAACATCAAGAGTGATCTTATATGATATTAAATAGGATTCTATTTGTTTTAATTAGTTTCCTATTTTGTATTGATTGCTTCTTGAAGGCAAAGACTTACTTATTACTTATTTTGTATTACATTAATGAGTAGAGAGTCAAATAATATCCTTCTCATTAATGAAGGGATCCTGCTAGGTGGTGTGTGATCTAGATTATTCTATCTTGACTAGCAAGTTAGAGTATTCTAGAAAGTCTTTTGATTTTCCTAATTTTGTTGTATTTTCGCATCTATATTTGACGCATTTTATTTACTTAGTGTTTTAGGCTCTAAAAACAAATTGGGCTTTTAGGGCTTAGGTTATCAATTAGGGTTTTCATTTTAGGGTTTTCAAGAGTCTTAGTCTATAAATAATTCAGTATGTACTCTTTTCAGAGGAGATGATTTTGAATAATTAATAAAATGAGAATTTTATTTCTCTTTGTGTGAGCCTCGCTTGCATCCTCGTATTCTCGTGAGAATACTCGACAGTATCAAGGGAGTGATCAACCTTGTGGTGTCTTCATGGCTAGGGTTGTAAGAGACAGGTTCTCTTAAGGTCCTACCTAGATCAACCATCCGTTCGTTACTTGATTTTAGCCGGTCCGTTCATTCCTCTCATATCACTTCCTCTGTAAAATTTGAGAAGATTATTGAGACTCTAGCTTCACGAATGAAAAGGTGATGAGTGTTCAATTGTAGCAACTTATGTCTAGACATCATGAACAACCTTCTCAAGCTTTAGTGGTAGCTAGTTGTGAGATATGCAACTCCTCCATGCATATCACATCAAATTGTCCTAGTTGCTCTAAAGATGTTTCTGCCATGTTCCAAGAAAGACAAGGCCAAGCCCAAAGACCACAGAACCCTTACTCAAACACCTATAATGAATGATGGAAGTCAAACCCGAATTTCAATTAGATAAATAATGAAGCTAAAGCTGTTTCACATTCCTTTCAAGTTGAAAACTCAAGTCAAATACCACTTTCTGTATCTCAAAACCAATCTGGTTCTGCTAAAACTGTGGTCCCTAGTTTAGATGCAAGTGCCACTAAAGAAGATATTTCTCAACTCCTGAAGAGCGTGCAGAATTTATCATCCGTGGGAAATTTGGCTACTAGACTTGATAATGATAGTGATATGAGGGGACAGTAATGGACCGGCTTGAACCAAGTAACAAAAGGATGGAGTGAGACCTTAAGAGAACTTGCCACTTGTAACCCCAAACACAAGAAACTGAATGAATGATCGAGGTAGGCCTTAAGAGAACTTGTCTCTTGCAAACCCTAGCCACAAGGATACCACAAGGTTTATCACTCCCTTGATACTGTCGAGTATTCTTATGAGACTATGTCAAAATAAAATTCTCATATTATTAATTATTCAAATCATCTCCCCTTGAAAAGAATACACATGAATTACTTATAAACTAAGACTCTTTAAAATCCTAGTATCAATTAGTAACCTAAGCCCATTATAAATTAGAGCCTAAAACACTAACTAAATAAAATGCATCAAAAAGAGATGCAAAAATACATTAAAATTAAGAAAATCAAAAGATCTTCTAGAATACTGTAACTTGCTAATCAAGATAAAATAATCTACATCACATACTATGTCACATCCTATAAAAATTGACGCTAGTAATGGATGTGAAAAATTAAGTTAAGGGCCAATACGGAAGGTAGACTGGCTGATAAAGCCAGGTATAACATAAAATCTGGATAAGGTTTGAACTGATATTTTTAAAATTATTGGTCTAGAAAGGTAAAAACAAGAAAATTTGAGAAAAATTCTAGAAATTTCCCAGAAAGTTAACTTGCTGCTTGATAGCATACCAAGAAGTGCTCAATATGGGGGTCCTGAAGCCCAAGAAATGCTCATCCAATTAAAGGTCTAACCAGCCCTCTAAAGTATTTAAAGAATTTATAGGTTCAAAATGCTTACATGGAGGATGACATGGATCATTGCTTGGATAATGATATGGACAATTACAAATACAAAGCTTGAAGCAACGTGTGATAGACCACCCCCAAAGCCACCATGGCATGATTAGTGAGCCCAACAAAAGTCCAAGATGATGTACAAGACCCATATGGAATCCAAATTAAAGAAGTCACTTAAAACACCATATAACAAGCATGTGCCTCGGACAAGAATCATAAGTAACGTCCAAAAACATTCAAGAAGCATCTGGAAGGAGTCCTTATAATTATGATTTTATTTTGTTTTTACTAAAATCCTTGATAAACCTTCTATAGAACCCCACATGACCTAGGAAGGACCTCAACTCTTTCAAGTTGGTTGGGTAGGGCAAAGAAGATATCACCTCTACCTTGGCTTTATCTACCTCAATTCCTTTTTTAGAGATTAAATGACCTAGCACGATGCCTTGATTAACCATGAAATGACATTTTTCATAATTCAATGCACCGTGCTAGAATTTGGTCAAGACTTTTCAAGCAATCTTCAAAAGAATTTCCATAAACAGTAAAATCATCCATGAACACATCCATGCATTTTTCAATAAATTCAGTAAAAATGGATAGCATACAATGTTGGAATGTGCCAAGAGTGTTGCAAAGACCAAAAGGCATTCTTTTGTAAGTATAAGTTCTAAAGGGATAAGTGAAGGTGGTCTTGTCTTGGTCTCTAGGGAAGCTGGAAATATCCAAAGTACCCATCTAGGGAACAGTACTGACTCTTTCCTGCTAACCGTTCAAGCATTTGATCAATAAAGGGTAAGGAAAAATGGTCTTTTGTAGTGGAATCATTAAGCTTCCTATAATCAATACAAACTCTCCATGAGTTTTACACCCTAGTTAGGATAAGTTGTTTTCATTTTTTACTACTGTGATCCCACTCTTTTTCGGCACGACTTGTACCGGTGACACCCACTTGCTATCAGAAATAGCGTATATGATTCCAGCTCTTAGAAGTTTGTCTACTTCTTTCCTAACTACATCAGAAATTAGAGGATTTAACCTCCTTTGGCTTTGTTTAATTGACTTGGAATCTTCATTCAGTAAAATCCTATGGGTACAAATAATAGAGTCAATTCCCTTAATGTCAGCTAATTGCCAACCCAATGCCTCCCTATTTCTTCTAAGAACTCCCATTAAACTAGTCGCTTCATGCTCAGTTAAAGAACTAGAAATAATGACAGGCAATTTATTCTTAGGCTCAAGATAAGTATACTTGAGGTTGGGAGGTTGAACAATAGAGGGAATTAGAGTAGGAAAATCAACAGAGTTAGAGAAACTCCTCTTTGTAGACCCCTTTGAAATGTACTTGCCAGCTTCACTGGGATCGACTATGCTTGCTTCAGTCCTATTAGATGTTGCACCAAGCTCGAGTTGGTCTCTACAGAAGCAACAAACTTAGGTTGGTCCACCTCCATACCTAAATCATTATTAGAGATTAGATCATTCAAAAATCATAAGGTATGGGGTGTAATTTTAGAATGTGTATGAGTAGCAATTGAATCAGAAAGTGTTGGCCCTTTAACCAAAGTCTTCAAGACATGATGAGGTGGTGGAGCAATTGAAGTTTGAAGTTCAGTAGGTGAAACAGGTCACGACTTCACGTATCCAGGTCACGACTTAACTTGACAGAGGCCACCTTCTTTAAAGGCTTGGTAGAAAGTCGGGACTTCAAAAAACTCAGGTTGTGACCTCACGTCACAGAGGCTCATTTCCTCGGATTTTGCTCCACTCTCAGCACCAGCCACATCTTGAATACCTGCATTATTAGCTAACAAACCCCTTCCAAGGCCAACATCAGTTGTAAACACAGAAATGGAGTCAAAACTTGATGGGAAGGAAAGGTCTTGAGAAATGGAAAGCATGCTATCAATTTCTAGGGAATTAATGCATGGCGCTTCATCTCCACAAGAACTAGAAAATGAATACACAGAAGAGAGAGAATTAAAATATTCATCATATGCACTCAAAGATGAATCAAGCTCATAGGATTCATGTGATGATGCAGCAGAAGAATCAATCAATTTAGGTGAACTCATGTCATAACTATCATGCATATGCTATTGATTTAGCTTGCTCAACAGCTAAATCAATAGCATTTAAACCCATGAATGCAGAATTATCAAAGGGATAACACATGGCTTCATTCATATTAGAAGTTACAACATGGTCTCCTACTCCATTGTTATACAGCTGTGTTTCATGCTTATGATAGTCTTGGAAATTTGCAGGAAAGGTCTTCCCAAAATCAAAGTGCTTTCATTTGCAAGTTCATTCGACATATCTAAAACATAGAAATCAGCAGGGAATACTAAATCCTTGACTTGGACTAGAATGTCTTCTATGATTCCCTTGGGATACCTGATAGACCTATCTGCTAGTTGGAGTACTACACTTGTGTCTTTGATCCCATTAATCCCTAAAGCCAAATAAACTGACCAAGGCATGACGTTTATGGCAGCACCTAGATCTAACAATGCTCCCTTAATGTGAACCTTTCCTATGGTGCAAGGGATGGTGTAAGACCCAAGATCTTGGCACTTAATAGGTAGTTCAACTTTGAATAAGGATGACATATTAGCACTCACCTGAATTCTCTCAAGGGGCCTAAACCTTTGCTTGTCATTACACAATTCCTTTAGTAATTTAAAGTATTTAGGATTCCCTCTTAAGAATTGAATCATGGGCACATTGATTTCTAGTTTGTTAAACAATGTGTAAGCATCAGTAGCAAACTCAGCATCAAACTTTTTTTTACTAGAGAAACAGGCTTTAGGAAAAGGAAGGTTTTTAGCACATCCCCCCTTACCTATTGGCTTAGAGGCTCCTTGGTTGCTGGTCTCTGTGCATACACACTCATACTTATACGTATACTTGCATCCATCACAACTCATACTTTTATTTGACTTTGTGTGCTGCAAGTCATTTTTGTCTGCTTTTTCTCTGTGACTTTGTTCTTGTATGCCACGAAAAACCAAACTTGTACCCTTTAACCCTGAGATTGAGAGAAGACTCAGAGAGATACGAAGAGAGAAAAGAGTTGAGAGGACAAGCGAATTAGTGGTCGAACAAGAAAACATCTCTGTGGAATCTAGCCTATCTAGTAGGGAGAGTGAACCTATTGAAGAGGAGATCATGGTTGATTTACCACCTAACCCACCTAATCCTAACCCCAATGCTAACCAAGTGAGGAATGGAGGCAATGGAGGGAATGGAGAACAAGAGAGAGTGGGAGAAAATAATGGGAACCCTAGAAGAAGAACAATTAGGGAAGCCACCACATCTGATGTCAATTTTGACCCATTTACTGCTGCGTGCCCTAATTTTGAAGTTAATTTTGAAATTAAAGGTTTATTGATTAACTCACTTCCAAAATTTCATGGCTTGACAGGAGAAGATCCTTATCTTCATTTGCAATCCCTTGCTATGGTTTGTCAGAGCATGAAGCCTGTGGGAGCATCGTTGGATCAAGTGCTGTGGAAGGTTTTTCATTTATCATTGGAGGGTAAAGCTTAAGAGTGGTACATGAGCCTTCCAAGGCATGTGGCTGATGCATATCACAGTTGGGGGAACTTAAGGAAAGCATTCTTGGAGAAATACTTTCCAGCTTCTCAGACTTCATCAATGATAAAGGAGATCTACTCAGCTAAGCAAGACTATGACGAGTCTCTTTACGACTATTGGAATAGATTCCAAGACTTGCTCTCAAGGTGCCCACATCATCAAATTCCAGATGAACAATTGGTGCAGTATTTTTATGATGGGTTGAAGAACCAAGAGAAGGGTATGTTAGATGTTGCATCAGGAGGATCTTTGATAGACTCCACTGCAGAAGAGGCTTGGGATTTGATCAAGAAAATAGCCTTGAATCATCAACAATTTAGTGCAAGAGATACTCGAGCGATACATGAGTTGGGAGCTTCAACAGTTCACAACAGAAGAATGGACACTTTGGAATCAAAGGTTGATTCTCTGGAAAGCAAAATGACTTCTCAATTGTCCCTTATCACTGCGGAGTTGAAAAATATGAATGTGCATAGACCAGCACCCCCTATGGATATTACTACCCCTAGTTGTGAGACTTGTGGCTCGATTTGGCATATTTCTAGTGTCTGTCGTGGCCGATATGAAGAGGTATCTACGGTTTTCCAAGGTCGTCCAAATCAGAAGTGGAACCCTTACTCCAACACTTATAATGAGGGGTGGAAAGCGAACTCTCGACTTGGCTGGAGAAATGAAGAGAGTAGACATCCAAACAGATTTCAAAAGAGTGGAGGAGCTAGTTCATCCTCAAACCAGTTCCAAAACCAACCTCAGGCCTTAACTATTCCACCTAAAGAAGACACCAATCAACTCCTGCATAACATGATGGCCTTGATGAAAGAAGAAAGGACTTCTAACAAATTAATTCAACTCGTTGGCTTCATTAATTCAACAAGACTCCTCTAAAAATGATGCGAGATTCAGTGCTTTAGAGAAAAGAATGGAGCATTGGGAGACAAAGGCTGAGAACATTAACTCCTATGTAACTCAGCTTTCCAATAACATGAGTGAGCAACAAGCTAGGAGCAGTGGCACCATTCCCTCCAACACTGTTATAAACCCTAAGGGTTTGAATGCTATCACTCTTCGAAGTGGGAGGATGAAACTGTTGATGAGGAGATTACTTGTGATGATCTGCCACCACCTTCCAAAGAGGTCAAGAAGTCAGAAAGCTCTAAAGAGATGAAATTGCGACGGAAGGAGTCCACTACTAAGCATGATGGCAAGGAGAATGCAAAGGAATCTGAACCAAGCAAACATGGAGCCTTGAGCAAGGAAGGTAAGGAGGTAAACATCAATGAACTACCTTTTCCTCATTCTTGAAAAATGTAAAAATGGGCAATGAAAGGCAAGATCATGGATTGCTTGAAACTTTTAGGAAAGTAGAAGTCAATATTTCCTTGCTTGACCTGATTAAAAAGATTCCTAAATATGCAAGAGTTCTTAAAGAGTTGTGTACACAAAAGAGGAGGTTTAAGCCTAATGAAAGAGTTCAATTGCCCTCTAATGTGTCTGCCTTGTTTAAACCCCAAATCCTAGTAAAATGTCAAGACCCTTGATCTTTCACTATCCCTTGCACTATAGGAAAAGTCACTATAGGGGGAGCCCTGCTTGATCTAGGAGCAACTATTAATGTCATGCCTAAGTCTGTTTACACTTCACTAGGAGTCAAGACTCTTAAGTCTACTACTATTGTACTCCAACTAACTGATAGGACTATTAGGTATCCTGAGGGCATTATTGAGGATATTTTGGTTCAAGTTAAGGATTTTGTTTTTCCTGCTGATTTCTATATGCTTGACATGTCTTCTAAGCTTGTAAATGACACCACACTAATCCTAGGTCGACTTTTCTTAAGGACTGCTAATACCATGATTAGCATGAAAGAGGGGACCATTACAATGGAAGTGGGTGATAATAAAGTTTCTTTTAACATGTATGAAGCAATGAAACATCTTTATAAGGACTATTCACTATTGGGTGTTAACATGATAGACATTGCTGTAGAGGATGCTTGCTCTGAAATTGAATTGCAACATGATTCTTTTTATTCTGACCTTTACTCTACTGACTCTAATGATGAAGATGAATTTGTTTCTTCTTTTTCATCTCTTTATTCATCTCTTTCTACTTGTTTATGTGGTGGCGACGTGACATGTCTTGACTGTACTGTAGTTAATTGCATGCTTTCCATCCCGCATATATTTTCCGTGTCATCTACTGATGCAACTTCAATTTGTGATTCCCCTATTATCAGTGATGATTCCCTTGGGGAAAGGTTTTCTATTCATGTTTCAGATTATCCTAACATCACAGAAGCTGATACTGAAATGGGAAATGATGATATGGAAGAGAATCCCTCCAAGGCAGTTGCTGCTGTAGATCAACTTGAAGTTGGTTCAACGCTTGGAGAGGAAGGAAACTACAAAGCTGATCAAATTCAACCAGAGCTATCATTGGTTAAAGGAAAGGGGAGTAATCTGTTCTCTCTTGAACTTCATAAATTGATCCCTCTGTTGTGCAACCACCTATGATTGATTTGAAACCCCTGCCTCCTACTCTGAAATATGCTTTCCTTGAGTCTAATGAACAATTACCTGTTATTATTGCTAACTCGCTGTCTGGGAGTGAGGAAGAGAGACTCTTATTTGTTTTAAGGGAGCATAGGAGGGCAATAGGATAGACTCTAGCTGACATTCCTAGAATTAGTCCAACTATTTGCACACACAGGATTCTCGTTAGTGAGGGATCAAAACCAGTGAGGCAACCCTAAAAGCGACTGAACCCTCTTATACTTAATGTAGTTAAGAAGGAGATTACTAAGCTCTTGAGTGCAAGGATTATCTATCCTATTTCTGATAGTGAATGGGTCAATCCAGTACATGTAGTACCCAAAAAGAGTGGGGTAACAGTGGTTAAGAATGAACGGGATGAGCTTATCCCTACAAGGGTGCAAAATTCATGGGTGTGTGCATAGACTATAGAAAACTTAATGATGCCACCCAAAAAGATCATTTCCCTATTCCTTTCATAGATCAAATGTTAGAGAGACTTGCTGGCAAGTCATATTATTGTTTTCTAGATGGGTTTTCATGTTATTTTCAGGTTCCTATAGCCCCCGAGGATCAGGACAAAACCACTTTTACATGCGTTTTCGGTACCTACGCTTATCGTAGGATGCCATTTGGGTTATGTAACGCTCTAGGCACCTTCAAAGGTGTATGATGGCGATTTTCAGTGACCTCCTTGAGAAAAACATGGAAGTCTTCATGGATGACTTCACAGTCTATGGGGAGAGCTTTGATCAGTGCCTGAATAGCCTAAAACAGGCTCTTGAGAGGTGCATAGATAAGAAGTTGGTCTTCAATTTTGAGAAATGTCATTTTATGGTGGATAGTGGGATAGTTTTAGGGCACTTAATCTCCCAAAAAGGGATTGAGATTGATAAGGCTAAGATTGAAGTTATGTCCTCACTTTCTTATCCCACCTGTCCTAAAGATTTGAGATCCTTCTTAGGGCATACAGGGTTTTATCGGCGATTTATAAAAATTTTAGTAAAGTTGCCCTACCCCTTTCTACTTTGTTGAAAAATGTGGAATTTAACTTTGATGACAATTGTAGACATGCTTTTGATACTCTTAAATCTATGCTTATTTCACCTCCAATCTTAACTGCACCTAACTGGGATTTACACTTTGAGCTATCATGTGATGCTTCGAATTTTGCAGTAGGTGCCATGCTTGGTCAGAGGAAGGAGAAGCAATCAAGAGTCATAGCCTATGCGTCTAAAACACTTGATCCAGCTCAAGCCAACTACACCACTACCGAGAAGGAGATGTTTGCTATTGTGTTTGCCTTAAACAAGTTTAGGCAATATCTAATCAATTCTCAATTGGTTGTTTTTACAGATCATGTGGCTGTCTGCTATCTATTCAAGAAGCCACAATCCAAGCCAAGATTGATAAGGTGGGCTTTGCTTGTCGAGCCAGGGCAGTGAATCAAGTAGCCAATCACTTAAGTAGACTACCAGAGGACACAAGGGGAGTAGACTCTTCTGAACTCACTTGTGATTCTTTTCCTGATTTTGCTTTATATGCTGTGGTTGTTAAAGAACCTTGGTATGTTGATATTGTCAATTATCTCATGTCTAGACTCACCCCTCCTTTTATGTCTAGATTTCAGGCACAGAAGCTTCGAAGCGAGTCCCAACACTACATATGGGATACACCACATCTGTGGAAAATGTGTAGTGATAAGGTTATTAGGAAGTGTGTGCCAAATGAAGATTTTGAGCCCATCATTTCAGGTTGCCATTCCATGGTTTGCGGGGGTCATTTTAGTGTAAGGAGAACATCTAGGAAAATCTTAGATTCTGGATTTTATTGGCCAGCCCTTTTTAAAGACTCTTTTGCATTTTGTCAGTCCTGTGACAAATGTCAAGTTTTGGAGGGTTAGGAAAAAGGCATGAGATGCCTCAACAGCCTTTATTGTTTTGCGAAATTTTTTTATGTTTGGGGTATTGATTTTATGGGACCCTTTCCTTCATTCTTAGGTTTTGTATATATTTTGTTAGCTGTAGATTATGTGTCCAAATGGATTAAAGCGATACCTTCTAGAAAAGATGATGCCCAAGCTGTTTCGAAATTTCTTAAATCAAACATTTTCTATAGGTATGGGATCTCTAAGGTTGTAGTGAGTGATAGGGATACACATTTTTGTAATAGGATTGTAGATAATCTGTTTTCAAAATTTGGCGTCACTCATAAAGTTTCCACTACCTACCATCCCCAAACCAATGGTCAAGCTGAAATTTCTAATAGAAAGGTGAAGCACATACTGGAGAAGATGGTAAGGCCTTCCAAGAAAGACTGGAGTTTATGTTTAGAAGAAGCATTATGGGCTTACCGACGGCTTACAAATCACCTATTGGCATGTCTCCCTACCGGTTGGTTTTTGGGAAAGCTTGTCATTTACCAGTGGAGCTTGAGCACAAGGCTTATTGGGCAGTTAAGCAGTGTAACGTGAATATAGAGTCTGCTGAAAAGGAAAGGAAGTTGCTACTACAAGAGTTGGAGGAGCTTAGACTTGAAGCTTATGACAACTTTAGACTCTACAAGGAGAAAACAAAGTTCGTGCATGACCGGGGTATCCTACGGAAACACTTCAAAGAGGGTGACCAAGTATTGCTATATAAGGCCTGGTTCACTTTCAAGCAAGGAAAATTCAACATCAGGTGGGACGGGCCCTAAACGGTCACAAGAGTGCACAACTTTGGCATGGTTGAACTTTTGCACGAAGAGACTGGAGCTAGACTAAAAGTCAATGGCCATCTATTGAAGCTCTACCATGAGAATCAAAAGCCTCCTTAATTCTCAGGTTGTTTCTTTCCTTCACTCATTTACTTACCTTTGCCTTATTATTGCTCATGATATGTTCTGTGCTTTGGTATGCTGATTGAGTATTGGGAAGAAACCATCTCAGTAGTATAGTTTTAGTGTAGTTAGTTATTTGCTTGTTCAATAAGATTCCCTTCTTGATTTTGAATATTGCCTTTTCTCGTTGTGTGCTTAATTGCTATAGTGTAGCAAATTGCTGCATTATCTATCTTCGATTAATAGAGAAAGTTTGCTACTCAATTTTGTGTGTTGTGCTGCCTCATCTTGTGTTAATTGAGCACCTATTGATCTCATTTTGTATACCTAAAAAGTTTCTGAAGTATCCAGCTGCCCCCTGTGTTTTTGTGTTGTATTCCTGTGCTGCTTGGTTGTTGCTGTTTGTTTTTGGGCTTCTCTGGCTACTTTTGCCGCGGCTAACTCCTGCCTTCACCGTGGCAAAATTGCCCAATTTTTCATTTGTCACTCTGTGTCTTGCTCTCGGGATACTTTCACTGCGGCAAACTTATGTTTCGCCACGGTGAAGATCCTTTTCTCCCCCTTTTTCCTCGTCTCGGAAAGGTTTCACCGCGGCCAACCATACCTTCGCCGCGGCGAACTCCCGATTTCTGCGCGTAATGTTTTCTTTAAAATCCGATTTTCTAGTGTCAATTTACCTCTTTGCCCCTTGTAACTGCCTACCCATTCAATTCTCTTAACTCTATTTTAGTCTTTTCACCTCCCCTCAACCTTTAACTCCCCCTTTCATTTACAGAACCCGCCCCATCCCATACCCTTCGATCACATTTTCGCTAAAACACTCCCCCTCCCTCAGCATCGTCCGCCGGCTAGACTCCCCCTCTCCTTGCATACCTTCTTTTTCCTCCCTCTCTGGTGTTCGATTCCTTGTTCTCCTCTGTCCGGCCCACTGCGTGCGCCCTCTTATCAGTAGTCACGCCTGCAGTGCTCCTCCCTTTCATTTTCTACTGCCTATCCTACGTAAGTTTCCCCTCTTTTCCTTCTTTCAGTTTTTCTTCCTTCTTTCTTTTTCTGTTATCTCGTTGTCATTTAGTTGCTTGGGTTGGGTGTTTAGTTGGGTTATTTATTTTTGCTGTCCATTTTTAGTTACGTAGCTCTTAGGCTATCTAATGATTCATTGTGCATTTTGTTTTTTAGTGCTTTCCTTACTCAATTTTGAAAGTTTTTAGTAAATTAAAAACCTATGAATATACATAGCCAATTGTTATTGCCTGAGTTGTTAATTCTGGTTTTTCTGGGGCAGTTTTGTTATTGTTGGTTGGTCTTTTTTTAGTTGTTTTGTTTGTTGTGTTCAGAGTATGCGTCGTACTAAGAACCCTGCGCCTGTGTTTGAATTTAATTCTGGGGATGAGTATACTTTTGAGGAGTTATATGATAAAATTGATCAGAGACCTCTCATCAAGGAGCGACCTTTTCCCTTAGACCTCCCTGACCACCCTTTTGTCCGCCAGCTCCGTGCATCCCAATTGACCAGTTTGGTCCAGGAGCGTTCTATGGGCAATGACGCTTTTGTTCGCCATTTCAACACCTATGCCTGATTCCATGGTTCCATGATCGTTGACTTTCGCAATATTCGTGTCCATCGCTCTTTTACCACCGAAAACATCCATTTCCATTACTACCTACCTCTTTGTCGCCATTCTGGTTATTCTGCTTACCGTGATAACTACCTTTTGATGATGTCCTCCAAACCCTGTGTCATGACGGTGCCACTTGGCATCGCCCCTGCACTATAGAGTAATACCTTAAGCGATCCAAGTTCCGACCTAAGGCTCGTCCTTGGCTGCATTTTGTCTATAACAACTTAGTCCCCACCACCCACCTAGCCAACGTTCCTAAGTGCCAAGCCCTATACATCTATCTTCTCATGACTGGCCGCTCATTTGATGTAGCTAACACCATTTACTCAGCTCTCCATGATGCCATCAACACCCCCAAACTCACTAACAGCATCATCTTCCCTTACCTAGTCACTGACCTTTTCCGCGCTGCTAATGTCCCTGAGTACAACAATGACAGCTACTTTGAGCCAGCCCCTTTGTTTCGATATGACCGCTTTAAGCAGCCTGTCATTGGACCACCTCCACCCATCCAACCTGTTTATGACGTTGGAGTAGCTCATGCAGCTGGTGCACAAGCTCCAGAAGCCCAAGAAGGCCACCAAGGCCAGGAAGATCCAGAAGCTCTTGAACCTGTCACCTTGGACACCCTGGCTGATGATATTGATGAGCTGGCAGAGCATGTTCACCAGTTGCGTGTCACAATCCTTCGAGAGATGAAGTGACAGAAGGACCGCGACGCTCTGTATGATAAAGACTGGCGCTACTGTCGTCGTGTGGATGCTTTGATTGCTGAACGGCTGAACTTCCTCCTACATCTTAAAGAGAATGACCCTCAGAGTGAAGCCGAAACATCTGGAGCAGGACCATCTGGGTCGGGGCCGATGATAGTGGGATGCAGCAGTAGTTCTTTCTTTGTGTTTTGTTTTCTTTCTTGTTCTTTATGTTTGTTTTGCGTCGGTTTTGCTGGATACTTGTTAAGCTTTTTGGTATTTTCATTACTGTGATACATTAGATGCTGGTTTAACTATTTGGCTACTGATGGCCTCTTTATTTTGCTGTTATCTTTATGCCTACATTGCTTCCTTCCACGATTTTCACTTATCCTTTTTGTTTTGCCTACAACCTGTCACCCTTCTTCCTCCTCTTTGTGAATTCGATGTTTTGTGCTTTAATTTCAAATTGGACTTCACAACTTCCGGTCCACTTGTAGATTGGTTTGCATGTATAGGTTGAAACATTGAGGACAATGTTGTGTTTAAGTATGGGGGAGGGATATCTATTTTTGATTTCAGCAACTGCTTCATTATGCATCTATTTTGATCCCTTAGGTGTTTTAGAATTGATTAACTGTGGAATTTTTGAAGTCATTAAAGTTAACTTTTTGGGAAGTTTGAAAATTGCATTGCATTTTGCCTCTCTCTCAACCTTCGCTGCGGCAAACTCCTTCTTTCGCTGTGGCAAAGTGCTTCGTTTTCAATTATTTTCGCATCTCGACCATACTTCGCCGCGACCAACTTACGTTTTGCCACGGCGAAGCAGGTCTGTTTCCAGTTTTTCCTTCTTGGTTAAGGTTCGCCGCGACAAACTCCTTCTTTCACTGCGGCAAAGTAGAAAACAAAAAACTTTAATGCTTTGCAGTTTCATTTTTCTCTCTCCGGAAATCCTCCTGGCTTAGATTCTTAATACTCCTGCATTTCTTTTAAATTACCAAAAAATCAAAATTATACTTGTGTTTTTTTTAGAAAACTACTCATACTTTTAAATGATGGTTGAACTTAGACTAGTTTTCCCACTGTTTTTGACAAGGAGTAAATGAGGGCATGCTTTGAAAATAGGATTATGCGCTTTTAAACCTTAAGATTGATTAAATGAGATACTAGCCCTGTTGGAAGGATATTTGGGCCTTAATTTGTTAAACTGTGTGAATCTGTTTAGTTTCATATTTCTCTAGAATTTGTTGTAATTCTTAATCAACATGTTGTGGACATGACGGAGGCATTCGATTCCAAACCCCTATTACCCAAACACAAGCCCAAATACCTTACCATTGTCAACCCCTTTGGACCTACACTTTGAGTACATGCATGCAAATAAATTGTGGATTTTTGTTCTATTTGGCCATATATATGTCAAAAAAAAACAAACAAGAAAAAATAATTATTTTATTATTATTAATTCCTTTCTTCAGGAAGGTTTATGTTTATGGCATAGGTAGAATAATTGTTATGCTTGTACTCAATTTCACTTTCTCTCTTATCCCATCCATTTCACTTGACCATCACCAAAATTTACGAACCTTAAGTCCTCTTGATTTGCAATGTGTGGTTCTTGTGGTGGAGAGGGAGAATTGTTACAAGCCTATGGTAGAGATTGGACCGAACAGACTTAGAGTGAAATAATCCCAAAACAAGTGAGTTGAGAGCTAAACACATACCTCTGAGAAAAATCTCTTTTGCTCAATCTTTTGGATTAAACATCCATAGTGTTTATTTTCTTAGCATGTCTTTACTTTACCGTTGTCAATCTCCGTGGGAATTCCTTGCTAATCTTCTACTATCATCTTTAAGCATGTTAGTATTTCTCATTGCACTTGTATCTTTTTGAATCATTTGAGCTTTGTCTAGGAATACAAAGGTCTAAGTGTGGGAAAATTTGATTGAGCTCAAATTGTTTATACTGATTGATGACTTTTTTCATATTTTTGTTACACTTTTTGGCTCATTTTAATGATATTTGTGCTTAATTGAGATTGAGGGTCTTTGTTCTGAGTTAGTGTTATTTGAGGGTAAAATTATCATATTTATTCATTAATTGGATTTAATTAATTTCTGGGATAATCGATACTTCAGACCATTACTTTTTATTTCAGGACACTCAAGAAGAAGAGCCAAGGGTGAAGATCAGGGAAGTCCAGGACACAAGACGGATTGACACCTCTGCCAGGTTTCGCTGCGGCCAACTTTGGCGAACGACGAAGACACTACTTCAGCAGAAGTGCTCTCGGCCAAGGTTCATCGCGATGAACCCCCAGCAACCAAGACCTAAACCATTTTCAAAAATTTTACCTACCCACTCTCATAAACCAACCCCATACACCCCATTACTGGTTTAGAAAACCTATTTTTGTATAAGTGACATCATTCATTCATACCACAGCCCCTATCCTCGTTCTCTCTCATCTTTCTCTCATCTAACCCTAATTTTCTCCATTTTTCACTGTCAAACCTCCACTATGGGAAGCTCAGATTCATTCTTAGTTGAGATGCTTCAGATTTCTATGAGTGGCTAGGCGTTTTCCTTCCTCTTGGAGGTGTAGCAATGGCTGGAGTTTAATGAGCTAAAAAGGGGAGTAGTTTAATCCTAGTTCATGCTATGAATTTATGAGTTTCTAGATTTAGGATTTGTATTTTGTAGCTGAACTACTTGATTATAGTTGTAATCAGCTTGGATTTTCATGTGTAGTGAATTGATTATTGTAGAACTTTGAGCTTAAATATGTGAAGTCTCATATATGTCAGTTGTAATCTTTTGATTCTCTTTACTCTTGCACGGTTGTGTTTTGATATCGAGACGATTTTGATTGCATTTGACCTGTTGCATTAATCAATTTTTCTATACACACTAGGAGCACTTAACAGAATCTTGAGAAATAGAGTTTATTTATCAAAATACTATACTCAAAGAGTACTTTGAGGTTTATCAATTCGAAACTTAGTGATTTCTACTCCCATATCAATTGATTTTGAACTATGATAGCTGAGCACACTTTCAAGAAGAACTTAATTATCATTTGGTTATTGGCTACCTGCATCCATCACTTATTCCCTAAAATCCAAAAAAATTATATACATATATTTTGTTTACCCTTCATCCAATTCACTCAATGATTTCGAAAAAAAACCAAAACCCCCTATTTATATTCAAGCTTGCATTGCATGACATTTAAGCTAATTTAGGTCCATTTCGCTAAGGCTCCGTTTAAGTGAGACGACTTGAGATTGCACCCTATAGTGCAATCCTTGGATAAAAGTTTTCATTTAACCTCCAAGGTCTAGAAAAGGTACTGGGTAAGAATCATTGGGGCACCGGGTAAGCATCTCTTGAAATCGACTCCAAAATTCAAAGAACGTCTCAAATGGCTCTTGCTTAGCTGCTGAAATTTCCTTGCGGGTGGCTGAAATCTTTGTGGAGAGAAAGTATTTATCCAAGAATGCTTTCTTCAAACTAGTCCATGACTCATAGGCATTGTCCACATAGTGACAGCTTCATGTGCCATTTTTTAGCTTTGCCTTCCAAAGATAAGTGAAAAACCTTCCACATTACGTCATCAATATTGGCTCCTATTGGCTTCATGGACAAGCATTGCATATAAAGAGTCTGGAGGTGCAAGTATGGGTTTTCTCCTACAAGACCATAGAACTTAGGCAATGAGTGAATCAATTGACCTTTAATTTCAAAATCTGCATTGAAAGTAGGAAAAGCACCAGGCATAGGTTCAAAGTTCTCAGCAGATTGAGTTAGTTCCTTAATGGTTCTACCCCTAGGTTGTTCATTAATCCTATTTTGGCTATTATTTTCTCCTTGCCCCTCATTACCACCATTATTAGGTCTATTATGGTTACCATTTCCATTCCCACTGTTTGGACTATGAGGAGGTACTTCAGCTATAATTTCTTCTTCTACTTCCTCACTCTCACTAGATGACTGGGGTAGGGCTCATATACCTCTCTTACCTCTACGCACTCCAGGCATGCACAATTACTCAAGAATTCAAGCACAGATAGAGTTCAAGAAAGATGTAAGTTCAAAACTGTGTATTTACCAAGTGTGTAGTTCAAAATTGAGGCAAACTCAATGATTTCAAATAATGCTCAGTGAGTTTGAGGTGTATGAAGTGCTATACACTCTCAAAGTATGTGCAGAAAGCAAAGTTATGCAGAAAGAGTAAGTCTGTGAGGTTATGACTGGTAAAAAGTATACCATTTGAGGTAATTATTTGAAATAGCAAGATACCTCAAAAATGTATGAAAAAATGAGATTAAATGATTGAAAGGTTGTACTAACTTATAAAATTAATCCCGCAATCAAAAGGCCAGTGGAATAGCTTTAATAAATTAAAAAACCGATTATCCCAATAAAAGGGTATTTTAGTAAATGATTTTTATGCAAGGCTTAAAGGAAGTGTTATGGCCTAAAAAAATTGATAGATACTCTCTAGAATTAAAGGGAATTTATAGAGCAAATAGAAGAATTTTCTGAGCTCTGGAAAGCTGTAAAGAAAGTCGGAGAAACGTGGGCCAAGTAAATTAAGAGGAAACTTAAGGAACAATTTTGATCCAATGGCTAGGATCAAATCTCCCTTCTCCTCCACCACATTTGTAATACTTAGCACCTTCTAGAAGAATGAGATAAGGATGATGCAAGAAGATGATGTAATGATGATGTAAAAGTCAACTTAAAGTTTCGATATTGCCTTTACTCTTTCTATTAGCCACAAAGGGTATTTTGGTCCATTCAAGCCAAAGTTTTGGCTACAAATACCCCACCTTGGAAGAGCATTTTAGCAGCCATTTCTAGAGAGAAAGCTCTGCCAAAATTTAGAGAGAAAAACGTAGGGGTGAAGGCCAAGAAGAAGGAACAAGATTCAAGCTTGAAGATCAAGGTATGTGATGGTTATAGCATCTGACTTGATGCCTATTTCGAATAATTTACTCTTTGTATCAGATTCTGAAATTTGATATGATTAAAGTACACTCTATAAAATTTAAATCCATGGGTAGAACACTTCATTTGGATATGTGTACGATTTATGGTGATTTTCCAAAGTTAGGGTCTGAAATCTAGAAACACTGTTTAACCTTTGGAAGAGTGTCGAATTCCGTACAATTCTAGTACTGTTCAGAATAGAATTGGATCCTAAAACTATTTTTTCTTTAAATAAAATTTAAGGAGATTTCAGTGAGACTTGGAACCACTCAGTTTTGAATTTTGTAGATTTAATTATGAATTTTCAAAGTTGAGCAAAAATTCTAGAATTTTGTGTGAACAGTACCCGTGAAGCAAAATTTTCATATTTGATCCTCTTGAACCTAAGACGATCTAAAGTGGTCCTAATTGACAAGAAATGGATTTTGAGGATGGGAAATGATGAGATTTATGTCATAAAAGCTAGAAAGAAAATCCTAAAATCAAGAGAAAGGGTTGAGGTTCAAGAGAGCTAGTCTTGAATATTATGTAATCTAGTGGTTCTAATGGATTGTATGATCATTATGACTATGTTTAGGACCTTGGAATGTCCAAGAGGATGTTTGGTGATTTTAATCGAATGCTCACATTGTTGGAAAGTCAAGGGAGTCAAAGAAAAAGTAAGAGGAAAGCTTGAGGTGCAAGGTAGTGAACTTACCTATTGTCATCATGAATATTATTGTGACATGTTTTAGCTACTGTAATTGCTATTCATGATGAGTAGATTATGTCTCCATGGCCGTGCATCAAGAAGTTAGCTTTGAGCATGCTAATATGTCACTAATTAACAAGAGAATAAACAAGTTACGTGTAGTGCATTGGTATCCATCTAGCATGATTAATATGGTATTGTTTGCTATTGAGATTCTCTTGAATCTCACCCCTCCCTAACCAACCATTTAGGTCAATCAATGATGGGTAATAATGGCATGAGAAGCAAGGAGAAGAAAGTGGATAATTGTTCATGTTAATGAATGATATTATTATTCAATGTGTAATTCTTCTATTATGTAATTTATGTTATGGATGCCTATGATGCCATGTAATTAATTATAATATTTATGGCATGTATAGAAATGTATGAGCATGAACGGAAAAGAGTAAGTCCATGTTATGTGTGTCAAAGAAATAAAAAGAATTAAAGTAAAGAGATGTTAAGAGATAAAATGTAGGTCCTAGAGCAATGAGCTTATAGCTCCAGTTTGACCTATCAAACGAATGAGTTAAGTCACGAGATTTGGCAGACTCATAGTACACATCCTAAGCTTTAAAACAAGAGGTAGATCACCTTAATTGGATGTGTACACAAGAGATATGAATTTTCAAAGTTGAGGCACAAAATCTGAAAGTTTCAGATTTTATGAAATAAACAATAATATTTATTGATTAAACTGTATGAATTGGGGAAAGATAAGTCTAATTGGATATTTTTCCCTTAAAAAGCATCGAAATAGCTTTCTGTAGAATTTTAGAATACCTCAATATGATTTTTATGGGATTTGTTATGAATTTTTGAAATTAGACCTCTAATTGGAACTTAAATAGTGAATAGTAACCTGAATAATTATGTTGAAATTTTAAATCCATGGGCTTGTGTTGTGATCTGTTTGAATCATAATACTTATGAATGTGTACTCTGAGGGGTTAAAGGTAGGGCGTTTCAGTTTGAGGATGTCTTGAAGTTTATAACATGTGACATTGTAGCTTGCTTAATTTACATAATAATTATAGTTCAATTGCTACTGAGATTTCTTTGAAATCTCATTCCTCCTATGTTAATTGATGCACTAAATAGGGAATGGTTCATCCAATGGCAAGGACAAGAAAATGATATTGGGATGAAGGAGCATTACAGAATTCATGATATTTTGAAAAGTTATGTAATGCTTTAAGGAACTTTATATTGAATTATGATGGATTATGGATGATGATATAATGTAAATTATACCTTTATGACATGTCCTAGTGTTGAAACATTGAGTGATAGAATATCTAATTGGTATGAAAAAAGGAAAAAGAAAATTAAATTCAAGATAATAGAGAATAAGGGATAAAAATACCCTAAATGAGGCTAAACTTGTAATACATAAAATAATAAGCAAATGATAGAATCTAGACCTAAGATTTTGCATGCAAATAAATCCCATTTTTAGCTTTAAATCAAGCAGTAGATCACTAAATTTAGAGTTGTGTGCTAAGAATTATGCCCTTCCAAATTTGACCATATGAATAGTACACTTTGCTGAATTTTTTGGTGTTGTTCTAGATGGAATTGAGTCCAATAAATATTTTTTCTTTAAAGAACTCTTAGCAAGCTTCAAGAAAAAATTGGAATCACTTAATTTTGATTTTTCTAGAATTAGTTATGAATTTTTAAAGTTGACCTAAATTCAAATGAATAGGATATGGACAGACTGAATGCAAAGTTTTGAAATTGAAAATTTTCACTCATAAATGTTAGAAAATGCATTATGATGGTTCCATTTGATGTATAAAATGGTAATAAAGGAGGTGTGGTAAAATCTATAGAGATACTATCCCACTTTCATCTTGGAATCTCCAGATTTTGCAATAATCTTGGGGCTTCTAGTGTTCAATTTTGACCTTTTGACAAGTTGGGCAACTTGAGACAAACTCAGTTACTTCTTTCTTTATACTAGGCCACCACCAATTTCACTTTAGATCATGGTACATTTTGGTTGCCCTGGGGTGGATAATGTATTTGCTCCTATGAGCTATGTCAAGTAGTAGCTTCTTTAACTTTTGTTACTAGGGAGACATACCGTCGCTTTGTATCTTAATATCCCATCTTCACTAATATTAAACTTTGACTCTTTTCCTTGTTCAACTTCCTCCCTAACCCTTAGTAGATACTAAAACATCCTTACTTTAACCCCTCAGAGTATGCATTCAGAAGTGAATTGATACGCGGAAGCTTTACTTAGGCCCAAAAATTAAAATTTTCTTTTAATTCCTCGGGTTATTGTTCATTGTGCATTTTTCTAGATTACAGGTCTAATTTTAAAAAATCATAACTAATTCTAAAAAAATTGTATGGAGGTGCTCTAAATTTCTATTTGAATCTCTTTAAGAAAAAAAATATCAAAATGGACTTATCTCTTACCAATTCATATAGTTTATTCATTAAACTTTATTGTTTATTTGGTAAATTCTAGAACTTCTAGATTCCTTACTTCAACTTTGAAAATTTGTACCTCCTTATGTACACATCTAATTGAGGAGTTCTGCCCCTCATTTTAAAGCTTGGGATGTGAATTATATATCTACCAAATTTTGTGGCTTAATTCATTCATTTGATAGGTCAAACTAGAGCTGAAATCTAACTACTATAGGACCTATGTTTTATCCCTTAAACAATTTTTGCTTTAATTCTTCTTATTACTTTGGCATACATAACTTGGGCATACTCTTTCCCATTCATTCTCATACATTTCCATTCATGTCATAGACATTCTAATTAATCACAATGCATTGTTGGCATCCATAAACATAATTTACACAATAGGAGAGTTATACATTAATCCTTAACCATTCATTAACATCAATAATTCTCCACTTTCTTCTCCTTCCTTCTCATGCCATCATTGCCTATCATTGATTATCCTAAATAGTTGGTTACAGAGGAGGTGAGATTTGAGAGAATTTTAGTAGCAAACAATACCACAGTAATCATACTAGATGGATGCTAATGCACTACATGCAACTTACTTCTTCTCTTGTTAGTTAGTGACATATTAGCATGCTTAAAGCTACCTTCTTGATGTATGGCTGTGAACACATAATCTACTCATCATAAATAGCAATTATAGCAACTGAAACATACCACAACAACATTCAAATATCATGTACATATCAATATACAAGCATACAACATCAAGCAATGATAATACGTACGTTCACTACCTTGTATTTCAAGCTTTCCTCTTGCTTTTCCTTTGACTCGCTTGACTTTCCAACCATGAGAGGTTTCGGTCAACATCATCAAACATCCTCTTGAATCTTCCAAGGTTCTAAACATAGCCATAAAGTTCACATAACTCATTAGCACTGAGAAATCACACAAAGGTCAAGAATTGCTCTCTTGAAGCTCAACCGTTTCCCTTGATTTTAGGGTTTTCTTTCTAGCTTTTCTAACATGAATCTCATCATTTCCCATCCTTAAGGTCCAATTATTATCAATTGGGACCACTTTAGATAGCCTTAGATTCAAGAAGATTAAATCTAGAAATTTTGCTTCGCAGGTACTATTCACATAAAAATTCCAGAATTTTTGATCAAATTTGAAAATTCATAATTAATTCCAAAAAAATCAAAACTAAGTGGTTCCAAGTCCTACTAAAAGTTACTTGAGTTCTCTTTAAAGAAAAAATAGTTTCAAGAGTCCAGAATAGTACCAGAATTATACGGAAATTTCCTACTGCTCCAATGGTCAAAACTATTTTCAGATTTTAAGCCCAAAATTTGAAAAATCACCATAAATCATACACATATCCAAATGAAGTGTTCTACATGTGGATTTGAAGCTTAAAGAGTATATTTTAATCATGCCAAATTTTAGAATTAGATACAAAGAGTAACTTAATCAAAATGGGCATCAAGATAGGTGTTAGAATCACACATACATTAATCTTAAAGCTTGAATCTTGTTCCTTTTTCTTGGCCTTCACCCCTACATTTTTTTCTAAATTTTGGAATGGTTTTTCCTCTACAAATTCTTGCCAAAATGCTCTTCAAAGGTGGGGTATTAATAGCCAAAACTTATGCCTTGAATGGACCATTATGCTCTTGAAACCTGATAGAAATTGTAAGGGTAAACCTGAAACTTTAAGTGCACTTTTACATCATCTTCTTACATCATCCCTTACATCATCCTTCTAGAGGAGCTAGGTGTCACAATTCTAATGGAGAGGAAGGAAGAATGAATTTTGACCATTGGATCAAAACTTAATCTCCAAGTTTCCTTCTAATTTACTTAGCCCACATTTATTTGGCTTTTTTAATGGCCTTTTGGAACTCAGAAAATTCTTCTATCTACCCCATAAATTTCTTTTAACTCTAGAGAAGATGTATGAATTTTCTCAAGCCATGATACTTTCTTTAAGCCTCGCATAAAAAATCATTTACTAAAATATCCTTAACCGGTAAAATTGAGCCTTCTATTTTATTCCAGCCATTATGCTAATCTTCTGGAAGCACGACTAATTTTGTAAATTAGTACAACCTTTTCACTATTTAATCACATTTTTTTATACATTTTTGAGGTCTCTTGCTATCTCAAATAATTACCTTAAACGGTATACTTTTTACTGGCTATAATCTTATAAATTCCATTTTAGTTGCTTGAGGGGTATTTTCAACATTTCTCTTCACAAAAGAGTCTTAGGATAACATTTCCCATTTTTTGGGATTTTTCTGAAATTTTCTATATACTTTTCATTTTTACCCCTAATAGCCATAACTTTCTGAAATTATGATTTAGTCCCTCCTTGAACTTAACCTTATAAAACATCTCTTTAAGGCTTTTAACTTAACCTTTAGCCTGTATCAAGCCTCTTTTCTTTTTCTGGGCCCTTGAGACTCTCTTGAACCTCAATGTTACTTACATGTTTACCCCCTAACAACTTTCATACTTTACAGTTTAGTCCTGAAACTGTTTTGACTTTCTTTCTCATTTTTGAGACTTCTGCTCTGAGGGGCTTAGTAGCCTACCTATTTTGGGCTACTCCCAGGCTCCCAGGCCTAAAAATTAGGATATGACAGATACTCATCCTCTAACTGGGTAATTTTAATTTCCTTCTAAGTTGTACTCTTAATGGTTAGTGCTTTCATAGCAGGGACTAATCCAGACATTATATCAATGGGTGTACTTTGCACATCTTGCAATAGATTCCACTCCTTGACCATCAACTCTGTATGGATCAACTTTCTATTTAAGGCATCTACCATAATGTTTGCCTTTCCACAGGTGATACTTTATTTCATAATCATAATCCTTAAGGAACTCCATCCTCCTTCTTTGTCTCATGTTAAGTTCTTTTTTATCAAACAAGTACTTCAGACTCTTATGGTCATTAAAAATCTCAAACTATGAACCATAAAGATAATGCCTCCAAATCTTTAATGCAAACACAACTGCTGCCAATTCCAAGTCATGAGTAGGATAGTTTTCCTCATGCGGCCTCAATTTTCAAGAGGCATAAGCAACTACCTTGCCATTTTGCATTAATACACACCCAACACCTTTTTTTAGAAGCATCAGTGTACAATGTGAAAGATTGTGTAGGGTTTGGAATCACAAGTGCCACATCCCAAAAATTTCATCTGGACATAAAGAGTTGAAAATTGGGATGAGGGCCAATATAAAAAGTAGACAAAGGGATGAAACAACTTTTGATGTGAAATTTCAATAGGACCCGGGTTGGCATCTTCAAAATTATCGGTCTAGGAAGGGCAAAAGGAAAAAATTCTAGAAAATTTTCAAAAATGGTAAAATAGAAGTTAGAGATTTTGGAATCTCGATGGAGGTCCTAAAGGTGAAAATAATGGGAAAATGAATTATCTAAATATTTTTTTAAATTTATAAAATTTGTTTTAGGCCTTGGAAGCAAAGGAACTAATTTTAGAAAATTTATTTTCCCACAATTACACCGATAGAGGCCTAATTCGAAAAATTCAAAATAAATAGTCAAAGGTAGAGAAAAATGCTGAAAATTTTTAGATCATATCCTTATATTAAAAAGGGATTTTCATGGAGGAAAATAAATTTTTGGAGGCCTAGAAAAAATTATAGAATCTTACTAGTGAATAGTAACTGATAAAGTTTCACAATAGTTTGGAATTGTGATTTGGTTTGTAGGCCATCTTTTTGGGCCATCCTAAATCATGAGTGGGCCCGACATTAGGCCCAAAGAAGGCCTAATTTTGTGGCTATTCTGGACCCTTCATATTAATTAAGATAAAACCCAATTTCCATGAAAAAATCTTGGAATAATCTAGTAAATGGACACATGGCTTGATCTGCATGCTTCTGGTATTTGATAGCAACCAAGTGCCCTTCTTAGATTGGCACCTTGGATGTCCAAAATGGGGGGAAATGGCAGAAAATTTGTCTATAAATACCTCCTCAAAATACCCAAAAATGGTGGAAAAATTGGAAAACTAAGGGGAGGTTCTGTCCATTGAAATTCTAGATCTATAGACCAAAATTCTTGAGTGATTTAGGGCAAGGAATCATCAAGGTATGTCTAAGCCTTGCTATAGCTAAGAATAAAGCTAGTTTTGGTTAGGTTTTTGTATGAAAGTTCAAGAAAAAATGCTACACCAATTTGGTTTGCATGCTTGTCCATTAAGGAAGGATAGAAACATTAAATATGATGTGGAATAAGAATGTTTAAGTGGTGTATGGATTGATTTTTAGAAGAAAAACAATTTAGGTTTCTTTAGTGATCATTTCGACCAAGACAATTTGAAGGGAGAGGAGTATAAATTTGATTGGATTTTTGCATTCTACATGAAAAATTGTATAGGAATGAGTTATGAGATCATTGAATTCAAAGAAGGAACAATTTTGTTAAAAATCAAAGGAAAAGGGGAACTTAAGTAGAGCATTGGTGTTTAAGTTGTATAATTACTGATGTAGCTTGTATTTATGCTTGGATTAATAGGCTTTGAGGAGAGAAAACAAGGAGAATCATATTCTCCCAAGGAGACTAAATTTTACAAGGGCTAAAAGGTAGCATTGAATTATAATTTGAATGTTTATCTTGCTTGTTTATGTGTTGTGTTAATTGCTTTGAATTAAGGAATCTATGTGATGGAATTGTTTATTTGATGACACTTAGTGTGCTTTGCCAAATGCATGATAACATGTTAATGTGAAAGTGTATTTGATTCCTCTCTTTGTTGAATGCATAGCATGAATTTTGTATGACTTGAGGATGTCTTGAGATGTCATTGCATAACATATTATGCCTTGCTTGATGAACATATGAGTTATAATTTGCTGCTGTTGAGATTTCCATGAAATGTCATTCCTTCCTATGTGAAATCATGAATTAATAGGAAATGGATCAACCATGGACAAAGGCAAGGGGTTAGCGTTGGGCTAAAGAACTATGTAAATCTTATGATGAGATTTGAAGTTCCAGTAATGTTTTGTGAAATCTTGGGATAATCTTGTAATGAATCTTGAACAATGTTATCTTGTATCCATGTTTATATGATATGTCCTAATGTTGAAAATATTGATCATTGAATGCTTGATTGGAATAGTGCATGGAAAAAAGAAAAGAAATTCAAGAAACCATGAGTTAGGGGATAAAAATACTCTAACTAGTGATAATTTTGTGGCACATAAAATAATGAGCAAATGATTGAATTTGGACCTGGGATTTTATAGGCTTATAGATCTCATATTTCTTACCTTTAAAATAAGTTGTAGATCATTAAATTTGGAGTTTTGTGCTAAGAGTTATGCCTTTTCAAAGTTGGGCTAAAATACTAAAAAATTGGAAACTGAACGTATAAAGAGTGCAACTTGGCTAATTTTTTTGGCTTGATTTCATGATGATCTAATGTAAATAAATATTTCTCCCTTATAGTAGATATGAAAAGCTTCAAATAGAAATTAGAACCACCTTATTTTGATTTTTTTACATTTAGTTATGAATTTTCAAATTTGACAAAGATTTCAATGAAATGTGAACAATTCTAGAGGCTCTATGTGACCCGAAGTCGTGACCTGGGAAGTTGAGGTCGCGATCTGGAAGCAAAAATGGTCTTTGTGACCTTAAGTCATGACTTGGAAGTACCAAGCCATTACTTGGACTGAAATTTTGAAAAGTTTCAAATTTTTGAGCATTTTCTCATACTTAAAGCTCATATAATGATCCTAAATGGTTCCAATTGTCATATAATGAGGTAATAAATGAGATATGACACTTTTGGTATCAGAACAAAGGTTCTAGCTTTGTATAGTTACACGGTATTAACTATTATATATTGTGAAATGTGGTTGAATGTTTATATTGGTTGTTGAATGTTGTGGTGAATTATGATTGATTGTTATTATGATTTGCACATTGGACTGCTCTGGTTGGGTTGGATCTTATAGACTGAGTTTAGTACAGGAAAGAAAATGGCCTATTGTGAAAGTAGTGATTCTGGGGAGATAGAAAACCAAAGGTGATATAAGGTACGGATACGGATCGGCTAGAAACAAGTTAGGAAACTAGACGAACGATCAAAGGTAGGACCTTAAGAGAACCTGTCTCTTACAACCCTAGCCATGGAGACACCACAAGGATGATCAGTCCTTGATACAGTCGAGTATTCCCACGAGAATACGAGGCGGCAAGCAAAGCTCACTCAAGAGAAATAAAATTCTCTAAAATTCATTCATTCAAATCTGATCCCCAATTACAAAAAACGTAGCCTTATATAGACAGCAAAAGAACAATCTAGAATCAAAAAACCCTAGGTCATAAATGCCATAAATGTGCCTTAATGATGATTGACTATCTTGGTTGGCATCAATTAAGGCTAAAGGAAATAGGAAATTACTTTTTCTTGAAGAAAAAGGCTTCTACCTAAAAATAGGAAACTAACCTAAAATATTCTTATGCAATCTTTGACCAAAAGGCCTTATTTAATGCAAATAAAAATGGAAACTTAAAAAAATGAAATTAACCCATAACTAATACATAAAGATGCCTTCTTGATGCTTCTTGAATATTCTTGGACGTCACTTATGCTCCTCCTCCAAGGCACATGCTTGTCACATGGTATTTTGAGTGAATTCTTCAATCTGGACTACACATGGGCCTTGTACATCATCTTGTTTGGCTTCTAGCAGTGTAATCACCATGTTTGGACCCTTGATGGGCTGATTGAGGGATGCTTCTTCCAAATAAATGGGCTCTAACTCTTTAAGATCTTTTATCAAACAATTCAGCGCCTCTTTCATAGATTTGGTCCTTGCTCTTGTCATTGGGCCTACAATGCCTTGTAATGGGTCTTTTAGAATATTGGACTTCCATCTTTTAGCTTGGACTCCACGCTCCATGTCTTGGTCTTCCTTTGATGCTTGATCATGCCATGCTCCTCTATCAAAAGGATGCTAGGGGAGCTGTACCTGGAGTGGTACCACCCACATATTGAAGACCATGATGATCCTACTCCGCCTTCAGGATATTATCAACTACTAAGTGAAATAGAGGATATCTACTATGAAGAGGATTCTAATGATATCCTAGAGCTTGAGAAGGGTGATACACAAAGTATGACGAGGCCTAGACACACATCTAGACGAGGTGGGCCTAAGACAATTAGGGTAGTGCCCATTAGGGTTGTGAGACCGAAGCAAATCAAGGTTAAAGACCTGCCAACCAAGAAAGGACCTCTATTGGTAGAGAAAGAGTTTAAAGACTATGATAGTATTTTTTTTGAGAGTTTATAAAGCTGGGAAGGCATATTGGTCAAACCCAGAACTAGTATGCCGCCACCTATCTATATTATTTCTTTTATTTAAGGTTGCTGCACAATAAAGTGCTCGAGGAGGGCAAATACATAGATGACGCCCTCTAGTGCCGGGTATTAATAGAAACATTACCAACTACTTGGGTTTGACAAGAACAGCTCTAGCAGCTTTGCAGATCCTCTATATCACACACCTTTGATTAGATGTTAGATGATCTGAAGCTTTTTGTGGCTATTGTGTTTCCTTTCTCTACTTTTGTGATGTAAATTAGGATGACTGTATTATATTACACCATTTGGCTGTGGTGGGCTGTATGAAACTTTGAACAATATTTTGCTAACTGTGCCGTATGTATATATATGAATAGAAAAGCAATGTAGAATATCTTTTATATATAAAATGACAATTATGTTCCTCTTGTAGTTAAGAAGAAAACAACAAAATGGTAAGAACAAGATGAGAATCTAGAATGAGGGGAGAATCATTAAGACCCCCTGTGGACCTAATAGAAAGGAATATGGAGAGATTAGAGGAACAGCCTCTGACTATGGTTGAGATACAAGCAAACTAGGCTAGGCAAGAATAGGAAAGAGATGTTGTTATAGCTAAGGGCATAACTCTTAGCACAAAACTCCAATTTTAGTGATCTACTACTTGTTTCAAAGTTAAAAATGAGCTCTATAAGTCTGTCAAGTTTTAGATCCAAATTCATCCATTTGCTCATTATTTTATGTGGCATAAGATTAGGACTGTTTAAGAAGATTTTATCCCCTAATTCCATTTTTCTCAAATTTTATTTTTTTCCTTTTTACCATACCTTTTAGACACTCTACCATTCAATATTCCAGCATTAGGGCATACCATATGTCACACCTCTCTTTATAACCCATTATACGTCTATTGGAACCAATATAAGTCGTTTCATAACATTTCTGGATGAAAATTTTGAAATTCAAGATTTTACTATTCATCCTGTATGTATACTGTTCATCTGAAAATGGGCTAATTTTGAAAATTCATAACTAAATCCAGAAAAATCAAAATGAAGTGGTTCCAATTTTTGTGTGAAGCTTGCTAAGAGTTCTATGGAAGAAAAATAATCATTAGGTCCAATTCCATCTAGAATAATTCCAGGAAATTTGTCAAAGCATACTGTTCATTTGGTAAATTTTTAAATTTTCTGTATTTTCGCTCAACTTTGAAAAGGCATAACTCTTAGCACACAACTCCAAATTTAATGAATTACACTTCTTTTAAAGCTAAAAATGAGATCTATTTCCCTATAAAATTTCATGTCCAAACTCCAACAATTGCTTATTATTTTATGTGCCACAGTTTGGCACTTTTTAGGAAATTTCTATACCCTAATGACCATTTTCTTGATTTATTTCCCCTTTTTCCTTCAACCACATTCCTTCCACAATGCCTCAAGCATAATTCTAACATTGGAACATGGGATAACAATATAATTGACATCAAAATGTCATCCATAACTTATTATAACATCAACATAAAGTTTGGTACACTTGATACAAGTTTCTAACATAACATAATATTTATAAAGCCATTTCATGCCAAGGCCAATTCCTTCCCTTGATCTATGCTTGGTCCACTTCCTAATTAGGGCATAAAATAACATAGGAGGAATGAGATTTCAAAGAAATCTCAGTAGCATATGGATTATAATTATCATGTAAATCAATGTAAGTTCAATTGTGAAATGTCATGCAACCCAAACCATTCCCAATTCACAGGAATTCATACCACATATCATGCAAGGAGAGGAACATTATCTACATTGACATATCACAAAGCATTTGGCCAAAGCATAACTAATGTCAATCAAACAATCAATGTCACCACAAAGTTCCTCCAATCCAAGCAACAACACTCATAACAAACAAGCACGATAAACAATCAATTTATAATTCAAAGCTACCTTTGCAAAGCTTGTCCACTTAATTCATCGAAGGAGCAATGCTTCTCCTTAATTCCTCCTCTCAATACTTATTAAACCAAGCATAATCATAGGCCATATTAATTACAAAACAACTTAATTCCAATACTTAAACATTAACTCAACAATTTCCCCCATTTTTCTTTGATTTTTAACAAATTGATTTCTTCTTTAGAATAAATCATCTCATGACTCAATTCTACATAATTTTTCATGAGAAATCCAATGGTGTAACCAGATTTATAAAATTCAAACTTCTTCGCTATGAACCTAGTTTGGCCCAATATGGGTCCTTAATTTTCCAAAAATTCTATTTTTGATTCTAATGATTTTAAACCCTTTTCAACATCATATCCCTACACAAAAACATGTTTTAAAGCAATTGGAAATCATCAAATCAAGCAAAATCAATCAGCTCCTGCATGAACAGTGCTGGATGAAAATTCTCCCCTCAAACCCTAACTTTGATTTCATCCAAAAATCAATCCATACATCCCTTAATCTTGCTTATTCCACTTGATTATTAAGGTTTTTATCCTTCCCTAAGCATCACACATCTCAACCGAATTTCTCAGAATTTTCCAGCTTTTTTCCAGCATTTTCCCAAGCAAAATCCTTGTTTAATCAATGTAAAACTTAGAGATATTGATGCTTAGACATACCTTAGTGTTTCCTTGAAGTAAGTTGGATGATTTCTTGCCTAAAAATCCTCAAGAATTTCATGCAACAGGGCTAGATGAAAAGTGGCAAAGTTTCCCCTTATTTTCCCAATTTTCTAACTTTTTCTTTGTATTTTCAAGGGGTATTTATAGACCAAAAATTCTACCACTTCTCCCCCTAATTAGCATGCCCAAATGACAGATAAGGAGGTGTGTTGGCAGCCATCAAGTGCCTCAAACCTTCAGATCTCACCATGTGGCATTTCTCTAGATTTTTCCACACAAATATCGTTTAATTTTGCATTTTATTTAATAAAAATGGTGGAATCTGGAAAGTGCACGAAATTGGGCCTTTAATGGGTCCATTGTGGGCTCCACAAATGGTTTGGGCTGACCTAAAGATATGGCCCACAAACCAAATCACTATCCCAAACCAATTTGAAACTTTTATCGGTTACTATTCACTAGTAACATTCCATAATTTTTCCAGACCTCCAAAAATTCATTTCTCTCTATGATAATTCACCTTTTAATATGAGAATATGATCTAAAAATTTTCAGAATTTTCACCACCTTTAGGTATTTATTTTGAATTTTCTCCGATTAGGCCTTTATCTGTAGTTCTGAGAGAAAATAAATTCTCTAAAATTAATTCCTGAGCTTCCAAGGCCTAAAATCAATTTTATAAATTCAAATAAACATTTAGATGAATTTTCCATCAATCTTCCAAATTTATTGAGGCCTCTAACTCATTAAAATAATTATTTTCCTTCATTTTCCTAATAATTTCTCGAAAAACCTCTGTTTACGGGAAATTCCGTAATAATTCATTTTGACCGAAATTCCACCTTTTGGGCCTCAACTGAGTTTCCAAAATCTCTACTCTACACTTTTCTCATTTTTTAGGGACTTTCTAGAATTTTCCTCAAATTTTCCTGTTTTGCCCTTCCTAAACTGATGATTACGGAAATGCCAACCCATACCTTTTCGGGGTTTCATATAAAAAGTTATTTCATCTCCCCGTCTAGTTCCTACATTAACCCTCATCCCAATTTTTGATCCTTTATTGCCAAATGAAAATTTTTGGGATGTGACACCATACAAATATAGTTACATCATATTAGCATCCATAGTTCAATATAAACTTAGCATAAAGTTCTTTTAACATTACATAACATAATATAGTGTTATGTAAAATGTAAAGCTCCACTATCTCAACACTATTTCTTTGCCTTGATTCATGGATGAACCACTCCCTATTGGAAACATAAATTGACATAGGAGGAATGAGATTTCATAGAAATCTCAGTAGCAATTAAACTATAATTACCATGTAAATTAAGCAAGATAAAATGTGACATGTTATAAATTTCAAGACATCCTCAAGCCATATAAAATCATATTTAAGATCATGCTAGGAGAGGAACATTGACACTTCCACATTGACATAATTCCATGCATTTGGCCAAAGCACAACCCAAGGGCATCCAATCAACAATAACCACAATACAAGTTCCTCAATCCAAGCAAACAACATAATCACATTATCAAGCAAGTTAAACAACCAAACTATAATTCAATGCTACCTTTTATCACTTGGTAGTTTTGGTCTCCTCAAGGGGTTATGTTCCTCCTTGATTCCTCTTCACAAAACCTATTGATTCAAGCATAAATACAAGCTATATTAATAACTAAACAACTTAAATATAACCCTTTAGCTTTAACTTAACAAGTTCCCCCCTTTTTCTTTGATTTTTAACAAAATTGTTCCTCCTTTAGGATCAATGATCTCATGGCTCAATCCTATACAGTTTCTCATGAGAAATTCAAATATCCAATCATTTTTACAAAAATCGAACTCCTTCCCTATCAAACTGATTTGGTTGAATAGGGGTATATAGCTTCCAAAAATTCTATTTTTGATTCGAATGATTTTAAACACTTTTTTTTAATATATCCCTACACATTAAACACATTTTAAACCCATTGGAGTCATCAAATCACAGGAAAACAAGTTGCTGCACCAATTTTCCCCTTTGGCCAAATTGAACTAAAAAAACCCTAGCTTGGTTTTCTTCCAAAAATCAATCAATACACCATTTAAACATGTTTATTCCACTTGATATTTAAGGTCTCTATCCTTCCATAAACAGCACATGTTCAACCAAATATTGGGCAGCAATTTTGATAGCATACCAAGAAGTGTTCAATATGGAGGTCTTGAAGCCCAAGAAATGCTCATCCAGTTAGAGGCTCGACCAGCCCTTCAAGGTTCTCAAAGGATTTATAGCTTCATGGAGGATGAGATGGATCATTGCTTGGATGATGACATGGACACATACGGAGCTTGACGTGACATATGAAAGGCCACCCCGAAAGCCACCATGGCATCTGAGTCATTAGAGTGTAAACACTTGGACCTTAAGAAAAACAAGAGCACGTTCTAAGAGCCCAAAAGGAGATTTGAAGCCAATTCCTATGTAATTAAAGGCCCAACACAATTATATGTACCTGGAAGAGTCCATTAGAGCTATAATCTTTTAAATTGGGGTCCAAATGCATTGTGTTATGGACCAAAGGAGTTCCAGAACGTGATTCAACCATATTCAAGCCCAAATGGGTGTTTAAAAGGCCCATACGTGCTTATGGACGTGAATAGTAATTATGAAGACCCATTTGGAAGGTCCAAGAAGATTCAAGAAGCATCAGGAGTGATCTTATATGATATTAAATAGGATTCTATTTGTTTTAATTAGTTTCCTATTTTGCAATTTCCTATTTTGTATTGATTGCTTCTTAAAGGCAAAGACTTACTTATTTTGTATTGCATTAATGAGTAGAGAGTCAAATAATATCCTTCTCATTAATGAAGGGATCCTGCTAGGTAGTGTGTGATCTAGATTATTCTATCTTGACTAGCAAGTTAGAGTATTCTAGATAGTCTTTTGATTTTCCTAATTTTGTTGTATTTTCGCATCGATTTTTGATGCATTTTATTTAGTTAGTGTCTTAGGCTCTAATAGCTTATGATGGGCTTTTAGGGCTTAGGTTATCAATTAGGGTTTTCATTTTAGGGTTTTTAAGAGTCTTAGTCTATAAATAATTCAGTATGTACTCTTTTCAGAGAGGAGATGATTTTGAATAATTAATAAAATGAGAATTTTATCTCTCTTAGTGTGAGCTTTGCTTGCATCCTTGTATTCTCGTGAGAATACTCGACAGTATCAGGGGATTGATCAACCTTGTGGTGTCTTCATGGCTAGGGTTGTAAGAGACAGGTTCTCTTAAGGTCCTACCTAGATCAACTGTCCGTCCGTTACTTGATTCTAGCTGGTCCGTACATCCCCTCATATCAAATTTCTCTTAATTTTTCAAGCCAAAAACCCTAACTAAACTAACTTAAAACTTAGGGATAGGAAGGCTTGAACATACCTTGATGCTTCCTTACTTTAAGTTAAATGATTCCTCACTCAAAACCCTCTCAAATTTGGTCTCCGTTGGTCTAGACACAAAGCGGCAACACCTCCCCCTATTTTTCCAATTTTCCAACATTTTTTCTATTTTAGGGAGGGGTATTTATAGACAAATGGATCTGCCATTTTTTTCCTAATTTGGATGCCCAAAATGATAGATAATAGGATGAGTTGGCAGCCATCCAATGCTACACAACTCCGATTTAACCAAGTGTCCATATACTAGAATTTTCCAACAATTAACCACTAATTTTGGAATTTTATTTAATTAAAAAGAAGCCTCCAGAATTATCACTAAATGGACCTTCATTCCAGGCTCAATATGGGTCCGACACATGGTTTAGGATGGTCCAAAAAGATAGCCCACAACCCAAATCAAGATTCCAAGCCTTTTTGAAATTTTATCGGTTACTATTCACTAGTAACATTTCATAATTTTTATAGGCCTCCAAAAATTCATTTATCTCTATGATAATTCACCTTTTAATAGAAGAACATGATCTGAAAATTTTTAGAATTTTCCCCTACCTCTAGATATTTATTTTGAATTTTCTCCGGTTAGGCCTTTATCGGTGCAACTATGGGAAAATTAATTTTCTAAAATTAATTCCTGGGCTTTCAAAGCCTAAAACTAATTTTATAAATTCAAAAAAATATTTACATAATTTTTTCATATTTTTTATGAATTTATTGAGGCCCCTAACTAATTAAAATAATTATTTTTCTTTGATTTTCCAATATTATCCCAAAAAAAACCTCTATATTCGAAAAATTCTGTAAAATCCCTTTTTCCATAATTTTTACCTTTAGGGCATCTATCGAGGTTCCAAAACCTCTAATTTACATTTTTTCTATTTTCAGGAATTTTTTAGGATTTTTCTCCAAATTTCCCGTTTTGCCCTTCCTAGACCGATAATTACAGAAATGCCAGCCTGAACCTTGTCAGGGTTTCACATCAAAAGCTGTTTCATCTTCCTGTCTAGTCTCTACATTGGCCCTCATCCCAATTTTTGATTCCCTATGTCTAGGTAAAATTTATTGGGATGCGACAATTCCTCCCCTTTTTAATAAATTTCATCCTCGAAATTTAGAAGCACACCTTACATGAACAATTCTAGATATCTAGTCTTCATATTGTCTTCCCTTTCCCCAAGAAACTTCTTCTTAAGTTAGATCCCTCTAGATAACATTAATCATCATAATAGTCTTATTTCATAGCTGCTTAACCTGTCAATCTATCACTTTTACCAGTTTCACATCGGGAGTGAGGTTATTCTGCAGCTTCATGTTTTCATATTCCAAAATATGAAAGGGATCTGACTGATACTTTTTAGTTGAGGGACACGGAAGATGTGAATCTGACTAAGGTTAGGAGGTAGGACCAACTTGTATGTCACCGGGCCAACTCTTAAAAATTTGGAAGGGTCTTCGGCTTTATGTATTTTGTCTTTTAGGGTTTGACCCATTCCTGTGGTTGATTCCTCCAACCACTATTTCTAGTAGCTCCTTCTTATGTCCTCATATTCTTTCCGTCCACTTTATGCTGCTAACGATCCTTATCAATCATCTTTAATTATTCCCAAACCGAGTCATCGTTTTTAGACTGTAAACTCTTCTCATACTTAATTCAATCTACTACAATGGTGATCAGTACTTTATGCCATATAAGGTTTCACACAAAGCTGTTTATATGGCAGAATAGTAGATATTGTCACAGGTAACATCTACCTTTAATAGGCATATCAGCATCTTCAGCCATCCTTCCTTTTGCCTTAAAGGTCTATGTTCCTACTTTCCCTTTTCATTTTGCTGTTAACTTGCCTAGATGCACACGATTTAGGACTTATAGCTTTTAGCCCAATTTGACAATAATGGTATCTGTGGAAAAATCAAGGGTACTCTCTCGGTACTAGTTAACCACTGGAGCGAGCTTCTATATCTTAAACTCATCCTTGGTCATGTCATTATCAAGCCTTACGAGGAATTACCCACATGGCTTTAATGTATCAGGCCTTACGAGGAATCACCCTCACGGCTCAACATGTCATTCCATGCTTATGCTATCCCCTTAGCTTAATGTGTAACCCCTTTCTCACGTCTCGAGAGGTATCATCCTCTCAGTTTCGTATCTTCTCTTGAGGCTTGGTCTACCACGACCTTAGGAGCCACTGTGCTCCATCATAAGCCTTTTTAAGATCCACTATAATCCTGAAATGTTACCATTGCCAACTTGCCATGTTAAGATCTTTAGAAGATCTGAGACCACGAGACTGAGTAATAAAATAAGTCGCCTCCGCTCTGTGGGTAACTTGATTGGTTATTCCCCAAGATTGATCACAGATACTAATATTGTCTTCTTGGACCTTGTTAAATCCTTCCGTCAACTCTGGGAAATTCTTAGGCCTTTCATTTTCCTTTAACCCTGGAGGTGGCTACTTAGGTCATTTTTCTTTTATAGTGCCTTGTGAGTGTCTAGGCACTGTCTCACCTCTAAAGTCTATTAGTCCATCATCATGTTAATGCCAAGCTGCCTTGTTTTGGGACTCCTTAGTCCTTACTGCTTCTTCTCAACTTAGACAATACCGAGAGAGGGTTTATATTATCATGATCTCATTATCCATCATGATGCTATGGTACCTGTTATGTTTGAGGAGTCATATGTATCTACCTTAAAATACCTTTCCAATATGCTTGGCCAATTTCGCTCTCCTCAAGGCAAGATTCACTTTGCCCTTTGGTCTGGCAGCTGTTAGGATTAAGGTTTTGATGATAACAAAGTAAGTAATTTATGTTTCAGTATGTTGATCGATCAGATGATCGATCAAAGACTTATCGATAAGCTGATAGATAATATCTCTGTACAATCAAGTAACTTAGTAGAAACTTTGATTGATAACGTGTTAGATAATATGTTGAGATTGATCGATCATTGTTAACTTAGTTGTGAGTGAAAGCCTAGAGTAAATTATCGATCACTTGATCGACAATCAAGATGATCGAACACCTGTTGGATAAAGGGATACAAATTTGATAGGCATTTATCGATAACATGATCGATAAATAGATTATCGATGAGAAGACAGATAAATGGTAATACGTTCTACTCACTCTATGTTTTACGTTAGTCATCATTTATCGATCACATTATCGATCAGCCATTTATCAATAATATGATCGAACATTGCTTCATAACTGTGCATGTAAGTATTTATTTCAGTAACTTATCGATCACTAGATCGATCAGCAAATTATCGATCATATGATCGATAATTAGCACATCGCTTTTAAATCATGGCTCTTTGATCATCGGATCAATAATCAGATTATCAATAATATTATCGATCATCGAACTTCATGTTTATCTTGTTTTCACATAATATGATCGATAAATCAATTCTTTGATTTTACAAGAATAAACCTCTTTATTGATAACATTATCGATTAGCCATTTATCGAATGCATATTCAATCAACCTGTATAGCTGGTGTTTCCACTCAATATACTTTTGCTTATTGTTTATTGATAAGGTTATCCATAATCTATTTATTGATAATGGATTCGAAAATTAGTGCTTTAAAATTTATTTCTATAACACTTTGGTTATCGATAACCTGATCGATCACTTGTTCGATCATGAGGTGATTTCAATTTAAACTTTAAATAGTCACGATGCTTCTCAAAATTTATCATACATTTCATTCGAGCTTTTCTCAGCCTTTATAAATGTCTCAATTCACTATTTAAAGAGTCTCAAAATCAAAAGTGACTTTGATCTTCTTTTTCTATACATACTAGTATGATGTCACAATTTCCTTTTATCGATCAAGTGATCGATAAATCATTGATCCATCACATGATCGATAAACTTAGTTATCCGTTTGAAAAAATTTTACTCTGAATTTTTTATAACCTGATCGATCAAGCAGTAATCGATCATCACTTCGATCAAGCACAATTAGTTATTACTCAGCACATTTAACAATTGACTAATTCTAACTGTAAACTATGAATGTTCCTTTTATCATTTGTTCGGTTCTACTTTTGATCTTACTCTGTAAGGAAAAACTTATTGAATCAATGTATTTCTGCAGATTACGAAGAAAAACCCAATGGCTCTCCAACAGTTGTCCAAGTAGCCTGTAACCTACTTTGTCAGAAGTATTAATGGCAGAAACAGTTGCAACTGGGAAAACACGCAACCGGACTCTCAACGGCTAGAAGCTCTTTCGTCTAACGGTTACTAAACTACCTCAACTATAAAAGGCGCGAAGGAGCATCAAATGAACAGATTGAATATGCGAGCTACCCTTTGTTAATTATTTACTATTGCATTCAATACTCTGTTCTTCCATAACATCGAGCGTCAGTGATTATCATTTATTCACTCTGTAAGAGAGTTTACTTTTTCATCATTAATCACGTCTTGTGTGATATTCAAGAGTGTGGACTCTTGAGTGGGTTTGTAACCTTACGGGAAGTAAAGGGGAGTGATTGAGAGTATCAATTACTGTATTGAGGCGCCAAGAGCCCGATCAATCTTGGAACACGGTGAAATACTCGGAGGTGTTCTGAGGACTGGACGTAGGTCAAGTGGTTGAGACCAAACCAGTATAAATCCTGTGTCTTCCTTTCTACGGTGAAATCTTTCTAACTCACACTCTTTGTTTCTGATAGTTCATTGTTTTAATTTCGTAAAATTTTTATAATTTACCCAATTCACCCCCTCTTGGGTGAGACTGCCACTAACATTTGGTATCAGAATAGATCTCTTCAGTAAAAGCTTAACAGTCCAAAGAGAGATCCCATAGCAGGATTCGGAGATAGTGTGCTACCCGAAGGCTGTTCAACGTCCAAACCGCCAGGCTTCAACGTTGAAAACTATACCTTCTGGAAGATGAGGATGAAAATCTTCATCAAGGTGACTGAGTATGGATTATAGGACGTGATAGAGTATGGTAACTATGTCCCTATGAAAACCGTAGACGGACAGCAAGTACGCAAGAGTCCCAGCGAGTTCGATAAAGAAGACAGAAAGTTGGTGACCCTAAATGATAAAGCCATCAACATACTTACCTGTGCACTGAGCCAACGAGAATACTTCTAAGTTTCCATCCTGGAAACCGTGAAAGAAATGTGGGAAGCACTGGAGATAGCTCACGAAGGGACCACCGGTGTAAAATAGAGCAGAATCAACACTCTCACCCCAGAATTCAAGCTATTTAGAATGAAGGATGGAGAGAGTGTCCGAGACATAGAAGTCAGATTCTTGCATCTCATAAATCATCTTAGGCACTTAGAAAGAAGTATAGTCGGGAGGACCAAGTGAGAAAAATTTTAAGTGGTCTCACAAAAGAATAGGAGCCGAAGGTAACAACAATTGAAGAAACAAAGGGAGAATCAATTGGCTCTATTGCAGCGCTATTCGGAAGCCTTGCAGAATATGAGAGCAAGCAAAGATATAAAAGGAGATGAACAAGAAAAACCGTAAAAGTATCACTCTCAGAACTCAAGAGAGTGAAGATGACAACGAAGAAGACCTGGAGGATGACGAAAGGGGTCTTATCATCAGAAGATTCAAGAAATTTTACAAGAGCAGAGCCGGAAGGAAGTTTCAGTCAAAACACAGAATCTCAACATTTCAGAATGAGTCAAAAGAACCGACCATCTGCTTCGAATGCAAGAAACTAGGACACATCAAAGCAGAGTGTCCCCAGCTATCCAAGATGAAGGACAAAGAAAAGAAGAAAGAAAGATTCAGAAAGAAGAAAGCCTTTGTCACATCAATCTGGGGAGATAGTTTTTCAGAAGAAGAAGAAGAAAGTGATGATGAAGAAACCACTAGCATCTGTCTTGTCACCCAGGAAGACGAAGAATCAAAGACAGATGAGGTAATCACTTCTGAACCCTCCTATGATGAATTACAGTCTGAATACAATGCATTAAATTTGGAATTAGTAAGAATTGCAAAGGAGTTGGTAAGCTCCAAGAAAAGAATAAAGTTCCTGGAGGAACAGCAAACGAAGTTGAAGGACAATGCAGTCCCGCCTCCAGTATGCATAGAATATGAACAAAACAAAAAGAAGGCTAAGGATCTCACAAAAACCTTAGAAAAATTCACTAAGGGTAGTGAAATGCTCAAAGTGATTTTGGGAGCTCAACAATGTTCGATGGATAAAACCGGAATAGGATATGATCCTGTTCAAGATAGGACGAAGGGAAAGAAGAAGAGTAGTGGTCGATCATATCTTACATTCTTTAGAAATACTATTCATTCCCCTAATCCTTTTGCACTTTGCTCTTATTGCAACCGTAAAGGTCATACAACCTCTTCTTATTATCACAAGAAGAAAGGAATTTACGGGACATTAAAATGGGTGCCCAAAGGTACTTGTGTGCCTAGGACAACTCATACTAACCAAAAAGGACCCAAGAAGGTATAGGTACCTAAGACATGATTGTGTTGTTGTTGGTATGCCTCAAAGCATCCAGAACGAACAAATGGTACATCGACAGTGGATGCTCCAGACATATGACTGGTGATCACATCACTCAAACCAAGAGACAGAGGCAAAGTAAGTTTCGATGGCAATCAATCCGAAAGAATTGCTAGAATCGAAGAGATAGGAAGTAACCAAGGAATGAAGGTTGAAGATGTGTACTACGTGGAAGGTCTGTGTCACAATCTACTTAGCGTCAGTCAGAGTACCAACAAAAACAACTGGGTGATCTTCGATTCCGAAGAATGCTTAGTAATAAGCAAAGACGACTTGCCATTGAAGAAAGAAGAGTTGAATATAAAGCTGAGAACTCCAAGGGACGGTAACTGTTATACACTTCAAATTGACTCTAAATCTTCTGAAAACTGTTTTATTAGTAAAAAGGAGGAAAGTTGGGTTTGGCATAAACATCTTGCAAATGTTAACATGAATTAACTTTCAAAATTAACAAAAAGGGATTTGGTTTTTGGTTTACCAAAAATTCAGTACAAACATGATATTGTCTGTGATGCCTGTCAGAAGGGTAAACAAACAAAGTCTTGGTTTAAATCCAAGAAGACGGTCTCAACCGAAAAGCCACTCCAAATGCTTCATATGGATTTGGTTGGTCTGTCGAGAGTGAAAAGTTTCGGTGGAAATCTATACACTCTTGTGATAGTTGATGACTATTAAAGATTCACTTGGACTTTGTTTCTTCCCTCTAAAGATGAAATGTTTAATGTATTCATTGTTTTTGCCAAAAAGGTCCAAAATGAGAAAGGTATTTCCATTATGTCAATCACGTTTGATCACGGAGGAGAATTTGAAAACAACGAATTCGCAGATTACTGTGACGAGTATGGAATTGATCACAATTTTTCAGTACCAAGAACTCCTCAACAAAATGGTGTTATCGAACGGAAAAACAGAGTGCTCACAGAAATGGCAAGGGCAATACTGAACAAGAAAGGAATTTCACAAGTGTTCTGGGCAAAAGCAATGAGCACGGCTTGCTACATCTCCAATAGAGCCTACATCATAACATTGCTCGGGAAAACACCATATGAGCTATACAAAGGAAGAAAGCCTAACCTGGCTCATCTAAGGATCTTCAGGAGTAAATGCTACATTCACAACAACAACAAAGAGAATCTCAGTAAATTCGATCCTAAAGCTGATGAAGGTTTATTTCTTGGTTACTCTAATCGTAGTAAAGCTTATAGGGTTTTCAACAAACGTACTTTTACAATTGAAGAATCAATACATGTTGTGTTTGCTGAAACTGAACTGATTTCAAAACCTCTAGATGATGATTTTGAGATCGTTCAAAATTTTCAAAAACTGGGTTTAAACAAATCTTCAAACAAATTACCTTCAGAAAATATTTAGAAAACAAAAATGACTTAAATGAACTATCTTCACAAGAAAATTTAGAGCAGCCTAAGGCTTGGAGACATAACCGAGACCATCCACTGGAACAAGTCATTGGTAAAGTCAATGGAGGGGTCAAAACACGGAGACAAGTGTTCAATGAAGTGCGCTTCTCTGCATTTATCTCGCATATTGAACCTACCAATGTTGATGAGGCCCTAACCGATGAATTCTGGATAGTCACAATGCAGGAAGAGCTTAACCAATTTAAGAGAAATTAAGTTTGAGAATTGGTACCCAGTCCTAATGATCATTCGATCATAGGCACCAAATGGGTATTCAAAAATAAGCTCGATGAATCTACTCAAATCGTCAGAAACAAAGCCAGATTAGTAGCTAAAGGATATAATCAAGAAGAAGGCATTGATTATGAAGAAATTTATGCTCCAGTAGCTAGATTAGAGGCCATACGAGTACTCTTAGCCTTTGCTTGCATAAAAGATTTCAAATTATATCAAATGGATGTTAAAAGTGCATTTTTGAATGGCTATATTTTAGAAGACGTTTTTATCAAACAACCTCCTGGTTTTGAAGACTCAAACTTTCCTGATCACGTTTATAAACTGAAAAAGGCTTTATATGGTTTAAAACAAGCTCTTAGAGCTTGGTATGAATGACTTAGCAATTTTCTGATAGAAAAAGGATTTGAAAGAGACAAAATGGATGCTACTCTTTTCATTAAAAGAAGTAGGAAAGATCTTTTGATTGTTCAAATTTACGTGGATGATATTATTTTCAGAGCTACTAATGAAGATATTTGTCAAGAGTTTGCTAAGCTAATGCAGAGAGAGTTAAAAATGTCGATGATGGGAGAGCTGAATTTCTTTCTGGGATTACAAATCAAGCAGAAGAAAAATGGCATATTTATATCCCAAACGAAGTATCTGAAGGAGTTACTAAAGAAATATGGATTAGAAAATGCCAAAAGCGTAAAAACTCCTATGAGGTCTACCATCTCGCTAGATGCAGATGAAAACGGCAAGGACGTGAATCTAACCAAATATAGAGAAATGATTGGCTCATTACTATATCTCACTGCTAGTAGACCAGATATTCAATTTAGTGTGGGAATGTGCGCAAGATATCAATCAGCCCCAAAAGAATCACATGAAGAAGCCGTCAAGAGAATTCTCAGATACCTTGTCGGAACTCAGAATTTGGGAATCTGGTATCCAAAGAAGGGAGCAGAATATCTAATGGGATACTCAGATGCAGATCATGGAGGACAGAAAGAGCACCAGTGGATAATGTCAATTTTTCGGAGGGTGCCTTGTCTCGTGGTCAAGCAAAAAGCATAATACTGTGGCCATTTCATCACCAAAATCAGAAAATCTTGCCACTGCCAGCTGTTGTGCTCAAATTCTATGGTTAAAGCAACAACTACAGGATCTAGGAATCAACTTGAGAGAGATTCCAATCCTATGTGATAACACGAGTACGATAAGCCTGTCCAAGAATCCAGTCCATCATGCCCAAACTAAGCATATCGATGTTTGACATCATTTCATTAGGGATCATGTTTAAAAGAAAGATGTAAAGGTAGAATTCATTCCCACTGAATATCAAATAGCAGATATTTTCACGAAGCATCTAGATCAACAAAAATTCAACTACTTTTGAAGAGAATTGGGAATGGTAAATCCCAATAAGTTGTAAGAAATTTCATATTATCTCTCAAATTTGAATTTGTAAATTTAATGTTTTGATGATTAAATGACTAACTTAAGCATTAGAGTGGATAAAAATTTGTTTTGCAGGAAGCTCTATTTTGTCAAAGAAAAACAGAGGTGAACAGAGTATGGAATAATCGAACAAGACATAGATAATCATGAAGCCACAAAGGGATAATTTATCGATCACCTGATCGATAAAAGTAGCATGTGAAGAAAAAGAAGAAATTCAGAATGATGATTATCGATAAGCTGATCGATAAATGGAACATCGATCAGGAGCGACAAGTCTTTTGTGACACTTTATTCAATTTTGGTAAGCATTAATCGATAAGGTGATCGATAAGTGGATTATTGATTAAATGATCGATAAACAGACCAAGTACGTATTTCCTCTATTAACTTTATCTATAACATGTTCAATAATTGCTTGTTCGATAACATGATCGATAATTGTCTTTAGTATTTTATGTGTTCTTCATATTTATCGAACACATGATCGATCATCCGTTGATCGATAACATGATCGATAATTCTAAAGTTTATAACGTTAAAATTTTGAAAACCCTAACTCAAACAAAATCGCTCCCCTGTTTCTAGCAATGGTCTAAAATCACTGTTCCATTAAATTTCCGGTCACCCATCCACTCGAATCCATCTCTACCACTTACTCGATGTCCACCGAACTCGAAATACACTCTTTCAATTGATTAATTCCTCAGAAATCTGTCGGCACCTTCAAAATGGCGTGAGTGAAACAGTCGAATGTTGAGAGGGAAGAAAGCTTTGAGAAACGAGTTCAATCAAGCGACACTACTCCCTCGGGCACTAAGAAGCGGTATAGACTGAAAGTAAGGGAAGAATCATCCAAGAAGAGAGGCGTCCTGAAAATCTGAGAGAGTCAGACCGAAGAGCAACCCACTCCTCCAAGAAAATCTCCCCGGTCCAAATCCAAGCTACCAGCAGTCACTAAGGAATCAGAAACTGAGTCATATGACGGAGCCTCAGTTCAGAAAGCTGTGGAGACCGCATTAAGAATTCCCATTCCCAAGCAATCGAGGTAGAAAAAGCAAAGAGCCAGTGAAGGTGTGGCACGGCAAATTTCCACTGAAGGTATTCCATCTGATTTTTCTGAGTTATTAGTTGGAAACCTAGATAAAGATGTGAATTCGGCTAAGTTTAAGGCAGATTTTGCAAACCGAAGATTCAATCCTATTCTGTCTATGGATATTGAGAGTTAAAAAAAAAATACACAAATTAATTTGGACTTGAGTGATCCCCTGGAATATTATTCGAATTGGTTGATAATTGGTGGAGAATTTTGTCCTGAAGTGATTAAACGGTTCTACTGTAATATGGAATCAGCGGAAGAATATGATGAGCAGGACAATCTAGTAAATGACTATTTAAGGGTCAAACTTAGAGGCAGAACCTTCCATCTTACTGGTACTAGGCTGAATGAGTTGTTAGGAACTCAAGAATCGGTGAGAGGGGGAGATGTGAATGAAATAAAAGCCTATAAGATTTTGATGCAAAGTGATGACTACCCTAGTGAGCTAAACTTTCCACCTAAACAGATGTGTGATTATTATAGAATAATCCACTATATCTATTCAAGGAGTATGATCAACAAATCTGGGAGCTTTTCACACTTAACTCAAGATGATTATTTGCTGTTGGCTAGGATAATCAGTGGAGAAAAGATTAATATAGGGGCTTTGATCTATAATGAGATGAAGGATTTTGTTCTTAACAAATCTAAGTCTACACTAATCCCCTACCCTCGGTTGGCCATATACATCCTACAGGCAAATAACATTGCTCTTTTTGAGCCTGGACAGTCCAAGACAAAGGTTCCTGCCTTTGGCATCACACAGCTACACAAGATGAGGATCCCTCTACCTTTTAGACCTTGACAAAAGGTGCCCCAGAAGGACAAAGGGAAGCAACCAGTTGTCAACACCTCTAGGACTTAGGATGAGGCCGAATCCACTACAGCTCCTTCTCATACCCCTGGACCATCACTTATGGAGAGATCACTCAGGGATATGTTTCAGGCTGAACTTCAAGAGTTTGAGAAAAGAGTCTATGTCACTGCCTGAGAATATGGGGAAGTTTCAGACGGAAAATTTGAGGGCATTTCCAAAATCCTAGATCTTCACCGACAAGCAATGATGGTTTTGGAAAAGGAGGTTTCTCAGAGATTTGATCATGTTGACATAGAGATTCGAGAGCTCAAAGGGATGGTAGCCTCTCTTTGCAACAACTTGTCTGCCCCCAGCACTACTTTTAGCTTTGAGGACTTACTCCATCATCCACCATCTCCTCCTCATCATGAGCCTGGACCTTCTACCTCCCTTATACCCACTTCTCCTATTTCCACTTCACCACCAGTACCCCCTACTTCTCCCACTCCTTCTCCTACTTTTAGCTCTCATCACTGTTCCCTAGCCGATCCTTTCTCTGCATATTCTACCATTCTCTCCACTTTCTCACCTTCCACCTCTTCTTATTCCACTGTCCATGTCTCCTGTTTCTACTCCTTCCCCTTCTTCATCTGATACTGACAAAAAGGGGGAGAAGGATTCTGACGCTTAGTTTCTTTTTCTGATGTGTTTTAATTTTTTTCTGATGTTTAGCTTCTTACTGATATGCCTTTTACTGTTATGTATTTTGAGTTTTGCTTACTGATGTATTCTAACAGTTCATGCTATCAGTAAAACTTTTTTATCTCATTTTGATCTGTCAAGTACCTCTACTATTTTAATTTTACTGTTATCTGATGCTTCATGGTTATTATTCCCCACCCATGTTTTGTCATCATCAAAAAGGGGGAGAATGTTAGGATTAAGGTTTTGATGATAACAAAGTAAGTAATTTATGTTTCAGTATGTTGATCGATCATCTGATCGATCAAGGACTTATCAATAAGCTGACAGATAATATATCTGTACAATCAAGTAACTTAGTAGAAACTTTGATTGATAACGTGTTAGATAATATGTTGATCGATCATTGTTAACTTAGTTGCGAGTGAAAGCCTGGAGTAAATTATCGATCACTTGATCGATAATCAGGATAATCGAACACCTGTTGGATAAAGGGATACAAATCTGATAGGCATTTATCGATAACATGATCGATAAATAGATTATCAATGAGAAGACAGATAAATGGTAATACGTTCTACTCACTCTATGTTTTACGTTAGTCATCATTTATCGATCACATTATCAATCAACCATTTATCAATAATATGATCGAACATTGCTTCATAACTGTGCATGCAGGTATTTATTTCAGTAACTTATCGATCACCGAATCGATCAGCAAATTATCCATCACATGATCGATAATCAGCACATCGCTTTTAAATCATGGCTCTTTGATCATCGAATTGATAATCAGATTATCAATAATATTATCGATCATCAAACTTCATGTTTATCTTGTTTTCACATGATCGATAAATCAACTCTTTGATTTTACAAGAATAAACCTCTTTATTGATAATATTATCGATCAGCCATTTATCGAACACATATTCGATCAACTTGTATAGCTTGTGTTTCCACTCAATATACTTTTGCTCATTGTTTATTGATAAGGTTATCCATAATCTATTTATTGATAATGGGTTTGAAAATTAGTGCTTCAAAATTTATTTCTATAACACTTTGGTTACCGATAACTTGATGGATCAACAAGTGTTCGATCACTTGTTCGATCATGAGGTGATTTCAGTTTAAACTTTAAATAGTCATGATACTTCTCAAAATTTATCATACATTTCATTCGAGCTTTTCTCAGCCTTCATAAATGTCTTAATTCACTATTTAAAGAGTCTCAAAATCAAAAGTGACCTTGATCTTCTTTTTCTATACATACCAGTATGATGTCACAATTTCCTTTTAGCGATCACTTGATCGATAAATCATTGATCCATCACATGATCGATAAACTTAGTTATTCGTTTGAAAAATTTTTACTCTGAATTTTTGATAACCTAATCGATCAAGTAGTAATCGATCATCACTTCGATCAAGCACGATCAGTTATTACTCAGCACATTTAACAACTGACTAATTCTAACTGTAAACTATGAATGTTCCTTTTATCATTTTTTTGGTTCTACTTTTGATCTTACTCTGTAAGGAAAAACTTATTGAATCAATGTATTTCTACAGATTACAAAGAAAAACCCAACGGCTCTCCAACAGTTGTCCAAGTAGCCTGTAACCTACTTTGTCAGAAGCATTAATGGCAGAAACCGTTGCAACTGGGAAAACACGCAACCAGACTCTCAACGGCTAGAAGCTCTTTCGTCTAACGGTTACTAAACTACCTCAACTATAAAAGGCGCGAAGGAGCATTAAATGAACAAATTGAATATGCGAGCTACCCTCTGTTGATTATTTACTGTTGCATTCAATACTCTGTTCTTCCATAACACCGAGCGTCAGTGATTATCATTTATTCACTCTGTAAGAGAGTTTACTTTTTCATCATTAATCACGTCTTGTGTGATATTCAAGAGTGTGGACTCTTGAGTGGGTTTGTAACCTTATGGGAAGTAAGGGGGAGTGATTGAGAGTATCAATTACTGTACTGAGACGCCAAGAACCCGATCAATCTTGGAACACGGTGAAATACTCAGAGGTGTTCTGAGGACTGGACGTAGGTCAAGTGGTTGAAACCGAACCAGTATAAATCCTGTGTCTTCCTTTCTACGGTGAAATCTTTCTAACTCACTCTCTGTTTCTAATAGTTCATTATTTTAATTTCACAAAATTTTTATAACTCACCCAATTCACCCCCTCTTGGGTGAGACTGCCACTAGCAGCAGCTTCTGCTATCCTCATTAGAGAATTGGCGCTCGTGGGCAAATGCCTTGTTTATGCCAAAGCAATTAGCCGTTCACCACTTCCAGTACCACCAATGGAGGGTATATCACTATCACTCTACTTGGGCTGTTACTGTAATCCTTACCAAGAGTGGCTTGCTCTTGCAAATGTAATATAACTTCTGTAACAGAGGATTTACCCACTTTTGGAGAGGTACTTTATGGCCAAGACCTTCCTTGTGTTCAAATCCTATTAGGGTATACTCCTTAATTTCATATCCCTATTAAGAGGGAGCTTCTCCCTTAAAATTATGTGGTTCCATAGGCAGTGTCATTCCTCACTGGGAACTTCATCTCTTGAGTTTCACCTTAGCTTAGGTGCCATAGTTATGTACTTTTGATCATTTTAGGGATACCAAGGGGTACTCTATGATCCCTAACCTTATCAATCTAAGCATCCTCTGGTTTTAGGTGTCACACCTTACTAGTATATTGACTTAGGTTCCTTTCAAAACCATTTTAGACCACATTGGATGGTCTTGGGCTCACTTTTTACCACAAAAACGCTAAATTTCGGATTTTTACTGTTCATTAGGTAAAAATCCAGTTTTTCTAGCCCAACTTCAAAAATTCATAACTTATTCCAAAAAAATCCAATTAGGGTGGTTCAAAATTATATTTAAAGCTATTTAAGTCATATTTCAAGGAAAAATAATCTCAAGATCCAATTCTTTATGAAAATGCATCAGGTTTTTGTGAAATACCACACTGTCCATTGCCAAAATTTCTTTTTCCCAGATTCTGACCTTTAACTTTGGAAAATCATCAAAAATCGTATACTTGGCCATTTTTAACGTATTAGCTATCAATTTGAAGCTCAAGATGTTATCTTTCATCAAGCCAAATTTCATGATTAAACACATTCGGGAGGATAATCAAAAAGTCATATGAACTAGACAGGGTCAGTGTGCTTACAGCACTGTTAGTATAATATGTACATAACCAAAATGAGTTCACGAATTTTTGTGGCTCAACCCCACAAATTAGCCTTTAATCTATAGCTTTCCCTTGGAGGATTTAGGCCCTAAAATATTATATTTCATTGGTGGAATGAGATTTCATAGAAATCCCAATAGCAAATTAACCAACTATAACACCAACAAGCATCATCAATATGCACAATTATATTAACTACTATTGGTGAACTAGCATGCTTATCATTTGGCAAACTCAAACATGCAAAGGCCAAAGCAAGAAGTACAAAGAGCAACCACATTATAATCAAGAAAGTCCAACCACATAATAGCAATTAATCATGGAATAATCAATAATGCTAAGTTAGTATTAGTAGCTAGGTTTAACTTGCTACCTTGCTCCAAAAGCTTTAGCTTTCTTTCCTTCTCCTCTTTTCCTTCACAAATATCAAACCCTAACAATGCAATCCATCAAAAAGGGCAGCAAGAATCATTAACCAACCAAGAGAAAGAAAGAACATAAATAAAAAATGATTCTTGATCCATAAAGCTCCCTCCTTTATTCACCATTTTTGGACTTATTTCTCTTTAACCTTAAAAATTACTTCTTGACTCATTCCTACATGGTTTTTCATGTAGATTCCAAATATGTACTTAGATCTAGGAAAATAAAATTGCTTCTTTCAGCTACCCTTTGACCGAACCAAAGAGGGTTTTGACCCAAAATTTTCAACTTTGTTTTAAAGCTTTCAACACTTGTTCCTTTTAGTTTACCCTACACTATTTCTTATTTTAAGCATCATGGAAGCCTTAAAACATTGGTAAACTCATCCTAGGGTTCAGTCATTAGCTTGACCGAAAATAATACTTAAAGAAACAACCATGAAAAATGCTTTGAAACAACTTATAATCACTTGCAAACACTAGGAACTAGCTTGTGTTGTTGTGTCTTAACAAGTGTGATGAACAAAACTTCCTTCCCCTCAAGATAAACCAATTCAGCCAACCTTTAAAGGAGGGAAGAACAGATTTTTCAACCACAAAAAGGGAAGAAAAGAAAGCAAGAGCACATCTAGAACCAGGAACTCACCTTAGATCTTTGATTGTATGACCAAAGGTGCTTGCTTTCCCTTGCTTTTCTCTCAAAACTCTCTCTTTTCTCTCCCTTTCCTCTCTTGCACGAAATGGATCTGAATTAGGAGGAGGAATGGCTTTCTCTTCAAGCCAAAATATCCCAACTACCATCCTTTAATGCTATGCCATGTGTCAAGTGTTTACTTAATCTTTCATAATTAACAAAATCCAAAAGAAATTAATTACCAAAGTCAAAATCCTCTCCATTTGAGGAGTGACACTTGGCAAGTCCAAATCCTCTCTATCAAGAACTTGACACATGGCTCAATATGATCCATTTGATTTGCAAGACACTAATCTTGCTTTATCAGTATACTTTGGCTCTGAGTTTAACTTCTTTTCTACAATTACAGTAGTTTGGCCTCAATAATTATTTTCTATCAGATCCTTAATTTATTCTCCTTATTTTTATCTTCCCAAATTGCCCTCTTTGCCTCAAAATTAATTTCCTAATAATTAAATAAAAAGGAAAATTAATTTCCTTCTCTTTAGGGATTTTTTCACTTTTCACAAGTATTTGGAAAAATCTTGGATACTTGAGGGTCTTCATTTAATTCCATAATCTCATGTAATTCCTTGGGGTCTCATAAGAATTTTTTTGGAATTTTATTCCTCTTAAAAATATTTATTTGGAATTTTCCAAATAAAATCCCTTAATTTGCCTAAATAACCCCTTTAAATTCTCTTATAATTTCTCTAAGGGTAATTTGGTCATAAAACCAACTTTATAATTCCATATAACTCTCAAAGGATATTATCCTTATTTTTTTTAGTTTTTCAAGGTTTGGAAATATTTTTCCATAATTACATTTGACTAATTTTCCTTAATTAGTCAAATTTCTATAATTGGCTTGGAAATTACTGTAATTATTTTCCACCAAAATTCTTCTACTTCTCCTTATCATTTTAATCCTCAATAATTTGAGAATATTTCTTATTTCTAATTATCATAATGCTGGATGTGACATTAGGCACCATCGAGAACTTGTTCATCTTTTATTACCTGTCAATTCCCAGAGTAACCATTAACCATCATACGCTCATCCGTTTCTATTATAATTCTATCCTCAAGAGGGATCCTGCTTGATGCAGCTTTTCTAACTTCTTTCTCTTTTTGACCAATTGTTCCCATGGTCAATTATTAATTACCACATGCTAATTGTATTACATAACAGTGATTTAGCCATCTTGCTATGTCATATCTAGTCAGGCATCTAGCTCACCATCCATCCTTCATTTAACATTGTCTAATTTCTATCCCTTGGTTTACTATCTCTTAGAAAATTTTACAACTATTCGGGGATTTAAGAACCTCAAACATTTTGTCCTGTTACCTTGCCTCTTTTTAGGTTACATTGATTACTCAATGTTTGAATTGTCACCCTATTTTCTTATTGGGGTATAGGCTCCTACCTTCTTCGGGCCTACCCTATCTTAGCCATTCTATTAGGAGTCGTGCAAAGAGGAGTCTTTGAAAATCAAGCTCCTTTCCAGCATCTTCTCAATCATAATCTCAGCTTCCTTTGTTCTGGTGGAGGTTTATTAACCTCCTCTGGGAGTTTCTTCAAATATTCTCTTATCAATAGTATGTTCTCTATTTTCACTTCTATTTTCGCCTACACCAAAGAGTTCTCATGGCAGCATACTTACGTCACCTTACTTACCTTATCACAGCATATATTCTCAATCTAACGATACTGGTGTCCTTCATCCAATCATACACATGTCACTCATCTATTAAAACAATCAGTAATACTTACTTTAAAGTAGCTTGACCAAGTTCTCGCAGCCGGTCCATGATTCCGAGAATCTATCTCTAGTTACTAGTTCTATCTATCCTTCACAAGGAATTTCTCTAACCTTTCTCAGGTCAAGAATTGATCTCTAAATAGTTTATTTGGCTTTCCTTATATAGTATATAAACAGGCTTTAAATTCTATCAAAACCAGTCTCAAACCTTATATGGGCATTCATAAAATAGAATTTCAATACTAATTTCTAGTCTATCAAACTTATTTAGTATGCAACATAAAGTACAGTGTAGGCACATATTGATAAAGATAACATATGAGGAATACTCAATTCCTACAATGCATCAGTGCTCAATTCTTATAGCCTAACACTGGCTAATATGAATAAATAATTCATTTTTAATTTAAAGATTGTATCCAAGGAATAACCATCACTTAATTCGTACCTCGAGTTAGATGAGGCAGCTCTTGGATCTCATGTTGTGGAAGGGCAAGAGTTCTTTCTTAATCATGGAGTATCAAGGCATTGGTTGTTTGACGATAGTGCCTTATATAGTACCCTATTTTACCATACTTATAGCAGACATTTGACCTTGCTAAGCAAGGCTTGCTCCCATGCTACTTTCGACATAAGTTACACCCTTTCATCCTTCTTGGTAAATCGAACCTTATTTGTTTATAGCTTCTTCTACTTTGCTTGCTCTTTCTAGCTCTCTTCCTTTTAGAAGTACTTCCTGGTTCGAATTTCCTATTTCCAAGGGTGTTTCCTATCATCATTTGGTAGTTCTGACCACTTTCCAGCACTTTGCAGACTTCTACTACCGTATTAAATTCATCAGTTGCATAGGGGCTATGCGTTCTCAAAGACTAGGCTTAAGAGCTTTAACCAATTTTTCCATATTCCATTTTATGGCTTGCTGTAAGTAAGTGGAATAATGTAACATATACATATGTCTAGCCATATAACCTTCAATGGGCTCATCTTCAGTGTGCCTCAAAGTAAGGAATTCCATTTCCTTTTTATCTCTTTCGGCTTGGGGAACATACCTTGTGTAAAATTGTTCCTTAAATACTTCCCAAGTAATTGGGATGTTCCCTACTTGTAAGGTTACTTTCAAGTCCTGCCACCATCATACAGCATCTCATTTTAGTAACAAAGTAGTCAGTGGTACTCTTTGTCCATGAGGACAATTCATGTTTTGAAAAGTTGTCTCCAAGTTCCTAATCCATTCCTCCACAATCTGCATATCAGTGCTTCCTTCAAAATTAGGAGGATTATATTCATAGAATTTTGAAATCCATTGTTGCCTTTCATCTTGTTCCGCCAGTATTCTAGCTTGTCGTGACGAAGGGATTTGAAATTGCATCGGCATTTCAAGAAGTCCTGCGATCCTTGGTTTTAGGTGCGATGGATGAATACCGACTGCCCCTACTGCCATTGCAGCTTCCCTATCTTGTCGAGCCTGGCTTGCCATGAGTTGGCCATCATCTTTTGTTGTTCCTCTTGGCAATTTACTAGGGCTTCTAGCGTATTCATAGAGGATCTAGTCTGCTCCTCTTGTTGTGTTCTCATCTGAACGTAATGTTGAGTTTGTGCATTTGGATATCTTCCTTAGTATTGAAAGAAATACAGAGGTCACATGTTTAACATTATATACCTTTTCATTTATTACTATCATAGCATAGCAATCATAAGGACTTTACCTTTATATTAGAATAAATAGCCAATAACTTGGTACTATTAGTGCCTTAAATAAATTCTTGATTGTCCTTTCAAAATTTGAATTAATCTCTTTTTCCCTTGCTTTACCTCTATTGAGATCTCATTATTCCGTTAGCATATCAAAACATAAGCTACTATTCCGCTTACCTGTTTTGCTCTACTAATGCCATCTCTTTTTGGGGAAAATCTCTTGACTTGGCTTATATCTTATTCAAGACTTTCAATTTAATCATTATTTTTCTAGAGGGAAGTTTCTCAATATTCCTCTGTTATTCCTTACTTCTTTTCTGTGTCCACCTTCCTTAGAGTAATACCTTAGTCTCTCAATCTTAATTAGACCAATCTGGGTAATCCATCACTTTCAGTCTCTACACTTCTTTATAATGTATCAACCAAATAACCAAATATAAAGCCAATCACAGAACAATCAATTATCAAACAGACACCATCCAAATCGAAGACCATCACAAACACTTAATCACATTTAGTGTCATGCGGCAATCAATACAATGTAGCTATGCAGAGCCAGAACCTTTACTCTAATACCAAAAAGTGTCAGACCTCCTTTATTACCATATTATACACCAATTAGAACCATTATAATGCATTCCCCAATGTTTACGAGTGAGAAATTTCAATTTCAAAACTTTGCATCAAGGTCTATCTGTACACTGTTTATTCAAATTTAGGTCAATTTTGAAAATTCATAACTATTTCTAGAAAAATCAAAATGAGGTGGTTCTTATTTTCACTCGAAGCCTGCTAAGAGTTCTTTAAGGAAAAAATATATCTTTTGACTCAATTCCATCCAAAACAGCACCAGAAAATTCGACAAAGTGCACTATTCATATGGTCAATTTTTAAATTTTTAGTATTTTAGCCCAACTTTGGGAGAGCATAACTCTTAGCACAGAACTCTAAATTTAATGATCTACTACTTGATTTAAAGTTAAAAATGAGATCTATTTGCCTGCAAAATTTAGATCCAAATTCGACCATTTTCTTATTATTTTATGTGACACAAAATACCTCTTTTTGGGACTTTTTTAATCCCCTAAACCATATTTCCTTCAATTTTCCTTCCTCTTTGTCAATTGCCATCCATTCCAGCACATCATACCATGATTATAAACCATTATATAGCATTATATTTTACATAATGTTAAAGTATTCCATATCAATAATTCATCACAAATTTATAACAAAGCTCAGCAAAATACAACATAACTTAATACATTGTCACAAAATCTCCATAGCCTCCCTAGCTCACGCCAATTCTTTGCCCTTATCCGTACTTGGTCTACTCCCTATTGTTGCATAATTTAACATAAGGGGGAATAAGATTTCATAGAAATCTCAGTAGCAATAAACTATAATCACCATGTTAATGAAGCAACACATAATGTGATATGTCATAAAACTTCAGACATCCTCAAGTCATATACAATCACATTTTTCATCAAATCAAGAAAGGAATCAAACACACTTTCACATTAACATATTATCATGCATTTGGCCAAAGCATATCAAATGTCATAAAATCAACAATGCCACAAAATAAATTCCTTACTTCAAGCAATCCACATAAGCACATTACACAAGCAAGATAAACAATCAAATTACAATCTAATGCTACCTCTTAGCTCAAACCAATTCGGCCTCTTTAAGGAATTTGGGTTCTCCTTGATTCCTCTCCATAAAAGCTATCAATTCAAGTATAATTGCAAACCACATTAACAATTATACAACTTAATTACAACCCTTTAACCTGAACCTACATAATTCCCCTTTTTTCTTTGATTTTCAAAAATATTATTCCTCCTTTACATTCCATAATCCCTTAGCCCAATCCTACACAATTTTTCATGAGAAATTCAAATATCCAATCATGTATTTAGAAATTAAACTCCTTCCCTCTCATGTTCCGATGGCCAAATAGGGGTATATAACTTCCAAAATTTTCATTTTTTATTCTAATGATTTTAAACACTTTTCTTTAGTATATACCTACACAAAAACACATTTTAAACCCATTGAAATCATCAAATCATAGCAAAACAAGTTGCTACACCAAGTTTCCCCTTTGGCCGAATTGAATTACAAAAACCCTACCTTGGTTTTCTTCAAAAAATCAATCCATACACCACTTAAACATGTTTCTTCCACTTGATATTTAAGGCCTCTATCCTTCCCTAAACAGCACATTTCAACTAAAAATTGGGCAGCAATTTCTCTTAACTTTTCAAGCCCCTTCCCTAAACCGCATATTTCAACCGAAAATTGGGCAGCAATTTCTCTTAATTTTTCAAGCCAAAAACCCTAACTAAACTAGCTTAAAACTTAGGGATAGGAAGGCTTGAACATACCTTGATGCTTCCTTACTATAAGTTAAATGATTTCTCACTCAAAACCCTCTCAAATTCGGTCTCCCTTGGTCTGGACACAAAGTGGTAGCACCTCTCCATATTTTTCCAACATTTTTTCTATTTTAGGGAGGGGTATTTATAGACAGATGAATTTTTCCCCTAATTTGGATTCCCAAAATGACAGATAATAGGATGAGTTGGCAGCCATCCAATGCTACTTAACTCCAGATTTAACCAAGTGTCCATATACTAGAATTTTCCAACAATTATCCACTAATTTTGGAATTTTGTTTAATTAAAATGAAGTCTCTAGAATTATCACAAAATTGGACTTTATTCTAGGCCCAATGTGGGTTCCACACATTGTTTAGGATGGCCCAAAAAGATGGCCTGCAATCCAAATCAAAATCCCAAACCATTTTGAAACTTTATTAGTTACTATTCACTAATAACATATCATAATTTTTCTAGACCTCCAAAAATTCCTTTCTCTCCGTGATAATTTACCTTTTAATATAATAACATGATCTAAAAACTTTCAGAATTTTTCCCCACCTCTAGATATTTATTTTCAATTTTCTCCGATTAGGCCTCTATCGGTGTAACTGTGAGAAAATTAATTTTCTAAAATTAATTCCTAAGCTTTCAAGACCTAAAACCAATTATATAAATTCAAAAAAATATTTGTATGATTTTTCATATTTTTTTAAATTTATTGAGGCCCCTAACTAATTAAAATAATTATTTTCCTCCAATTTTTCAATATTATCCCAAAAAACCTCCGTATTTGGAAAATTCTATAAAATCCCCTTTTCCATAAATTTTACCTTTAGGGCCTCCATTGAGATTCCAAAACCTTCAATTTATATTTTTACCATTTTCAGAATTTTCTAGAATTTTTCTCCCAATTTCTTGTTTGGCCCTTCCTAGACCAATAATTACGGAAATGCCAACCCGAACCTTAACGGAGTTTCACATCAAAAGTTATTTCATCTTCCCATCTAGTCTCTACATTGGCTCTCATTCCAATTTTTGATTTCCTATATCTAGGTGAAATTTCTTGGGATGTGACAATAACAAATTAAGTTTCTAAGTATGTCTGAATATTTGTTATGTTAATCAATCAAATGTTTGGCCACTAATTAATCGAACATGTGCCAAATAATTGTCAAATAGTTTTGTGTCCATTTATTGTTATGATTAATCAATCACATGATAGATAATTTATTCTGTTCAATAACTTGTTAATTAAATGAGTTGATCGATCAACTGATCGATTATTGGTATAACTGCTTAATATAAGATGTTGCAGGAAATAATTGCTCATTTAATCAATTATTGGTTGATCGATAAGTTGTCAAGAAAAGGGTTTAACTTCCTCACCTACAATAGAAGGATTATCGATCACTTGATCAATCAAGAGGTAATTGATAATGACTTAGACAATTGGTAAGGTCCCTTGTTTTACTCACTGTCTTAAATAGTTTATAAATTATCGAACACCTTATCAATCATTGATTTATCAATAACTTGTTCGATCAAAGCCTTATTTTGGTATTTTCTAAACCAAGCTTTTTACAGTCTTTAATCTATCAGTTAATTGATTATCTATTAATTGATCATTTAATTGATCATCAACTTATCTTTGTGCATAATTATCTAAGTCTTTTTGAACTTATTTTGTATCACCTGTTCAATCAAACCTTTATTGATCAAGTGTCAGATTAAAGTTCTTAAAAGTTGCTTTCCTCGATAACTCAGAATTATTGATGAGATGTTTGATCCAGCGATTATCGATCATTTGTTCGATCAATGCATCAATTCATCACTTAAACAGTTCTTCACAATGATTTTTCATAAAGCATATTTTCATTTTATCTTCAAGCTTTTTTCTCATCCTTCTTTAGTCATATTATTTTTCTTTTTAAAGATACGAAGGCATACAAATTTGGAAGAAATAAACCTTGCATAGATTTCAGAAGAACTTTACTTGCTAAGATCACTTTGTTTGTATTTCACCATTTATCGATCAATTGTTCTATTATTGTCTAATCTATAATGAACTTGATAAATGCACACACCTATTAAGTCTACTTCTTTGTAATTAATCGATAATATGATCGATCAAGGGGTTATCAATCAAGACATCGATCAAGTAAGTTCATCTTACTTTCTGAATATCTGATGATTGATTCTATGTTTTTTATCTGTCATGTAAATATTAAGAATTATCAGCTTTTTTGTTATTCATTTATATTTATTTGAAGCAAAAAAAAAAAAGGTTACTTGTGCTAAGAGACTTCTGCAGATTACGAAGCACAACGAATAAATTATAGACTTAAACCTACTGTGTTAGAAGCAATTATTATGAATAACCATTGTAACTACCGAGCATAGGCAAGCGATCTTCCAATGGCTAGAAGTTCTTCAGTCTAACGGATAACTGAAATACTCCAACTATAAATGGTGCGAAGAGCATTGAATGGAGTATTGAATTCATGAGCTACCATCTGTTGAAATTTCCTATTGCATTCAATACTCTGTTTTTATATCGAACATCAATGCTTAAAACTTATACTCTGTGAGAGTTTGAAATTTCTTTTAGTCAAATTCGTGAGTTACTCAAGAGTATGGACTCTTGAGAGGTTGTAACCTTACGGGTAGTAAGGGGAAGTGATTGAGAGAGAGACTCAATTGCTGTACTGTGGCACTAAGAGCTTACTAAATCTTGGAAAGTTAGTGCTAAACTCAGAGGTACTCTGAGGACTGGACATAGGTCAAGTGGTTTAGATTGAACTAGTATAATCTCCTGTGTCATTGCTAATCTGTTCATCCTTGGTGAAATCTTTCTTTACTTATCTCTGTTGTTATATTCAGTTATTTGATAGGGGAGCATGGCATGATCAAGCATCAAAGGAAGACCAAAACACGGAGCGTGGAGCCCAAGCTAAAAGATGGAAGTCCAATATTCTAAAAGACCCATTACAAGGCATTGTAGGCCCAATGACAAGAGCAAGGACCAAATCTATGAAAGAGGCGCTGAATTGTTTGATAAAAGATCTTAAAGAGTTAGAGCCCATTTATTTGGAAGAAGCATCCCTCAATCAGCCCATCAAGGGTCCAAACATGGTGATTACATTGCTAGAAGCCAAACAAGATGATGTACAAGGCCCATGTGCAGTCCAGATTAAAGAATTCACTCAAAATACCATGTGACAAGCATGTGCCTTGGAGGAGGAGCATAAGTGACGTCCAAGAATATTCAAGAAGAATCAAGAAGGCGTCTTTATGTATTAGTTATGGTTTAATTTCGTTTTTTTAAGTTTCCATTTTTTATTTGCATTAAATAAGGCCTTTTGGTCAAAGATTGCATAAGAATATTTTAGGTTAGTTTCCTATTTTTAGGTAGAAGCCTTTTTCTTCAAGAAAAGGTAATTTCCTATTTCCTTTAGCCTTAATTGGTGCCAACCAAGATAGTCAATCATCATTAAGGCACATTTATGGCATTTATGACCTAGGGTTTTTTGATTCTAGAGTGTTCTTTTGCTGCCTATATAAGGCTACGTTTTTGTAATTGAGAATCAATTTGAATGAATGAATTTTAGAGAATTTTATTTCTCTTGAGTGAGCTTTGCTTGCCGCCTCGTATTCTCGTGGGAATACTCGACTGTATCAAGGACTGATCATCCTTGTGGTGTCTCCATGGCTAGGGTTGTAAGAGACAGGTTCTCTTAAGGTCCTACCTTCGATCGTTCGTCTAGTTTCCTAACTTGTTTCTAGCCGATCCATATCCGTCCCTTATATCATTTGGTATCAGAGCTAAGGTTTGCTAGAATTCAAGTTCTATCCTTTTATCTATTATTTCTATTTTCTTGTTTCATCTTCTTAATTCTATCATTCGTTCTTCATCCCTTGCTTCCATCAATTTGTTTCTTTGCCTTTCCACCTCCTATTTGTGTTTTTTTTTGTGACTTTCTGTGTTCCTTTGAGCAGAAAAAAAAGAAAAAAAAAAGAGAAAAAATTCGTGCACCAAAAAAAAAAGCAAAAAAAAAAAAGTGTTGTGTTGTGAAAAAAAAAAGGAGTGCTAGAAAAAAAAAGGAAAAAAAAAATCCGAAAATTCAAAAAAAAAAAAAGAAAGAAAGAGAAGAAGCTGCAGATTTGAGAATTGCAATGTTAAAGATGAGTTTCCTAAAATTGAGAAGAGCTTCCATTACAAGTCATAACTAGTTTCCTAAATCGTTAAACTTGGGTGGTAAGAGTTCTTATTTCCTCTCTTTGCATGTTTCCTAATTTCTTCTTGTTTCCTTTTTTTTTTCCTTTCCTTTTTTTTTTCCGTATTGCTTAATTTGAGTTTCTTTCCTTTTCCTTCAAGTTTCCTATTTGCTTCCTTCCTTCCATATCTCACCTTCCTAACTTGATTTGCTTTTCTTGCAAGGTGCCCAATTTCCTAAATTATTTTCAAGGTAGCACCTTTCCTAAATATTTTCTTCCTTTTTTTTCCTTTCTTTTTAATTCATAGCTTTCCATATTCTCCTTTCTTTTCTTTTTTTCCTTTTACGTTTTCCCTCCTCTTTTCCTTCCTTTGACGTTTTTGGTACCTATCCTTCTTCTTTTATCACATGTTCCTTTCTTATCTCTTATATTTTCTGGTTCTTGCAATTCTGGTTGTGGAGATTACCATTTACTAACATTGTCTCTTGATTTTGTTGAGTTTCAATCAAGAATACTATAGGAGGCAAGTTTAAGTGGTAAAAGGCGAGAGTGTTATTACATCAATTTAAGAGCCAGATTTGAGTTAAACACGAGTGACACTACAATTTCTCGAGTGAAACACGCGAGTAGAGTGGTAAGGTCCCTTCTTACTATTTCATTTCTCTTTGATCACACTAACGTTTCAATTTCAAGATGAGTGACAAAGAAGCCAATGTGGAAGAATTCAACACAGATCCTAAGCTCTTCATGAGAGCCATGAGAGATGAATTTCTCAAACTCAAGTTGGAGCTAGAGGAGCTAAAAGCATCCAAAGCAAGTAGTGGTGATGAGGAGGTGATTAGATCTGGTTCTTCATCCTCAAAGAATAGGAGCAGTCTTGAAAAACGTGATTTGGACACCTATGACCCAAAGATCAAGTACCCTACCTTCAAGGGTAATATAAATCCAGATGCATACCTTGATTGGGAGATGAAGTTTGAGCAAATCTTCAGGATGAATGACTGGCCAGAAGAAAAGAAGGTAAAAATTGCTTCATATCAATTTTCTGACTATGCTATTGTTTGGTGGGAAGATTTACAGCTTAAAAGGCGCCTTAAGGGCAAAGGACCACCTCATACATGGTCAAAGCTAAAGAAACTCATGCGCAACAAATATGTCCCTAGTTACTACTACCGAGAGCTAAACAGAAAGTTACGACTGTTTGGCCAAGGCTCTATGACTGTAGATGAATATGTGCATGAACTTGACCTTCTTAAAATGCGAGCTGGAGTACAAGAAGGAGAAGAAGCAAGCATGACCAGAATCATTGATGGGTTAAGGCCTGAAATTAGAGACAAAGTTGAGATGTACACTTTTGTTGATAAAGAAGAGCTAGTGCATAAAGCCATCAAAGTTGAGAGGCGGTATAAAGAAAAACACTCCAAATCCTCATCTCATGGTTGGAGGGACTCTAGATCAGCATCCACGTGGAAGGATTCTAAGGCTAAAGATGTTGCAAAATTCACACCAAAAGCCAAGGAGGAATCCAAGCCCAAGATTGATGGCGGTAAGAAACTTGACTCTAAAACTTCTTCTACTGATAGAACCTCTTCTCTTCAATGTTTTAGATGTCATGGAAAAGGGCATATTGCTTCCCAATGTCCCAATAAGAGGGCCATGATTCTCAAAGATAATGGCGAGTATGACAGTATGCATTCTAGCGATGAAAGTGATGATGACATGCCTTCTTTGTGACTGATTCTGAATTGGAGATTGATGAAGCTGAACCCGTTAAGGGAGAAGCATTAGTGGCTAGAAGAGCCCTAAACATGCAACCAAAGGAAGATAAAGAGCAAGAGCAGCGAGAGCTCATCTTCCACACTAGGTGCTTCATAAAGAATAAGGTATGTAGCATGGTTATTGATAGTGGTAGTGTTACCAATGTTGGTAGTACCTTACTTGTTGAAAAGTTGGATTTACCTACTATGAAGCATCCTAAGCCTTATAAATTGCAATGGTTGAATGATAGTGCTGAAGCTAAGGTCACTAAGCAAGTTTTGGTTTCTTTTTCTGTTGGCAACTACCATGCTGAAGTTTTATGTGATGTAGTCCCAATGCTTGCTGGACATCTCTTGCTTGGAAGACCATGGCAGTTTGATAGTAGAGCTCACCATGATGGTTACAAAAATTGTTATTCTGTACCTTTCAGTGGAAAAATCATTGTATTGAAGCCTCTTAGGCCTAAAGAAGCTTATGATGACCAAGTGAGGATTGAGAAGGAATGCAAAAAAATAAGTGAGTGGAGTAAAAAAGAGAGAGTACAGAAAAAAGAAAAGAAGAGGAATGAATATGAGAAAAATGAACAAAAGAAAGAGAGTCTATTTGCTGGAAAAAGTGAGGTTAAGAGAGCATTAGTGAGTGAGCGAGTCTTGGTGCTTGTGTGCAAGGATGCTTATTTTTCTACTAACGAACTTAACCCCTCTTTGCCTTCTAGTGTTGTGGCTTTGTTGCAGGAATTTGGTGACCTATTCCCTGATGAAGTTCCCGATGGGCTTCCTCCCTTAAGAGGAATTGAGCATAGGATTGATTTCATCCCTGGAGCTTCTATACCTAATAGACCAGCTTATAGAGCCAATCCCGAAGAAACTAAAGAGATTCAACGCCAAGTTGATGAACTCATGAGGAAAGGCTTTGTAAGGGAAAGTTTGAGCCCATGTGCTGTTCCAGTACTTCTAGTGCCCAAGAAAGATGGTTCATGGCGAATGTGCATTGATTGTAGAGCCATCAACAAAATAACAGTTAAGTATCGCTACCCCATTCCTAGATTAGATGACATGTTGGATGAGTTGCATGGTGCTACTTTATTCTCTAAAATTGACCTAAGGAGTGGTTATCATCAAATTCGCATGAAAGAGGGAGATGAATGGAAAACAGCATTTAAAACTAAATTTGGATTGTATGAATGGTTAGTTATGCCTTTTGGGTTAACTAATGCACCTAGCACCTTCATGAGCTTGATGAATCATGTTTTTCGTTCATTTATTGGGAAGTTTGTGGTTGTCTACTTTGATGATATTCTTGTCTATAGTAGAACAATAGATGACCATGTTATTCACTTGCATGAGGTGTTTCGAACTCTTAGGGAGAATAGCTTATATGCTAATTTTCAGAAATGCTCCTTTTGCATGGATTCTGTTGTGTTTCTTGGTTTTGTTGTAGGTGCTCAAGGGATCCATGTGGATGAGGAAAAGGTAAAAGCTATAAGAGATTGGCCAACCCCAAAGAATGCCAATGAAGTCAGGAGTTTTCATGGACTAGCAAGTTTCTATAGGAGGTTTGTGAAAGATTTTTCAACTATTGCTGCACCTCTAAATGAGCTTGTTAAGAAGCATGTGACATTTAAATGGGGTGAAACACAAGAAACAGCTTTTAATACCTTGAAAGAGAAATTAACCAATGCACCACTTTTGTGTTTACCTGATTTTAATAAAGTTTTTGAAATTGAATGTGATGCTTCTGGGATTGGTATTGGTGCTGTTCTAATGCAAGAGTCTAGGCCTATTGCCTACTTCAGTGAGAAATTAAGTGGAGCTTCTTTGAATTACTCTACTTATGACAAGGAACTCTATGCTTTAAAACGAACTTTAGAAACATGGCAGCATTATTTATGGCCCAAGGAATTCATTATTCACTCTGATCATGAAAGTTTGAAGTTTCTAAAGTCTCAAGGTAAGCTTAACAAGAGGCATGCTCGCTGGTTGGAATTCATAGAGACGTTTCCTTATGTGATCAAGCATAAGCAAGGTAAAGAGAATGTTGTTGCTGATGCTCTTTCTAGGAGGTATTCTCTTATCACTTCTCTTCATGCTAGATTACTTGGATTTGAATTATTGAAAGGGTTGTATGACTCTGATTGTGATTTTTCCAAAATTTGGCTTTCTTGTGAAAAGCATGGGGTGAATGACTTTTATAGATCTGATGGGTTTCTTTTTAAGAAAGATAAATTGTGCATTCCCAATTGCTCTATGCGCGAGCTGCTTGTAAAAGAAACTCATGGTGGTGGTTTGATGGGTCACTTTGGTGTTGACAAAACATTAGCTCTTTTGCATGAACACTTTTATTGGCCTGGTATGCGCAAAGATGTTGTGTCTGTTTGTGCTAAATGTGTGACATGTAGGCATGCAAAGTCTAAGGTTCAACCTCATGGTTTATATTCCCCTCTACCTGTGCCTTCCCAACCTTGGGTAGATATTTCTATGGATTTTGTGTTGGGCTTGCCTAGGTCTCAATCTGGGAAAGATAGTATCTTTGTTGTAGTGGATAGATTTAGTAAAATGGCTCATTTTATTGCTTGTTCTAAACAAATGATGCTGTGCATATTGCTGACTTGTTCTTCAAAGAAATTGTTAGATTGCATGGATTGCCTAAAACCATTGTGAGTGATAGGGATGTAAAGTTTCTTAGCCATTTTTGGAGGACCTTGTGGAGTAAGCTTGGAACTAAGTTGCTGTTTTCTACTGTGGCACATCCCCAAACGGATGGGCAAACTGAGGTCGTCAATAGAACACTCACTACCTTGTTACGTGCAATAATTCAAAAGAACTTGAAGAATTGGGTCAACTGCTTGCCTCATATTGAATTTGCATATAACAGGGCTATTCACTCTTCCACTTCTTTCTCTCCATTTGAGATTGTTTATGGCTTTAATCCTCTATCTCCTTTGGATATTCTGCCTTTGCCTTCTAGTGAACGAGCTAACCTTGATGGCAAGAAAAAGGCTGAGTTTGTGCAGGAATTACATGCTAAGGTGAGGGCCAACATCGAGAGAAAGAATGAGCAATATACAAAGCAAGCTAACAAATGTCGTAGGAAGGTTGTCTTTCAGCCTGGAGACTGGGTTTGGATACACTTGCGAAAGGAGAGGTTTCCAGAACAACGAAAGTCTAAGTTGCAGCCAAGAGGAGATGGCCCTTTCCAAGTCTTGGAGCGAATCAATGATAATGCTTATAAAATAGATTTGCCTAGCTCCTACGGTAATGTAAGTGCTACATTTAATGTGACTGATTTATCTCTCTTTGATGCTATAGATTCGAGGACGAATCCTTTTGAGCATGGAGGGAATGATAGGGGAGCATGGCATGATCAAGCATCAAAGGAAGACCAAAACACGGAGCGTGGAGCCCAAGCTAAAAGATGGAAGTCCAATATTCTAAAAGACCCATTACAAGGCATTGTAGGCCCAATGACAAGAGCAAGGACCAAATCTATGAAAGAGGCGCTGAATTGTTTGATAAAAGATCTTAAAGAGTTAGAGCCCATTTATTTGGAAGAAGCATCCCTCAATCAGCCCATCAAGGGTCCAAACATGGTGATTACATTGCTAGAAGCCAAACAAGATGATGTACAAGGCCCATGTGCAGTCCAGATTAAAGAATTCACTCAAAATACCATGTGACAAGCATGTGCCTTGGAGGAGGAGCATAAGTGACGTCCAAGAATATTCAAGAAGAATCAAGAAGGCGTCTTTATGTATTAGTTATGGTTTAATTTCGTTTTTTTAAGTTTCCATTTTTATTTGCATTAAATAAGGCCTTTTGGTCAAAGACTGCATAAGAATATTTTAGGTTAGTTTCCTATTTTTAGGTAGAAGCCTTTTTCTTCAAGAAAAGGTAATTTCCTATTTCCTTTAGCCTTAATTGGTGCCAACCAAGATAGTCAATCATCATTAAGGCACATTTATGGCATTTATGACCTAGGGTTTTTTGATTCTAGAGTGTTCTTTTGCTGCCTATATAAGGCTACGTTTTTTGTAATTGAGAATCAGATTTGAATGAATGAATTTTAGAGAATTTTTATTTCTCTTGAGTGAGCTTTGCTTGCCGCCTCGTATTCTCGTGGGAATACTCGACTGTATCAAGGACTGATCATCCTTGTGGTGTCTCCATGGCTAGGGTTGTAAGAGACAGGTTCTCTTAAGGTCCTACCTTCGATCGTTCGTCTAGTTTCCTAACTTGTTTCTAGCCGATCCATATCCGTCCCTTATATCATTATTGATTTTATTAACTCAAATTTTTATATATCACCCAATTCACCCTCCTCTTGGGTGAAACTGCTACAACATAGCAAGTCTCTTCATTAGAGATTTAACCATCTGAAGAGAGATCCAATGGCAGGATTTAGAGATAGCGTACTAGCCGAAAGATGCTCAACGTCAAAACCACTGGGCTTCAACAGAGAAAACTTTACCTTTTGGAAGATAAGGATGAAGATTTTTATTAAAGCCATTGAATATGGGTGATAGGATGTGATAGAGCATAGGAACTATGTTCCAATGAAAATAGTAGATAATCAACAAGTCCTTAAAAGCCTAAGAGAGTTTGACGAAGAAGATAAAAGGCTGGTACTGTTGAATGACAAACCAATCAATATGCTAACTTGTGCCTTGAGTAAAAAAGAATACTTTTGGGTTTCAAGCCTGGAGATTGCGAAATAATCATGGGAGGCACTGGAGATTGCAAATGAAGGGGCAATCAGTGTAAAACAAAGTAGAATCAATACTTTCACCACATAATTTGAATTATTTAGCATGAAGGATGGAGAGAATATTCGAGATATGGAAGTAAGATTCTCACATCTCATCAATCACCTCACTACACTTGCAAGAAATATAGTCAAGAAGATCAATTGAGAAAAATACTGAGTGATCTCATGAAAGAATGGGAACCGAAGGTGACAGTAATTGAGGAGACAAAAGGAGAATCAATTGGCTCCGTTGCTGTACTATTTGGAAGCTTGGTAGAGTATGAGAGCAAGCAGAAATACAAGAAGGAAATGAACGAGAAGAATCATAAAGGCATTGCTCTTAAGGCTTAGGAGAGTGAATATGACAATGAAGAGGATCTGGAGGATGAGAAACTAGGCCTCATAATCAAGAGGTCCAAGAAGTTCTATAAAAACAAAGTCGAAAGAAGGTTCCAATCAAAATGTAAGGTCTCCACGTCTCGAATCGAGCCCAAAGATTTGATAATATGTTTTGAATGCAAGAAGCCGGGACATATCAAAGCAGATTGTCTACAACTGTCCAAGTCAAGAAATAAAGACAAAAAGAGAGAGAAATTCATAAAGAAGAAGGCCTTTGTCACTTCAATCTGGGGAGATAGCTCATCTGAAGAAGATGATAGTGATAATGAGGAAACGGCCAACATTTGCCTCGTAGCACGAGAGGATAAAGATTCAGAGACTGATGAGGTATGTCTCAAAGCATCCAGAATAAACAAATGGTACATTGATAGTGGATGCTCTAGACACATGACAGGTGATAGTGATAAATTCTCAAAACTCAAACCCAAAGAAGGTGGTAAAGTGAGCTTCGAAGGGAATCAATCTGGAAGAATAGCAGGAATCGGAGAAGTAGCAAGTGAAAAAGGAATGAAGGTCAAAGATGTGTACTATGTTGAAGGATTATGTCACAACCTACTTAGTGTTAGCAGAGTACCGACAAGAACAACTGGGTGATTTTTGATTTAGAAGAATGCCTGATTATTAGCAAAGATGACCTACCACTCAAGAAAGAAGAATTGAATATAAAGCTTAGAGCTCCAAGAGACGGTAACTGCTATACTATTCAAATTGATTCTAAGCTATCTAAAAATTGCTCTGTTAGTAAAAGTGAAGAAAGTTGGCTTTGGCATAAACGTCTTGCTCATGTTAATATGAATCAGCTTTCAAAATTAACAAAGAGAAATTTAGTTATTGGTTTACCTAAAATCCATTTTGAACATGACATTGTCTGTGATACTTGTCAGAAGGGTAAACAAATAAAGTCCTCATTTAAATCAAAGAAGACAGTCTCAACTGAGAGACCACTTCAAATGCTTCACATGGATTTGGTTGGTCCATCAAGAGTCAAAAGTTTCAGTGGAAACTTATATACTCTTGTGATAGTTCATGGCTATTCAAGATTTACCTGGGCTCTGTTTCTTTCCTCCAAAGACGAGACATTCAATGCATTCATTGTTTTTGCTAAAAAGGTTCAAAATGAGAAAGGTATCTATATTGTGTTAATCAGGACTGATCATGGAGGAGAATTTAAAAACAATGAATCCACTGAATATTGTGATGAACATGGGATTGACCACAACTTCTCAGCACCAAGAACTCCTTAACATAATGGAGTTGGGGAAAGAAAGAACAAAGTGCTCATGGAGATGGCTAGAGGAATGCTGAATGAAAAAGGAATCTCTCAAGTATTCTGGCAGAAGCCATGAGTATGGCATACTACATCTCTAATAGAACATACATAAGAACGCTGCTCGGGAAGACTCCTTACAAGCTGTATAAGGGAAGAAAGCCTAACTTAGCCCATCTGAAGGCTTTTGGAAGCAAATGTTACATCCACAAAACAACAAAGAAAATCTTGGTAAATTCTACCTTAAAGCTGATGAAGGTTTATTTATGGGTTATTCTAATCACAGTAAAACTTACAGAGTTTTTAGTAAAAGAACTTTTACTATTGAAGAATCAATTCATGTAGCGTTTGCTGAAACTAAGTAAATTTCAAAACCTCTAGATGGTGACACTGAGATTGTTCAAAGCTTTGAAAAGTCGAGTCTAAACAAGTCTTCAAACAAAATGCTTTCTATAGAAGATGATGAAAATAAATATGATCCAATTGAAACATTTTTTCAAAATAATCTAGATCAACCTAAGGCTCGGAGACATAATGAACATCATCCTCTAGAATAAGTCACTGGTAAAGTCAATGAATGGGTCAAACCCCGGAGACAAGTGTTCAATGAAGTGCGTTTCTCTGCATTTATCTCTAACACTGAATGAGCCAGTGTTGTCAAAACTCTATCTGATGAATTCTAGATAGCAGCAATACAGAAAGAGCTGAACGAATTTGAGAGGAATCAAGTTTGGGACTTGTTATCCTGACTTGATGACTGTTCAGTCATAGGCACCAAATAGGCATTCAAGAATAAGCTCGATGAATCTGCACAAATCATCAGAAACAAAGCCAGATTAGTGTTAAAAGGCTATAATCAGGAATAAGGTATTGATTACGAGGAAACATATGTTTCAGTAGCTAGATTAGAAGCCATGCGAGTACTCCTAGCTTTTACCTGTATAAAGGATTTTAAACTGTATCAAATAGATGTCAAAAGTGCCTTTTTAAATGGTTACATTATGGAAGAAGTTTTCATTAAATAACCCCTTAGTTTTGAAGACCCAAATCTTCCTGATCATGTTTACAAATTGAAAAAAGCTTTATATGGTTTGAAACAAGCACCAAGAGCTTAGTACGAATGGCTTAGCACTTTTCTTATAGAAAAAGGTTTTACAAGAGGCAAAGTTGATGAACACTATTTATCAAAAGAAACAAGAAAGAATTGTTAATTATTCAAATTTATGTAGATGGTCTTATATTTGGTACTACAAATTTATCAATCACTTGTTCTAGTATTGCATGATCTATAATGAACTCGATAAATGCAAACACCTGTTAAGTCTACTTCTTTGTAATTAATCGATAATATGATCGATCAAGGGGTTGTCGATCAAGACATCGATCAAGTAAGTTCATCTTACTTTCTAAATATTTGATGATTGATTCTATGTTTTTCATTTGTTGTGTAAATATCAAGAATCATTACCTTTTCTGTTATTCATTTATATTTACTTGAAGAGAGAAAAAGGTTACTTATGCTAAGAGACTTCTATAGATTATGAAGCACAACAGATAAATTATAGACTTAAACCTACTGTGTCAGAAGCAATTATTATGATCAACTGTTGCAATTACCGAGGACACGTAAGCGATCTTCCCACGGCTAGAAGCTTTTCAGTTTAACAAATAATTGAAACACTCCAACTATAAATGGCACGAAGAGTATTAAATGAAGTATTGAATTCATGAGCTATCGTCTGTTGAAATTTTCTGTTGCATTCAATACTCTGTTTTCAATATCAAACTTCAGTACTTAGAATTTATACTCTGTGAGAGAGTCTGAAATTTCTTTTAGTTAAATTCATGAGTTACTTAAGAGTGTGGACTCTTGAGGGTTTGTAACCTTACGGGGTAGTAAGGGAAAGTGATTGAGAGAGAGACTCAATTGCTATATTGTGGCACCAAGAGCCCATTGAATCTTGGAGAGTTAGTGCTAAACTCAGAGGTGCTCTAAGGACTGGATGTAGGTCAAGTGATTTAGACCGAACTAGCATAATCTCCTATGTCATTGCTGTCACATCCCAAGAAATTTCACCTGGACATAGGAAAAAAAAATTAGGATGAGGGACAATGTAGAAACTAGACGGGGAGATGAAACAACTTTTGACATGAAACCCCGATAAGGTCCGGGCTGACCTTTCTGTAATTAGCGGTCCAGAAAGGGTAAAATTGGAAAGTCAGAGAAAAATCCAAGAAAGTTTCTGAAAAATAGTAGAAAAATGAATTAGAGGTTTTGGAACCTCAAATTGAGGCCCAAGAGGTGAAAATAGTGGAAAATAGACTATTTTAGAAATTTTCGAAAATGGAGGATTTTTGAGAAAACAGTGGAAAATTGGAAAAAAATAATTATTTAAAATAGCTGGAGGCCTCAATAGATTCAGAACAAATATGGATAAATTCTCTAAATATGGGAAAGAATTTATAAAATTGGTTTTAGGCCCTAGAAGTCTAAGAATTTATTTCTGGGAATTTATTGTTCCTCAGAATCACCGATAAAGGCCGAATCGGAGAAAATTCAAAATAAATACCTGGAGGTGGTAAAAAATTCTGAAAATTTCTAGATCATATTCTTATATTAAAATGTGAATTATCATAGAAAGAAATGAATTTTTGGAAGCCTAGAAAAAGTTTAGATTATTACGGTGAATAGTAGCTGAAAAAGTTCGAAATGGCTTGAGATAGTGATTTGGTTTGTCAGCCAGCTTTTTAGGCCAGCCCAAACCATTTGTGGGGCTCATAACGGGCCTATTAAAGGCCCAATTTTGTGTTCTTTCTAGATTCCATTATTTTTATTAAATAAAAAAGTGAAAATTCATGGAAAATGCTTGGAAATATTTAGCAAATGTACACTTGTGCAAATCTGGTCATTCCCACACTTGATGGCTACCACCTACACCCTTGAGGTGTCCCTTAATTAGGCCAGATCAAGGGAGAGAGGGAAGACCGCAATTTTCTATAAATATCCCCTTGGAAAATACAAATAAATGTTGAAAAATTGGAAAAATAAGGGAAGACTCTGCTACAGTTCATCCAACACCCTTGTTTGAAAGTTTCGAGGTGTTTTAGGCAAGAATTATCCAACTTACTTCAAAGTCTAACCATCATTATCCCTAAGTTTTACATTGATTTGATTAAGATTTTGGTTTGGAAAAATGCTAAAAATTTTGCCAAAATTTGGCTGGGATGTGTGATGCTTAGGAAAGGATAGAAACCTTAATAATCAAGTGTAATAAGAAAGACTAAGCGATGTATGGATTGATTTTTGGATGAAATCAAGGTTAGGGTTTACGGGGAGAATTTCGGCCAGCACTGTTCATGCAGGAGCTGATTCTTTTGGCTTGATTTGATGATTCCAGTGGCTTTAAAACATGTTTTTGTATAGAGGTATGTTGTTGGGAAGTGTTTAAAAATATTAGAATCAAAAATGGAATTTTTGAAAACATATACCCCCATTCGGCCAAACGAGGTTCATAGGGGAGGAATTTGAATTTCAAAAATATGATTGTATATTTGGATTCCTCACAAAAAATTGTGTAAGACTGAGTCATGAGATGATTGATTCTAAAGGAGGAATCATTTTGTTAAAAATCAAAGAAAAAGAGGAAAAATTGTTAAGTTAGTGTTAAAGTGTTGTAATCAAGTTGTTTAGTAGTTAATGTGACCTATGTTTATGCTTGGTTTAATAGGCATTGTGAGGAGGAACCAAGGAGAAGCATTGTCCCTTGGAGTAAACAAGTAAACAAATGAACAAGTGTTGAAAAGGCAGCTTTGAATTATAATTTGATTGTTTATCTTGCTTGTTTAATGTGATTATGTTTGTTGCATGAATTAAAAAACTTGTGTTGTGATCCTTGTGGATTGGATGACATTGGTTTATGCTTTGGCCAAATGCATTGAATTGTGTTAAATGAATTGTGTTAATGTGGAAGTGTTAATGTTATTCTCTTAGCATGATATTGGATATGATTTTATGTGGCTTGAGGATGTCTTGAAGTTATATAACAAGTCACATTTTAACTTGCTTAATTTACATGATCATTATAATTCATATGCTACTAAGATTTCAATGAAGTCTAATCCCTCCTATATCAATTTATGTATGAAATAGGATGCGGCATACCCAAGGAGCAAGAGAAGGAGTTAACATTGGGTTAGAAGAACCCTATGTAAATTTATGTTGTTTTGTATGTAATATTATGTTATTACAAACTTTATGTTATATTTGTAATTAAATATGAAGGATATTATGATGTGAACCACACTTTATTCTCATGAGCTAATGTTGGGATTGTGCATGGTACACTATGAACGAAATGTGGAAAAAGGAAGAAAAAGGGAAATAAATTAAGAAAGTGGTAATTAGGGGATAGAATTTCCCTAAATAGTGACAATTTTGTGGCACATAAAATCATAAGCAAATGATGGAATTTGGATCTGAGATTTTACAGGCTATTAGATCTCATTTTGAACTTTGAAACAAGTGGTAGTTCACTGAATTTGGAGTTGGTGCTAAGAGTTACACCCTTCCAAAGTTGGGCAAAAATACTGTAAATTCAAAAATTTGACCAAATGAACAGTGCATCTTGTCGAATTTTTTGGTTTTATTCTAGATGGAATTGAACCTAGTGAGTATTTTTCTCTATAGAACTCTTAGCAAGCTTCGTGTAAAAATTGGAAACAATTTATTTTGATTTTTTTAGATTTAATTATGAATTTTCAAAGTGGACCTAAATTTGGATGAATAGTGTACATATAGGATGAACAATGAAATTTTGAAACTACAAATTTTCGTCCGAAAACGTTACAAAATGAGTCTTATTGGTTCCAATTGATGTATAATGGTGTTGTAAAGTGAGATGTGACACTTTTTGGTATCAGAGTAAAGGTTTTGGCTGTTTACTAGAGCTTAGGTTCTGGCTCTGTATGGTTGCTCTGCATTGACTGTTGTATGACACCAAATGTGATTGATTGTTTACCATGGATTGTGTTTATTTGATGATTGATTATTATGTGATTGGTCTCATATTTGATTGTTTGGTGTGCATTACAAAGAAAGTGTTGAGATTGAAAATGATGAATTACCCATATTGGTCCACTTAAGGTTAAGGTGACTCCTTCGGGGGAAATATACATAGAAAAGAAGTAAGAAATAATAGAGGATTTTTGAGAAACTTTCCTCTAGAGAAATAATAATTAAATTGAAAGTCTTGGGTAGGATATAAGCAAAGTCAAGAAAATTTTCCAATTAAGGGATGGCATTAGTAGAGCAAAATAGGTAAAAGGAATACTAGCCTATGCTTGAATTGTTAACCAATTGATGAAACCTTGATAGAGGTAAAGCAACAGGAAAAAGAGATTATTTTGAATTTGAAAGGATAATCAAAAATTTACTTGAGGCACCAATAGTATTAAGTTATTGGCTAGTTATTCTGATATAAAGGTGAAACCCTTATGGTTGCTCTGCTATGATAATAATAAATGGAAAGGTATATGATGTTAAACACGTGATCTTTGTATTCCTTTTGATGCTAAGGAAGATATTGAGATGTACACACTCAACACTAATGTTCAGATGAGAACACAACAAGAGGAGTAGGTCAGATCCTCTAGAGATCCACTAGAAGCCTTAGTAAATTGTCTAGAGGAACAGCAAAAGGTGATGGCACAACTCATGGCAATCCATGCTCGACAAGATGGTGAAGCTATAATAGCGGCAAGGGCTGCTAGTACTCATCCATCATACCTAGAACCAGGGATCACAAGACTCCTTGAAATGCCAACATAGTTCCAAATCCCCTTGCCGGGACAGCTAGGATAATTGCGGAACAAGATGGAAGTCAACAATGGATCTTGAGATTCTATAGATATAATCCTCCTATTTTGAAGGAAGTACTGATATCCAGATTGTGGAGGAATGGATTACAAATGTGGGGAAAATTTTCCAAAACATGAATTATCCTGATGAACAAAAAGTACCACTGGCTGTTTTATTACTAAAAGGAAGGGCAGAACAACGGTGGCAGGACTTGAAGCCAACCCTACAGTCAAGGAATATCCCAATTACTTGGGAAGTATTTTTGGAATAATTTTACATAAAGTATATTCCCCAAGCTAAGAAGGATAAGAAGGAAATGGAACTCCTCACCTTGAGACAAGCTGAAAATGAGTATATTGAAAGCTATGTGGCTAGGCACATGTATCTGTTACCTTATTCCACTTACCTACAGTAAGCCGCAAAGTGGAACACGGAAAAGTTGGTTAAAGGCCTCAAGCCTAGTCTTCGAGAACGCATAGCCTCTATGCAGCTGATGAATTTCAATACAGTAGTAGAAGTGTGCAAAGTGCTGGAAAGGGATCAGGACCAGCATGTTTGGATGGAAGACACCCTTGGAAATAAGAAATTTGAACCAGGAAGTACCACTAAAAGGAAGAGAGCTAGAAGAAGCAGGCGGACCAGAAGAAGCCGTAAACAGATGAGGCTCAATTTACCAAGAGGAATAAAAGGGTGTAACCTATGTGGAAAACAGCATGGGAGCAGGCCTTATTTAGCAGGATCGGATATCTGCTACAAGTGTGGCAAAACGGGGCACTATATGAGGCATTGCCATTAGGTGACAGATGCCTTGACACTTCATGAAGAAGAAAGAACCCCTGTCCGTCCACAAACTGAAATTCCAGAGCCGCCCCATCTAACTCAAGATATGAATTGAGTGATGGTTACTCTTTGGATACGGTCTTAAATTAGATATGAGTTATTTATTCATATTATCCAGTATTGGGTAATAAGGACTGAGTATTGATGCATTATTGTAGGAATTGAGTATTCCTAGCATGTTGTCTTTATCAATATGTGCTTGACTGGAAAGTTGATGTTAAACTTGTGTTCTATAAATGCCCATATGAAATTTGAGGTTGGTTTTGATAGAATTTAAAGCCTGTTGATATATTAACTGAGGAAAGCCAAAATAATCTGAGACAAGGTTGGTAACTAGAGATAGATTCTTGGAGTTATGTAATAGTAGTGGAAATTCAATCAAGCCTACTCCGAAGTAAGTTTTATTAACTGTGTCAACAGACGAGTGACACGTGCACATTTGAATAGAGGACATGGATATGGTTGAGGTAGGAATATGTGATGTAATGCGATGAGGTAAGTGAGATGGCATAAGCATGTTATCATGAGAACTTTTCGATGTAGGAAAAGATAGAAGTGAAGATAGAGGAAATACTATTGATAAGGGAATGTTTGAGGGAATTCCTAGAGGAGGTTAATAAACCTCTATAGGAACGAGAGAAGCATAAGCTGTGACTGAGAGGATACTGGAACGGGTTGATTTTTAAAGATTCCTCTCTACACGACTCCTAATAGAATGGCTGAGAGCGTGGTAGGCCTAAAAAAGGCAGGAGTTGGAGTCTATACCCTTGTACAGAAGCATAATGATAATTTAAACTTAAGTAATTGATGTAACCTCGAAAGAGGCAAGGTAACAGGACAAAATGTTTAAGGTTTGTGAAACCCCAAAATAGTAGTAATAATTCCTAAGGGATATTATACCAAGAGGGATAAGAATTGGATGATTTGAATGAAGAATTGATAAGGAGTTAGATGCCTGACTTAAATATAATACAGTATGATGATTAAATATTTGCTGTGTGATGTGTTTAGGGCATAGCGATCGATACATGACCATATGGATAATTGGTCAGGAGGAAGGGTAGAGTCAGATAAGATCCCTCTTGAGGATAGAATTGCATGGAAACAGGTGAGAAGGTGATATTTGATGATCGCACTAGAAACTGGTTTATATGGGAGATAAGTAAGTTCCTAATGAGGCTTAGATGCACGGTAATATATGGGGACTAATGAGCATCCTTTTATGTCCCTAAAGCCTCAATGAAAAATGCAACTACAGCACTTAGGCTAATAATGAATTAGATATGTAAGACTCCTATAGACAGATGCCACTGCCAGAGTAATTGAATGAGCCAGTCAAGAGGCTTCCCTAGTAGGAGGTTGACATGCAAGGATGGGCTGGAATAAAGATTGAGTAATCGGCAAGTCTTGGCCATAGAGTATCTCTTCAAAAAATTGGGAGGTGGTTCTTCGATTCAGAATTGAAGCTGCTCCATTGAGAGTGAGTTGTTCCCTAAAGAGGAGGAGGTGGTCCTCTGATAAAGGGAAGGGAAAGCTCACAGAGTTAATCCTACCCCAATGAGAACGAAACTAGCCAAGAGTGATGAAGAAATAGAATATTTGACAAGATGAGAAAGAGAATCGTGAGATATGGCAGACTAGCATGAATATGATGACAAGTCTAGGAGGCCATAGATATGAGCTAATGACCTAGAACATTATCAAGATGTAGTGAAAGGAAAATGGCCTCAGGTAACTAGAGGTTAAAACAAAAGGAAAGGAAAGTGCGTATAGCTCCTTGAACTTAAGGAATAATAAACATATGATGATATAAGTCCTCCCTCGATATTGTTAAAAGTGATAAGAGGCAGTAAGGACTACAGAGTCCTAAGGAAAGGTAGATGGGCACTAACAGAAGGATAAGCTAATAGTCCCTAGAGGCAAGCCAGTACCTAGAGATTTAAAAAGGTACCATAAAGGAAAAGTGACCCAAAGTAGCCACCTCAAGAGTTAAAGAAAGATGAAAGACTTGAAAAGTCCAAGGTTGACAAAGAAAGGATAAATAAGGTCCAAGAAGACAATATTAATGTCTATGATTAATCTTGGGGAATAATCAGTCAAGTTATCCACAGAGTAAAGGTGACTTGTTTTATTACTCAATCCCGTGGTCTAGGATCTCTCAGAGATCTTGATGTGGCAAATTAGCAATGGTAATATGTCAGGGTCACGGTAGATCTTAAAAAGGCTTATGGTGGAGCATGGTGACTCCTAAGGTCGTGGTAGACCAAGCCTCAAGGGAAGAGACTAAACTAAGAGGATGGTACCTCTTGAGACGTGAGAATGGGGTTACACGTTAACTAAACTAAGAGGATGGTACCTCTTGAGACGTGAGAATGGGGTTACACGTTAAGCTAAGAGGATGATGCCTTTTGAGGCATAAGCATAGGATGACACGTTCAGCCGTGAGGGTGATTCCTCATAAGGCTTGGTAATGAAAGGACTAGGGATAAGTCTAAGATATAGAAACCCGCTCTAGTGGTTAACTAGTGCCGAGAGAGTACCCTTGATTTTTCACAGATATCATTGTCGTCAATTAGGCCAAAAGCTATAAGTCCTGAACAATATGCATTTAGGTAAGCTCATTGTAAAGTGAAAAGGATGGAAAGGGAGAGATAAAGACCCTTAAAGTAAAGAGAAGAATGTTTGAAAAGAAATCAACACCTGGGTTACGAATGAATATTGCTAGTAAGGATAGTTACGATTCCACCACATAAATGGCTTTGCGTGAAGCTTGCTATGGCAAGAAGTGTTGATCACTACTATGTTGGATTGAACTAATAGTGAAGAGTTTAGTCCAAGGATGACAAATTAAGTAAAGGATAGGTAAAGATGATTGATAAGGATTATCAACAACATAAACTAAATAGAAAGGATTTGCAGACATAAGAAAGAGGCCGTTAGAAATTGTAGTTAGAAGAATTGACCACAAGAATGGGTCAAACTCGAAAAGGCGACATAAGTAAAGTCAAAGACCCTTCCAAATTTTATTAAGAAATGGCCCAGAAGTAGACAAGTTGGCCCTACCCCCTAACTTGAGCCAAATTCATGACATCTTTCATGTCTCTCAGTCAAAAGAGTACCAGTCGGATCCCTTTCATGCTCTGAAATATGAAGACATAGAACTGTAAGATAACCTTACCTTTGAGGTAAAGCTGGTGAGAGTAATAGATCGGCAGATCAAGTAGTTGCAAAATAAGACCATCCGGATGGTTAAAGTCGTTTGGAGGGATCTAACCCAGGAGGAGGCCATATGGGAAAAGAAAGATGACATGAAGGCCAGATACCCAGAATTATTTAATTAGGTATGTTTCTAAATTTCGAGGACGAAATTTATTTAAAGGCGGGAGGAATTGTCACATCCCCAGAAATTTCACCTGGACACAGGAAAACAAAAATTGGGATGATGGCCAATGTAGAAACTAGATAGGAGATGAAACAACTTTTGACATGAAACCTTGATAAGGTCTAGGCTGACCTTTCTATAATTAGCAGTCTAGAAAGGGCAAAACTGGAAAGTTAGAGAAAAATTTCAGAAAATTTCAGAAAAATAGTAGAAAAATGAACTAGAGGTTTTGTCACATCCAGTACTATGGTAATTAGGAATAAGAAATATTCCTAAATAATTAAGGACCAAAATGATAAGGAGAATTAGAAGAATTTTGGTGGAAAATAATTATTATGATTTTCCAAGCCAATTATGGAAATTTGACTAATTAAGGAAAATTGGTCAAATATAATTATGGAATAATATTTTCAAGCCTTAGAAAATTAAAAAAAAAGGATAATATCCTTTGAGAATTATATGAGATTATAAAATTATTTTTATGACCAAATTACCCTTAGAGAAATTACAAAAGAATTTAAGGGTGATTTAAACCAATTTAAGGGATTTTATTTGAAAATTTTCAAATAAATATTTTAAGGGGAATAAAATCCTAAGAAAATTTCTATGATATCCCAAAGAATTCTAAGAGATTATGGAATTAAATGAAGACCCTCAAGTATCCAAGATTTTTCCCAATACCTTTGGAAAGTGGAAAAACCCTAAAGAAAAAGAAATCAGTTTTTCTTTTTATTTAATTATTGGGAAATTAATTTTGAGACAAAGAGGGCAATTTGGGAAGATAAAAACAAGGAGAATAAATTAGGGATTTGACAGAAAATAATTACAGAGGCCAAAATACTGTAATTATAGAAACGAAGTTAAACCCGGAGTCGAAGTGCACCGATAAAGTAAGACTAGAGTTTTGCAATTCAAATGATTCACAATTAGCCATGTGTCAAGCCCCTAATGGAGAGGATTTGAAATTGCCAAGTGTCATTCCTCAAATGGAGAGGATTTTGACTTTTAGTAATTAATTTCATTTGGATTTGGTTAATTATGAAAGAGAAAGTAAGATTAAAGAGGGTAATGACACTTGGAATTTCATTTATGATGGTGATTGGGATATTTTTGCTCATTAAACAAGCTCATCTCCCCTAATATTCAATGTTATTTCATGCAAGAGGGAACCAAGAGAGAAAAGAGGGAGTTCAAAGGGAAATCAAGGGAAAAGCTACCAACTTGATCATATAACCAAGGATTCAAAGTTAGTTCTTGGTTCTAAATGGATCCTTGCCTTGTTTTCTTTCTTTGTATGGTTGAAAATTTCTGTTTCTTCTCTTCTTTGGGTGCTGGACTAAATGCTTCTCATGTGGGGAAAGAAGTTTTGTTGATCATACTTGATAGAACACTTTAAAACATGTTAGATCCTAATAGTTGCAAGTGATTGTGAGTTGATTTTTGAAGTGTTTTCTTGGTTGTGTACCATATGGACCATTTCAGCCAAGGTAGTAAATGGACTTAGGATATTTTTTTCAATGTTTTAAGGCCTGCATGGTGCTCAAAATGAAAAATGGTGTAGGGTAAACCAAAAGGAACAAGTGTTGGAAGCATTAAAACCAAAGTTGTAATTTTGGGTTAAAGAACCCTCTTGGTTTGGTCAAAAGCAACTGAAAGGAAGAGTTTTATTTTCTTACATCTAAGCATATATTTGGAATCTACATGAAAAAGTATGTAGGAATAAAGTCAAGAAGTAATTTTTAAGGTTAAAAGGAAACAAGTTCAAAAATAAAGAACAAAGGTGGAAGTTTTAAGGAGCAAGAGTCATATTAAGTTATGTTCTTGCTTTTACTTGGTTTGGTTAATGACTTTTGCTGCCCTTTTTGGTGGAATTCCATGCTAGGGTTTGATATTTGTGAAGGAGAAGAAGAGAAACAAAGAGAACTCAAGCTTTTGGAGCAAGGTAGCAAGTTGAACCTAACTACTAATATTGACTTGGCATTATTAATTATTGCATGATTAATTGCTATTATATGGATGAACTTTCTCGATTGTGATGTGGCTGCTCTTTGCACTTTCTTGCTTTGGCCTTTGCCTGATTGAGTTTGCCAAATGATAAGCATGCTTGTTCACCAATAGTAGTTAATGTGATTATGCATGATGATGATGCTTGTTGATGATATAGTTGGTTAATTTGCTATTGGGATTTCAATGAAATCTCATTTCCCAAATACAATCTAACATTTTAGAACCTGAAACATCCAAGGGCAAGCTGTAGACTGAGGGTTAAAAAGCATGGTATCATACCATAAAAATTTGTGGACATTTGGGTTATGTAATATTATGCTGGGTAGTGCTGTAAATTCACTGACACTGTCACTTTTACATGATGTTTTGATTAAGTTCCTGAATGTGTTTAATTATGAAATTTGGCATGTTTGTAGATCACGTTCTGAGCTTCATTTTGATAGCTAACATGTTAAAAATGGCTAACTACATGATTTTTAATTATTTTTCAAAGTTAAGGTTCAGAAGCTGAAAAAAGGGTTTTTGCCTAATAGATAGAGGTGACTTTCACAAAAACCTGATGCTTTTTCCAATGGAATTGGTTCACAAGACTATTTTTCCCTGAAAGAGCATTCAAAGAGCTTTTAGAGAATTTTGAACCACTCCATTTTGATTTTTCTAGATTATGTTATGAATTTTTGAGGTTGGGCCAGAAAACTGGATTTTTACCACGATGAACAGTGAAAATCCGAAATTTAGCGTTTTTGAGATAAAATTGAGCCTAAGACCATCCAATGTGGTCTAAAATGGTTGTAATTAAACCCTAAGATGATACGATAGTAAGGTGTAATAGGTTTTGGAACCTCAAATTGAGGCCCGAGAGGTGAAAATAGTGGAAAATAGGCTATTTTGGAATTTTCTAAAAACGGAGGATTTTCGAGAAAACAATGGAGAATTGGGAAAAGAATAATTATTTAAAATAGCTGAAGGCCTCAATAAATTTGAAAAAAGTATGGATAAATTCTCTAAATATGGGAAATAATTTATAAAATTGGTTTTAGGCCCTAGAAGTCTAAGAATTTATTTTTGGGAATTTATTGTCCCTCAGAATCACCAATAAAGGCCGAATTAGAGAAAATTCAAAATAAATAACTAGAGGTGGCAAAAAATTATAAAAATTTCTAGATCATATACTTGTATTAAAAGGTGAATTATCATGGGAAGAAATGAATTTTTAGAAGGATAGAACAATTTCAAATTAGCATGGTGAATAGTAACTGAAAAAGTTCGGAATGGTTTGAGATAGTGAGTTGGTTTGTGGGCCAGTTTTTTACGCCAGTCCAAACCATTTGTGGGGCCCACAATGGATCCATTAAAGGCCCAATTTCATGCACTTTTCAAGTTCCATTATTTTTATCACATAAAAAGTGAAAATTCATGGAAAATGCTCAGAAATATCTAACAAATGTATACTTGTGCAAATTTGATCATTCCCACACTTGATGGCTGCCACCTACACCCTTGAGGTGTCCCTTAATTTGGCTAGATCAAGGGAGAGAGGGCAGACCACATTTTTCTATAAATATCCCCTTGGAAAATACAAATAAATATTGGAAAATTGGAAAAATAAGGGCAGATCAATATAATTCATATGCTACTGAGATTTCAATGAAATCTAATCCCTCCTATATCAATTTATGTATGAAATAAGATGTGGCATACCCAAGGAGCAAGAGAAGGAGTTAACATTGGATTAGAAGAACCCTATGTAAATTTATGTTGTTTTGTATGTAATATTATGTTATTACAAACTTTATGTTATATTTGTAATTAAATATGAAGGATATTATGATGTGAACCACACTTTATTCTCATGACCTAATGTTGGGATTGTGCATGGTACACTATGAAAGGAATGTAGAAAAAGGGGAAAAAAAGGGAAATAAATTAAGAAAGTGGTAATTAAGGGATAGAATTTTCCTAAATAGTGCCAATTTTGTAGCACATAAAGAGCAAATGATGGAATTTGGATCTGAGATTTTTCAGGCTATTAGATCCTATCCGTACACATAAAGAGCAAATTTCACTAAATTTGGAGTTGTGTGCTAAGAGTTATGCCCTTCCAAATTTAGACAAAAATACTAAAAATTCGAAAATTTGAACAAATGAACAGTTTTGTCGAATTTCCTGGCTTTATTCTGGATGGACTTGAACCTAATGAGTATTTTTTATCTGTAGAATTCTTAGCAAGCTTCATGTGAAAATTGGAACCACTTTGTTTTTATTTTTTTAAATTTAATTATGAATTTTCAAAGTTGTTCCAAATTTGGATGAATAGTGTATGGATAGGATGAATAGTAAAATTTTGAAACTGCAAATTTTCATCCGGAAACGTTACAGAACGAGCCTTATTGGTTCCAATTGATGTATAATGGGATTGTAAAGTGAGGTGTGACAATTGCTCATCTGTTCATTCTCAGTGAAATCCTTCTTTACTTATCTCTATTGTTATATTTAGTTATTGACTTTATTAACTCAAATTTTTATATATCACCCCATTCACCCCCTTTTTGGGTGAAATCGCCACTAACAATTTTAGCTTCTGCCATTTGTTTGAACTACATTGTCTAGTATGCCAATTATTGCACTACATTAGACCTCATATGCATGCCTTTCTATGATATTGATATTATCCTTGGCTTGAACTGGTTATCTTCACAAAATATCCTCCTCAATTACAAAAACAAAACATTGATCCTTCCTACCCAAGAGTTGACCCCTCAGGCTGAGGTGAAATTAAATTTGATTACCATGGCTCAGGCAGATGAGTGGTTTAAACAAGGTTACCAGGGTTATATAATATTCTTCTCGGTGAAGGCCAAAACCAAGGAAGGCATTGTAGATATACAGGTGGTATGTGATTACCCCAAGGTCTTCCCAACAAAAATCAATAGATTGCTACCTGAATAGGAGATAGAATTTGCCATCAATTTGGTACTGGGAACAAATCCGATTTTAAAAGCTCCTATCAAATGGCTCCAAATGGAATGGTGGAACTGAAAAAGCAATTAAAGGAGCTATTGGAGAAAGGTTTCATATGCCCCAGTGTATCTCTATGGGGTACACCGGTATTATTCATAAAGAAGAAGGACGGGAGCCTGAGATTGTGTATAGACTATTGAGAACTGAATAAAGTCACAATCAAGAATAAGCACGCATTGCCTCGTATTGATGATTTGTTGGATCAGTTGGGAAGAGCCACTATATTCTCAAAGATTGACTAAAGGTTAGGTTATCATCAATTAAGGATCAAGGCAGAAGATATTCTGAAGACTGCCTTCTGAATGAGGTACAGGTATTACAAATTTCTAGTAATGCCATTTGGGTTAACGAACGCACTTGCGATATCCATGGATTACATTAATAGAATCTTCTAGCCATACTTGGATCAGTTTGTAGTGGTATTCATTGATAATATTCGGGTATATTATAAATCACCAAAGGAACATGAATGGTATCTGCGGATTGTATTGAGCACATTACGGGAAAGCAACTATAAGTAAATGCAAATTCTAGTTGAATGAGGTAAAATTCTTGGGTCACATGATGACCCAAGAAGGAGTGGCAATTGACAGGTAGAGGCTGTATTGAATTGGGAACAGCCCAAGACAGTAATTGAGGTGAGAAGCTTTCTAGGACTGGCAGGTTAATACCAGAGATTTATATGTGATTTCTCCAAGATTACCCTACCACTGACTAAGCTCCTTAGAAAGAATTAACCGTTCAATTGGGATGCTAAGTGTAAGGCTATCTTCTAAGAGTTGGGGCAAAAGTTGACCTCGATTCTCGTGCTGATAATCCCTGATCTTATAATGCCGTATGTGGTGTATACAGACGCGAGTAAGCAGGGATTAGGATGTGTGCTAATGCAGCAGGGTTGAGTGGTTGCTTATGCCTCACGATAGTTAAAGATTCATGAGGAAAATTATCCCACGCATGATCTTAAGCTGGCAACGATCGTATATGCCTTAAAAATCTAGAGGTATTATTTGTATGGGGTAACCATTGAATTGTATTGTGATCATAAGAGCCTCAAGTACCTATAGGACCAAAAGAAGCTTAATATGAGACAAAGAAGATGGATGGAATTGCTCAAGGATTCTTATTGTCAGATAAAATACCATCCAGAAAAGGCAAATGTAGTAGCAGATGCATTGAGCCAGAAGACAGTGCAAGTGGCGTCACTAATGATAAAGGAGCAGGAATTGATTGAAAATATCCGAGACTGGGATCTCATTGGTCAGACATAACTGATAGCAGGCCAAATTGGGATTGCAAAAGCTGAAGCACAAATCATGGGACAAATAAAAGAAGCCCAACAAAAAGATTAACTGGCTAATATCCTTAAAGCTCAAGTACTGAGAAATGAAACACAAGACCATAAAATAACTCCGGATGGGATTATGAAATACAAGGGTAGGACTTATAGTCCCCCTAAAGTAGAGGTTAAGGGGTAAATTTTAGAGGAGGCACATAAAAGCTAATATACTATACATCCAGGCATAACCAAGATGTATCGAGATCATAAAGAATCATTCTAGTGGCATGGTATGAAGAAAGACATGATAGACTATGTGTCAAGGTGCCTTATTTGTCAAAAGGTAAAGGTGGAACATTAAAATCCGTTAGGACCCCTATAGCCTTTGAGCATTTCAGAGTGGAAAGGGATACCATATCTATGGACTTTATCATGGGATTACCCAGTACATCATCAGGTTTCAATGCTATATGGGTAATCGTGGATGCCCTGATGAAGTCAGCTCATTTCTTAGCCATAAAGAAAGAGTACCCACTAGAGAAGCTGACATGAATATACATCAAGGAAATTGTGAGGTTACACGGAGTACTCGAAATGATCATATTTGATAGGGACCCACGATTTCTCTCTAAATTTTGAAAAGCACTACAAGAAGCCATGGGCACTAAGCTAAGCTTTAGTACTGCTTACCATCCTCAAACCGATGGACAAACAGAACATACTATTCAAACATTGGAGGACATGTTAAGAGCTTGTGCCCTAGATTTCAAAGGAAATTGGAATGAGTATTTGCCATTGGCTGAATTCGCTTACAACAATAGTTAGCATTCTAGTATCCAAATGGCTCCTTACAAAGCATTGTACCAAAGAAAGTGCAGATCCCCGTTGTGCTGGATGAAATTAAGAGAAAGAAAGATGTTAGGTCCCAATCTGGTGGAGCAAATCTCACAACAAATTAAAATGATTCGGCAGAGGCTGCTTATAGCATAAAGTAGACAAAAGAGCTATACCGACGTATGAAGAAAGCCTCTAGAGTTTGAAGTTGGAGATTATGTTTTTTTTAAAAGTTTCTCCAACTACCGATGTAGGAAGTTCGATTAAGGCTTGTAAGTTGACGCCTAAGTTCATCGTACCCTTCCAAATCTTGTCATGAATTGGCTCGGTAGTATATAAATTGGCCCTACCCCCTAATCTTAGCCAGATTCACGACATCTTCCATGTCTCTCAACTGAAGAAGTACCAACCAGATCCCTCTCACATCTTAGAATATGAGGACATAAAGCTACGGGATAACCTTACTTTTGAGGTCAAACCGATGAGAATAGTTGATCGACGAGGTAAGCAGCTATGGAACAAGACTATTTTGATGGTTAAAGTGATTGGAAGGATCTAACTCAGGAAGAGGCCACTTGCCAAAAAAAAAAGATGATATGAAAGCCAGATACCTGGATCTATTCATATAAGGTATGCTTCTAAATTTTGAGGATGAAATTTATTTAAAAGGGGGAGAAATTGTCACATCCCAAAAATTTTACCTAGACATAGAGCGTTAAAAATTGAGATGAGGGCCAACATAGAAAGTAGACGGAGGGATGAAAAAACATTTGATGTGAAACCCCGATAGGACTCGGGCTGGCATCTTCAGAATTATTGGTTTCGGAAGGGCAAAATGGGAAAATTTAGAAACAATTCTAGAAAATTTATAGAAAATGGTAAAAATATAAGTTAGAGGTTTTGGAACCTCGGTGGAGGCCCTAAAGGTGAAAATCATGGGGAAATGAATTATTACGGAATTTTCTGAATACGGAGGTTTTTTGGAAAAATAGTCATAAATTGAAGAAAAAATTATTTTTCTTAGTTAGAGGCCTCAATAATTCTAAAAAAAATGAATTAATTATCTAAATATTTTTTTGAATTTATAAAATTAGTTTTAGGCCTTGAAAGCACAGGAATTAAGTTTAGGAAATTTATTTTCCCGCAGTTACAGTGATAGAGACCTAATCAGGGAAAATTCAAAATAAATAGTTAGAGGTAGAAAAAAATTATAAAAATTCTCAGATCATATCCTTATATTAAAAAGGGATTTTTCACCAAGAAAAATGAATTTTTGGAGGTCTAGAAAAATTATGGAATGTTACTAGTGAATAGTAATCGATAAAGTTTGACAATGGTTTAGGATTGTGATTTGGTTTGTGGGCCATCTTTTTGGGCCATCCAAAACCATGAATGGGCCCCACATTAGGCCAAAAGAAAGCCTAATTTCATGACTATTCTGGGCCTTCAAATTAATTAAGATAAAACCTAATTAATTTTCATGGAAAAATCTTGGAATAAGCATGTTTAAGTAGTGTATGGATTGATTTTTAGAAGAAAACCAATTTAGGTTTCTTTAGTGATCATTTCGGCCAAGACAATTTAAAGGGAGAGGAGTTTGATTTTCATAAATTTGATTAGATATTTGCATTCTAGATGAAAAATTGTGTAGGAATGAGTCATGAGATCATTGAATTCAAAGGACGAACAATTTTGTTAAAAATCAAAGAAAAAGGGGGACTTAAGTAGAGCATTGGTGTTTAAGTTGTATAATTGCTGATGTAGCTTGTATTTGTGCTTGGATAAATAGACTTTAAGGAGAGAAAACAAGGAGAATCAGATTCCCTTAAGGAGACTAAATTGTACAAGGGCCAAGAGGTAGCATTGAATTATAATTTGAATGTTTGTCTTACTTGTTTAATGTGTTGTGTTAATTGCTTTGAATTAAGGAATCTATGTGGTGGAATTGTTGATTTGATGACACTTAGTGTGCTTTGGCCAAATGCATGATAACATGTTAATGTGAAAGTGTATTTTCTTCCTCTCTTTGTTGAATGCATAGCATGAATTTTGTATGACTTGAGGATGTCTTGAGATGTCATTGCATAACACATTATGCCTTGCTTGATAAACATGCGAGTTATAATTCACTGCTATTGAGATTTTCATAAAATCTCATTCCTTCCTATGCGAAATCATGCAATAATAGGGAATGGGTCAACCATGGACAAAGGCAAGGATTTAGTGTTGGGCTAAAGAAGCTATGTAAATCTTATGATGAGATTTGAAGTTCATGTAATGTTTTATGGAACCTTGGGGTAATGTTGTAATGAATCTTGAACAATGTTATCTTGTATCCATGTTCATATGATATGTCTTAATGTTGGAAATATTGATCATGGAATGCCTGATTAGCATGGTGCATGGAAAGAAGAAAAGAAATCCAAGAAACCATGAGTTAGGGGATAAAAATACCCTAAACAATGATAATCTTGTGGCACATAAAATAATAAACAAATGATCACATTTGGACTTGAGATTTTACAGGTTTATAGATCTCATTTTTACCTTTAGAATAAGTGGTAGATCACTAAATTTGGAGTTTTTTGCTAAGAGTTATGCCCTTCCAAAGTTGGGCTAAAATACTAGAAATTGGAAACTGACCATATGAACAGTGCAAATTGGCGAATTTTCTGGCTTGATTTCATGATTATCTGATGTCAACAAGTATTTTTTTTCTTATAGTACACATGACAAGCTTCAAATAGACATTAGAACCACCTCATTTCAATTTTTCTACATTTAGTTATGAATTTTCAACTTTGGCAAAGATTTTAGTGAAATGCGAATAGTGCTAGAGGCTATCTATGGCCCCAGGTCGCAACCTGGAAGCAAAAATGGTCTCTGTGACCTCAAGTCTCGAGCTGGACTAAAATTTTGAAAAGTTTCAAATTTTGAGTATTTTCTTATACTTAAGGCTCATATAATGATCTTAAATGGTTCCAATTGTCATATAATGGAGTAATAAAGGAGGTGTGACAACAAGTACCAGTGTGGTGGTCAACTTGGTCTTCAAAGTTTGAAAGGCTACCTCACATTTCTTGGTCAAAACAAACAGCTGGTCCTTTTTAGTTAGTCTGGTTAATGGCATGGCTATTTGTATAAAGCCTTTAATGAATCTTTTGTAGTAGCCTGCCAATCCCAAAAAACTTTTAATTTTTGTGATGCCTTATGGTTGGTCCCATTTTAACACAGCATCAATCTTACTAAGGTCCACTGACACATCTTCAGCTGATACAACATGACCTAAGAATTTTACTTCTTTGAGCCAAAACTCACACTTTAACAACTTTGCATAGAGTTTATGATCTCTTAATACTTGCAACACAACTCTAAGATGTCCTTTATGCTCTTCCTCATTCTTAGAGTAAATAAGAATGTCATCAATAAAGATCAATTCAAATTTATCCAAGTAAGGTCGGAAGATTCTATTCATGTAATCCATAAAGACAGCTAGAGCATTGGTTAACCTAAGCGGCATAACAAGGAATTCATAGTGATCATATCTTGTTCTAAATGCCATTTTGGGAATGTCCTCAGATCTAACCCTTAATTGGTGATAACATGACCTTAAGTCAATCTTAGAGAATATTGATGCTCCAAATAGCTGGTCAAGTAGATCATCGATCCTAGACAAAGGATACTTGTTCTTTATGGTTGCCTTATTCTATTGGCGGTAATCAATGCATGGTCCCATACTCCCATCGTTTTTCTTCACAAAGAGCATAGGTGAGCCCCAAGGGAATACCCTCGGTGTCACATCCTGAAAATTTCATTTGGACATAGGAAGTTAAAAATTCAAATGAGGGACAGTAGAGAAAGTAGATAGACAGGCCAAACAACTTTTGATGTGAAACCCCGATAGGAATTGATATTTTCAGAATTATCAATTTAGGAAGGGCAAAATGGGAAATTTGAGAAAAATTCTAGAAAATTTCCAAAAATGATAAAAAAAAAAAGTAAATTAAAGGTTTTGGAACCTCAATTGAGGCTCGGAAGGTGAAATTGATATGAAAATAACTTATTACGGAATTTCTCAAAAATGGAAGTTTTTCAGGAAAATAAGAGGAAAATAATTATTTTAAATAGTTAGAGGCCTCAATAATTCTAGAAAAAATATGGATTAATTATATAAATATTTATAGGAATTTATAAAATTGGTTTTAAGCCTTGAAAGCATAGGAATTAATTTTGAGGAATTTATTCTCTTGCAGTTTTACTGATAGAGGCCTAATCGGAAAAAATTCAAAATAAATAGTTAGGGGTGGAGAAAAATTCTAAAAATTTTCATATCATATCCTTATATTAAAAGGGGATTTTTCATGGAGAGAGATAAACTTTTGGAGGCATAAAAAAATTATAGAATGTTACACGTGAATAGTAATTGATAAAGTTTCAAAATGGTTTGGGATTATGATTTGGATTGTGGGCCATCCTTAACTATAAGTAGGCCTAAAATTGGGCCAGGAGAAGGCCCAATTTTGTGCAAAATCTGGACCCTTAATTAAATTGAATTTAAGCCCAATTCCACATAAAAATCAATGGAATATTCTAAGAATATGGACACATGGCATATCAGACTTTTGGAGACACTTGATGGCTGCCATTTGGCCCCTTAAGTGGCAGAATTTTGTGCCACAAGTAAAGGGGGAGAGGTCAACAAATTTTTTCTATAAAGCCCCCCTAAATACACTTAAAAAGGTAAAATTGGCAAAACAAGGGGAGGTTCTGTCAAAGGGTCTTCTTGAGCTTCAAACTTGAACTTAGTGAGATCAATTGGACAGGGAATCATCAAACTTTAGTCAAGTATTCATCAAGGTATGTTTGAGCTTTGGTTTAGTTAAGATTAAAGCTTGTTTTGGTTAGGTATTTGAAGTAAAATTTAAGGGTGCTGCCACATTTCAATCAAGCTATCTATGTTTTAGAGAAGGATAGAAACCTTAAAAATGAGTTGGAATAATCATGTTTAAATGGTGGTTGGATTGATTTTTGGAACAAAACCAACTTAGGTCTCTTTATGACTCATTTTAGCCAAGGTGAGATTTGGGTATGGGAGATTGTTTTGATGTGTTTTGATGATTCCAATGGATTTAAAAGGTGTTTTTGTATAAGAAAACACCAAGAGAAAGTGTTTAAAATCATTGGAATAAAAAATAAAATTTTTAGAAAATATATACCCCTATTTGGCCAAGTATAAAAGGGAAGGGAAGCAGTTTGATTTTCACAAATCCGAATTAATATTTGGATTCTACATGAAAAATTATGTAGGAATGAACCAAAAAATTATTCGAATGAAAGGAGGAATGATTATGTTAAAAATCAAAGAAAAGAGAGAATTAAGTAGACTCAGTTAAGTGTTGTGTTCAAGCTTAATTGGTTGTTAATGTGGCTGAAAACTATACTTGAATTGATAGGTTTTGTGAAGAGGAATCAAGGAGAGCATTAACCCCTTGAAGAGGCCGAATTTCATCAAGAGTAAGAGGTAGCATTGAATCTATAATTTGATTGTTTTTCTTGCTTCCTTAACGTGTTTATGTTGCTTAATCACTTAATTATGCTATGGAATGATTGATTTTTCAGGCTTGATATGCTTTGGTCAAATGCATAAGGATATGCCAATGTGATTATGTGATTGTTTTTCCTTTCATGATATAATGCATGACATAATCTTATATGATTTAAGGATGTTTTGAAGTAGTGTAACATATCACATTATGCAATGTTTGATTAATATGATAATTATAGTTCATTGCTACTGAGATTTTCATGAAATCTCATTCCTTCCTATGTTAAAATATGCATCAAATAGGGAGTGGATCAAACATGGACAAAGGCAAGGAAGTTGTGTTGCGCTAAGGAGATCATATGGTTTTTATGAATATGTATTAACATTATGTAGTATTTTGAAGAACCTTAGTTTAATCTTGTAATGAGTTTTGGATAATGTCGACTTATACTCATGTGTATATATATATATAATGTTGTATTGCTGTTATGAATTATGGTTGATGTGGATAGAATGGTATGATGTGAAAGAAAGGAAGAAAAACTTAAGGAACATGATTTAAAGGGATAAAAATGTCCTAAAAAGGGATAGTCTTGTGACATATAAAATAATAAGCAAATAGATGAATTTGGACTTGAAATTTGGCAAGCTTATAGTTCTCATTTTTAGCTTTAATAAAAGTGGTAGATCATTGAATTTGTAGTTTTGTGCTAAAAGATATGGCCTTCTAAAGTTGGGCTTAATACTAGAAAATTTGAAAAATGACCATATGAATAGTGTAACTTGGTGAATTTTCTGGTTCTGTTTCGTGGTGATCTGAGCCCAATGAATATTTTTCCCTTATATTACACATGACAAGCTTTAAATAGAAATTAGAACCATTTCATTTTGATTTTACTATATTTAGTTATAAATTTTTAAAATTGGCAAAGATTTCAGTGAATAGTAAACAGTGCGTAAGGCTCTCTATGACCCCAGGCCGCAACCTGGAAAGTTAAGGTCGCAACCTGGAAGCAAAGATGGCCTCTGTGACCTCAAATCGTGACCTGGAAATACCAACTCACAACCTGGATTGAAATTTTGAAAAACTTCAAATTTTTGTGGATTTTCTCATACCCAAGGCCTATATCATGATCTTAAAGGGTTCCAATTGTCATATAATGGGATAATAAAGGAGGTGTGATACTTGGCCTAATAAAGCCTTTTTTAGAGTAACTCCTCGATCTATTTCTTTAACTCTGCTAATTTCGATAGAGACAGCTGATAAGAAGCTTTAGAGATAGGCTCTGTTCCAGGTGTAAGATCAATAGAGGACTCTACCTCTCTCTCTCTGGAGGCAAACCTGATCTCTTCTGGAAACACATCCGGGAATTCACTCTCCACTGCAATCTCATCTATGCCCTTTTTGAGTTTTGTCTGAATAAAGAAGAATACCATATAGGCTTGACATCCTTTTCGAATACACTTTTGAACTGGCACTAAAGACAACAATTGTGGCCTAGTGGAACTTGCGGAGGAGACCAGCAAAGAAACAGTCTTCCTGCTACAATCTAGAATGATATCATTGGTTGACAATCAATCCATTACTAGAATTAGATCAACATCCTTTAAGGGTAGACAAACAAGATCTATAGTGAAAATCCTACCCTCAAATTCAATCATACAATTCAAGTAAGCTTTAAAAGTTTTCACGGAGACTCTCGCCAGTATAGAAACAATCACATCACATGGCAATTCATACATATGCATATTTAAACATGACCTTTAACCATCAGATATAAATGAGTGTGTTGCACTAGAATCAAATAAAGCTTGAGTTTTAAAGCCTTGGAGTTTGAGAATATCTTTAGTCAAATTAGGGGCAGTGTCAACTTATTGTTGAGATAGAGCAAACACTCTTCCTAGGACTGCAGCTCTGGTATCATTGACCCCTCGTGACCCTTACTCACATAATCTAAACATGTGGCCTGGTTTTCCACACTTGGAGCAGACAATACAATTTCCTTGATACACCTCCCCACACTTGGCACACTTTGGACTATTGGTAGTGCTAGTGATAGGAGCTGTAAAACCCTGTAGGAGCTCTGCCCCCCACTAACCTAACTCCTTGGAGGTCTATTAAATTGACTCCTCAAGGTTCCACTAAATTGACTCCTCAAAGGTCCACTAGATTGATTGCTTGAGGGCTGAATAAACTGCTTCTTTGAGCTATTGAAGTTGTAAGTATTCTTCTCACAAAAGGAATCTCTTGTGGGTCCATAAATGGAATAGATCCAGTATAAGATTGCTTTCTCTTCTCAGCTTCTTTCTCTTTTATTCTTTTAGCAATGATACTCAATTTGGTGTACATCTTTTCAAAATCATTAATCTCCAAGGGTGCTGATAGAGGAGCATGGCATGATCAAGCATCAAAGGAAGACCAAAACACGGAGCGTGTAGCCCAAGCTAAAAGATGGAAGTCCAATATTCTAAAAGACCCATTACAAGGCATTGGAGGCCCAATGACAAGAGCAAGGACCAAATCTATGAAAGAGGCGCTGAATTGTTTGATAAAAGATCTTAAAGAGTTAGAGCCCATTTATTCGGAAGAAGCATCCCTCAATCAGCCCATCAAGGGTCCAAACATGGTGATTACATTGCTAGAAGCCAAACAAGATGATGTACAAGGCCCATATGCAATCCAGATTGAAGAATTCACTCAAAATACTATGTGACAAGCATGTGCCTTGGAGGAGGAGCATAAGTGACGTCCAAGAATATTCAAGAAGCATCAAGAAGGCATCTTTATGTATTAATTATGGTTTAATTTCGTTTTTTTTAAGTTTCCATTTTTTATTTGCATTAAATAAGGCCTTTTGGTCAAAGATTGCATAAGAATATTTTAGGTTAGTTTCCTATTTTTAAGTAGAAGCCTTTTTCTTCAAGAAAAGGTAATTTCCTATTTCCTTTAGCCTTAATTGGTGCCAACCAAGATAGTCAATCATCATTAAGGCACATTTATGGCATTTATGACCTAGGGTTTTTTTATTCTAGATTGTTCTTTTGCTGCCTATATAAGGCTACGTTTTTTGTAATTGGGGATCAGATTTGAATGAATGAATTTTAGAGAATTTTATTTCTCTTAAGTGAGCTTTGCTTGCCACCTCGTATTCTCGTGGGAATACTCGACTGTATCAAGGACTGATCATCCTTGTGGTGTCTCCATGGCTAGGGTTGTAAGAGACAGGTTCTCTTAAGGTCCTACCTTCGATCGTTCGTCTTGTTTCCTAACTTGTTTCTAGCCGATCCGTATCCGTTCCTTATATCAGGTGCTAAAGTTGTTCTTAATTCTGCCTTGGCCTTTTCTAGTAGCCTATCAGCCATCCATTTCAGGTTATGTTGCATCTATGGATAAGTAGTGCATTTGACTAACTTGAGGAATCAAGCGATGAAGTCTTCTTCATTTAAGTTTCCCTACTTAAAGGCATAGAATTCTGCTTCTTGATCAGCTCTAAGGGCATTAGAGAAATAATGTTGGAAGAATTTCTCCTTGAACCTTTCCCAAGTTATCTCTGCACTCTCAAGAGGCTTAATGCTATCCTACTACTTTCTTGCTACCTTTTGTAATAGCTGCTCAATAAATTGCACTTTTTCTTGTGAGGTGTAGACTATTATTTTGAATATAGTCTCCAATCGTTCGATCCATTCTTTAGCTTCAGATGGATTCAACCTACCCTCAAACTTAAGAGGATCAAACTTTCTAAAACTTTCTACACACAAGGTTGTGTTGAGAATGTGCATCGCTATCGCCTTTCAATTTAGTGCCTCTACAAGTATCACTTATTGATTGGTGGTCACTGGGAGCTTCATCATCAACAAGGCTATTTTCTTCTTGATGACTATCACATTGACCTTTAATTGCCACCAGCTCGTCTTCATGTCTCTTCACCCTTAGATCAATGTTCATAACATAATCTCGTAATTCTCACAAAATAGCATTATTATCTTGACGAGAAAGAGCATCTTGATTGGGAACTAGGGTAGAGTTAGTCCTTCGAGTATTCACCATTCTCCCCTCCTATGTAGAATAGCACAAGGACACTAGGTAAACTAAATAGCGTTACTAATATAAACTTTCAATCTAAAAATAAAGAGAAGTGCACATGTTATTATATTTAAATTGCCATGATCTCTAGCCAGTTTTTTTTCAAACTTTTTGTTTGGAACACTCTTTCACACAGAAGTCAAATAAAAAGCCATGGAATGTCGTGGCTCTGATACAAAAAATGTAACACCTTATGTAATTGTAACAACTCACATAATTATATCCACATACGTGACAAAATACTTCATTTAAAAGTTCATACATATTTTTAGCATTCAAAATAAATTAATTTCAAAATATTTTTCAGAAATAACAAAATAAACCTTTGAAGCCTTATAGTCGTGTTAGTTAAAAATATAACATAGCATATCCTCAATGAGCACATAAGTCTTCACGACTTACTCCATTGGTGCCTTCCCTTCATTCATATTAGATCCTTCACCTGAAAATGTTAATATAAGGGATGAGATCAAACGTCTCAGTAACTACTAAAATTATAACCTATACAAGCAAACCATATATGATAAACAAAAATCCGTTTATATGTGTATATATATTTATATATGAAAATCACCGATTTTATATATTCAACTTAATTTCATTTTTGATTCAACAATATACCAATATCATTTTTCTAACATATCCAAAAATAATATAATATGCAGCCTCTCTTATATCATCGTCCACCCTTATACTGCTGGCTGGAGCCACAGGCTAATAACACATAGTCCAATAGGAGCTAATCCATTTTACTAAATTATTCCAAGCTCACCAATACTGGAGATATATCTGGCCAAAGATATAGAGCTCAAGCTCGGACTATGGCTCCCCTCCTTTGCAAATAAAATAAGGAGGTGTCACATGTCCCACAACTCTAATAAATTCCCAACCAAAAGAAAACATGGAATAAGGGTCCCTACACTAGTGCAAAATACTAATTTAATGACTCTCTATTTTTGCATCTGTTGCATATAGAACAGAAGTAATAACAAATTTAATCAATTGTTGCGTTTGGTCAATTACCAACAGAGGTTGTAATATGAATTATGGCGTCTGTTGGAAATGAACCGTAGTAGTAATATAATTATGGCATCTGTTGATAATAAATAGTAGTAGTAATACAATATATGGTGTCTGTTGATAGTGAACAGTAGTAGTAATATATTTACCATATCTGGTAATGAAAAGCAGTAGTTGTAATTCATTAAAGAGCAGTAGTAGTAATATATTTTTGCTTGATCTGCTAAGCAATTGTTAAGTAATTATGTTTTTTATACATCTTATAATTCTTTTGTAAGCATTATGCATATATATATGATGCTTGATTTCCCTGCAAATTGGTGTCATAATTGCTTACAATCTTTTACTTTTTGTGAGTTTTTTTTAAAATCATTTTTATTTTCTATTTTTTGTTTGCTTATTTGTACAATTTGAATTTTTTATTTTTTAAAATTGTTTTATGATATCTTTGCTTTTAATTGCTTTCTAACTCGTAAAATCTTTAGGTGGTAATTTTTTAAGTTTCATATAATTTATACACTTTAAATTTTTTGTTTATGTATATAAAATTTTTTTCATATAATTTATTTTCTTATGAGAATATTTGTTTTTATTGTTTTTTCGAAAACAAACAATTAAAATGTTTTTTGCATATCGGTGCTGGTCCAAGTCCAAACATCCAGTTTGCTCATACTGTAAATGGGCTATTATTAAAAAAAATTTCTTTCCCTCCACTACATTTTCTGTTGGCGCCATCATCAGCTTCTTTTTTCCTTCCCTTGGCTCCTCTGTCAGATTGCTTCGCTTCATCTTTTTCTCCATCAACAACATCATCTTTTCTTAAGCTTTGGCGCCATCAGATGTGGGTTACTGATCCTTCGGTTGCAAAACGAGACAGCGTCACCTTGAACTACAAGAAGCCAACGAAGTTGCTATATGCGAGGAAGGTGAGCGAGGATTTCAATTCGAAAGCTAAACCAAGCCGCCAAAGGGATGGTACTGCCAATAAGTGGTCGAGAGCCCAGATACACAATGGAAAAGGCCATCCTTTGAAGAGATTTTGTTCAGCGTGGGAAAGACTGACCCATCTCAAGCGAGGAGAACAAACTGCTTCAGTTGTCTCTTTAGAAACTCCCTTTTCTAGCTTTTACTTGTGCTTTGGTTTATTGTTTATTTGATCTTTCTCTAACTGAGTAAGCGAGCTAATTCTTTGCACAAAACTAATTAAGGCAAGTTTCCTGGTTTCATACCCGCATTCGAGAAAAACAGAGCCAATCGGGAAAGATGGGAACTCTATAATTATTCTTGTATCTATTTTGGATTTGCTTGTAGATTTGCTTGTTCAACTGTTAACTACTGATTGTTCAACTGATTGGAAAATGATGCTCTAGACCCAATCTATAACATGTATGTGGGCTTTGCTTTCAAGACGAAGTAACAAGGTCACTTCTCTGACTCAATTCATATTGTGGGTATGGAGTGGATCTAGATACTTTGGATTACTTTGTATGGAAGTTCTTTCCAATAATTTTTCTGGTATGTTCTGCCTTGGTCTGTTTTTTTGCTTCGCTTGATGCATTCACCACCCACATAATGACTAAAATCACTAGAGGAATCATGCTGGAATTTGAATGCAAATGACAAGAGGTTTTGATTGCAATGGAAGTTATCATTTCTATGTTTGTTTGACTTCTATCAATGCAGTTTAGAGGGAAAGAAGGAATGAACGCAGACTTAGTGCCCGTTTGGTTCACAAAATAAGTAGGAATGTAATGGGATGTAATGACTAGGAATATAATGTAATGCAACGATGATTACAAAGAAGTTGTTTGGTACATCATTAAGAGTGATAAAAATAAATTCATTATTTATATTTAATTAAAAAGAAAAAAATTGAAAGGACAAAAATAGCCTTAAATAAAATCATCTACCTGTGAAAGAACTGGGCATCTTCATCCTAGTATCCCACACTAGCAAAGAAAACGCAGTCATGCATGCCTTCCTTGTTTGTTCTTCAATTTCCCTTCACGCATTCATAGAACGACAATACGCAGTTTGTCAGGTTCCTTTTATTCTTCTCCTCCTTCGCCAAGTCTGCTGCTTTAGCTTAAGCAAATAATGGAGTTTCTATGCCAATCTTGGGTCATATTTCTTAATCAGTTTTTTCATTTGAGTTTTCAATTATTTGCACTTTCAATTTTTGGAATGTTGGTCAAAAATAGAGCCAAATTGATTTTTATAAGCAGAGAAAGATGTTTTCCTCTTAATATGTAGTTTCCTGTTGCTCTTTTGATTGTTAAAAGTTTTGTTAATGATAGATTTTATTGTTATGCTTCTTCTTATTTTTTTAGCTTCAAATAGATTTTATGGTCCTTATAAGTTCATGATTTTATGGTTATCAACTTATAAATCAAGTGATTATCAACATGTACTTCACCAAAATAGGGAATTGAAGAACAATGAGGTGCCCAGCTCATCAATGGGGGAAGGAGAAGGAGGAAGGGTAGGTTGTCATATGGAAAGTTCATCAATGGGTCGCTGATGTATGGAACAGTCATCAGTGGGGAAGGAGGAGGAAGGGCGCTAGAGTATGGAAAGGTTGTCTGATAGAGGAGCATGGCATGATCAAGCATCAAAGGAAGACCAAAACACGGAGCGTGGAGCCCAAGCTAAAAGATGGAAGTCCAATATTCTAAAAGACCCATTACAAGGCATTGTAGGCCCAATGACAAGAGCTTGACCAAATCTATGAAAGAGGCACTGAATTGTTTGATAAAAGATCTTAAAGAGTTAGAGCCCATTTATTTAGAAGAAGCATCCCTCAATCAGCCCATCAAGGGTCCAAACATGGTGATTACATTGCTAGAAGCCAAACAAGATGATGTACAAGGCCCATGTGCAGTCCATATTGAAGAATTCACTCAAAATACCATGTGACAAGCATGTGCCTTGGAGGAGGAGCATAAGTGACGTCCAAAAATATTCAAGAAGCATCAAGAAGGCGTCTTTATGTATTAGTTATGGTTTAATTTCATTTTTTTAAGTTTCCATTTTTATTTGCATTAAATAAGGCCTTTTGGTCAAAGATTGCATAAGAATATTTTAGGTTAGTTTCCTATTTTTAAGTAGAAGCCTTTTTCTTCAAGAAAAGGTAATTTTCTATTTCCTTTAGCCTTAATTGGTGCCAACCAAGATAGTCAATCATCATTAAGGCACATTTATGGCGTTTATGACCTAGGGTTTTTTTATTCTATATTGTTCTTTTGCTGCCTATATAAGGCTACATTTTTTGTAATTGGGGATCAGATTTGAATGAACGAATTTTAGAGAATTTTATTTCTCTTGAGTGAGCTTTGCTCGCCGCTTCGTATTCTCATGGGAATACTCGACTGTATCAAGGACTGATCATCCTTGTGGTGTCTCCATGGCTAGGGTTGTAAGAGACAGGTTCTCTTAAGGTCCTACCTTCGATCGTTCGTCTAGTTTCCTAGCTTGTTTCCTAGCGTTGGCAACAAGTGGGGTAGAGGAAGATAATGGAGAAGGCAGGGGCAAATAATGTCTTTTTATTGATTCCCACATGTTGTAATCCTTATTCTTCACTTTTAGTAGTGTAAATCCTATTACCTTATATGATGGAATCCCAATGCATCAGGATTACCTAAATAAACCAACCAAATACTTGAAAGAAGGTATTGTATCTCGATTACAGGGAATCCAAATGCAATGCATCAAACCAAACGGGTGTGACAACCGCTCTTTCAAAACCATTTTAGATTAAATCCAACAATTTATTTAAATGATTAACCATGATAGAAAAGAAGAAAACTTAAAATTTTAAAATCGCTATCATGGTTAAAAGAAATAAACTTATAATAAGAGTAACATCGATCGTTACCTTGGGCCTTGGACTTCCAAAGTCCAGAAATATCATTCAACCGTTAGCCCAAACCAAACTTACACTTTCAAACACACGAACTGATAAAACATTTTAACATAAGTCATAGAGCCCATTAGTCAAAAGTCAACACTATCAAATGAGTGTAATACGCAAAGTCTAAAATGTCTCGGGCCTCCTCACGGCCCTATCATACCAGATAGTAGTAATTAAAAGTATTATTTTACATCATGATAGTAGATGAGCCCTATGTGGCAATATATAACAAGTCAACACATAGAACAAAAGCAGGGAGGCTATACAAGCTATAACAGCACACTATGCCTCCGGAGCCTTCCCTGATGGGCCACCACCTGAACTATCGCCTGAAAAATGTTAAACCACAGGGTGAGACAAATGTCTCAGTAACCAGCTTTCCAACTCATCATACATACTAACACGTGCTCGTGAGGTGTCAAGTGGGATAGTTATTAATTCTCGAGAAACATAGATATATCCATAGAAACATAATTTCAATCATCCAAACCCTCACTATGGGGGTCAACACACAAGCCACATAAGTCTATCCCTCACTCTGGGGGATCAATCAAACATATGGGCCTATCCCTCACTCTGGGGGACGAATAAGAAGCCACAAAGGCCTATCCCTCACTATGGGGGATGAAAGAAGAAGCCAACCAATGTGCACCAATGGCGGCCTTATCACGTGGTAGGATAGGACTCAATCCAAAATCCAAATAACAACCAATCATTCACAATATAATAAAATGTCTCAATCTTTTCTCAATATAATCAATAAGATATAAATCATATATCTTTTCAAACTTCTCAATCAGCATTCCAAAAATCCCACAAGACAATTTTCATAGCTCAAAAGATATAACATATCTACTCGAGTTCCAAATATCAAATATTATTCCAAAATAGCAAAATACTCACAAACAACATATTAGCACATATAACAAGTGGAAAGTGGTTACCTCTCGCCAAAGCAATACTTAGGATTACCACAAGGTCAATCCTTTGCTCAACCAATAATTAATCTACACAATTAATATAACCACATATTAATATAAACTAATTAATTAAACTTCTCTATATTAGTTAAATTTCTACTTAAATTATTAAACTCTCATAACCCAAAAATTATTAAGTATTTTAGAAACAATTTAAAATTTCTAATAACCCAAATTATTTATTTACCACCTCCAAATTATTTATCTTAATAAAAAGGATTTTCAACAATTTCCAAATATAAAATTATTATGTTATAAATTCTAAAAATCTTTATTTAAGTTTAAACCTCAAAATCACACTATCAAAAATTCAATAATACTTCAAATATTTATAACTAAATAATATAATCAAAACTTTGATGGTATAACTACCATATATATATATATATTTCCATAAATAATAAATTTTTTAGCTACAAAATTATTTTAAAACCTCCAGTCACCCAATAAATAAAACTAAACCGATTAAAATTTCAATAATATATCAAACAATCCAAATAAATTACTTAACTTGAATTTAATCGGTAAAAATATAATATAAATCATATATAACAGATTTTTCAACTAGAAAAATTAATTTAAATACTAAAAACCAACAAATAGAGAAATCTAAACCGATTAAAATTAACAACTTATTTATTTCTAAATTTTTATAGTCATCTTTTATCAAAACTCAATACTTATATCATATATAAGTCTCAAAATTTTCTCTAATCACTATGGTAATACTACTATTATGAAGCATAAAATATATATGAAATATTTATGAAGAAAGTTTGATGAAAAGAGATAATTTCATGTACCTAAAATATCTTCAAAGCTTGCCCTCTGCTTCACCGGTATGTTTCTCTCGCTCACACACACTTCCTCTCTCTCTCTCTTGCTCCTTCTTGCGCCTGTTGTGGGGGGAGAAATGGGTTGTGGGGGGTATTTAACACCCCCACACAATTATTGGGGGAGGGGTTTGTTTTTCAAACCCAACCCCCAATTTCCACCGCCCCCTCAATTTTCCACACCCCCCTCCAACTTTCCACCGAAAAATCGGTGGAAAGTTGGACTTTTTTTTTTAATAATATAATAAAATATTATTATATTATATTATATTATTTTATTTTTCAATTACTTTTTTTTGAATTTTTTTTTAAAGGATATTACAATTCTCCCCACCTAATAAGAATTTTGTCCTCAAAATTCAAACAACCACACACAAGAAATAAAAACAAAAGTAACTCAAAGTGCTTACTAAGAAAACAGGTAAGGGTACTCATAACGCATCCGTTCCTCTGTCTCCCAAGTAGCATCACCAGGACTCATGCCCTTCCAAAAGACTTTAACAAGACGGATAGTTTTGTTCCTTAATTGTTTATCCTTAACGTCCAAAATCCGCTCTGGTTCTGTTGGATAGGTCAAATTATCTCGCAACTCGACCTCTTCGGGTTCAATAACATGAGACGGATCGGGATGATACTTTTTCAACTGTGACACGTGAACACGTCGTGTAAACTGGAAAGATGTGGCGGCAGCAATTCGATATGCAACAGGTCCAATCCGCTCCAAAATCTCATAAGGACCCATAAATCGGGGTGTAAGCTTCTTGGCTTTGATGGATCTACCAACACCAGTGACAGGTGAAACCTTCAGAAATACATGATCACCCACTTCAAATTCTAAAGGTCTCCTTCGACGATCCGCATAACTCTTCTGTCGACTTTGGGCCATCAATAACTTCTGCTTGATCAGCTCAATCTTTCTGGTTGTGATGTCCACTAAATCTGGGCCAATAATTGTTCTTTCACTTAATTCAGTCCAACAAAGTGGAGATCTACACTTCCTCCCGTATAAAGCCTCATATGGTGCCATCTGAATGCTAGCGTGATAGCTGTTGTTATAGGCAAACTCAGCTAATGACAAGTGAGTGTCCCAACTACCCTTTAGCTCTATAGCGCAAGCCCTCAACATGTCCTCGAGAGTCTGAATCGTCCTCTCAGTCTGTCCATCAGTCTGAGGATGATAAGCAGTACTAAACTTGAGCTTGGTGCCCATGGCTTCATGTAATGACTGCCAGAAGTTCGATGTAAACCTCGGGTCCCTATCTGAAATGATAGACTCCGGCACTCCATGAAGTCGAACAATCTCATCTATATACAGCTTTGTCAATCGTTCTAAAGAGTAAGTACTCTTGATAGGCAGGAAGTGCGCTGACTTAGTCAATCTATCTACAATTACCCATATCGCATCATAGCCAGCCGGGGTTCTTGGCATACCAGTAATGAAATCCATAGAAATGCTATCCCATTTCCATTGGGGAATATCGAGATTCTTTAATAGTCCTGGAGGTCTCTGATGTTCTATCTTGACCTTTTGACATGTCAGACACTTCATTACAAAATCCGTGACATCCCTCTTCATTTTTGGCCACCAGTAGTTCTTTTTCAGGTCTTGGTACATCTTGGTTATCCCTGGGTGTATTGTGTAATTACTTCGATGCGCCTCTTCTAGAATAGTCCTTTTGATTTCCTCATTATTAGGGACACAAATCCTCTTCTTGTACCTTAGGATTCCTTCTTCACCAATTTCATAATCAGGCACACCATGGGTCTCCACTTCCTCTCGGATGCTCAATAACCGGTCATCCTCCATCTGTGCAGCCTTCAAGTCTCGAAAGAACTCATAATCACCCAAAATTGATTGTAGAGTGGCTGGAGCCTCATGCACCACTTGGAGATCTCTCAATCTCTCTAAGCAGTAGTGTTCCTCCAAACTCATGTGAAACACATGCACCGTTTTCCTACTCAAAGCGTCTGCAACCACATTGGCTTTACCCGGATGATACTTAAGCTCAAAGTCATAGTCCTTGATGAATTCCATCCACCGGCGTTGTCTATTATTCAATTCCTTCTGATCTATTAAATACTTCAGGCTCTTGTGATCGCTGAAGACTTCAAACTGTGATCCATATAAGTAGTGCCTCCAGATCTTAATGCAAAAACCACCGCCGCTAATTCCAGGTCATGTGTAGGATAATTTTCCTCATGTGGCCTTAATTGCCTAGATGCATAGGCAACCACCTTTCCTTCCTGCATCAGGACACACCCTAAACCCTTAAGTGAAGCATCAGTATAAAGGGTGTACGGTTTACTAGGATCTGGAATAGTCAACACTGGAGCCGTGGTCAACTTAGCCTTCAGTTCTTGAAAAGCCGCCTCACACTTTTCACTCCAGATAAACGGTTGGTCTTTCTTGGTCAACTTAGTTAGAGGCATGGCGATCTGAGAAAATCCCTTGATGAATCTTCGGTAATACCCAGCTAAGCCCACGAAACTTCTTACCTCCGTCACAGATTTTGGTGTTTCCCATTTCAATACGGCATCGACCTTGCTAGGATCAACAGCTACTCCCTCGGCAGATACTACATGGCCTAAGAACTTCACTTCTCTAAGCCAGAACTCGCACTTGCTAACTTAGCATATAACTGATGATCCCTCAATATTCGCAATGCAATGTAAAGATGCTCTCGGTGTTCTTCCTCATTCTTGGAGTATATTAGGATATCATCTATAAACACCACAATAAACTTGTCCAAATACGGCCTAAAGATCCGGTTCATATAGTCCATAAACACCGCTGGAGCATTCGTCAAACCAAAAGGCATTACTAGAAACTCGTAATGTCCGTATCTGGTACGAAAGGCCGTCTTCAGGATGTCCTCTGCTCTAACTCTTAATTGATGATATCCCGACCTTAAGTCAATCTTAGAAAACACCGCTGACCCCATTAATTGATCTAGCAAATCATCAATCCTAGGCAAAGGATATTTGTTCTTGATAGTCACTTTGTTCAACTGCCTGTAATCTATACACAATCTCAGGCTCCCATCCTTCTTTCTCACAAACAGTACTGGTGATCCCCACGGTGAGACACTTGGTCTAATAAATCCTTTTTCAAGTAACTCTTCGATTTGCTTTTTCAGCTCTGCCAATTCAGAAGGTGACATTCTGTACGGTGCTTTAGAAATTGGAGCTGTCCCTGGTACTAGCTCAATGGAGAATTCAACTTCCCTTTCAGGAGGTAAACCGGATATTTCCTCAGGAAATACCTCAAGAAACTCCTTTACTACCTCGATTTGGTCTATACCAACTTCTTTATCCGTACTAACGGAAAAGAAAACAGCATACGCCTGACAACCCTTTTGAATACACTTAGTTGCTTGAGTAGCAGACAACCACAAACGACCATTAATAGCCTCAACTATCGTAGTGCACAAAGGAAGAGTTACTATCTTCCTTTTGCAATCCAGAATGGCATTATTTGCTGATAGCCAATCCATACCAATAATCACGTCAATACCCTTGAGGGGTAGACAAATCAAATCAATCACAGACTCACGATTCTCAAATTTAAGCACAAGACTTAAACACGCCTGTGTGGTTAACACAGTGGCTCCCGCTGGAGTTGACACTTTCAACATGTAAGACAAATCATGCATTGGAAATTTAAACTTTTGAGCACATTCCGCAGCAATAAAAGAATGAGTGGCACCAGAATCAAACACACAGGTATATCATGTCCTTGAAGAGAGACAGTACCTCTAATCAGATTAGGAGACATACCAGCTTCCTCTCTAGTCAAAGCAAAAACTCTCCCGGCACCGTGGATCTGAAACTAGGAGTTTGCTGCTGCGTCTCTGGACAATTGCGAGCTATATGTCCAAACTTATGGCATCTGTAGCATTCCCAACACTGTCCTGGGTGATTTCTCCCACATCTCATGCAAGGACCACTAACACTTGGTGTAGATCTGGCAGGCTCATGGTGGACACTCCGATCTCCCCCTATACGGCTCCCCTGAGCCTGTCTCCTTTGCATAAAGCCTCCACGGGCTGAATTCTTCTGATTCTGGCTCTTGCCTCTGCTTGAGTTACCTGAGCTCCCATAACTGTAGTTATTCTTTTTATTGATTCCTCCCATTGGCCTCATAAAACCAGAGAATCTGCCCTGGTTATCCCGACGTCGGCTCTCCTCTACCTCTCGGGTTCTGCGAGCTGTCATCCTGAGTTTCGTGCAGGCATCCTCGAAACTCTTAAACTCATATAAGGCCATTTGCTGCTTCAACTCTGGCCTCGCCCGTTCTATCAATTGTCGGGCCATCCATTCTGGATATCATTCTGCTGCAGGTAGGTAACATGCTTGGAGAGGTCAATATACTTGGCAATAAACTCATCCTCATGCATGTTCTCTTGTCGAAGAGCATAAAAAGCTGTTTCTTTTTCTTGTCTCATGGCTGGGGAAAAGTAGTGATCAAAGAACATCTGTTTGAATTCGTTCCAAGTAATCCCCGAGTCATCTATGCCGCTTACGCTCCTCCACCACCTCTTAGCTCGGTCCCTCATAAAACTACCGCTGCTTGTACCTTTTGGTAGGTATTACAGCCACAAGCTTTAAATATTGTCTCCATGTCATCTATCCAAGCCTCAGCTTTGTCAGGATCCATACCCCCATCAAACGTCTTTGGGTGATGCCGCTCTATATCCTTCCATACACTTTTAAGGTTCACGGCTTCTTCTTTTCCTGGTCGCCTTTGTGAACTACTCTCTTCTCTGGTTCCTTCAATAGAACCCCTGTGGGTGACAGAATTTCCCACAGACGGTCCAGGAAGCCCACTCCCTTCAAACTCTTCCACAGCTTTCTTGACTCTCAAATCTTCCTCCATCTTTCTTACTCTTCATCTACCACCGTAACTACCACTTCCCTTAACTGTTGCAGTAAAGTCTCTTGGTTAAACTGCAGAGGATTCGGTGGTTGATTAGGTGGGTTTGTGGATTCATCCCCACCCTTGATCGGTTTGTCGGGATCGCGTCCGTACCATCCTCCCCACCTAAGGATGGAACCCACCAAAAGAACACAAAGTAAGGACAAACACAGACACAAAGTAACAGGGAAGGTTATGTGAGATTATTATATATTGCCACTAAATGCAATGTAATGCAACCCACTTCGCAGAATCTTTACTCTGATACCAAATTGTGACAACCGCTCTTTCAAAACCATTTTAGATTAAATCCAACAATTTATTTAAATGATTAACCATGATAGAAAAGAAGAAAACTTAAAATTTTAAAATCGCTATCATGGTTAAAAGAAATAAACTTATAATAAGAGTAACATCGATCGTTACCTTGGGCCTTGGACTTCCAAAGTCCAGAAATATCATTCAACCATTAGCCCAAACCAAACTTACACTTTCAAACACACGAACTGATAAAACATTTTAACATAAGTCATAGAGCCCAATAGTCAAAAGTCAACACTATCAAATGAGTGTAATACGCAAAGTCTAAAATGTCTCAGGCCTCCTCACGGCCCTATCATACCAGATAGTAGTAATTAAAAGTATTATTTTACATCATGATAGTAGATGAGCCCTATGTGGCAATATATAACAAGTCAACACATAGAACAAAAGCAGGGAGGCTATACAAGCTATAACAGCACACTATGCCTCCGGAGCCTTCCCTGATGGGCCACCACCTGAACTATCGCCTAAAAAATGTTAAACCACGGGGTGAGACAAATGTCTCAGTAACCAGCTTTCCAACTCATCATACATACTAACACGTGCTCGTGAGGTGTCAAGTGGGATAGTTATTAATTCTCGAGAAACATAGATATATCCATAGAAACATAATTTCAATCATCCAAACCCTCACTATGGGGGTCAACACACAAGCCACATAAGTCTATCCCTCACTCTAGGGATCAATCAAACATATGGGCCTATCCCTCACTCTGGGGGACGAATAAGAAGCCACAAAGGCCTATCCCTCGCTATGGGGGACGAAAGAAGAAGCCAACCAATGTGCACCAATGGCGGCCTTATCACGTGGTAGGATAGGACTCAATCCAAAATCCAAATAACAACCAATCATTCACAATATAATAAAATGTCTCAATCTTTTCTCAATATAATCAATAAGATATAAATCATATATCTTTTTCAAACTTCTCAATCAGCATTCCAAAAATCCCACAAGACAATTTTCATAGCTCAAAAGATATAACATATCTACTCGAGTTCCAAATATCAAATATTATTCCAAAAATAGCAAAATACTCACAAACAACATATTAGCACATATAACAAGTGGAAAGTGGTTACCTCTCGCCAAAGCAATACTTAGGATTACCACAAGGTCAATCCTTTGCTCAACCAATAATTAATCTACACAATTAATATAACCACATATTAATATAAACTAATTAATTAAACTTCTCTATATTAGTTAAATTTCTACTTAAATTATTAAACTCTCATAACCCAAAAATTATTAAGTATTTTAGAAACAATTTAAAATTTCTAATAACCCAAATTATTTATTTACCACCTCCAAATTATTTATCTTAATAAAAAGGATTTTCAACAATTTCCAAATATAAAATTATTATGTTATAAATTCTAAAAATCTTTATTTAAGTTTAAACCTCAAAATCACACTATCAAAAATTCAATAATACTTCAAATATTTATAACTAAATAATATAATCAAAACTTTGATGGTATAACTACCATATATATATATATATATTTCCATAAATAATAAATTTTTTAGCTACAATAATTATTTTAAAACCTCCAGTCACCCAATAAATAAAACTAAACCGATTAAAATTTCAATAATATATCAAACAATCCAAATAAATTACTTAACTTGAATTTAATCGGTAAAAATATAATATAAATCATATATAACAGATTTTTCAACTAGAAAAATTAATTTAAATACTAAAAACCAACAAATAGAGAAATCTAAACCGATTAAAATTAACAACTTATTTATTTCTAAATTTTTATAGTCATCTTTTATCAAAACTCAATACTTATATCATATATAAGTCTCAAAATTTTCTCTAATCACTATGGTAATACTACTATTATGAAGCATAAAATATATATGAAATATTTATGAAGAAAGTTTGATGAAAAGAGATAATTTCATGTACCTAAAATATCTTCAAAGCTTGCCCTCTGCTTCACCGGTATGTTTCTCTCGCTCACACACACTTCTCTCTCTCTCTCTCTCTCTCTGCTCCTTCTTGCGCCTGTCGTGGGGGGAGAAATGGGTTGTGGGGGGTATTTAACACCCCCACACAATTATTGGGGGAGGGGTTTGGTTTTCAAACCCAACCCCCAATTTCCACCGCCCCCCTCAATTTTCCACACCCCCCTCCAACTTTCCACCAAAAAATCGGTGGAAAGTTGGACTTTTTTTTTTAATAATATAATAAAATATTATTATATTATTTTATTTTTCAATTACTTTTTTTTTTGAATTTTTTTTTAAAGGATATTACAACGGGCAATTAGTTTTTCATTATTTCCTCCTTAGTCGTTCTTTGTTCACTTTGAAAGTCAGTCTCATTCTCATAGATATGCCCAATATTTGAAGCCAATTTTATTGTGAGCCACACTACTGGCATTGATTGATTTGATTCTCAAACACAAGGCCAATTCATTTGTTCACTTTCTGAGTTAAATCTGGATTAAACAATTATTACAATAGTTTTCTGTACAATATCGTAGAAAGTTTCCAAAGAGGGATTTGTAATGCATCACCATGTAATCAATATGTAACACAAAACACCTTTTAACCAATGCCCACTATTTCTGTGACACAACAAAAGCCCAAATGGCGAAAATACTAATTCATTCACAACCAAATGTATATTCCTGATGAAATTTGCTCTAACAATTTATTAGGAGAAATGGGTGTTGGGGGGGCGACTTGATGTGGCTGCATGGAATAGACACTTCATCACATCACTTTCTCATCTATCCAATCCATTGTTCCTCCTTCCACCTCTATATTTAATAAACTGAACTTCATCTATTTGTTTTTCTTTTCTCTCTCAATAATAATAACCTGATTTGTATGTTGCTTAATATATTAAATGATGAAAGCAAGTTGGCCATTATGCATATATAGTTAATAGAACTCGGGGGCTTTAACTCATCAGTTTTGATATGTTTGTGCTGCTGGTATGCTATTTACTGAATGAATATTATAATAAATACTAGAAAGGGAGAAAGATATAGGACAAAGTTTGAGCTTGTGTGTGTCGGCTTTAATAATGCATTTGTGGAAACAAAGCTACATGCAGTTTCAAAACGCCATCATCATCATCAACAGGATTGTCAAGATGGTCCTTCTTGAAACACAACCACATGAACAAACAGTGCCCTTTAATTTCTAGACCATTAAATGAACCCCATTGCCCAGTTCAATTCAAATTCGTCTATGTTTTCTCTAGTTACATTTTATTTATTTAACTTTTTGTTGTGATGTTTGCTTAGATTGTTAGATTATTGTCACATCAATAATCTGCTTATAACCGTCAAAATATATAATTTTAGTAATTTTAGTTTGATTGTTCATTACTTTTGCAGAGCAACCAGGTGTTCTTCAAGTTGTTCCAAGTAGGACTCTTTAGGTTCATTCAGGACCGATAAACCTGCATTAAAGGATGAGGAGATTCTAGGTGAATCTTTCAAGCAGTTTCCTTTACCATGTATAAACTAGTTTTATGCTTATGTTAATGTTAAGAAAAATATCTTGTACAGGCTTATAATTGTGTGATGTATTCAAATGCCCCAATCCTGCGTTAACTTTTTTTGGGCTGATGATGGAATAATAATCGCTTGATGCTTTGAAATGTTAAACAGTTATCTCTATAGCCTTATTTATATCACTGCTTATGTATGATAAAAACAATAGTAATAAGCATGATGCAAATTTTTTTTAAGTATTAGGAACACAAGGGAGTCATTCCTATCATCTAAGGCTTGCAGGCTGAGAAGTGGGAGATGGCATGCTAATTAGTTATATATTTTGAGATACATCATAATTTTTTGGGTAGCATCCCAATTTTTTTAATGGTGGAATTCCACCTATAATATAGCATCAAGGCATCAAACTTTAGAATTGCATCTGTTTTTTAAAAAAAAGTGGGATATGAGTAAAGTGGCATCATAAAAAGAAGAGAATAGAATCATGAGAAGGAATAATTAATGATGCTATAGGAGCATATATAGGTTTAAATCATCAGGAACATACAACAAGGGTACCCTTTCTCTAATTAATTTTATTAATAATTTATTTTAAATATTGAATCAATAGTTAGTTCACGAGATATAAAATGTATTAACACCGATTTAAATTTGTGAACTTCAAGTCTCATTCTCATAGAGTTTGATCCCTTATTTTTTATCCCTTCTTTTCCTACATAAATGTAATTGTAGAGTTTGAGTACTTTAATAGTTTAAAACATCTTCTTTGTCTCTGATTTCAGTTTTATGTTCACTAAAGATGCTCCCTTTTTATATAAATAATGATTGTTTCATTGTCTAATTTTTCTAGTAAATAGGTTGGGGTTGTTTGATTTTATTTTCAAGTAGTTTAGTAGTTTGAAACACATTAAGCTACATGGCAAGAAATCTTTTGGTAAAAGCCTTTTAGTTTAATTTTAACATGTTGGTCTATTCGATTTTCAACATAGAATATATCTTCCACTTTACGTTGGAGCTCTTAAAGACATCTTGGGATTTTGTTTGCTTAAGGTAATTTGAAAAGACCCATTCCTATTTTTTTTATTTTACAAGTATTGTAAAAGCTTATGGATCATAGTTGGATTGGCACATTGGGATTTTGTCATGCTACCCCTTTTCTTGTAACCTCAAAAAATAATTCTATGTTAATATTTGAACTAGGTAACTATGGATCGTAGTTGGATTGACACTCTAAGAACGAGTGATGAATATGAGCATGGGATGGACCAATTTTTGGAATTTGCAAAGAACAATGTCCCTAATAATAATGGATTGTTTTATTGTCCTTGTGTTAAGTGTTTGAATGGGTTGCGACGAGATGCTATAGAAATAAAAGATCACCTAATTTGTTTTGGGTTCTACAAAGCATACACACAATGGGTATTATATGGTGAATCTAAAAAACGTAGTGTGTCCCAGATTGAGGAAGATGATACGGATTTGGATGATCGAATAGAGGATATGATCCATGATGTTGGTGTTGAGGCCATTGAGAAGTTACATAAATATGATAGCCTGAATGATGACGCTAAAAAGCCTCTCTATCCTGGGTGCACAAAGTACACATGATTAACAGCAGTGTTGAACCTAGTCAACTTGAAAGCAAAAAATAGGTGGAGCAATAAGGGTTTCACAGAGTTGCTTACACTATTGAAAGAAATGTTTCCAGAAGGTAATGAACTTCTAGATCGTAACTATGAGGCTAAGAAGATATTGTGCCCAATGGGATTAGGGTATAAAAAGATACATGCTTGCTCTAATGACTGTATATTGTATAGAAAAGAATACGATGAGCTAGATGCGTGTCCGGTGTGTGGTACACGCTACAAAGTGAAGGAGATGGAAGGTGGTGATGTGATTACTAAGGGGCCTCCTGTAAAGGTGCTATGGTATCTTCCAATAATACCAAGGTTCAAACGTTTATTTGCACTGATGGGATGAATCCTTATAGAAACCTTAGCAGTCAACATAGCTCATGGATTATTTTGCTAGTAATTTATAATCTACCTCCTTGGTTGTGTATGAAACGCAAGTATATCATGTTATCTTTCACTTTTTCAGGCCCAAAACAGCGGGGAAACGACATAGATGTTTACTTGGCACCATTAATTGATGATTTGAAGATGATGTGGGAGGTAGGTGTAGATGTGTTTGATGTGTATCACCGAGAGTCTTTCAAGCTAAGAGCTATGATTTTTTGCACAATAAATGATTTTCCTGTGTATGGAAACTTGTCTGGATATAGCGTTAAAGGGCATAAAGCATGTCCTATTTGTGAAGATAGGACATTCTACCAACAACTATCTCATAGAAAGAAGACGGTCTATCTTAGTCACCGAAGATTTTTGAAACAAGGACATCCTTATCAAAGACAAAAAAAAGGCATTTAATGGCTTTCAAGAGTATGGTGACCCTCTAGAGCCTCTTATGCAGACCAAGTCTATCAACGGGTGAAAGACATTAGTGTGGTATTGGGTAAAGGCCAGAAGAAAGCAACTCAAAAGAACTTGTGGAAGAAGAAGTCTATCTTCTTTGATCTCCCTTATTGGCAAAGTCTTGAGGTCAAGCATAGTATTGATGTGATGCATGTAGAAAAAAATATGTGTGAAAGTCTAATTGGAACACTTTTAAACATAAAAGGAAAAACTAAGGATGGTAAGAAAGCAAGATTAGACTTACTTGAAATGGGCATACGAACACACTTAGGTCCAAGAATTGATGGAAAGAGGATTTGCATGCGCCCAGCTCATCACACGTTGTCTAAAAGAGAGAAAAAAAGCTTTTGTGAGTGTTTACATGGTATTAAGGTGCCACAAGGATATTCTTCAAATGTCAAAAAGCTTGTGTTGATGAAAGATTTAAAATTAGTAGGCATGAAGTCTCATGATTATCACATGCTGATGCAACAATTCTTACCAATAGCAATTCGAGACATATTAGAGGAAAAAGTGAGAAAGACTATTACCAAGTTATGTTCTTTTTTCAATGCTATATGCTGTAAAGTCATTGACCCTAAGAAATTAGATGAATTGCAAAATGATGTTGTCATTATCTTATGCCAGCTTGAAATGTACTTTGTGCCTTCATTTTTTGATATCATGGTACATTTAATTATACACTTGGTGAGAGAGATAAAGTTTTGTGGTCCTGTTTACCTGCGTTGAATGTACCCATTTGAGTGATACATGAAAATCCTGAAAGGGTATGTGAAGAATCCATATCGACCTGAAGCTTCTATTGTTGAAAGATATGTTGCTGAGGAAGTTGTTGAATTTTGTACTGAATACCTATCAGAAGTAAAACCTATAGGACTTCCTAAGTCTCGCCATGAGGGAATAAGGGTTATAGGGCAAGGGACACGGGGTTTTCATGTGAAGCCTATGACACGTAATGAAGTGGGACAAGCACATCTATACATCTTGAACAACACTGATGAAGTTCAAAATTACTTATCCATCCATAAAGAGGAACTAAGGGATCAGAATCCTAAAAAGACAGATAAATGGTTGCTTAGTAAGCACAACAAATCTTTCTCCTTATGGTTTAGGGCAAGGATTAAGCAAGATCGTCAAAAGTCATATATTTCTGATACAATAAGATGGTTATCTAGTGGGCCTAACTTTAATGTCACAACTTGGAGTGGATATGACATTAGTGGGTATTCATTCCATACAAAATATCAAGATGATAAGAGCACTATGCAAAATAGTGGGATTATGGTAGTAGTAGAAGCAATGCATTTTTCTAGTTCCAAGGACAAAAATCCTAAATTGGCATCCATGCAATATTTTTGGATCATTGAAGAAATATGGGAAGTCGACTACTTTAAATTTAAGGTGCCAATTTTCAAGTGTAAATGGATTGATAGTAATGGTGTTAAAATAGATAAGTAAGGTCTTACATTGGTGAATCTTAATAAGGTAGGTTACAAAGAGGAGCCTTTTATCATGGCAGTACATGCGAAACAAGTTTTTTACATCAGTGATCCAACTGATAAGAATTGGTCTGTGGTTCTCCATGGAAAAAGCCTAATTGCTCATGATGAAAATGATGAATCAAGTTTTGATATTAGTGAGACTTCTCTTTTCATATCAGCCTTGCCCCAATTAGATGAAGATATAGAAGATGATGTATGGCATAACAAGTGACCATAATGACGATGATATGTATGGTGTACGAACTGATCATGATGAAGGTTTATGGGAGAATGAATAAAGCAAGTTATGATTGTAGTATATTATTAGAGGTAGAAATTTATTTTTTTATATTTTTTTTCAAGATGTTTTCATTTCATTTCATTTTATATTATAAATTTAAATTTATTTGTTTGGTTAGTAATCTTATTTATGTTGTTATTTTAAAAGGAATTCATGGAGAATTTGTCTAGCATCAGTAGCAAAAAGACAAAGTCAAAAAGAGGTAGAAAGGGTGTCACACGGCTTACCAAGTTGGCTCAAATACAAGAAGGCAAGAAGATTCATATTGAGTTTGATAAGAGAGGAGAGCCAATTGGTTGGAAAGAAGGAAATACATTTGGAAGTTTTGTTGCACTTGTTGCATGGCAAAAAATTAGCATTTTGGAGGATGAATGGGATAAAGTGGAAGAAGAGGATAGAGATGAAGTTTGGGATACTATAAGGTTGTGTTTGGTAGGAAGCATTGAAAATAGAGGATTGGGATTGGAATTACAGTTGAGAAAATCTATTAAGAAAGTATTAGTATAACAGATTGTTTGATATATGGGATTAGCTAAAGCCATGTATGTGGGATTGGAGAATACCATGAGAAGAAGTGGTATTCCCCAATCCCACCTTTATGGGTTTGTCTAATCCCATATAACAAACAATTACTTATGCTAAGTACTATTTTAATGATTTTTTTCAATTATAATCCCAATCCCTCATTTTCAATGCTTCATACCAAATGGGACCTAAATGTTCCTCTCACTGCTTGTCATATCTACTTTTTATTTATCTATAGTATTGAAATATATATTATTACTAATTTCATTGTTTTTGTGTATTACTTTATAGATTACTTATGAATACCTTATACACTATTTATGAGAGAGAAATGGCTCTCATATGTAGCAACGCGATGGAAGGATTTTAAGTCGAAACTTACAAGAAAATATATATTTAATGAGAAGGGTTCTGAATATAATAATGATGCTGATAGTGACATTGAGTTTGATAAGCCTTGGGAGAAATACCCTTATATTGATTATGAGACATGGATGAAATTTGTTGAAAGTAGATATCATCCTGATTTTTTGGTAAGTAGAAAAAGAATGTGATATTGTATTAGTATTTTTTTTTGAAGTCTTCTTTCTTACAAATACTCTTTACTGTTTATAACAGGAAAAAAGTAAAAAAGGTAAGGAGGAACAAAAGAAAAATCTCTACCCACATACCTTGTCTCATGGAGGATATGCATTGCTTGCCAAGAAAATGATGGAAGAGAAGTGGGGTGCAAAAAGACAAGTTGCAGGGGTTAAGGATGATGGAGATATTTCTCCTTCATCTCCTATTAATCGTGGGCAAGCATGGAAGAGAGCATGAATGAATAAAAAAGGAGAGTTTCTCACTAACAAGGCTAGAGAAGTAGCACAAAAGATTGTAAGTACTCAATAATTAACAAATTTGTTATGTGCTTGGGGGACGGTTTCTTAATTACATTTATTGCATGTGTGTTGCAGGATTCTCTAGAAGAAGCAACTACTCAAGGGACTTTTGTTCCTTCTGGTAGGAAGGATATACTAGCCACAGCATTAGGAAAGAAAGAGCACCATGGCCGTGTTAGGGGGTACCAAGAGGAGTGGTATTAGAGAATATTTTGGACCACCATCTTCTTATGGCTCAGCAGGTGTACCATTGCAACAAGTGCAAATGATGATAGAGGAAGTAGAAAAAAAAAAAGCCAAGGCAGAACGAGAGGAAGCTGAAAAGAAAGTCGATGCCCAAGTGACAGCATTAGAGAAAGATTTCCAAGAGAAGATAATGCAAATGCAATCAATGATGAAATCTTTTACTTTAATGCATATGCAATCTTTACAGCCACAACAATCTCCCATGCCACTAAGCACAAAAGGTAGTTGTGCAGAGGAAGGATTGCCATGTATACTTTATGTGGAAGATCCTGAGAGACGTTTAGTTGCATATGGAAAGGTATACAACTCTACAACAAAGATCCACCACCTTAAGGTACTAGATCACCAGGTGAAGGTGGTAGTAGAAGAGGTTGTGGATGTTGATGCCTCGGTGCCATTCCCTGATGATGAGGTGAAAACAGTAGGAGAAGCTAAGCAAAATTTCATTCTTTGGCTAAGAAAGCTAGTCCATCAAGTTACAGCTGAGGTATAAATAACCTTATATTTTCTTTGATTCCTTTATTAATATGGTATATATTTCTAACTTCTCATTATTTATTAATTAGGAAGTTCAACAGTCAAAGGATTCTTTCGGTTCAATTCATCAATATGCTATTGAACCTAGTATCAAGCCAAAACAAGATGGCTTGAGATGGTTGGCTTCAGTTGTTGTTGATATGAACAACTTCATTGAATTGAATTTGAGTCCAGAGATTGTAGGGTACCTTATTAATTTAAAAATCTTCAAGTCAGATCTTACTGACCTCATTACTTTTGATTGGTTGAACATCTCCATTATTCAATTTTTTCTTATGTAAGTAAGAACTTCATTCTTAATTCAATATTAATGATTTTTCATTTGTTGCTAACGTATTTGTCATTGTGATAGGTATCTCCACAATCTATGCAAAGAATTGGGTAGGATTAATAATTATGGATTCTTGTACCCACATTATATTCAATCATCTGGCAATAACATACGTGAAAGAACATTGTATATTGGAAGGATGATTAAAGAAGGAAAGAAAAAGTGTTGGCTTGCACCATTTATACAAAGGTATTTAGTTCTAATTTATCTCTTAGTTAAGTAAAAACTTTTTTAATGATATGATATTAATATAAAGTCACATTGTAGTAATCATTGGAAGCTCACTGTCATTTGCCCACATGAATGCACTTTATATTGGTTCTGTTCTTTACAATGGGTAGTGAGTGAAGAAACGAAGGCAGTTTTTGAATCGTAAGTATGGGTTATAATTTTATTTTGCAATATTGTTAGGATTATCATTTTCTTACAAGTATTTAATGATAGATCTTTGAAGATGCATTCTAAATTAATGGGAAAGAATGGTCAACGTGATATCAATTGGGTCCATTTAAAGGTAAGCATTTTAAATTTAATAAATGATTTACATTACTTATATTATTGGTTTTTTTTAATTTAATTGTTCTTTGTTTTGTGTACATTCATAGTGCCATAAACAATCAAAAGATGTGGAATGTGGATATTACGTGATGAGATACATGTATGAAATCATTACCAAGGGTATTACTAACTCATTTCACAAGGTATTATATATAAAACATAATTTAATTTATATGTAGTTCTCCTTAGCATATTTCTTACATAAATATTTTTTTGAATTTGTAGCATTTTCAAAGTTTGGACCCGTATTCTGAGTTACAGATGAGAGAGATACGCAACATTTAGTCGGAATACTTCTTACATTTGGCAAAATTAGAGTAGAAAATATGTAGTAAGTTATGCATGTGTATCTTTTTGTAAAACTTGCTAACATTAGATGCACACCTTTTTGTAAAACTTGCTAACATTTGCCAACTTTGCTTATATATGCTGGAAATTGGTTGTATGTAATATTATATGCATACATAAAATGGTTTTATGTAATAGCAGATTCTTAAGGGAGGAGTTTATATTTAATTGAGAAATATTAAAAAAAAAAATAGTGCCAATTACGGTGTCTGTTGTGAACACAACAGACGCCGTAATAGCAATATTATTGCATTTGTTATAATTCAAATAGAAGCCGTAGGTGGTAGTATTGAGAAATTATGGCATCTGTTGTGAATGCAACTGAGGCGGTAATAGATACATTATTGCGTTTGTTGTAATCCAAACAAAAGCCGTAATTGCTATTACGGCATCTCTCTATCAAACAGAAGCCGTAATTGCTATTTTCTGCTTCTTTTGATTCTACTACATCTCATGTGCAGTAGTAATAATTCATATTTAACAGAACCCAAATATAGTATTTTGTAGTAGTGCTAACAAGTGCTATCTATTGTGCACCAAGTGATGGCATTATCATGTGATAATTTTATATCCGTGCCAATCTCCTTCTATCCTTAGCCCAACAATGCATATGTCATATGTAAATAATGTTACATTAGAAGTAAGACCTCAAATAAATTATTAAAATAAGATAGCAATAAAATTTCTGTACCATTTAACAGCAACTCATTGTAATTTAATAACTATCAATATATTTAAATATTGATCATAATTAATAGCAATAAATCTTAACAAATTAAAATAACATATTAAAATATTTATTTCAAAAATAATAATATATACATATACTTCAATATGGTATAATAAAAATTAGTAAATCCATAATATAATCATACACAATTCATATATACATGAAAGAATTTTTAAAGTTACCTGCTACTTTTTAGCTTACAAATATTCACACAAAGTTTACTCTAAAATTCTCAAGAGTCTACAAAATTGCACATAAATATTTATTAATATAAAATTCAAAACTACTCTAAACTTCTAAGACTACCCTCTAAACAGACATATATTAACTCTCACAAATCTAGCTATTTATAATAGATATAATATTATTTGGGAATAAAAATTTTTCATGCAAAACAATATTTAAATTTAATAACTTAAGTGGGTGTATATATATATTGCCCAAAATCTAAATATTTTATATTAAAATTCTCAATTTACCATTTTTCAAGCCTTCAAAAAATATTTTAGCTATAGATCTTTAACTTATGCAATATTCAAATGGATTAAAACCTCAATAATATGTTAAATAACTCAAATAAATTATTTAACTTAAATTTAATTGGTAAAAAAATTCTATATGTCTTTGAGTAATAAATTTTTCAACTAAAATCTTAATTTAAAATTCTTGAAACAATCATTGAACAAATATAAACCGATTAAAATTTCTTAATAATGTATCTTTAGATTTTTACAGTCATATATTATCAAAACTCTATATTTACTCCATACCTAAATGATAAAATAATTAAGAATAAGTTAAATATTTTCGCACAAAACTGAAACTGTCTCAGTAAAGTGCTATGTGTAAGTTTCCAAATCATTGGATTAGGCTGAAATTTGGTCTACCAGTCTGGGACATCTAACTCATCAATTTCAATGGTTGGATTAGTGATTCAATCTCTGAGGTATGATTTATTAGATATGCATTAAACTCTTTTTTTTATATATTATAGATAGAACCTTGAGTAGTAAAGTATTATTATTAAATTTGTCCACCATTAGATTGAGCCAAAATTTGGAGAATAGACTCAAGATATGTAATATGTTAATTTTAACGGTTAGATTAATAACTAAACTTCTGTAGTGAGAATAATTTAACTCGTATTAAATATATTTCTTTAAGTTTTTCAAACATAGAACATAGGCTATAAGTTGAGAATTTTTTACTTGGGTTATGAGTCAATTATAATGATATAATTGAGAAATTTAAAGATAATATAAGTGAAAGAAACTTAAAAATTGAATCTAAAGCATAGTATCCATGTTCTTATCTCAGATCTTAGAAAAATTGTACGAGCTAAAATTCTGAGTAATAATTTAGAAACCTTAAAGACGGAGTTATGGGTTAAAATTTAATACGTAGCTTATCCATAAAATACTGTAGTAATGTATATTTTCTATTTGTAGATATGATATTTGGTTTGACGACTTGAAGTTCAGGGTCTTAATCTTTGATTTGTAAGCACTTGTTGGACACCAGGTAATGTGAATTCTTACTTGTTTTTCTTCTACTGGTTCCTCTAAGAGGAGTTTTTAATTAAATTGGACCATTTAGGATAGGTTTGAATAATATGGAATAGGAAAATTATTTTGAAACTATGACAAAACTTTATAGACATTTAGAAGTTGCTTGATAGGAGTGCTTTGTGAAAAATAAATCAATTGCTACAACTTTAGGACTAGATAGGAGCCTGATGAGTGATTTTTGGATGAAATTGTGGACTTCGGATGCACTGTGTAGTTTATTGTGGCGAAAGGTTATTTGTTGACCGAGGCAAATTATCCAAGCTGCTATTTTATTTGATTGTGTTTTATATGTTAGCATGAGCTTTTGGAATGATATGTTTATGTCCTTGATTATCTAAGAATACTATTGTATAGTATAATATTAAGTATCGTATATGGTTGATGTATGTTTTGAATCTCTTAAGATACATGTTCTTGAGATATCTAATGAGAATTGAGAATTGTCATGACTATGATTAATTAGTTTAACATTCAAGAAGAGGTGTAGTGATAGAGCTTGATATATATATATGTTACCATGTGGTTTGCCTCCATAGCACGCACTATAGTTGGCCTATTAGATTGGACAATATCTCCTCATTTGCGACACTCCAGGAGTATCCTAGGGTAATATCTCTCGAGGGCAGCATCCCGATCAGGATATTGGGCAATAAACCCATTGGGGCATAATCCCTTTTTTCTGGAGGAACCCATGGCTCATGTGTGATCTATCGACTTTGTTCAGTTTGCATCACACACGTGGAAGGCTCGTGAGAGTCATTCGTCACATGATTAAGACTTAGCCTATAGGTTCCATTCAGCAGGTATAAAGAGGATATAAGGCAAGAATTGAGTGATGAATAATGTTATTAAATGATGAGTAAAGCAAGCACATATGTTGATATTTTTCTTTAGTTATATGTTTATGATATCTGGTATTTGTTCTGTGATAGTAACATATTTAATGATCTTAATTGTTAGTCCTACTTAGCACCTCTTAGAGGTGTTGGTAGGTGAGGTGGGTAGGAGTTTTCATTACTGAGACGGTAGTCTCATTTTGTTACATGTACAATTTTCAGGTAAGCGTAACAAAGTCTCATTTAATCACATCTCCATTTTTTTCAACTTCATTTACTACTCCTTCCCAACATTCTTCCTTCATCCGTTCCTTCCTTCCTTTTTCTTCTTTATTCATTTAATACTCCTTCCCCTTTTTCAACCTTCTTAATTACACCACTCCCTACCTTTCCCCTGTTGGTAAAGGGGTGGACTTTTTCGACTTTTTCAAAATAATAATAAAATATTATTTTATTTATATATATTTTTTAAAATTATAATTTTTTTCCTAAAAAATAGTATGTTACATATGTGGTCAATATGGTTGTGATGATTGACCGAAAGCTAATTGGTTGGGAGGTCAAAGGAATAAGTTCAAGAACAAGAGGAGAGAGCTTTAAGTACAAGGTAGTGAACTTACCTATTAACATTGTTTGATGTTATATGCTTGTGTATTGATATGTACATGATGATTGGTTGATACTGTGACATGTTTTGATTGCTGTTATTGCTATTTATGATGAGTAGATTATATCTCCATGGCCATGCATTGAGTAGGTAGCATTGTGCGTGCTAATATGTTACTAATTAACAAGAGAATAAGCAAGTTTGCATATCATGCATTAGTGTCCATCTAGCATAATTAATTTCTAATGTTTGCTATTGGGATTTTCCTAAATCTCACCTCTCCCTAACCAACCATTTAGGCCAATCAATGATGGGCAATGATTGCATAAAGGGAGAAGAAAGTAGAGAATTATTGATGTTAATGAATGAGACTAAGGATTAATGCTGTTACATCCCGAGAGATTTCACCTGGACATAGGAAGCTAAAAATTAGGATTAGAGCCAATGTAGAAACTAGATAGGACGATGAAACAACTTTTGATGTGAAACCCCGATAAGGTCTGGGCTAGCATTTTCATAATTATCGGTCTAGGAAGGGCAGAATAAAAAAATTTGAGAAAATTCTAGAAAATTTTCAAAAAATAGGAAAAATAAAAATTAGAGGTTTTGAAAACTTGATTGAGCCTTGAAAGGTGGAATTCTTATGAAAATAAATTATTATAGAATTTCTTGTAAACGGAGGTTTTTCGGGGAAAATATTGGAAGATCATAGGAAAATAATTATTTTAATTAGTTAGAGGCATCAATAATTCTGAAAGAAATGAAAAAATCATATAAATATTTTTTTGAATTTATAAAATTGTTTTTAGGCCTTGAAATCTCAAGAATTAATTTTAGAGAATTTATTTTCCTACAGTGACACCAATGGAGGCTTAATTGGGAAAAATTCAAAATAAATACCTAGAAGTGGCAAAAAATTCTAAAAATTTTTAGATCATGTTCTTATATTAAAAGGTGAATTATCATAGAGATAAATGAATTTTTGGAGGTCTATAAAAATTATAGAAGGTCACTAGTAAATAGTAATCGATAAAGTTTCATAATAGTTTGGGATTGTGATTTAGTTTGTGGACCATCTTTTTGGGTCATCCTAAACTATTTATGAAACCCAAATTGAGCCTAATTAAGGCTCAATTTCATGCAGCTTCTAGACCCCACCATTTTAATTAAAATTAAACCCAAAATTCATGGATAAAGCTTGGAAAATTCTAGTAAAAAGCCACATGGATAGATCTTAATGTCTCTTGTTGTTGATGGCTGCCAAGTACCCCCCTTAGGTGGTAGCTTGGTCATCCAAATGGAGGGGAGAAGGCTGAAAATTTTTGTCTATAAATACCCCCTTCAAAATACAAGAAAATATTAGGAAATTGGAAAATACAAGGGAAGGTGCTACCGCTTTTAATTACAGACCACTTGACCAAATTTTGTGGGGAGTTTGGACAAGAAATTAGCTAGCTTTCATCAAGAAATCTTCAAGGTATGTTGAAGCCTTATTATCCCTAAGATTTAAGCTAGTTTAGTTAGGGTTTTGGCATGAAATTTTAAGGGAACATGCTCTCCATTTTCGGTTGGAACATACAACTATTAGGGAAGGATAAAGACTTTAAAAATCAAGTGGAATAAGCTTGTTTAAGTGATGTATGGAGTGGTTTTTGAAAGAAAATCAACCTAAGGTCCCTTAAGTTCAATTCGGAATTAAAAATGGAATTTCCGGAAAGTCATATACCCCTATTCGGCCAAATCAGTTTGATAAGGAAAGATTTTAATTTTTATAAAACTGATTGGATATTTGAATTTCTCATGAAAAATTGTGTAGGATTGAGCCAAGAGATTATTGTTTTCAAAGGAAGAACAATATTGTTAAAAATCAAAGAAAAAGGGAGAAATTGTATAGGTTGAAGTTAAAGTGTTATGTTTAAATTGTGTAGTTATTAATATAACTTGTATTTATGCTTGAATCAATAGGTTTTGTGACGTGGAATCAAGGAGAATCATAACCCCTTGAGGAGGCCAACATTGTCAATTGTTAAAAGGTAGCATTGAATTATAATTAGACTGTTTATTTTGCTTATTAATATGATTATGTTATTTGCTTGGATTGAGGAACTCGTGTTGTGGTTATTGTTGATTGGATGACCTTGGTTTGTGCTTTGGCCAAATGCATGGAATTAAGTGAATGTGGAAGTGTTGATATTCCTCTCCTAGCATGATGTTACATATGTTTTTATGTGACTTGAGGATGTCTTGAAGTTTTGTAACATGTCACATTATAACTTGCTTAATTTACATGATAATTATAGTTCAATGGCTACTAAGATTTCTATAAGATCTCATCCCTCTATGTCAATTTATGTACTAAATAGGAGTGGCTCATCCATGGACAAGGGGAAGAAATTGATATTGGGATGAAGGAACATTATTGATTATGCAATATTACATGATGTTATGTAACATTTTGCCAAACTATATGATGATGTTGTAATGGATTGTGAATGATATTACATCATATCTATATTTGTATAATGTGCTTGGAGGCTGGAATTATGGATGATGGATTGCTAGTATGAAGTAATGCAAGGAAAAAGGAATGAAAATTCAAGAAAGAGGAGATTAAGGGATAAAATTTCCATAAACAGTCCTAATCTTGTGGCACATAAAATAATAAGCAAATAGATGAATTTGGATCTGAAACTTGCCACTCATATAGAGCTCACTTTTAGCTTCAAAATAAGTGGCACATCACTAAAATTGGAGTTTTGTCCTAAGAGTTATGCCCTTTTAAAATTGAACAAAAATACTAAAAATTTGAAAATTGACTAAATGAATAGTACAATTTGTCAAATTTTCTGGCTCTGTTTTAGATAGATATGAGTCTAGTGAGTATTTTTGCTTAATAGATGACATAACAAGCTTCAAATAGAAATTAGAACCACTCAGTTTTGATTTTTCTATATTTAGTTTTGAATTTTCAAAGTTAGCCCAGAAAACTGTGAACAGTGTACAAATAATACGGAAATGAAAAATTTTAAACTTGAAAATTTTCATTCTTCAGCTATGTTTATAATAAAGGACGTATACTATGATAATAAAGGAGGTGTGACAAATGAATAATTTTCCTATTATGTAATTTATGTTTATGGATGCCAATGATACAATGTAATTGATTAGAATGGTTATGGCATGAATAGAAATATATGAGAATGAATGGGAAAGAATAAGGCCAAATTATGCATGTCAAAATAATAAAAAGAATTAAAGCAAAAAAAAGTAAAGACAAAAACGTAGGTCTTGGAGTAGTAAGTTTTAAGCTCTAATTTGACCTACCAAATGAATAAGTCAATCCATAAATTTTGGCAGGATTATTGTGAACATCCAAAGATTTAATTGCATAGGTAATTTACCTTAGTTGGACATGTATACTAAGAGATATGGATTTTCAAAGTTAAGGCAAGAAATCTGAAAGTTCCAAAATTTACTAAATAAACAGTAAACTTTATGGATTAAACTATATGCATTGGCAAGAGGTAAGTCCAGTTTGATTTTTTTTTTCCCTTAAAGAGCACTAAAAGAGCTTCACATAGAAATTTGGAACACCTTCATACAATTTTTTAAGAATTAGTTATGATTTTTCAAAATTAGACCTATAATTTGAAAAAATGCACAGTAAACAGTAACTCGAGGACTTAAAAGAAAATTTTAATTTTTTTGCCTAAGGGAAGTGAACTCTAAGGGATAAAAGTAAGGACATTTCAAAGACCTTATTGCAATTTTTCTTATAATTATAGGGTAGGTGCTGACAGTATTGATTAGCAAGAAGCATTGGATTCTATTGCAAAATATTAAATATATCTTTCACCATAAAAAACATTAAATAAAAAAAAAAGACAAAAAGACAAAAGAAGAAGATTGAAATTGTCATATCCCAATTCAAGCACCTAACATTTCAAAATGATGGAGAAGAAAGTAAATCCAAATTAGAATTTTAAAATTTAAGAAAAATTACAAAAATAGCCCTTTTCTTTTTTTTTTAAAGAAAGTTTGGAATCCCTTATCCGAGCCCTTATTGACGACAAGCCACCAGCCACTATCGGCAACTGGTTGGTCGGAGCTCTGGCCCTGGCCACCGGTGAGGTGGCTTCGGTAGAAGGTTTTTTTTCTTAAGGAATTATTTTTAAAGGGGCAGAAAAGTAGGATTGGGGAGATTTAATCCCCAAACTAGGTGGTTCCAAAAAAAAAATAGATAACTACTAAGCCAAGAAGCTTTCTTAACTTTATTATGCAAACAGAGGAAAAAAAAGTCAAGTCTTTTATTTTGACTCCAACTTGTGATAATAATTTATCTAAGAATAATAAGTCTTGATTATAAAATGATAAGTTTGAAGTTGAGATTAACAACACGTTTTTTTCGCCTAGATACATAGCAACAGTTCATTCAAAAATAACAACAGTTGAAATTAAAAATAACAACAGTTCATTCAAAAATTAAAAATCACAACAGTTCATTCAAAAATAACAAATCTTGCCTGTGAAATAACAAGTATCAAGTTGAAATTAACAACATATTTATTCTGATATATGACATATAACTCATTATAAATTGAAATATTTTTCATAAATTATAAATATTATAGCTAGTATAATAAAAATTATTTTTTTATAAATAGAAGATAGAGTATTTTTATAAATTATAAATAAATACATAATACAATTAAAAATTATTTTTATATTTTTTTTATAAAATGGAGATAAAGTCTTTTTATAAATTATAAATAATATAATTATTATAATTAAAAATATTTTTATATTTTTATAAATTATAAATACTGTAATCCTTGTAATGAGAAGACATATTGTTAATCCTAACTTCAAATTTGTTATTTCACAATCAGGATTTGTTATTTTTAGATGAAGTGTTGTCATTTTTAAATAATTTACATGTTATTTCATGTGTGATGTATTAGGAAAAAATGTGTTGTCATTCCAATGCGAAACTTATTATCTCACAATAAGGATTTGTTATTTCATATGAATTTTTGTTATTTTTAATTGATTCACATATTATATATCTAGAAAAAAAATGTGTTGTTAATCTCAACTCCAGATTTGTTTTTTCCCAATCAAAATTTGTTGTTCTCAGATAAATTGTTGCCATAAGTTTGAGCCAAAATAAAGAAGTAAGTTATATATATATTTATATATATTGCATAATAATGTTAAGAAAGTTTCTTGGCTTAATGGTTACCTATCTTTTTGGCAACCTAGTGTCCAATCCCACTTTCCTCCCCTTTTTAAAAAAATTTCTTAGCAAAAAAAAACCAAAAACTCCTACTGGTAACCATCTCACTTATGGTTGGCACTGGCAGGCGGCCAACCAACTCCAAACTTGGCGGAACCCTTTCTAGTGAGGGATACAGAGGAGCTTAGGGGTAGACCTACCCTAAGTGCGGTGAAACTTTTTTTACATTGTGATGTAGTTCCTCATTTTTCATTATTAAAAAAAAAAGAAATTGATACTAAATAATTACTAACAAATCTTAATAATAAATGAGTAGTTATTATTTACTACTCTGAAATTTTTTATTGCAAATTACTTTATTGCTATTGGGACTTTTTAATAATTATGTTTCTTATTTGAAATTTTATAACAACTCTTCCGAAGTTTAGTGATACAATAAGGAGAGGAAAAACAAAAGAATGGAGTGTTCAATAAAATGGGTTCGTCCATTTAAAGGGCACCGCTTTATTAGCGATACATATGAGCTATGGGCTTAACTTAGGGCCTTAGGGCCACTTCCAAACTGTTATACTTAAGAATTCTTTCTTCATTGTTAACCCACCAAAGTCTGTTTTCCCCCCAAAAAAAAAAAGAATATTGACTAAAATAAAATAATTATTTAATAATTAAAAAATTTATTATTTATACAATGCAATTATTTATACAATAATATTTGAGAATATTTTATTTTATATACTATTAGAATTTATAGAATAAAGAATAACAAAATTTCAAGGACTGATTGAAAATAATGTGAAACTATAAGGATTTGATAAAAAGAATAAAATATATAGGAATATGACCAAAACTAGGTGAAAATATAAGGATCTAATTAAAAATTATAAGAATCTAATTAAAAATTCAGTGAAACTATAAACAATTAGGTTCCGTTTGGAATGAAGCATTGAAAATGAGAGATAGAGAATATGCTTGCAATTGAAAAAAATTATTAAAAAAGTCTTTAGCATAAGTAATAGAGCTGGGAATATGGGTTGGAGCTCGCGGGCCAGCCTGCCAACCCGTCATAAAAGAGCAGGTTAGGGTTAATATTTTGTTAGCCTGCCAAGATGCTGGTTGCTCTAGCCCGCACAGCATAACCCGCCGGCTGTGGCGGGCTAGCCCGCGAGTTCGCCCGCCTAACCCGTCACTTTTTCTTAAAAAGTTTTTTTCATATAAATAATGTTATTATATTTGAAAATTTTCTTCTCTTATTTACATTTCAATTTTCATGTTACATAATACATATGTAAACAAAAAATATTTTTTAAAAATAAGCATACTATATTAGCAAAACTTTAATAACTACAATTAAATATAAGACAATATTTATTACGAAAAAAAGTGTTTTAGAAAGACATGATAAATGAACTTTAAAAAGAATAGATAAATGCACTTCCAATTTATTAAGAGATAGTGTTCTGTATCAAACATGGCATTTGTATAAAAAAAAAAAATTATAAAATTTATCACTTAATGAGTTGATGTTGAATGTTAATCATGTAAAATATTTATAATATATTATTTTATATTTGTATTGACTATTTTAAATGTGGTTAAATATCATTTATATTTGTGATTGCTTTTAAACTTTTAGATCACCATTTATTATTTTAAAAAATTAAATAAAAATAAGATTTGAAAATTGAGAATTAAACAAAAAAAAGATGGCGGGTTGGCGGGGTGGCAGCTTAGGGTTGGGATTTTTCTAGCCCGCCAAAGTGCGGGCTGCTCCAACCTGCACCGCGTAACTCGCGGGTTGGCCCGCAACCCGCGGGTTCGCCCATATTCCCAGCTATAATAAGTAATTGCTTGTTACATGGGATTAGGCAAACCTATAGAAGTAGGATCGGGGAATACCACTTCTCCTAGTGGTATTTCTCAATCCTGCATACATGGTGTAACATCCTGAATTATAGGTCTAGAAGAAGTACAAGAATTAACCTAAAATGGGCAGGCTACTAGACCTCATATGGCAAGAGTCCCAAAAGTTCCTTGAAAGGATAGAAGAATTCTCAAGAACCAAAGTGCAAAGTAAAAGTTTTTTAGGACTGAGATAAGAGGAAGTTAGAGATTCTAGTGACGTCTCAAGATCTAGGAATGACAAATGGAGATGAATGTAGGCTAAAGGTTATGTTAGAGGTCTCAATGAGGTAAATTATGGTGTTAAGCCGAACCAGGGACAAAATCATAATTTTATAAAATTTCAAGTCGGAAAGGATAAATATGAAAATTATGCCTAAACTTCCAAAAAAATCTCAAAAACTGAGAAATGACATGCTAAGGCACAAAGGAAAATTATGAAAATGCCCTTAATTTGACTTTAAATGAATTTCAAAGATTTTGGCTCACTTTAAAGTATACAGTCAGATTTAATTATTTGAGCCATGAGGAAATCTTAGAAAAGTAGGTAAGAATGGGGATTCATGAGTTAAGAGGATGTAGAAAATTATAAAATTATTCTTATTCCTAGAAGGCCAGCATAATGGTTTTAAAAATATTTAAAAGCCAATTATGCTGTTTAAAGGTATTTTATGGAAAATTCAAAATAAAATATCTATGGGTTGAGTTACAGTTTGAGAAAATTCATAGATTTTTTCCAGAATTAAAAAAAGTTTATGGTATGGACAGATGAATTTTTTGGAGCTTTGGATTGAATAATGCTCCAGTCAAATATTAAATAAATTTTGTCCCCCTAAATAGGAGACTAAATCAAGAAAAAGATCTAAAGGCAATAATGAGGCCGTTGAGTCGCCAAGCTGTATTTATGATATTGTTGAGCCATCTAATGAGTCATTGGGAGATATTTATGGATCATAGAAAATCATAACATAGTACGGGTATGTCTTGGATAGTTCTCTATCTACTCGACACAGCGGAATCTCTACTGCACGACTTAGTGAGGCTAAGTAACCTATCAGTGAAGCTAACTATTTTTTTCTGTGCTCCTCTAAGATGACACCATATGTGGGTTAAAGGTGAGGAGAAAACAACTTTGGAAGCACTGAAATTAAAGATGAAAATTTTGGATCCTAAGACCATATGATTTGGTCAACTCAAGAAATAAGGGAAGGAGTTAGATTTTGACAAATCCAAGCTTATATTTGGATTCCTCATGAAAAATTAAGTGGAAAATGGCCAAGCGAATGAATTTAAGAATCAAGATTAAGAAAGCGGAAAGTTAGGGTTAAAGAGGAATCACACTTGAAAGTTTGAGTTGTTAATGGTTTTTATGGTCTTAATAGATTGGCTATTATTGTGTAGTATGAATTTAGGGCCATGAGACACCAAGAAAGAGGAATGACAAGATTATTCAAACAATCTTGGTGGTTGGGATAAAAGGGAGTAAGGTAGAAAAGCTTAAAGATACAAGGTAGTGAACTTACCTTTCTTGTGTGCTTGATGTTTAAGCTTGTGTGTTGACATTTATTATATTATTTGATGATGACATGAGATGCAAATGCAAGTATGATGCTCCATTTCTTTGATGTTTTCCATAGCCATGCATGTTAATGTGAAACATTTAGTATGAAAACATGTTATAAGTAAGTATGAGTTAGATCAAGTAAACATGTCATACACCTGTATCCATCTTGCATGGATCAATAGTAATATTTGCTACTGAGATTCTTCCGAATCTTACCCACCCTTAACCAACCCTAATAGATGATAATGATCAAGCAAAGGATGCATACAGTGGAGGTAAGGAAAAGAGGAAAGAATTAAGGAAATGTATTATATTATATTGTGTAAATTTTTTGCCAATGCATGTTATAAACATGCCACTAATATTATGTGATGTTAAATAATGATGATGGCATATACAATTGGCTATGGTGATGAATGGAAATGGTTAGTACAATGATGGAATAATTACATGCATGGAAAGAATTAATTATGAATTATTAATGCAAGTTAGGGGGATAAGTTATCGCAAAATGAGCCTCAAAATGGTGGCAGAGTGAAAGAAAAGCAAATGATTAAATCTGCCTATAAAATTTGGCATGCTTAACTTATACATTCTGAGCTTTAAAACAAGTGATAGATCACTTAAATTGGATGTGTACTGTAAAAGTTATGGTCGCTCAAACTTTGGGCAAAGATCTGAAGAATACTGCTTTGACCAAATGATCAATAAAGTTCCCGTAATAAACTATATGAATTGGCAATGTTTAAGTCTAGATTTATATTTTTCCCTATACATAATTGAAAGAGCTTTAAATAGAATTTTGAACTACCTCAATATGATTTTTTTTTATAATTAGTTATGATTTATCAAATTTAGACCGAAAATCTGGAATTTCCTAATGAATAATAACCCGAGTAATTAAATGCCAATTTTCAATCTACAAGCATATTTCATGATCTACTTGAATCATAACACTTCCAAATGCGTAGTAAAGGGGGTTTAAAAAGGATGTTTCACATAAGTTTGTCTAATCCCATATAATAAGTAATCTCTCATGCTAAACATTATTTTTTCAATTTCAATCCCAATCACTATTCCTCATTTTTAATCCTTTGTACCAAATGGTACCCTATAGTTTAATTATTCCTTCCCCTCTCCCCACCACACACACCGCAAAAACAAAAAAAGAAGAAGAAGCACTTATTATATAGAAGTTATTAAGAAGAACTTCCAAATGGAAAAAGCCGAGTAAAGATTTGAAGTCATCATAACAGCAGATTGTTTAAAAGAGAGCACAATTGTATTAAGAATATTTTTATTTCCAAATATTTTTTAAAAAAAAATTAGACTCTTCCAGCATTAGAAAAGAGTAATTTTTATTTTCATTTCAAAACAACTTTTTTATTTTATTTCATTTTTGATAAGGTCACAAATTATTTTGATTTACCTGCAAACAAAATGGCCATTTACTTATCCTCCTCTCTCCTCTCAAATCCCCAACGATTCACCATATCAAACATAAAAATAACAAGAGGAGGAGGGAACTGGCTCATTTATTTCGTCTCCAATTCCCGTCATGATGCTTGCTACTATTTGCCCACGAATACCCGTCATAATACTACTTACAAATGACATTTTTGTTGTGAAAATATAGCCGCAAATTTTTTCCTTAAAAAAGAAAGGAAAAACCATATTGGAGGTACTTATACTTTTTTTCAATTTTCAATTTGGTACCTATGTGTTTTTTGTTCTTAACTAAATCTTTAATTTTGCTCTATTAACATCATTAATCCTTATGTAGAGACTAAAAATATCAATAGAACAAAGTTATAAGAGCTAATGTTGCTAAAAAGATAAAATTAAATATTTAATTAAAAGGAAAAAAACACATAGGTACCAAATTAAAAATTGAGAGAAAGTATAAGTACCTTCAATATGGTTTTCCCAAAAAGAAAAAGAAAAAAGCAGTTGACGCGACCATAGGATGAGCAAAAGGAAAAAGCAGATATTGGAAATAATTTGATTTATATAATGTTGATTGTGTATTGATTAACTCTATCATTGAATATTAATTATTATTATATATAAACTTTAGGAAATATTAATCATAATCATTTAACCATTATAATTTTGAGACAGTTAAAACTTAGTTATTGAACTTTTATTTGGTGTAATTTAAGCAATATAGTTTTACCTTAGTTAGAATTCAGTTCTTGAACTTCGACTTGGCATAAACTTAATCTCTATAGTGTTAACTATTTTAAAATATTGATCCCTACATGTAAAAAATCAAAACAATAAGAATCAAGTCAAAGTTTGATAACTAAATTACAATCAAGTTAAAATTATTGAGACTAAATGATTAAGTTTTTCTAAAATTTAAGTTCAATGTCAATACTAATCTTTTTTCTTGTAAAGCCTCCTAGCTCTTAACCAAACATATCCATATGCATATATATATATATATATATATATGTATATATGTATATATGAAGATTTTGAAAAATAAGTGTGAAGTTTATGAAATGTTACTCCTCTTGTCCTTAATGTAGGATTTAACTGAGGAGTTAATATTAGTCCTACATGTAAAACTTATTTTACAAGTTTATTAAAAAAAAATTTTCAAATTAACCTCGTTAATATTCACCAACAATAATTAAGTAAGAAAGTGAGGGAGCAAATTAAGAAAGATGCTTATAATGTTTTAGAAAGAACATATCGTATTAATTAATTTAACAATATTTTTAATCTACTCAAATTAGTTAACTAGGTTATACATTAAGAATCAAAGGAGCACTAATTTTTTATATTATTGATTCATGATTGATTATTGTTGACGTTGATGATAATTCAACAATAATGTAACCATGATGTTACTACATGTAATGAGAAAGAAATGATGCATCCGGCCCACAATATGAGGATTTGATTAACTTTTCTTATATGTCAAGCAATGAAAAATTAGTCATTAAATGTGTCTAAAAATGAGAAATTTTTTTTTATTTTATCTCTAAAATTGATAAAGTTACTTTTAGTGTTACACTTTTTTTTTTTATAAAAAAAAGTCTCTCATCTATCTCATCTCTCTCCGATATTTAATAGGGATAAAAATGAAAAAAATACATTAATTATCCTTACAGCATCTTATATTGTGGATTATAATTTTTTCTTATAACTAGCATCTTATATTATAGAACAGAGGAAATGGTCATGGAGTGATTACCCTATGTATTAAATACGATTTATTACTAAGACAATTTCTCTCGACATTTATGTGTAGTTGTTCAAATAGTTGTTGACTTTTAAATGTATTACATACCTGTTTCTTTTGGTTCAAAATACAATTCATATTTTTTAAAATAAAATTATTGTGATTCAAAATATAAGTCAGGTTTAAATAGTATTTAGTATATTCAAAATATTTTTTTCTATTTTATCCTTGATTAAAATTAAGAAGTGAGAAGTCTCAAATTAGAATTTGATGCATTTAATAAAATAGTAGTGGAAAGGAATGGAAATTTTTGACAATATATTAACGAGTTATTCAACCGTTTTACCTTCTCGAAACACATGACTTAACTATATTTTGGATAGAGAAGAAACATGTGAGCGAGAAAAATTAATCCTAGCCGCTGACCGTTCACTGTAATGCCAAAACATGTTAAGATCTGAATTGTATTGTCTGAGAATATTGCACCATGCATACAAGCCAGAGAATTAAGTTTTTTTAAGACAATTATGAAATTCAATCAATAATTAATTCAATCGCTTAGCTTATCAGCTGTTCATGCTAACATTGATGTAAAATCTGAATCCCACCCACTACAGAACAGCATCCAAAAAGCATTAGATGTAAATTAATTCCCAAAGATCTTCCCACATATAATCAGAATATTCTGATGAAAAAGAAAATGTCACAGTGGAAATATTCAAACGGATGGGCACAGCTTTTCCTTTACTTTTATTACTTTAATGCGCACGAAGAAGTCAAAAAGAAAAGAGTCATGATTTCATAATACACTAAAGAAAATCTTCAATCGGTATCCAAAGCCTGATGAAAGAAGCTTCTCACTGCACATGAGCACTTTACAACATAACATTGAAGGGAAAAAACACAGTAAAATTAAGTATATGACCCGTTTTTACAATATATTCTCAAATCCCACCAAATATATATGAAGGTGTGGATCAAAAAAGTGAAACTGATATATAGGTAATTAAAGACAGAGTTATTTGTTAATTAGTTTCAAGCTTGTATTTCAAACCTTGATGAGTAGGACTTAATGGATCCCATGGATATGTCGATTTCTATCAAGTTGTCTTCCTCGTTCATATCGAAATTGTATTCTGCTAACAACTCCATCATCATCAGACTTTGTTGCTGCTGTTGCTGCTGATGCTTCAAGTGTCCTGTTGGAAGTGCAATTTCTATAAGGCTTTCTTCATCAGAAATCGACCCATCTGAGCCGTCAACGCTTCGATCTAAGGGCCAATAGCAATCAAGTTCATCAGATTCCTCAGATGTTGACATCTCTTGATGATGAGCTTCACTATTTGACAATGAATCTGGTGATCTGGTTGAGTAGTTATTTTTGTTAGCATCACTTCCACCTCCACTATTGTCTTCATCATCATCCTTTGCTTCTGTAATATCGTCTCTTTGATCTGAGCTTTCCTCTGCATAAGAGGACGCCTTTTCTTGACCACCATTATTATCATCCTCTTCTTCTTCCTCCTCCTTCTCCTCCTCCTTTGGTTCTGCAATATCTTCTCTTTGATCTGAGCTTTCCACCATAGAACTCTTAGTTTCACAAACGAAATCACAGACTGCTTTTTGATGTTTCGATGCAGTACAAATGCAGAAAATGGTAGAGAAAACAAGTACCAGAGATGTGTAGAGTAAAACAGACAAGAAACCAAACCCAGGAACAAGATAAGTGGCAAAAAGAAGTGAGATTAACGAAGCAGGCACAACAAAGATCCATGACGGTGATGGAATAATCTTGAAGAAGCACAGACAACTAGAAATCATTTGATTAGCAGCGAGTACTTTGCTTTCCCACTTCATGGATTAATCGGAAAAAGCCTATAATTAGTTTGTGAGGCCTGGCTAAAAAGCTAGTCTGTTTATATATGTGTATCTATGCGTATATTAGGAGGAAAAAACCTAAACAGCAGGTCTTTTTACTTGGAACTTCAGGAGAATGATGAGGTGTAAAAAAGGGACCAAGCTAACTACAGATTTAGGGTTTTCAGAAATCTATTTGTTCTCTTCATAATGATCTCATGTAGCTCGCTAGGTAGCTAGGAGATATGAAAGTGAGATAGTTTTGCTTCTTTTTATTACGAGGTAGTTTAGGTTGTGCCCCAAGTCTGAGAAAATCACACTTCCCGAGCTCCCTATTGGCCCTAAAATGCAATACAAGAATCTGATTTGTTTTGCTTTCCTTTCCTGTTTTTTTTTGCTTGTTACCTATATGAATGATTCATTTGGAAAATAGTTTTGCTGTTCGTCCCATTTAGATGGTGTAATTTTTCTTTTAATTTTTATTAATACAGTTTATGCGGTCATATTTAAATTTTGTCAAGTCTAAATGATTATAATTCTCCTAAAAATATCTTTTGCATTTATACAATCTCGTGTTTAAGTAATTATATATAATTCCATTAAGATAAACATTTGTCGGTGAGATTAATTTTTTAATTAAAGAAAACATTACTCAAACGTCTAAATTAAATGAAAAATAATTGTTTGGTTCTCATTAAAATATTGACATAGCTCCAATAGAATACAAAGACCATATTAATTGTTTTATTAATGAGTGGGAGAAAATTACGGTTCCCAAGTAATTGGCCTTAAAATAGGTGGCTTTATGTGCAGCGGCTGATTCTTTAAAAAACCAAACCATGAACAGTGATTGACTGTGTGAAGTGAAACATTATTTGTTTGTTTTACCTCCAAGAAGAGCTTGTTGGAACAAGAGAAGCCATGTGCTCACATCTAAGATTACCACATGGCACCTCTGTCTCTCCGATTTCAAGGCCCTCAGTTTAAAAATTATAATCAAAAGAAGTACAATGCCTACATTGTTTTATCTTTTCATTTTCTGCTGCTATAATATCATCAAGACCCTAAACTGTTTTTTTTTTAACGAGCATCAAGACCCTTAATTACTTGATTGGCATTTAGGCAAAAATTATTGGGAAACCTAGTATATTACTCCTCTTCTCCTATTTATAGAGAGGAGAAAGAAAAAAATATTTGGTTCTATTTAGAGAGCAGAGAGAAGAATTTTTTATATGAATATAGAATTTTACTTTTTATTTATTATTGTATTAACTTTATTCTCAAAGTATAATGTCTATTAAATATGAATAAAGTTGAAAAGCTATTGAATTTTAAAGGAGAATTAATGAAGCTTAAAGTTTTTCTTGGTTTATGGGAAATATTTTGTATATGACTTATAAATACGACTAGAGGAGTATGATTCAAAGGCTAGCTAACTAAAATTCTCTCCATGAATACATTAAAACATGAAAGTATGAATATCTTGTCCACGATTCAAAGGCTAATTATATTAATTAATTAGTTAGCCTTTAAATCATCAACAAGATACCCATTAAATGTATCCATACATCAAAAGAATTTCAATAAAACCCCATTCACTCGATGCCTAAATAATTTTTTTTTACATACTTTTTTTCCCGTACAATGACTTCTAATTGTCTAGGAAAAACCATAATATATCCTCCTAGTCATATATTGCACTTATATGTGTTCTTAATTTTGGATATTGGAGTTTTAATCCAATGTATATGTAGATTTTGGTATATTAGAGTTTGGTTGAATGTATGTAGGTTTTGGATATTTTAAATTTTAATATTAACTTTCTACCTTATTGTGTTCGAATGTTTCTGCAGGTTAGAGTAAAATATTTTTACCTTTTATTTTACCTTAATTTTATGGACTAGTACCCCACTATTTTGAAAATACATACACTTAAATTTAAACCGTTAATCTCATTAAAATATTCTAAAATAATTCTAAAATATATATGTTAATTAAAATTTATAATAGAATAAATTTTATTAACTATTTGACCCCTCATCACGTCTAATTAAATCCCTAATTCATTTTTAATAATTTTTGCAAATTTTAACTAAATGTGTTTGACTAATGTAAATGGGTATAACAAAAATAGTATTTGAAAATTAAACATTATAAATTTAAATTATTTATATAATCTCCCAAACTCATATCATTTATACTATATGATGAACAAAAATGTGTTTAAGAATGTGTTTCTAGCCATTGAAAAGAAATCTAAATAAAGTTTAACCTAAATAGAGAATGAGCAACAGTGCTAATGGAGAGGGCGTGACAGCACCATCACAGGAAGAGACTGATGTAATGTCCTGGTTTTAAACAACGATTTAAGAGTAATTAAGCTTGATTATAATTTGATCTTGAGGTGTGTTAAGGGTTATTTGAGGTGGATAAGAAAAAAGGAGCAAGCTAGAAGTTGTTTTGAGACAATGTGACTCTATGTTTTTTGCCATAGCAAGGGTAGTCGTTCGTTGCAGCAAATGTCTGTAGAAGAGGGGAGCAAGATGCTTTTTATGCTATGGTGATATTCACAATGAACATCACAAAAAGGGAGACCTAATCACTCTTGAAGTTTGCCGCAATGAGGGGTTAAGTTTGTCACGGTGAGCATGCCTGAAATTCAAAATTTTTGGTGCCTTTGTGTAGTTCACCATGGTGAATGTGCAAAAATGCTAATAAAAACTAGTGTCAGAAACATGAAAAGCAGATGGAGAAATGAGGAGGAATGGGAGAGCTTTACTAGGGTTTCTCCTAGATTTTCTCATATTTGAAACTTGCAATTTTTAAGGTTCTTGAAGATTTCAAAATTTCTGAGTTTTTGACCGAATCATTAGATAAGAGGTTTAAACAGTTTAGTTTTATTGGATTTTGATTCATATGAAATTTGGTGGTTAGGGTTTGAGATTAGAAGTGGAATTTTTTGAGTTTTCATAATATAGTGATTAAAATGGCGTTTTGTTGATTGAGTTTTAATTATTGACCATAGATAAGAGTTTTAATCGGTTTAGATTGTTAATATTGATTGTTTATTTAATATTGGATGTGTTGAAAGTTGAAAATTCTAAGTGCGTGACTTGAGAATTGATTGAATAATTATTGTTGAGGTTAATCAAGGAATCTAATGAGTTGACTAGGTAATTTCACAAAGAAAAAACTACTTGAATAAAGAGCAGAGTTAATACAAATACTTGGTGACTACAACTTTGGATTGAGAGTTTTGGTTGTAAGTTGGAAAGTTTGATTTTGGGAGTTTTTGTGGGATGTGAGACTTGGGGTTTTTGAGTTTTGTATTTTAATTATGGCTTGTGTTTGACTATGATATACATGGTGATATAGATTAGTGTGTGTCGAAGCAGTGCTTTGTGTTCAAGCTAAGTGCTATACTTGGAGTTGAGGTAATCGAGGTTACTTTTGCTTTATGGATTGTAAGGTTTTCTAAATTCTTTCAAAATATATTGATTACAATTAAGATGTATGAAGGAAAGGCATGTATTATGTTTGTATATAAACTTTTGGTGAAGTGAGAAGTATTTTGATATTGTTGTATGGATTGTATTGGTAGTTGTTCTTTGTGGTGTTTATATCAATGAATGTTTTGGAGTATGCCATTTGTTATCTTGTCAATTGTATTCCTAATCTGTTATGTTGTACTTATATGGCATTCCAACACTATGATCAAGTGTTTGATCTCTTGTCAAGACCTTGTAGTTCTACCTTTTCCCTAGCCTAGAATCAGGATAGAACGCCTAGGCAGACAACTCTTACATAATAGTCCATCCTTGGGTGGTGTAGGTGTAGGATGGGGCTTGTGGACCTTTGGCTGGGTTACTCCACATGAAAGGTCTGGGTCCACGTCAAGGGGTTATAAGGAGGAGTACGGTGGATGGGAGGGCATACACTGTTGTGATGATCGTTGCATCTAAGGTTGTTTGCTTATAAAGTAAAGTATGGCTTTGTAGCATTACTTCACCTACTTACTATCCTACTTGTATATGTTATGAAGTAAGCTTTGGTTACTAGGACTTTATGTCTTTCCTCCTTAATCTCATTATTTTCAAGAGAGCATTCCAATATTGCCCATCATAAAGGAAAGCAGCTAGAGGCTTAGGTGAGCATAGCCTAATAGGCCTCTCATGGCTTAGGCTAATAATAATAATGTAATTTGTCATGCTAGGGATCATGTTTTGTATATGCATATCTAACTGCCTTTTTCATACTTTTAAATAACTGTATTTTTTAAGAATATTTGCTTAATGGCCAAAGGCCATAAGATTTCTTACCTATAAAACTTGTGCATCCACATTTATCTTCGTTTAGGAAAACTCTTGTCTTATTGATGGTCGTTATGATTATGAGATAGTTTAAGCTAAGCAGGTGTGTGACTTGTGGGCTGGGCATAGCTCTTACTTTTCTTTTGCCCCAATCCTTGTGTGATGGATTTTTTTGGGATGGTTGTGGGTGATTATTGTGCCTTGAGCCATGGAGGACTTTGCTCTGCACTAAATTCTTTATAACCATGGTAACTTTTTTTAATCTAGTCTAATTCTTTCTCCACTATGGTTAACTTCTTAAACTATTTCAAAATTTTGGTTTTAAAGAAAGGTTTTTTTAAGTTGTCGTATTGTACAGAAGCTAAAAAAAGATGCAAATGAGAGATATGATGGTGGGTAACAACCATGTCGTAGTTCCATATGAGGATTGGATAACTGATGAAGTGGAACTGTCAAAACCAAAAGAGTTGAAGAAACCTTATTCATAGGTTTGTGCGAATGATGGGAGCACCAGTAGTGAAGAGGAAGAAGATTTTGGCTAGTGGTTTGGAGAAGTATGGAAGAGTAACTTGTAAGTTGAGCAGATAGCAAGAAGTCTAAATATTATTATACTACCTGAATTCAAAAGAAAGCTTGCGAAGAAATGGAAACTCACATTGATTGTTGATTGATGAGATAAATGGTTCGAGAAGATTACTTGGGACAAAAATTGTAGAAGTCTGGGTAGCAAAAGTGATATTGAAACACTAGAATTTGGTTTGGACTTCTTCATTATTAACTTTAAACACAGAGATGATTGTGAATAGGAACTAACTGGGGGTTCTTGGCTCATTTTGGGTCATTATCTCACTGTTTAACCATGGAAACCAAAATTTGACCTAGAATGAGGAGGAAGTGTCGAAGATTGTAACCTAGGTGAGAATACCTAAATTTCTGATGGATTACTATGACCAAGGGATATTATATGTGGTTAGTAGCCAGTTTGGATGAGTAACATGAGTTGACATGAACACATTATATCAGTCAAAGGCCCATTTTGCATACCTATTTGTGGAACTTGACCTAAAAACCCATTTTTGTTGTTGATCCTAATAAATGGTAAGGAGAAGAAGGTTGTTTACAAAGGCTTACATCTTATATGCTTTACATGTGGCAAGTATGGACATGGTCTTGATCATTGTCCTAGCCATGAGTGGTATGAGTGCATCGAACGACGCTAACAACAAGCACTGAAGAATGTGACGGCTTCCGTGAAAATAAACAAGGATGGTGATTCCTTTTACAGAGGATGGATAGTCTAGCCTTTAAAGCATAATATTTGCAAAACAAATCGGTCGCCTAAGTTAGGAAGAGCTGAAAAGCAGGATCTTAGTGATTCTAATAATCATGGAATTAAAGGGTCCCAATATTCCACTCTAACAGTCGAAGAATCTGAGGGGCAACCAAGAGGAGATCAAGTAGTCAAGAAAAGAACCCCGATGAAGGATATGTCCAATAAGACAATTTATCATATTAAGAGAGGTTGATCACGTGGGAAATAGTTTAGAATAAAAAGTGGGGCAGGTAGTAGAACTAAAGCTAAAAGAAAAGAGGTGGGCTGAAATAAAGGGAAAGTTAGCCTAATGGAGGAATATACAAGGGTAAGAAACCAAATGGGTCTGTATAAGTCACCAAACGTGGGCCTTGAAATAGTAAAAGTTTAGCATGAGATTATGGAGATTGAAGTTGATGTTACTAATATGATGAGCCCCTCTTTTGAGTCGTATGGTTCTATATTAGTGTCAACTCCTATTGCTTTAGATACGAATGATTTGTTAGGACGAAGTAATAATATAGGCTTCCTTATTATTAGTGTAAGAGGGTACTGTTGAAGTTGTTAGTGTTCATGAAGTTGTGGTGGGGAATGCCATGCTTTGTTGAGTTATCATTACGTTGGGTTTTCCTTATGCTTATATTGGGATTATGGATAATAACATACTAATATGGATCTCACGTGGTGTAGGAAGTCAAACCTTTAGTTGTTTTCTATGTGATCTTTGGAACTATCATAAAGTGACTCTTCTTGCTCTCGTGGAACCCTGGTAGCATTCTGAGAAAGCCAGAGCCATATCTAAACAACTAAAATAGAGTAATATGGAATTTGTGGAGACTAGAGGGTTTAATGGCAGCATCTGGCTATTTTGGTATGATTCTTTTATCTTATCATTGATTTTAAAACTGATTACTTTGTCCATGGTACTATGAATAGGGGCAAAATAGATTAGTGGGCCTTGAGTATTATGTATGATGACCCTTCTTTGAGTAAACGCCACTACTATGGTAGGAACATACTGATCTGAACAACTAAACAACGAGAAAATAGGTTATGGCTAGGAATTTTAATGCCATTCTATATAGCAAGAGGGTCATTGGTCTTCATCACATCATAGCAAGTCACTAGAATCTACTTTTTAATGATGGGTAGCAGATAGTGACATGATAGATATTTGTTTCAGTGGTCCTAAACACATTTGGTATAGGAGATCAAGTTGCAGTTGTATTGATCAGATTTAGTTAATAATAAACGGCATAAGGCCCACCCAAATGCTTTCGTCATGCATTTGCCTATGTAGAAATCTGATCATTATCCACTTCTACTATCTTTAGAGGCTTGTTCAACGGTTAAAAATCATAATAGGCCTTTCCACTTCTTTGCCTCGTGAGTTATGCATGATTAATTTGCTCTTTTTGCTAAAAATAAGTGGCAACAACAAGGAGAATGGAATAACGATATCTATGATAAACCACATTTTTAATATGTTTAAAATGTGCATTCTGGGCTATTTTAGGGAATTAATTAGATAATATTTGCATTATTGTTTAAATAATATGTTAGTGTACATGGATTGAGAATCTGATCAAATATGATGTTTTGTTAGTGTTTTTAATGAATTTTCATATTGGAAATTATTTTTTAGATTTTGTTTGAGTTAATTATAGGGGCAAAATAGGAAAGAGATTAAATTCTAGAAAGTAAGGAAATTGCAAGATGGTGAGTTTAAGAATCAAGTGGTTGCTGGCTAGCTATAGTCAAATGAATTTTGGAGTCAAATTGGACCAAGGGACAGGTGTCATGAGCTAAATGATAGAGGAGAAAGCTTTTGCCTTCAATTAACTCAAGAGATTCACTCGTGCTCCCAACCAAAAAGAAAACCCAATTTTTCAGATTCAATGCCACCTTATTCATTTTGTCACACCTCTGAACCTCACAATCTCTGTCACTTTCCTTCACCCACCCTATCTTGATCTCTCCATTCTCTATTTCTCTTTTTCACTTTCACCATTATTTACTCCACCTTCTCCATCTCAATTTTCTCCATTGATTCTTATCATCATCTTTGTCCACACAACAAAATCTAGATCCGAGCTCGTTGAAGCTCATTTAATCTCCATGCGTAGCTAATCTCTTTCCTTCCTAAGATGTAAAGCTGAACCAAAACCATTGCTTTGACAGGAGAGTTCATCTATTTCTCATATTCACAATTGGCTATCTAGTTGTATTAGCTATTTGTGATTATGTAATTCGATTCCATTTGTATTCTTGAGGATATAGTGTATTCAGATTAGAGGGTGATTGAACTGGCAGTGTTTTCGTTGACTTTTAGTATATTTAATTGGGTTATTAGGTTTGGTTTGACTTGATGTTGCAATTTAATCGAATGAGATATGGTAGCAATCAGTTGATGCTATTTTGGGAATTTTTGTAACACCTTCACTTTTTACCAAATAACCAACCAATTAGAAGCAAATGAAACCACATTTGATGGCCAAAAGTGTGAAAAATTCAACTTTCAAAAGTTTTGTTCTCAGGTTACTATTTACAGCAATCCATATTTTGGCTGAACTTTGAAAAATTATAATTAATTCTAGAAAAATCAAAATTGAGTGATTCCAAGTCTTATTGGAAGCTCTTTGGATTATATTTTGAGGAAAAATAATTTCTAGATGAATTATCTTCAAATTTGAGTCTAGTTTTATTTCCAAAAAGTACTGTTTATTTGGTCATTTTCTAATTTTTCAGTATTTTTGCCTAATTTTGGGTAAGCATAACTTTTTGAAAAATTAAGTCGAGGCCAATATGCAAGGTAGATTATTGACAAAGCCAGACATGACATAAAATCTGGATAGGGTCTGGATTGATATTTTTAAAATTATCGGTCCAAGAAGAGCAAAATAGAAAAATTTGGAAAAAATGTCAAAAAATTCTATTCACATATTAGAGGTTTTGGAACCTCAATTGAGGCCTCGAAGGTGAAAATAATATGAAAATAGCTATTTATAGAAAATTTTTTGAAAACAGAGGTTTTTTTGGAAAAAAATAGTGAAAATTAAAATTATTTTAAATATTTAGAGGCCTTAATAATTCTAAAAAATGTGAAATAATTATCTAAATATTTTTTTTAAATTTATAAAATTGATTTCAGGCCCTAGAAGTATGGGAATTAATTTTAGGGAATGTATTTCCAAAAGCCTTACTGATAAAGTCTTATTCAGGAAAAATTCAAAATAAATAGTTAGAGGTGGACAAAAATCTTAGAATTTTCCAGAATGGATTATTATATTAAAATATGATTTTTCATGGAGAAAAATATAATTTTGGAGGCCTAGAAAAATTATGGAAAGTTGCAAGTTAACAGTAATTGATAAGCTTCAATATTGTTTGGAATTGACATCTAAATTGTAGGCCACATTTTTGGACCATTCCAAATCAAAATTGGGCCAAGGAAAGCCCAAAAATTTGTACAAACATGGCCCAATTATTTAAGTCCAATTAAGCTCAATTTTCACATAAAAATCAATGGAATATTCTTGGAATTTTACGCATGGCATGATCTGAAAAATTGAAGGGTTTGATGGCAGCCACATGGCCATTTTTGCTAGCCAAATTTTGGCCATTCATGAGGAGGGAAAGTCAGATTTTTTTACTCCATAAATACCCCCTAATTACACTAAAATAGTCAAAAATTGGCAAAAGAGGGGAGGTGCTGCCAAACTGATTTCTTGAGCTTAAAAGTGAGTCCTAATTAGTGCATTTGAAGGAGGAATTACCAAGCTTTGGTCAAAGATTCATCAGGTATTTTTGAGCTTTGTTTTGGTTAAGATTCAAGCTTGTTTTGGTTAAAATTTCATGACATAATCTTAAGGTTTTATGTTGTCCAATTCGATCAAGAGAGGTATGGTTTAGGGAAGGATAGAAGCCTTAAAAATGAGTTGGAATTATCATGTTTAAGTGGTGTTTGGATTGATTTTTGGAAGAAATTCAAGTTAGGTTCCTAAGGCATATATTTCGGCCAATATGAATTCATGAGATAGGGGTTTATTTTGATGTACTTTGATGATTCCAATGAGTTTAAAAGGTGTTTTTGTGTATGGAAACACTAAGAAACAATGTTTAAAATAATTAGAACCAAAAGTGAAAATTTTTGGAACATAATACCCCCTATTCGGCCAATATAAGATGGAAGGGAAGGAGTGTGATTTTGATAAATCTGAATTGATATTTGGATCCTACATGAAAAATTATGTAGGAATGAGTTAAGAGATTCTTGAAATTAAATGAGGAATAATTATGTTAAAAAACAAAGAAAAAGGGGATTTAATAAGGTTTAAGGCTAAGTGTTTATGTTCAAGCTTGAATGGTTGTTAATGTGGCTTGTAATTATGCTTGAATTGATAGGTTTTATGGAGAAGAATCAAGGAGAGCATAAACCCCTTGAGAAGGCCAAATTGGTTCAAGTGTAAGAGGCAGCATTGAATCTAATTTGATTGTTTTCTTGCTTACTTAATGTGTATGTGTTGCTTGCTTTGTCTTGCTTGAAATGATTGATTTATACTATGGTATGAAATGTCCTTTGATATTTGACATGCTTTGGCCAAATGCATATTGATATGAAATATGAATATATACTAATTTTCTTGATGGAATAATGGGCTATTCATGGAATTAGAATTGATTATTATGCATGTGACATGTCACATTTTGTAAAGCATAATTAACATGATAATTATAGTTCATTGCTATTGAGATTTTTATGAAATCTCATTCCTTTATATTTCCATATTCACCAACTAGGAGTTAGATCAAGCAAGGAGAAAGGAAAGGGATTCACTTGGAGGATGATGGAGTTTCTTGTTATTGAAATGATGTTTTGTAGTTATATACATTGTTATGTATAATTGTGAACTATGTTGGAATATTATATTAATGATTAAGGATACTCTACCTATGAGCAATTGACTAAGGAATTATGTTTAAGTATGTGTTATATGATTGGAAGGATTATTTAAAAGGAAAGGAAAGGAAAAGAGAAACCAAGAATCTCATCAAAAAGGTATAAAAGTTGACTTTTTAAGGGTTAAGTTTGACTAATGTGATTTTGAGCAATTAGATGAGTCTTGAGCTGAAATTTGGCATGCTTATAGATCTCATTTTTAGCTTTAAAACAAGTGGTAACTCACCAAATTTGGAGTTTCGTACAGGACGTTATGCTCCTTCAAAGTTAGACATAAGTCCTGAAAAATTAAAAAAAAAAAGACCAAATGAATAGTACTACTTTGAACAAAATATGGGATTGATGCATGAATTTTGGACACCAAGGATATTTTTTCTTTAAAGAGTATATCAAGAGCTTTCCATAGAACTTAGAACCATCTCGTTTGATTTTTTCTAGAATTTATTATAAATTTTCAAAATTTAGCCTTTGTAAGAGTTATAATGAAAAGTGACCCGAATTTGAAGAAATTTAAAATTTGAATTTTTCCACCCATGGTCATGATAAGTGATTCCAAATGGTTCCAATTGACAGAAAATAAGGTACAAAAGTAAGGTATGACAATATCCAATTCAGGTGTGTTACCGCTTATCTTAAAGATAAAAATGAGATCTATTTGAATGGAAAATTTCGTGACCTAACTTACTCAACTGGTCAAGATCATATTGGTCAAAGTTTGTTTCCATAAAGGTTGAATTTTATCCCTTTTTAGTTTTGCCTCTTCATACTTCAACTCTAGTTTAGCATACCTTCATTCAACCACATAATTTGATATACTAGCATACTTTGATATAGGTTTGCATCATAATATAACATAGTATTATCCAAAAAATATTTACAAACGTCAATATAATCTAAGAAAAGGTCAAAGTCATTAACATTTCATAACATCAAATATTTTCTTCAAGCATTGGTCACCTCCTTTTCCTTTGCTTTGGATATTATGGGCCCTAAGGTTTGTTGAACATGGGAGGGGTAAGATTTATAGGAATCTTAGTAGCACAGCATCACATTTACAATGTGACACTCAAGCAAAGTATGACATGCCATATGCACTAGCTATTACATGCATGGAGCTAAATATCACATAACATCATAATCTCATCCACATCATGGCATAACAACATAGGATGACATATAGCAATAAATACAATGCCAGGTAACATTAAATAGTAAAAGCTACCTACCTTTTTTCAAGCTTATCCCTTAACCATCAGGCTTCCCCTCTTGGCAAAACTCCTTCTCTTTAGATGCCAAACCTATTGGTAACATAATAGGGCATCACACATTATTATTCCATTTACTATAATAACCCTTAATCTCTTTTACTTGATTTTTAGGTTATTATTTCTAGCTTTGATTCCTTAATTATCTTGGGCCATTCCTACATACTTTTTTTTTATCTAGAATCCAAATATCAAATTAGATTTATGAAAATCTAATTCCTCCCTATTGAGCTCACCTTGGCCGAATCATAGGGGTTTTATTCCACAATTTAAATATTTCCAAGCTTCCTTTCTTGGTATTTCCCTACACTATTTTTTTCATTTAAAACATTAGAAGCATCAAATTGAATTGAGTCCAACTCTAACCCTAATTTCTCTTCTTGGCTGAATTGATGCTCAAGTTCAAGGGGTTGGATATTGTTTCCAAAACTTAATCATAACCAACTAATTCCTGCACTTTTCAAGCGTCTGATCTAGGTTTTAATCCCTTGGCTATTTTCTTCCAAATTTTTGAAAATTTTGGCAGCATTTTGTTGCACCTTATAATCGGATCCACATAAGATTTAATTAAAACTATTTTAGACCATATTGGATGGTCTTGGGCTCAAAAATTCATGAAAAACACTGATTTTCGGATTTTTACTGTTCATCAGGTAAAAATCCAGTTTTCTAGCCCAACTTCAAAAATTCATAACTTAATTTAGAAAAATCAAAATGGAGTGGTTCAAAATTCTATAAAAAATTTATTTGAATTCTCTTTCAAGAAAAAATAATCTTATGAACCAATTCCATTTGAAAAAGTGTCAAGTTTTTGTGAAATTTACCTCTGTCCATTGGGCAAAAATCCTTTTTCCAGATTCTGAACCTTAACTTTGAAAAATCAGTAAAAATCGTGTAGTTGGCCATTTTTAACGTGCTACCTATATATGAAGCTCATGATGTCAAATTTAAGCATACTAAATTTCATGCAGAAATTTGTTTGGTAACTTAATAAAACGTGGCTCTAAACTGACGTCTTGCTTAGGGATTACAGCATTGTCCAGCCGAATATTTACATAACCAAAAGTCCATGAATTTTTATGGTGTGACACAATAATTTAGCCTCCAATCTGCAGCTTGCTCTTGGGAGTTTCAGGTTCTAAAATGTTAGATTGTATTTGGGAGATGATATTTTAAGAAATCCCAGTAGCAAGATCAATCAACCAAAACATTAAAATGCATCAATTACAAGCATTCCAACCTTTTGCTATTTATAGGGAACTACTTTACCTCACACATGTAGCAATCCAACATGCAATAGCCAAGGCATATAAAGTAAGGAGTATAGCTACAAAATCATCATCATCATCATCATTTAGTTCAACCACATAATAGCACATGAAATTGCATAGCAATCAATGCAACACTCAACATTAAGGTCAATTAAATCTTACTATCTTGATCCAATGCTCTTTGATTTTCTTGTTCTTCTTTCTTGCTTTCTCAAATGCCAAACCCTAACATGGAAATCCACAAAAAGGACAGCAGGAATCATCAACCATTCCTCATAAAAATCAATAACATAATTCAAGGACAACCTTTGTCCCTTAAAGCTTCCACCTTTGTTCTTTAAATTTTAGAGTTTGTTTCCTTAAACCCTAAAAATTCCCTCTTGACTCATTCCTAAATAATTTTTCATTTAGATTCCGAATATTTACTTGGATTTAACAAAATAAAATTCTTTCTTTTAGTTTCAGCTTGGTCGAACTATTATGGTTCACTTTCTAAAAATTACAACTTTGATTCTATGGCTTCCAACACTTGTTCTTTAGGTTTACCCTATGCTATTTTCCATTTTGAACACAATGGAAGCCTTAAAACTGTGAAAAACACATCCTAGGGTCCAGATCATGCTTTGACTGAAATGGTTCTCATGCAACATAATAAAGAAAACACTTCAAAATTAACCTACAAACTCTTGTAACCACTAGGATCTATCATGTTTTAAGGTGTTCTAGCAAGTTTGAACAACAAAACTTCCTTCCCCACTCAATAAATATTTTGGCCAGCTCAAGAAAAAGGGAAGAACCAGAAATTCTAATCATACAACATAAACAAACAAGGCAAGGAACAACTTAGAACCAAAAACTTACCTTGGATCTTAGTTGGATGATCAAAGTTGCTCTCTTTCTCTTAATTTCTCCATCAAGCTCTCTCTTTTCCTTCACCTTTCTCACTTGGCCGAAACACTAACCAGATTTAGGGGGAGGAAGAGCTCATTAATATGCACAAAATATCCCACCAACCATCATTAATGATATGCCCCCTCTCTCTTAATTAACTTAAATCATAATGTAATTAAATTCCAAAGTCAAGATCCTCTCCAATGGTGGCTTGACACTTGGAAAACTTTAAATCCTCTCCATTAGGGGCTTGACATATGGCTAAATGTGAACCATTTATCGGTGCACTTTGACTCCGGTTTAACTTCTCTTCTATAATTACAGTGCTCTGGCCTCTGTAATTATTTTTTGTCAGATTCATAAATTATTCTCCTTATTTTTATCTTTCCAAATTGCCCTCTTTATCACAAATTTAATTTACCAATAATTAAATAAAAAGGAAAACTAATTTCCTTCTCTTTAGTGATTTTTCCTCTTTTCAAAGGAACTGGGAAAAATCTTGGATACTTGCAGGTCTTCTTTTAATTCCATAATCTCTTATAATTCTTAGGATGTCATAGGAATTTTCTTGGGATTTTATTCTCCTTCCAATTATTTATTTGGAATTTTCCAAATAAAGGAGCTTAAACTAGCTTGAATCGCCCTTAAATTCCTTTATAATTTCTCTAAGGACAATTTGGTTATAAAACTAATTTTATAATCCCATATAATTCTCAAAAGATATCATCCTTATTTTTTCTTAATTTTCTGAGGTTTGGAAATGTTTTTCCATAATCATTCTTGACCAATTTTCTTTAATTAGTCAAACTTTTCATAATTGGTTTGGAAAATTATAATAATTATTTTCCACCAAAATTTTTTGTTTCCCTTTGTCATTTTTGACCCTTAATTATTTAGGAATATTTCTATTCCTAACTACCATATTACTGGATGTGACAATTTTTATGTAAGAAAATGGCCATCCAAACCACATAGAAATGCCATAAGAACAACCCCACATCAAAGTAGAAGAGAGATAGAAGCTTACCTTGACAAATCCTTAAATTTGTATGCTCTTTCTCCCTCTAGAATTTTTCTTTTCTCTCTCTAAAATCAAGTGCAACAAGGTTTCCCCTAGCTTTTCTCTCTTGGCCAAAAATTCAAAGTGTGGGAGGGAGTCTTTTCATTAACTCTTTGCCCTTGATTTTAACTAATAATGGAAAATAATGGAAAATAAATTAAAAATAGGTGGACAAATCTTATACTTCATGCTTGTGATTTTTTCACATGTCCACATGATATCATGATGATGATGTCATTTGCTTATGTCATACCAATATTAATTAGCCTAATCTTGGTTAACTTCCTTAATCACCATAATTAACCACTTTCTAGAAACTATTTTATTTTGTATTTTCTACTAAATTTTTTCCTCCAAAACTGGTCAATTTAGGCTTGACACACAGGCCATTTGGGCTAAAAAAATTTGCATAAAAAATGCATCTCTCCAGTTATCCTTCCATTGCACTGAGTATTGTTGCTGTGTTGGATGAATTTGTTCTATATCCTATATAATCCACTGTCTCAGAAAATTCATCTCAATATACCATTATCCTTCTCTTAGTGTAGGAAAATTTCATGATTTTTCTCACAATTTAATTTACTCTGGAATTCTCTAAATTCCATTTCTAGCAAAACCGACATTCTACAATCGATAATTCTACTTTAAATATTATTAAAGCTAACTTCTTCATTATTTGAAGTCAGGAACAATTTTATAAATTATGATAATCCTTCAAAAAAAATTTCACATTTTTCCAGAATTATTAAGACCTTTGAGTATTTTAAATAATTAACTTTGTTTACTATTATCCAATGTAACAAAATTTCTATCAATATAGAAAATTCTATATTTATTTATCTTTCTTTCAATAATTCCTCTGGGGGCCTCAAACACTATTCCTTGACCCTTAATTCTATTCTATATGATTTTTGGGAATTTCTAGCCTGACTTCCCAATTGGTTCTTTCTTTAACTGATATTTTAAAAATATCAGTCTTGCCACTATATGGTGTTAGTTCAAAAGTTATGAGAACTATGCTTCCTCTACACTAACTGGCCCTTGGTCTATTTTATTTCCTCTATTTTCAGGGTTAAAATTTTCAGGATGTTACAATTTTTGGTCCAACCACTCATAATGTGGTGCATGTGTCCTTCTGAATGCATTTAGCTCCATTATTCTAAGGTAATGAAGGCGAAGTCACCCTCATAGGAAGATTATCTTGTCTCTACATTTGCATTTCTCTTGTTCCTACCCTTTTGCTGCTCACATTCACATAATTCAAAAATTGAAATAAAAAGTAGGTTTGGATAATTAGGTTAATTCTGGAAAATATAATCAAGATTTGAAGTTCAATGTTAATTTGCGAAGCACTTAACATTGGCGTTTTCCCAATGTGATCTCCTTATGATCAACCTACGGTTGAGCCACTGTACTTCTAAGCTTAATTCTAGTATCTTTGAGAGCCCCTAATGACAAGGCTTATCAAATTGGCGTCGTTGCCGGGGAGGCACAGTTGCTCAGGGTTTTAGTTAGTTAAGTGTCAATTTAATTTGTTCTATAGTACTTTTGTGTACTTTTGCTTGAATTCCAGCCTCTGGACTTTCCTGTTTCTGATTCTTAGTTGGAGATTCTGTTAAATTGGCTTTATTTGACTAATGTTTGAGAGTCTACTTTGCTATACTTGAAGTTGGACCTTTCCATTTTTCAGAAAGGATAAATACAAAATACAAAAATATTTTGGTATCAACTCTTTCTCTTTCTAATTTGTTTTTCAGGTTTTTGAGTAATCAGGCTTTGCTTTATTTTGCTAATTGAGTTTGGTTATGACCTTGGTTGAGCCTTGATACTATCTCTGCATCGATTTCTATTGCGTTGCATTGAATTTATGTGAAACTATGACTGAAGTTAGAACTACTGAAAATTCATTGCCAAGTTGTCAAGAGTTTGGTTAGAGTGTGAAGTTGTATTGATTACTAATTCCTTAACTAGACTTTTGCTGTAGCAACTTGTTGATTCTGAAATTCTGGGAAACTTTGCTACATCTACAATATCTAGATCCTTCCCATTTACTAAATTTGATTACTTACAACTTGATCACTTGTTTGGTGATTATACATTAAGTAAATAATTTTACATGCTTGACCAACTTGTGATGTGATCTACATTTCAATTTGAACATATCTCATGGATTGGTGCGTAAATAATGGAAGATTTTGCTCTTTTTATTTGGTGCCTTCCACATATGAGGATCCAAGATGTATGTTTTGTCATTTAATTGGCATAACTCAGGTAGTTGCCCTAGCTTGGGGTTAGATAAAGCTGAAGAAGGAAGCTTCAAGGATAACCATATGTGTGACTATTACTACAATACTCATAGCAGCAGCTGGGAAAACTACCCACACTGTAATCCTCAATCTAGTGGACTCACTTCACTCTCCTCTAGTCCAAATCATGATAAACACATTTATGCTTTAAAGGGAGGATATGATCATTTGAGGGCACGACATCATGAATTAATCTGTGAAGCAATAATATTTGGGAATTCAAGAGAAAGGGAAGAAGAAATAGAGGAAATCATTAGTACCATGCACATGCTAGGAGATCACATCTGTGGGAAAAATCTGGAGGCAAAGAAGGAGTTCCTTCTTCTCAAGACTCATATGAAAAACAAGAACTTCAAGCTACTGTTACAACTAACACTGAAGTTAGAACTAACTTAGGGGGTTTGTACCTAATAAAGTTGAGAATTGTTCATGGCAGTAGCCAGAGATCATTGAAGAATCAGAATGCAGTGAATAAGATCTCTGTTCTCATACATATGAACAATTGAAAGTGGGGATAGTTGAAGAAATGTAGCTGTAGGGTTTAATTGAAGAATATGAGAATACTTTGAGCTTTCAAGTGGGAATTCATAGAGGAAATCAAACTGCATTAGATCAATCCACCTTCTTTAGTCAAGTAGCAAGTTTTAATATATAAGAAATTTAGAATAAAAAGCTATAACCCAAGGAGATAGGTATTGTTCTTATAGCACACCTTAAAAGCCTTCATTCCTTATCAATTTTTAAGAACTTACAAGCTTCTTCTTTTGAATTTAAGTTAGGAAATTATGCTAGAAAATTAGATCTATGTAATAAATCCCTCAAATGTCAGAGCATTATAAGCCTTCGACAACACAAAATAGATGGGAGGAGCCATTATGGGGGCAAAAGAACCCGTACAGTAGTAGATCTGGAGATCCAGGGAGTTAATTAAAGGCCTATCAAGTTGATTATATCATTGCAACAATAAAATCTAGATATGAAACTTATGCAAATAAAAGAACTCGGGGATCTATTGAGCTTCAAAATGTTATTCGTATTGATTTTCATTCTCCTTTCTTTGACCTGAAACTCTTATTCTTTGTTTTCAATATAATTGTGTGAGTTTCATGGGCTTTCATGTCCTATATATGTTAACTCCATAGGTACTTATGATAGTATGTTTGAGAGCTTAAATGCTCATGGATTTTTCAAAGAAATCCTTTCTTGTGATCTACCTCTAGACTTAAAAATATATGAGCAACAAATGATAAAATCTTGATTGATTGAATTAGATTTAGTTTCTTTCTCTTCTCTTATATTTGTTCTCTCTTCATGTGTGAGTGATGCATTTTGCATTAATTGCTTGATAGTTGATGGCTCACTTTCCACTTCACATATGTTTTATTTTCATTTTTCAAGTTTATGTAGTGATCTTATTTCTTATTTTTCTAGTCTTAATGGCCTTGGGAAAGGTTTGTTTGCTGATTTTGCAGGTTTCTATGCAAAGAATAGCACATCATGCAAGGGCCATTCTCTTGATTTGCAACTAGATTTTTCAAATGCTCAAACTAAAAGCTCTAAAGTTGTCTGCAATAATAGGGATTTAGATGCCAGATATGCACATCATGTCCAAAAGGGCCATTCTCTTGATTTGCATAGCATTAAATATTCTTCTGTATGCTATAATAATAATAATAATAAGTGTGTGCATGAGTTTGATTGTCCAATTATTGATGAGTTACACGTTGAAAATGCACTCAAACTTGAGAATTCTTTACATGAGAAAGATATTGATTTGCTTGAGCATAATAGAGCTAGTTTAGAGAGCTTCATATTTTTACCATATGACATGCCTCATGTTCAAAGGTCCTTCCATCCTATACTTTTATGTGACCTAACACCTTATATTAGGGGATTGTGTGATATTGAATATGATGTCTTTCAGTTTGCTTATGATTCTAGTTTTGATGCTTGTTATAATGCAATTTGAAATCCCAAGTATAGCTATGCCTCTACTCATGAGACTCTCCTTATGACTTGCCACTGGACATATCTTAACTTTTCAGTTTTTGGTGGTTTTTTTGCTGTTGACCCTAGGTTCCTTTCTTCTTTGCAGCCACTTGATGAGAAGAACTCTAAGAGACTCAATCTACACCTTACATATTGGGACCTTTGCCTCTTGATCTAGAACCACCACCGAAGAAGCATCACCAAGAAGAGAGGGCTATGCTGGAAAAGTTTATGATTCTCATCCAAGATGAGAATTTTTACTTTAAGTGCTTGAGGAGATTTCGTTCCAAGGCTGGGTTGTTTGTTTTGAATAAGTGTAAGGGAGGGGACACAACTAGTAGTAAAAGGTAGGAAAAAAATAATAATTAGGCTCCCTATTTCTTGTCTCTTGGTAAAGTTTTGGTTTTCATTGTTTATATCTCTAGTCTACTTGCATTGAGGACAATGCAAGAGATAAGTGTGGAGGAAAGCTTAGAGTTGAGTTTGCTACTACCCTGGTCGCTCATTTTACAAAAGGTTTTCTTGGTTTGTCATGGTCTTGAAACTAATCTCATGAAGTGGATTTCCATACGTATTAAGTCTTAGGATAGTGCATTATTTAACTTTTATGAGTTGTTCTGGACAGTATGGACCCTGTTGGAAGGTAATCTTTGGGCCTTATTGATATAACCATTCACTTTATGCCTTGGAGGTTAAATGCAAAATTAATCCAAGAATTGCATCATAGGGTGCAACCTCGAGTCGTTCTCTTGATGGAGGCTTTAATTATTTGTACTAAGTTAACTAAATGTCATGAAGATGCAAACTGAATAGGGAAAAGTTGGGGTTTTTCATTTAAGACTATTAATTGAAATGAATTATAATGTAAATATATTTTTGGATTTTTGAGAGATTAAAAAGGATTGGATGGAAAACAAGTGTTAAAAATAGTTGATAAAATCTCTTGAAAATTGATCTTTGGCAATCATAGTTCAAAATGATTTTGGAAGTAGAAATTACTAAGTTTTCTAAATGAAAAACCTTGAAGAACCCTTTAAGTCTAGGATCTTAATCAATGGCCACCCACCTTATAAAGTCTTGTTAAGCTCATTTAGTGTGTGTATTAGGATTAATTAATGCAATTAGTTCAATGCAAAACTAGATTAACTCAACAATCCAACAATACCATATAGAAGGAAGAGTAACAAGAGAGTTGCATAGAAACATATATGTAACCACATATATAGAAGCTCAACATTCTACATTAACTAATCCAATACAAAAAAAAGTCATCCAATATTGATTACAACCATAATCAAAATAGTTCAACACCAACCTACAAATCTTAAGACCTAGGAATTCATAAACAGACAACTAAAACTATGGATGAAGCTAACTCCCCTTTGAAGCTCTTGAAAACTCAAGCACCATCTTCCATCTTCAAGAGGGTTGAACCCTAACCCTCTATAGCTTCTGAAACAGCTCCAATCAGAGTAGAATCATCGACCACACTAGTTAGGCTTAGAGCAAGATGAGATGGGATAGAGAAAAAGTGAAGGAAATGGATGGGAAAGAAGATGGAGACGGAGAGGCAAGGCAATTAAAGAATAGAGGTGTAGAAGATGAGAAAATGGAGTCTTCTCCCAAAAATAGGGTTTTAGGAGTCAATCTGGGTCGAATCATATGAGTAGATGCTCGTTTTCACATTCTGGATCGAAATCTAATATTACTAATATGAGGACTTTCCCACGACAAAGGAAAATTTTTTGCCGCGATAAGGGTATCCCGAGAGGAACTTCAGCAAAATTCTGAGTTTGCCATGGTGAACTATTCCAGAACTAATATTCTTAGTACTCATGTTGTGTAATCCCTTGGTTTTCAATCTTGGCTCTAATTCTCAAGTGTCCTATAATGAAAAGCAGCAATTTGAAGCAGTAATTATCCTAGAAATCAATCAAATATAGTTAATAACCAATTATGATAATTTTATCATAAAAAAGACACTAACTCAAAGTAGGGATTCTTAGTCTGAATTAATTATAATTATCACTAAAAGAGCCACTAAATCATGATAAAAGCACTGAATATGACATGAAAAGACATCGTAGAATTGGGCTCAATCAATTCCCCCACACTTAAACCTTTGTACTCCTAGACAAAGGCAATACAAAACCAAAGCAAGAGAATAGTATTGATACAAATGGGAATCTCTATGAACTCAAAGTAAGGTAGTAATACTAGCCTTAACCCTACTCTTTAGACAAGCAATCATAGTGATCCAAGTTAATGTGAAGGGATTAAAGTAGAGTACAATCAATGTAATGGGAATGAGCAAAAGAGAAAAGCACTCAAGGTATAACTGTTCCACTCTACTTACTAAGTTGGGGTAATTCTCTCTCATATCCATTTAATCAGCCATTTTACCATAAGCTTGTTAAAATCCTACATCTCCACTTTTAATGCATGAATGCAATGATCAAGAGGACTTTTAGGGTTATGATGATGGAAATGGCTTAATGAAATGAGATGAAGTAAAAAGATGTGAAATGGTAAAGCACCAAGTATTTTAGAAAAGATTTCCAACTAACATTTACTTTATTTCTTTTAAAGCACAACTTTGTTCTTCAAACCACTAATGAACTACCTTATTTTAAAACTTTATTCTTTTGGTATCATTTTATTTTGATCTTTCTTTCTTTGGCTTTTCTAAAATATTTTCTTCTATTTCTTTTGCTTTTTTTCTATTTCTTTTCTCATATTTTTGTTTCAATTTTTTTCTTTGGCAATTCTAAACCCAAAAAGACAAAGTTTAACATATCATGAATGTAGTAGTAAAGTGTTGGAAACTTAAATGTACAATGCATGCTTTGGTACTTAAGAAAAGATGGAGGCTTAAATGGTTAGCAATGGGTAAAATAATGAGGGTTTGTGTTTTGGATGTCGGGGTTTAGAAACGAGTGCCTCTATCATGCTCATAACATCAATGCAACTAAGTCTTCTAGAAAGTAGAAGATGTAATTGGATGCAACACTGTGAATGAAAATTAGGCTCAAAGAATCTTCCAATAAGGCTAAATCTCAAATACTCACGAACAAAGACTAATTGCAATCCAAATTAATCACAATACATTAACTCAATTACTATAAAAGCAACCTTAAAGAATTACGACCAATGAAACTAACACAATCAACTTTGGACAAATAGGAATTCTCATGAGTATCAATGCAAGTTCAAAAACAGCCACCAAAGTCCAAGAATACATAAATTCAAGTGTAAGTTAATTAAAGCACAAATTTTCAAAAATTTTGAATCAAAATCTTCAAATTAAGTTCAAAAATCGATCAAAATTTCAAATTTTTTTTAAAAAACCAGATTTTTTTCATTAAACACAGAAAAACACAACACACTAACTATCAATCCCTTCCCCATACTTACATTTTGCATTGTCTCTAATGCAAAACTCGAGTGCAACCCTAAACAAGAGAGACCAAAACCAAAAAAGGAGAAGAGAAAACAAAACAAACTACTTTTACTACTGGATATGTAACGTCCTTCCTTTCACCCCTCAGAGTATGCATCTGTAAGTGTTATGGTTCAAGCAGATCACGAAACAAGCCCTTGGATTGAAAATTTCAACATAATTACTCATGTTACTATTCACTGTTTAAATTCCAGATTACAGGTCTAACTTCAAAAAATCATAACTAATTGTATAAAAATCATATTGAGGTGATCCAAAATTCTACTTGAAGCTTTTTGAATTCTCTATAGGCAAAAAATATGAAACTAGACTTATCTTAGACCAATTCATACAGTTTATTCCTTAAACTTTATTGCTCATTTGGTAAATTCTGAAATTTCTAGATTCTGTGCCTCAACTTTAGAAATTTGTATCTCCTTGTGTACACATCTAATTAAGGTGATCTACCTCTCATTGTAAAGCATGGGATGTGTACTATAAGCCTGCCAAATTTCGTGGCTTAATTCCTTCATTTGGTAGGTCAAACTGGAGCTTGAAACTAACTGCTCTAGAATCTAAGTTTTTCTCTTTACCTTTTCTTGATTTTATTTCTTTGGCATGCATAACTTGGGTTTACTCTTTCTCATTCATTCTCATAGATTTCCACTCATGCCATAAACATCATAATTAGTTACATGGCATCATTGGCATCCATAAACATAATTACAAAATAGGAGAATTATACATCCATCAACAATCGCATTCATTAACATGAATAATTCTCCACTTTCTTCTCCTTGCTTCTCATGCCATTATTGCCCATTATTAATTAGCCTAAATAGTTAGTTAGGGAGGGGTGAGATTCGGGGAATCTCAGTAGCAAATATTACCACATACATGTACAAGATGGATACTAATATATGGTATATAGTTTTTCATAAACTTAGGTTAATTAGTGACATGCCATCTTGCTTTATGCTTGGTATAAAAATGCATGGCCATGAGAACATATTATGAACAACATTTCCAACAACAATCATCATGTCACAATATCATATAGTCAACAAATACAAACCAACACATAAGCATACCACATCAAGCACATAAAGGGGTAAGTTCACTACCTTGTACTTCAAGCTTTCCTCTTACTTTTTCTTTAACTCTCTTGACTTCCCAACCATAATAGCTTTCAATTAACATCATCAAAATATCCTCTTGGATGTTTCAAGGTCCTAAACATAGCCATAATGTTCACATAACCCATTAGGACCAAGAAATCACACAAAGGTCAAGACTTGCTCTCTTGAATGTCAACCCCTTTCTCTTGATTTTAGGATTTTCTTTCTAACTTTTCTAACATAAATCTCATCATTTCCCATCCTTAAGGTCCATTTATTATCAATTAGGATTGTCACATCCCGAGAAATTTTATCTGGACATAGAGAATTAAAAATCAGGGTGAGGGCCAATGTAGACACTAGACGGGGAGATGAAACAACTTTTGATGTAAAACCCCGATAAGGTCTGGGTTGGTATTTTTGTAATTATTGGTATAGGAAGGGCAAAACAGGAAATTTTGAGAAAAATTCCAAAAAATTCTCAAAAAAATGGGGAAAATACAAATTAGAGGATTTAGAATCTTGGTTGAGGCTCAAAAGGTGGAATTATTATAAAAATTAATTATTATGGAATTTCCCGTAGACAGAAGTTTTTTAGAAAAATATTATAAAATTGGAGGAAAATAATTATTTTAATTAGCTAGAGTCCTCAATAATTCTAGAAAAATATGGAAAAATCATCTAATTATTTTTGTGAATTTATAAAATTGATTTTAGGCCTTCAAAGTTCAAAAATTAATTGTAAGAAATTTATTTTCTTGCAGTGACACTAATGGAGACCTAATGGGAGAAAATTCAAAATAAATACCTAGAGGCTGTGAAAATTTCTAAAAATTTCCAGGTCATGTTCTTAGATTAAAATTTGAATTATTATGGAGAAATAAATTTTTGGAGGTCTGAAAAAATTATGAAATGTTACTAGCGAATAGTAACCAATAAAGTGTCGGAATGGTTTGGGATTTTGAGTTGGTCTGTGGGCCATCTTTTTGGGCCATCCTAAACCATGTGTGGGACTCACATTGGGCCTAGAATGAAGCCCAATTTTTTGAGAATTCTGGACACTTCAAAATTAATTAAATAAAATTCAAATTTAGTGGATAATTGTTGGAAAAATCTAGAATTGGACACATGGGTAGATCTGGACCTTCTTCCTGTTGATGGCTACCAAAGACCCCCGTTATCTAGCATCTTGGACATCCAACAAGAGGGAGAGGGGGGCTGATTGGTTTGTCTATAAATACCCCTCCCTAAAATACAAGAAAAATGTTAGAAAATTGGAAAAAAAGGGGAAGGTGCTACCACTTTTATTCCAGACCAAGGAGACCAAATTTGAGAGGGAGTTTGAGCAAGGAATCATTTAGTTTCTACCAAGAAAGCATCCAGTTATGCTCAAGCTTTCCCATCCCTAAGTTTCAAGCTAGTTTAATTAGGGTTTTAGCTTGAAATTCCTTTGTGACATCCTGCTCAAATTCAGTTTGATTATGCAACGATTAGGAAAAGATAGAAACCTTAAATACCAAGTGGAATAAGCATGGTTAAGTGATGTATGGATTGATTTTTGGAAGAAAACCAAGTTAGGGTTTTACAGCGTTCAATTCGGCCAAGCACTGTTCATGGGACAGGAGCTTGATTCAATTTGATTTGATGATTCCAATAGGTTTAAAATATATTTTTGTGTAGGGATATACTATTGGGAAGTGTTTAAAATCATTGGAATTAAAAATGAAATTTTTAGAAGTTGTATAGCCCTATTCAGCCAACATGATTTCATAGGGAAGGAGTTTGATTTTTGAAAAATTACTTGGATATTTGAATTCCTGATGAAAAATTGTGTAAGGTTAAGCCAAGAGATCATTGATTCTAAAGGAGGAACAATTTTGTTAAAAATCAAAGAAAAAGGGAGGAAAATGTTAGGTTAAAGATAAAGTGTTGTGTTTAAGTTGTTTAGTTGTTAATGTAACTTGCATTTATGCTTGAATCAATAGGTTTTGGGAAGAAGATACAAAGGGAAGGATAGTTACTTCTAGGAGACTGAAACCTATTAAGCTCGAAAGGTAGCATTGAATTATAATTTGATTGTTTATCTTGCTTGTTTAATGTGATTATGTTGTTTGCTTGGATTGAGGAACTTGTGTTGTGGTTATGGTTGATTGGATGATTTTAGTTTGTGCTTTGGCCAAATGCATGGAACTATACCAATGTGGATGTATTGATTTTCCTCTCCTAGCATGATGTTAAGTATGATTTTATATGGTTTGATTATTCCTTGAGGTGTGATAACATATCACATTGTAACTTGCTTAATTTACATGATAATTATAGTTCAATTGCTACTGAGATTTCTATGAAATCTCATTCCTCCTATGTTAAATTATGTCTCAAATAGGGAGTGGTTTATCCATGGATCAAGGCAAGGAATTGGTGTTAGGATAAAAGAGCCTTGCAAATGTCATAATGTTTTGCAATGTTATGTAATGTTCGAGTGAATTTTATGTTCAGTTTGTAATGAATCTGGATGATAATATAATGTAAATTATATTTTTATGACATGCCCTAATACTAGAATATGGAATGGTGGAATGCCTAAAGGGTATGGCAAAAAAAAGGGGGGAAAACAAAATTCAAGGAAATGGTGAATAAGGGATAAAAATGCCCTAAATAAGGTCAAACTTGTGCCACATAAAATAATAAGCAAATGATGGAATCTAGTCCCAAGATTTTGTAGAGAAATAGATCTCATTTTTACCTTTAAATCAAGTAAATTTGGAGTTGTGTGCTAAGAGTTATGCCTTTCCAAATCTGGGCTAAAATACTGGAAATTTGAAAATTGATCATATGAATAGTGCCCTTTGTCGAATTTCTTGGTGCTATTCTGGATGAAATTGAGTCCAATGAGTATTTTTTCTCTAAATAACTCTTAGCAAGCTTCACATAAAGCTTGGAACCACTCAATTTTTATTTTTCTAGAATTAGTTATGAATTTTCAAAATTAACTTGAATTCGGATGAATAGTGTATGGACAGACCTAAGTGTAAAGTTTTGTAATTAAAAATTTTCACTCAAAAATATTGGGAAATATGTTATAATGGTTCTAATTGACGTATAATAGGGTAATAAAGGAGGTGTGACAAGGACCACTTTAGATGGCCTTAGATTCAAGAAGATTAAATCTCGATTTTTTGCTTCACGAGTACTGTTCTCACAGAAATTTCAGAATTTTTGCTTAACTTTGAAAATTCATAATTAATTCTAAAAAAAAAAAAACTAAGTAGTTCTAAGTCCTACTAAAATCTCCTTAAGTTCTCTTTAAAGAAAAAATGGTTTCAAGAACCAGTTCTATGCAAAACAGTACTAGAATTGTACGAAAAGTTTCCTAACTATTTTCAGATTTTAAGGCCTAAATTTGAAAAATCACCATAAATCGTACACATATCCAAATGAAGTATTTTACCTATGTATTTAAAGCTTAGAGAGTGTACTTTAATCCTGCCAAATTTTAAAATAAGATACAAATAGGAACATAATCAAAATAGGTATCAAGAAAAGTGCTAGAATTATCACACACCTTGATCTTGAAGTTTGAATCTTGTTCCTTCTTCTTAGTCTTCACCCGTATGTTTTTCTCTTTAATTTTTGGAAAAACTGTCCCTCTACAAATGCTTGCTGAAATGATCTTCCAAGAGATTGTATTTATAGCCAAAATTATGACAAGGGTTGCTAACTTTGCCCTTGACAAAATGTAACAATTCCAAAGTCACTTATCCAAGCTTCAAGTCTTCCACCACAAGAACTTGCCGAGTGTCCTTATGACACCATACCCTTGACATCAGCAAGCTCCTTTCTTGCCTCATCATGTCATGTGGCAAAATCTCATGGAAGGGAGAGGAGAAGATTAGATCTTGACCCTTGGATAAAACTTGAACTCTAAGTTTCTTCCTAATTTATTTGATCCGACTTTCTTAATGACCTTCTGGAGCTCATAAAATTTTTTATGTCTACTCCATAAATTTCCTTTAGTTTTAGAAAAGATCTATGAATTTTCTCTGGCCATAACACTTCATTTAAGCCTCACATAAAAGTCATTTACTCAAATGCCCTTTTATAGGCATAATTGGCTTTATATTTTATTAAAGCCATTTCACTGGCCTTCTAGGAGTAGGACTAATTTTATAAATTAGTACAACCTTTTAACTATTTAACCTCATTTTTACGTATATTTTTGAGGTCTCTTACTATTTCAAATAATTACTTCAAATGGTGTACTTTTTATCGGTCATAATCTTATAAATTCTATTTAAGTTGTCTCAAGGGTATTTTCATCAGTTTTCTTCACAAAAGAGTCTTAGAATATTATTTTCCATTTTCTAGGATTTTCTGAAATTTTCAGTATACTTTTCATTTTTACCCCTATTAGTCTGTATCATTCTGAATTTACGGTTTAGTCCCTACTTAGACTTAACCTTATAAAACCATCTTTTTAAGGCTTCTAACTTAACCTTTAGCAGTATCTAGCCTCTTCTCTCTTTCTGGGCCTTTGAGACTTTACTGGAGCCTTTAACTTTGATTACCCTTTAGCCCCTGAAAACTTCTCCTTTGCAGTTTAGTCCCTGAAACTGTTTTGACTTCCTTTCTCATCTTTGGGACCTTAGCTAAAAGGGGTCTAGTAGCCTATTCAATTCATGCTATTTCTAGTACTTCAAGATAAAAGTCGGGATGTTACAGGATATGTCCCTCCCCCACACTTATCTCACAAAACAACCAAATAATTCAAAAGATAAGAGTTAAGGAAGTAAAGGGACAACCTTGAGGACAAAATATCTTTAGACTCTTATAGGAGAAGTTCTTATCTTGGACGAGAAACATGTATTTTTTCTGTGTGCTTACTTCTCCGTCATTGATCTTTGTTGGTAGTGGTTGTGTGGGGTCTTGCAAGCAAGTTGTCACATCCCAAAAATTCACATCTAGCTATAAAGGAAAAAAATTGGGATGAGGGTCAATGTAGGAATTAGATAGGGAGACAAAACAACTTTTGATATGAAACCCCAATAAGGCCCAGACTGGCATTTCCATAATTATAGGTCTAGGAAGGGCAAAATGAGAAAATTTGAGAAAAATTCCAGAAAATCCCCAAAAAATGGGAAAAATGTAGAGTATAGGTTTTGGAAACTAGGTTGAGGCCCGAAAGGTGGAAATTCGGTGAAAATGAATTGTTACGGAATTTCCTGTAAAAAGAGGTTTTTCAAGAAATTATTGGGAAATTAAAGGAAAATAATTATTTTAATGAGTTAGAAGCTTCAATAAATTTGGGAGATTGATGGGAAATTCATCTAAATATTTATGTGAACTTATAAAATTAGTTTTAGGCCTTGAAAGCTCAGGAATTTATTTTAGGGAATTTATTTTCCCTCAGAACTACCGATAAAGGCCTAATCGGAGAAAATTCAAAATAAATACCTAGAGGTGACAAAATTTTCTGAAAGTTTTCAAATCATATTTTCTTATTAAAAGATGAATTATCATGGAGAGAAATTAATTTTTGGAGGTCTGGAAAAATTATGGAATGTTACTTGTGAATAGTAACTGATAAGATTTCAAATTAGTTTGGGATAGTGATTTGGTTTGTGGGCCAGCCCAAACCATTTCTAGGACCCAAAATGGACCCATTAAAAGCCCAATTTCGTGTACTTTTTAGATTCCACCATTTTTATTAAATAAAGTGCAAAATTAAAGGATATTTATGTGGAAAAATCTAGAAAAATGCCACATGGTGAGATCTAAAGGTTTGAGGCACTTGATGGCTGCCAACATGCCTCCTTATCTATTATTTGGGTGTGCTAATAATTGAGGGGGGAAGTGGTAGAATTTTTGGTCTATAAATACACCTTGAAAATACAAATAAAATGTTAGAAAATTGGGTGTGCTAACCATTCCACTGGCCTTTTGGTTGCGGGACTAATTTTATAAATTAGTGCAACCTTCCAACCATCTAACCTCAATTTTGTATACATTTTTGAGATCTCTTTCTATTCTAAATAATTACCTCAAATGATATACTTTTTACCGGCCATAACCTCATAAATTCTATTTAAGCAGCCTCAGGGGTACTTTTGTCTTTTCTCTTCACATAAGAGCCTTAAAATATTATTTCCCATTTTTTGAGATTTTTTGGAATTCTCTGTATACTCTTCCATTTTTACCCCTGGTGGTCATAACTTTTTGAATTTACGGTTTAGTCCCTGCTTGGACTTAACTTCATACAGTCCTCTCTTTGAGGTTTCTAACTTAACCCCTGGTCTGTTTCTACTCTCTTTTCTCTTTCTGGGCCCTTAAGACTTTATTAGAGCCTCTAGCCTTGATTATACTTGAGCTCCTGAAAACTTTACTTTGCAGTTTAGTCCCTCAAATTGCTTTAATTTCCTTTCTCGTCTTTGGGACCTCTGCTAAAAAGAGTGTAGTAGCCTATCCAATTTAGGCTATTTCTGGTACTTCTAGGCTTAAGAGTTTAGATGTTACACCCATTTCGTGCACTTTCCATATTCCACCATTTTTATTAAATAAAATGCAAAATTGAAGGATATTTCTATGGAAAAATCTAGAGAAATGCCATATGGTGAGATCTAAAGGTTTGAGGCACTTGCTGGCTGCCAACATGCCTCCTTATCTGTCATTTGGGCATGCTAATTAGGGGGGGAAGTGGCAGAATTTTTGGTCTATAAATACCCCTTGAAAATATAAAGAAAATGTTAGAAAATTGGGAAAAATAAGGGAAAACTCTGTCATTGTTCATCTAGCCCTGTTGCATGAAATTCTTGAGGAATTTTAGGCAAAAATCATCCAACTTACTTTAAGGAAACACTAAGGTATGTCTAAGCATCAATATCCCTAAGTTTTACATTGATTGGATTAAGATTTTGGCTTGGAAAAATGCTGGAAATTCTACCAAAATTCAGTTTGGATGTGTGATGCTTAGGGAAGGATAGAAACCTTAATAATCAAGTAAAATAAGCAAGATTAACGGATGTATGGATTGATTTTTGGATGAAATCAAAGTTATGGTTTAAGGGGAGAATTTTTGACCAGTATTGTTCATGCAGGAGCTAATTGATTTGCTTGATTTGATGATTCCAATGGATTTAAAACATGTTTTTGTGTAGGGATATGTTGTTGGAAAGTGTTTAAAATCATTGGAATCAAAAATGCAATTTTTGGAAAATTAAGGACCCCTATTCAGCCAAACCAGGTTCATGGGGAAGGAATGTGATTTTCAAAAATCTGATTGCACCATTGGATTCCTCATGAAAAATTGTGTAGGATTGAGTCATGAGGTGATTGATTCTAAAGAAGGAATCAATTTGTTAAAAATCAAATAAAAAGGGGGGAAATTGTTAAGTAATGTTAAAGTGTTGAAACCAAGTTGTTTTGTAATTAATATGGCCTATGTTTATGCTTGGTTTAATAGGCATTAAGAGGAGGAATTAAGAAGAAGCATTGCTTCTTGGAGGAATTAAGTGGACAAGCTTTACAAAAGTAGCTTTGAATTATAATTTGATTGCTTATCTTGCTTGTTTATTGTGATTGTTGTTGCTTGGATTGGAGGAACTTTGTAGTGACATTGATTGTTTGATTGACATTGGTTATGCTTTAGCCAAATGCTTTGTGATATGTCAATATGGATAATATGATGTTCCTCTCTTTGCATGATATTTGGTATGAATTCCTATGAGTTGGGAATGGTTTGGATTGCATGGCATGTCACATTAAACTTGCATTGATTTACATGATAATTATAATTCATATGCTACTGAGATTTCTTTGAAATCTCATTCCTCCTATGTTATTTTATGCCCTAATTAGGAAGGGGACCAAGCATGGATCAAGGGAAGGAATTGGCCTTGGCATGAAATGGCTTTATGAATAATATGTAAGTTAGAAACTTTTGTAATGTATAATGAACCTTACTTGAATTTTGTAATAAGTTATGGATGACATTTTGATGTAAATTATATTGTTATCTCATGTTCTAATGTTGGAATTATGCTTGAGGCATTGTGGAAGGAATGTGGTTGACGGAAAAAGGGGAAATAAATCAAGAAAATGGTAATTAAGGGATAGAAATTCCCTAAAAAGTACCAAACTTGTGGCACATAAAATAATAAGAAATTGTCAGAGTTTGGGCATGAAATTTTACAGGAAAACAGATCTCATTTTTAGCTTTAAAACAAGCAGTAATTCAAAATATTTGGAGTTGTGTGCTAAGAGTTATGTCCTTCCAAAGTTGGGCAAAAATATTAAAAATTCAAAAATTTACCAAATAAACAGTACACTTTTACGAATTTTCTGGAATTATTCTAGATGGATTTGGACCTAATGATTATTTTTTTTCCTTGGAACTCTTAGCAAGGTTTGCATGAAAATTGGAACCACTTTGTTTCAATTTTTCTAGATTTAGTTATGAATTTTCAAAATTAGCCCATTTTCAGATGAATAGTGTACGGACAGGATAAATAGTGAAATCGTGAAATTTAAAATTCATCGTCGGAATGCTACGAAACAGCTTATAATGGTTCCAATTGATATATAATGGGATATAAAAGGAGGTGTGACATAAGTAGTACCAACAACAATACCATATCCAAAGATAGGAACATGGAGAGAATGAAAATGAAATAAGGACACCTTAGAAGTTAAGCTGTCCAAGTAACTATCACAACCAAGGAAATCGATAACATCCCCATCAGGAGGAGTCAAACGTTTATTTAAATTTTTGAAATACTTAAGCTCATGTGAAGTGAAAGCTGAAGAATCCAACTGACAGTTGTTGGACAACAGTACATCACTATCACATTCACAGGAGATAATGCTCAAAGGGAGAAAAAAGAAAGAACAAAAAGATTCATGCATACTACCATTTACAATGCAAGATAAATCAGGAGGCAAATTATAAGACAAAACTTGTTGGAAAGACTTATTGATATTCCTGATTTCATCAATTGAAACATTAGAGTCATTCTCAATAGCATTAGATGCTACTAACTCAATGGAATTATCATGAATTTGACTCTTAAGGTAATAGTTATTTTCAATCAACTCCTCCATAGTGGTACTCAAACAAGGCTCAACAATTTCAAAATGCTCATGGTTATCAATAACAGCACTTCCAGTACAAGAGGATGAATCATTAGCAAGTGTAGAGTGAGTGTCTTTACCAGATGCTTTAGTGAATAATTCAGCTAGCAAATGGCATTTTTGATCATAACATTCCACACAAATGTGGTCACTCTCACAAGCACAAGGAAAGAATTCATTCAACATTTCATAATCATCTATAGTACTAGGAAGAGAAGCATGTTTATCATTCAATTCACCACACAAAGAAGTAGAGTTATCACAACTAGAAGTTACACATTGAGCATTTGTAATTTCAACCAATTGAGGGGATTCACAAACAATCTCTTCATTAGCCTCAGCATCACTCAATTCAAGAGTTTTATCAAGCAAAATAATAAGAGAGCCTACTTCTATAAGAATAGGGTCATTACCAGATAGTAATGAAGACTCTTCTTTACTCCTTTGTAATTTCTCTACTTCTTGTGCTTGAGTAGGTCCACTGGGTGTAGGCGTTTTAGGTGGGGAACTTTCTACACTTGGTGTAGCATTTGACTCTTGGTTGTCAAGTTCTTGTTCCTCTTCTTCCTCTAAGTTATCTGAGTCATAGGGCCCCGGAGGTCCCTCTTCTCCTTCTGTCTTCTTCTAAAGCACATGGTTGACAAATGCTTTGATCTAATCCTCAATGTCCTCTAATCTTTCCTCTTCTTCTTTGGATATCCCAAATAACTCTTTGCTTTTAGACAACTCAAAGATGTGGATCTTTAGAGTGTCATGCACGCCTCTCAATTTCTTTGTTTAGTCATCCATATTTGGTAGTGTGAGGAAGGAGTTAAGACCATAGGATTGAGGTTGAGGGTCAAGATGGGTGGAGAGGAAGCTTCATGGTATGAAGAAGGACACGGCTGGAATTATGGTGATAGTTTATGAAATGATTGGTGTGATGATAGAGGGTATTGGTGGTAGGGTTCACATAATGGAAAGTTTGGCTCACGATATGGATGATGTGATGGAAAATGTTCAAAGTGTGGATTGTATGGTGGAGGTGATAACTCATAATATGGTCTTACTGGTGGATGTTGGTTTGGGTATGAATGGAATAAAGAGGTATGGTAAGGGGAATATGGAGGATTATTCATCCAATCATAGCCATGGTTATGGTCAGGATAAAGGGTATCATGTCCATGATAGATCCTACCATGTTGTCCATGATCAATGTGTGCCAGAAGAAGATTTAGTTCTTATTGCATAGCATTAAATCTTTGAGAGAAATCACCACCCATTTCAGTATTATCGCTTACAAAAGAGGAAGGGGGATAAGATGGATCTAAATTATCATTAAACCAAGCCATAAGAAAGCAAAACAATCAATTCCTAAAGAGTTCTTAATCCTAAAAATTAAATAACAACTACCAAATCAAATAGAAAAAGAAGGATTTTTTTTTTAGCTCGGGTTCCTTTTGCCAGGGTAAACATAAAGGTTGGTCTTGGTAAAGCTATCTTGAGAGCACAAAAAAAATTTCAAGACAAAAGCTTGACCAAGGAAAAAATATGGGTATGCCGTGATGAAGAATATAGAAATGTGAAAAATCAGAACAAAAGAGTAGAAATAGTGATAGGGAGAAATGTATGAAGTTATATGCAAAAAGAAAACCAAAATTAGGATCTTTGCCTGTATATCCCAAAAATTTTTATGCAATGCAAAACCTATCATACACAATGCAAAATAAAAAAAATTTAACCTAAGGGGCTGATAAATCCCCAATCAACCAAAGTTGACAATCAACTAACTTAGGCAACCAACTTAATAGATGCCCAGCAATTGCGCCATTTGATGAGACCTTGTCCTATATCGCCTTGGGGTATGTCAAAGAATTTACCAAATTATAAGGATTGTACCAAAATGATGCAACTTAGGTTGTGTTCACTTTTGGGAGCCTTTATTTGTAACCTAAGGAAGCTAAATGCAATGAAAACATGCAATTGAAAAGGGGTAAATGGGTTTTTGGTTTAGAAAATCAACTTGAACTACAACTAAATGAATGCATGAAATTAAACCTAAGCTACTATATTTTTAGCATTTTTTGGATAAAGTGTTGATAGAATGAAAATGGATAATAGAAAACCTCTTGAAAATGGTTTTATTGGCAATCATAGTCTACTTAAGATATTGGGAGTTTTATAAAATCATTAGGTTTTCTTAATTAACAACCTCAATGACCCATTAAGTCCAATGGCAATTATTGATAAGTGGTAACACGCCTGAATTGGATATTGTCACACCTTACTTTTGTACCTTCTTTTCTGTCAATTGGAACCATTTAGAATTACTTATCATGGCCTTGGGTGGAAAAGATCAAACTTTAACTTTCTTGAAATTCGGCTTACTATTCATTATAACTCTTACAAAGGCTAAATTTTGAAAATTTATAACATATTCTAGAAAAACTCAAATGAGATGATTCCAAGTTCTATGGAAAGCTGTTGACATGCTCTTTAAGGAAAAAATATCCTTGGTGTCCAAAATTCATGCATCAATCCCATATTTTGTTCAAAGTGGTATTATTTATTTGGTCGTTTTTTAATTTTTTAGGACTTATGTCCAACTTTGATGATGATTTAAGGTTTTGGTAAAGGTATAAAGTAACCTAGGCAATTACTTTTCCTTAGAATAGAGGTTTTGGTAAAGGTTTTGATAAAGGTATAAGTGGAACATTGGTTCAAGTAAAGCTTGGTATGAAAGAATTTCCTATCTAGGAAAGTGATGGGTTACTAGGATTGGTCTAAGTAAAGTTAAGAGATTAAGGTGATTTCTCTAGGGAAAATGGATATAGAGGAGAAGTAAGAAATGGCACAAAAGAAACCTAAGAGATAGGTAGTCACTCCTAAGAGACTCCCCCTCATGAAAAGAATGATTGAGCTGAGAAAGCTTGACCGGGGTATATGTCAAAGTCAAAAGATTGTCCCAGAAGGTAATGGCTGGGAGTATGGTAAGCCTAGCAGGGGTAGAAGTCTATATCCTTGATATGGATGATGTGATAGAAAGTGTTCAAAGTGTGGATTGTGTGGTGGAGGTGATAAGTCATAATGTGGTCGTAGTGGTAAATGTTGGTTTGGGTGTGAATGGAATAAAGACGTATGGTAAGGGGAATATGGAGGATCATTCATCCAATCATAGCTATGGTTATGGTTAGGATAGGGGGTATCATGTCCTTGATAGGTCTTACCATGTTGTCCATGATCCATGCGTGCCAGAAGAAGATTTAGTTCTTGTTGCATAGCATTAAATCTTTGAGAGAAATCACCACCCATCTCAGTATTATCGCCTACAAAAGAGGAAGGGGGATAAGATGGATCTAAATTATTATTAAACCAAGCCATAAGAAAGCAAAAAAATCAATTCTCAAAGAGTTCTTAATCCTAAAAATTAAATAACAACTACCAAATCAAATAGAAAAAGAAGGACTTTTTTTTTTTAGATAAGGGTCCTTTTGCCAGGGCGAAAATAAAGGTTGGTCTTGGTGAAGCTATCCTGAGGGCACAAAAAAAACTTTCAAGACAAAAGCTTTACAGAGGCAAAAATATGGGTATGTTGTGATGAGGAATATAGAAACGTGAAAAATCAGAACAAAAGAGTAGAAATAGTGATAGGAAGAAAACCAAAATCAATATCTTTGTCTGTATATCCCAAAAATTTTATGTAATGCAGATCCTATCATACACAATGCAAAATAAAAGAAAATTTTAACCTAAGAGGCTGATAAATCCCCAATCAACCAAAGTTGACAATCAACTAACTTAGGGAACCAACTTAAAAGCTCCCCGGTAATTGTGCCATTTGACAAGACCTTGTCCTATATCGCCTTGGGGTCTGTCAAAGAATTTACCAAATTGCGAGGATTGTACCACAATGATGCAACTCAGGCTGTGTTCACTTTTAGGAGCCTTTATTGATAACCTTAGCTTGCAAAATGCAATGAAAACATGTAATTGAAAAGGGGTAAATGGGTTTTTGGTTTAGAAAATCAGCTTAAACTACAACTAAATGAATGCATGAAATTAAACCTAAGCTACTATATTTTTAGCATTTTTTGGATAAAGTGTTGATGGAATGAAAATGGATGATAGGAAACTTTTTAAAAATAGTTTTAATGGCAATCATAGTCTACTTAAGGTATTGGGAGTTTCATAAAATCATTAGGTTTTTTTGAATAACAACCTCAATGACCCATTGAGTTCAATGTTTAAATCAATGAATCTCATTAATGAAGACAATGTTAAGCTCTCTTTAATGTGCAATTTAAGAATGATCAATCCAACCTAAAATCAACTCAATAACAAAACATATGATAAGAGAGAATCAACAAGGTTACAAGGATACATATATGTAATCACATATATTGAAGTACAAAATTCAACATTAACCAATCCAAACTATAGATATAAATCATTAAACAATGATTACAGCAACTAAGAAATACATAGCTAAAAACTAAAGATTAAAGCTAAACTCTCCTTTGAAACCTGGAAACTCAAGCACCATCTTCCATCTTCGAGAGGGTGGAACCCTAGCCCTTCATAGCTTCTAAAATAGCTCTAATCAGAGTAGAATCATCACCATAGTAGCTGGGATTAGAGAAAGATGAGATGGGATGGAGAAAAAGTGAAGGAAATGGATGGGGAAGAAGATAGAGATGGAGAGGCAAGAAGATAAGAGAATAGAGTCTTCTCCCAAAAATAGGGTTTCTAAGAGTTTTAGGGGTGAATCTAGGATGAGTAGATGCTCTATTTTTGTGTTCTAGATCCGAATCTGATGTTACTGATACGAGGACTTTACCATAGCGAAGGTATCTCGAGAGGACCTTCATCAAAATTCTGAGAGTTTGCTGTGGCAAACTATTCCAGAACTAATATTCTTAGTACTCATGTTGTGTAATCCCTTGGTCTTCAATCTTGGCTCCAATTCTCTAGTGTCCTATAATGAAAAGCAGCAATTTGAAGCATTAATTGTCCTATAAATCAATCGAATATAATTAATAACCAATTATGATAATTTTATCCTCAACTAACTTAAAGTAGGGATTCTTAATCTAAATTAATCATAATTATCACTAGAAGAGCCACTAAGTCATGATAAAAACCCTAAATATGACGTGAAAAGACATAGAAGAATTGGGCTCAATCACTTATAGTTTCATTTCTTGTGTGAACATCACTTGTACCATATATCTTTTAGAATTTGTCCTAGTTCTTGATTGAGGCCACTTGTTTGTACTAGGCATAATTTATGTGATGAGAGCATTCTATCTTTCACCTTTTCAGACCTAAACACAAACCTTTAATACTGACTTTTTGTAAAACTGCTTGGCCATTCACTTTCTTTTCATTCATCTCAGTCAAACTCAAGTAGTATGCGTGAGATTTATTTATAAATTACTTTTGTATGATATTGGGACATAAAGTCAATGTATCCAAAACAAGGATTTACTTCTTCAAGAATGTTAATCATGTGAGATGCAAGGAGATGAGTGACTTCTTAGGCTTTCAATCTATCTTAGATTTGGGATGCTATGTTAGGATGCCGTTGTATCCTAAAAGGGTTTCAAAGGCTAGTTTTCAATTTATCTTAGACAAAATAGAATCACATTTCTCCAGCTAGAAGGAAAATTCCCCACATTTACAGCCTAACATACATTTGTTTCATTGGTGATTGCCAATATACCAAGTTATGCAATGTAGACTGCTCCCTTACCAAGTGCTACTTGTTAGGAGATTGATAAAAAATGCATGAACTTTCACTAGGGAAGTGCTAGCTCTAGTCAATGTCACATCTTGTAAATTTTAACCTACTAAATAAAAAATTTAGAACTGACTGAAGGCTAGATAAAATAGTAGAGACAAAGACATAACAACTTTTAAAGTGAAACTCAAGCAGGGAATCTGTCATTTCAAAAAGTTCCGGTCAAAGAAGGGCAAAATTGAAAACTATGCTCAAAATTTTTGAAAATTTTCAAAAATGCATTAAAAAAATAGAGTGAAGTATCAAGAATAGTATTTGGGGCATAAAAGGTAAACACTGAATGATTATAATTTATTAGAGAATTTTCTATAATTATGGATATTTTTGGCTAATTAAGCAAAAATTAGCCAAGGTTAATTATTTTAAATATATAAAGGCCTCAATTATCTAGGAAAAAATAAGCAAAAATTAGTTTGGAATTTACAATAAATTTTAAAATTATTTTCAATTTTTGAAAGTGTAAAGGTTAGCTTTAAAACTATTTAATACTGAATTATGTAGGCAAAGGACCAATTTTTGGAAAAACTCAAATAGTAGTCGTTACAGGTTGAATTTTGACTAGAGAAAACTTAATAACTATTGTCACAACAAAAGGGAATTAATGTTTAGAGCTACTAGATTGGATAGGATCCAAGAAAATTTGAACCAATACAGTAAAATTATACAGTGAAAGGACCTAAAGCTTTGTGGGACAATTTTTTCCATTTTCTACCATTTTTGGCGCCATTTTTCAAGAGGAGGATAAGGTTAGAATTATGCCATTTGTTAAGAGAAAAACTTAGAAAAGGATTAAAATAATATTTACTAATCACATATTAAAAATGCTAAAACACTTGGCAAAATCAAGAGATGGAAGAAAGGATCAAGAGACATGTGGCCATAGGTGGAACATCTTAGCTTATAACCCTTCTTCACGTCAAATAGAAGAAATTAGAACCACTCATCAAGTCCTTAAGTTGAAAAAATTCAAATTTAAAAATTTATATTCTTGGGTTAGTATTTATTGTGACCCTAAAACTTAGCTTATAAGTCTTGGACAACATAATGAGGTGATTCTAAGTTCTATTTGAAGCTTTCTCAAAGATCTTTAAAGAAAAAATACTTTCAAGTTATGGATCCATCTCACATGCACCCAATTTTCACATAAAGATGCACCGTTTATATGGTCAATTTTTCAAAATAAGCACAACTTTTTGTACAAAACTCCAATTTTAAAGAATTACCCTTCATTTTAAAGATAAAAATGAGATCCATTGATTTTTCAAGTTTCATAACCAAAATATTCTATTTGCCTAATATCCCATGGACTCCAAATTAGGCTCGTTTTAGGTCCTTTTTAACCCTTTTATGTGTCTTTTTTGTATAATTATACCAAAACAATCCAAAGCATACTTTTACCATACTTCACACCATATAAACTGTTCTTTGTTTAGGTTACATATCACAATATAGTCATCAAGTCATCAAAGATATAGATATTACAACATTGTAACCCATTGTTCATAAGTTCATACAAAACACATTATAATCATTTGTCATCCTAAGGCCTCTTCCTTACCTTTTCCTTGAACACTTGTAGCCCCTAAATGGTGTTGATTTAAGCATAAAGGAGAGTAATATTTCATAGAAATTTTAGTAGCAAAGAATCACAATTTCAATTTTAAACAAGTAAATCATGTCACATGTTATTCTCAATATAAAAACGTTTATGCCATGCTAAGGTATAAAATGCAAGGAGTTAAGCACATTATCACATATCTAGCTCTACCACATCTAATATGAAGGGAAGTACAGACTGGCTAGAAACAAGTATAGGATTGGAATGAGACCCCAAGACAACCTGCCTCTTGCAACCCCAAATACAAGGAATTGGACGAATGATCAAGGTAGGACCTTAAGAGAACCTATCTCCTACAACCCTAAGCATGAAAACACCATAAGGTTGATTACTCCCTTGATATTGTCAAGTATTTTCACAAGAATACGAGGATACAAACAAGGTTCATACAAAAATAAATAATTCTCATATTATTAATTATTTAAATCATCTCTCTCAAAATACAAAAAATGTAGCCTATGTTATAGGCAACTATAGAACACTCTAGAATTATAATCCTAAGACATAAATGCTAAGATGATGCCTCATTGATGATTATTTAACTATGGGAGGCACCATTACATAAAGAGAAAAGGAAATTACTTAAACTTTAAGAACGATTCTGCTGTCTAAAACATGGGAAACTAAGCCAAAACAAAAGCTTATAGAACAATCATGGACCCAAAGGCCTTCTTTAAAGTAAATGAAAATAGAAACTTCCTAAAAATAAAATTAAATTATACTTAATGTATAAGGACACCTTATAGATGCTTTTTGAATGTTTTTGGATGTCACTTATGATCCTTGTCCAAGGGACATGTTTATTGTCACATCTTACCTTAGAGTCCAATTAGAACCATTTCTGACCATTTGGATGGCCTTAAGCTCATAAAAAAAGTAATTTGGACGTTGCTTTACAAAATAACTGTTCACTATACATTTTTAAGATTTCAGGTCCAATTTTGAAAAATCATAGCTAATTCTAGAAAAATCATAAAAAGGTATTCCAAAATTCTACGGAAAGCTCTTTCAATGCTCTTTAAGGAAAAAAAATCCAATTAGACTTATCTTTGGGCAATTCATATAGTTTAATCAATAAAGGTTACTGTTTATTTGGTAAAATCTGAAACTTCCAAATTCTATGCCTCAAATTTGGAAATTCATATCTCTTTGTGTACATATCCAATTGAAGTGATCTACTGTCATTTTAAAGCTTGAGACGTATACTATAAGCCTTTCAAATTTTGTGGCTTAACTCGTTCAATTGATAGGTCAAACTGAAGTTCAAATCTAACTGCTCTAGAACCTATGTTTTATCCCTTAACCACTCTTTACTTCAATTCGTTTTATTTCTTTAGCAAAGATAACATGGGTTTACTCTTTCCCATTCATTCTTATACATTTTCATTCATGCCATGAACATTCTAAGTGTCACACTTTACTTATATAGTACCTTAGCATTCATTTAGAACCATTCCAGACCATGTTGAATAGTCTTACACTTAAAAATTTCAATTTGGACGTTAATTTTCGGAAAATTACTGTTCACTGTCTAGTTTTTAGATTACAGGTCTAACTTTGACAAATCATAACTAATTCTAGAAAAATCGTATGGAGGTGTCCCAAAATTCTACAGAAAGCTCTTTCAATGCTCTTTAAGGGAAAAATATTCAACTGAATTCACCCTCACTGAAAACGTACAGTTTATTGGATTAAGATTACTATTCGTTTGGTAAAATCTGGACTTTCCAGATTCTCCACCTTAACTTTGAAAATTCATATCTCTTCGTATACACATCCAAATGAGGTGATTCACCACTCATTTTAAAGCTTGGGATGTTCACTATAGGTATACCAAATTTCGTAGCTTAAATCATTCATATGGTAGGTCAAACTAAAGCTCGAAACTAACTACTCCATGACCTACGTTTTATCCCTTAACATCTCTTTACTTATTTCTTTGGCATACCTAACATGGGCTTACTTTTTCCCATTCATGCTCATACATTCCTATACATGCCATAAACTTTATAATTAAATACATGGCATTCACAACATAATTATAACACAGGAGAATTATACATTGAATATTAGTATCAATTATTAGCATCAATAATTCTCCACTTCTTCTCCTTGCTTCTCATGCCATTAGCGCCCATCATTGATTGACCTAAATGGTTGGTTATGAAGGGATGAGATTTGGGGGAATCTTAGTAGCAAATATTACCACATACATGCACAAGATGGATGCTAGTGTATGGTATGTAGTTTTTCATAAATTTAAGTTAACTAGTGACATGCCATCATGCTTTATGCTTGGTATAAAAATGCATAGCCATGGGAACATATTAAAAACAGCATTTCCAGCAACAATCATCATGTCACAACATTATTCAAGCAACAAATACAAACCAACACATGAGCATACCATGTCAAGCACATAAAGGGTAAGTTCACTACCTTGCACCTCAAGCTTTCCTCTTACTTTTCCTTTGACTCCCTTGACTTTCCAACCATGTGGGCATTTGGTCAACATCACCAAACATCCTCTTGAACGTTCCAAAGGTCCTAAACATAACCATAATGATCACACAATCTATTAGCACCATTAGATTGCATAAAGTTCAAGACTAGCTTTCTTGAACCTCAACCCTTTCTCTTAGTCTTAGGGTTTTCTTTCTAACTTTTTTAATATAAATCTTATCATTTTCCATCTTTAAGATCCATTTCTTGTCAATTAGGACCACTTTAGATGGCCTTAGATTCAAGAATACCAAATCTGGAAATTTTGGTTTGTGGGTACTGTTCACGCAGAAACTCCAGAATTTTTGCTCAACTTTGAAAATTCATAATTAAATCTAGAAAAATCCAAATTGAGTGCTTCCAAGTCTCACTGAAAGATCCTTAAGTTAAATTTAAAGGAAAAATAGTTTCAGGAACCAATTTTACACTGAACAGTACCGGAATTGTACGGAACTTGAAACTCTTTCAAAAGTTCAATACTGTTTCCAGATTTCAAACCCTAATTTTGAAAAATCACCATAAATCGTACACATATCCAGATGAAGTGTTCTACCCATAGATTTAAAGCTTATGGAGTGTACTTTAAGCATGAAAAATTTCAGAATCAGATATGCACAGTAAATAATTCGAAATAGGTATCAAATCAGATGCTACAGCCACCACATACCTTGATTTTGAAGCTTGAACTTAGGTGGACTTTCTCTCACTAAAAATAGCTCTTTCTCTCTCTAGATGTAAGGGCAGTAGAGTTTCCTCTAGTGTTCATCAGCTTGGCCGAATTGGGGGGAAGAAGAGTGCCTATTTATAGCCAAAAAGTTGGCTTGAATGGACCAAAATGCCCTTGGTAGCTAGAAGAAGGAGTAAGGGCAATTTTGGAAGTTCAAGTGGACTTTTGCATCATCATTGCATCACCTTATTACATCATCCTTGCATCATGCTTCTAGAAGAGGCCACGTGTCACAAAAATGGTGGAGGAGAAGGAAGATTAGATCATAACCGTCGGATCTAAACTTAGCCCTCAAGTTTCCTCCTATTTTACTTGGCCCACATTTCTCTGACTTCCTTTATGGCCTTCCAGGGTTCAGAAAATTTTTCTATCTGCTCCATAAATTCTCCTTCATTCTAGAGAGTATCTATGAATTTTCTCAGGCCATAAAACTTTCTCTAAGCCTTGTATAAAAATCATTTACTAAAATACCCTTTTATCGGTATAATCTGCTATTTAATTTATTAAAGCCATTCCACTGGCCTTTTGGTCATGGGACTAATTTTATAAATTAGTATAACCTTTCAACCAATTAATCCTCATTTTTTACGTACATTTTTGAGGTCTCTTGCTATTTTAAATAATTACCTCAAACAGTGTACTTTTTACTGGCCAAAACCTCATAAATTCCATTTAAGCTATCTCAGGGGTATTTTTGTCTTTTCTCTTCATAGAAGAGTCTTAAAATATTATTTCTCATTTTATGGGATTTTCTTGGAATTTTCTGTACACTCTTCCATTTTTGCCCTTGCTGGTCATAACTTTTTGAATTTACAGTTTAGTCCCTGCTTGGACTTAACTTCATATAATCCTCTCTTTGAGGCTTCTAACTTAACTTTTAGCCTATATCTAGTCTCTTTTCTCTCTCTAGGCCTTCGAGACTTTACTAGAGTCTCTGACCTTGATTATACTGAAGCCCCTGAAAAACTTTTACTTCGCAGTTTAGTCCCTGAAATTGCTTTGACTTCCTTTCTCATCTTTGGGACTTCTACTCAAAAAGGGTCTGGTAGCCTATCCAATTCATGCTACTTTTGATGCTTCTAGGCCTAAAAGTCTGGATGTTACACTAAGCATATTCATTGCAGTTGATAGCATTCATAAACATAACGTACAAAATAGAAGAATTAAACATTGAACATTAACCTCATTCATTACTATCAATAATTCTCCACTTTCTTCTCCTTGCTTCTCATGCCATTATTGCCCATCGTTGATTAACCTAAGTGGTTGGTTAGGGAGGGGTGAGATTCGGGAGAATATCAGTAGCAAACAATGCCATATTAATCATGCTAAATGGATGCTAATGCACTACACGCAACTTGTTTATTCTCTTGTTAATTAGTGACGTATTAACATGCTCAAAGCTATCTTCTTGATGTATGGCCATGAAGACATAATCTACTCAATATAAATAATAATTATAGTAGCAAAAACATGTCACTATAACATTCAAATAACATGTACACGGCAACACACAAGCATACAACATCAAGCAATGACAATAGGTAAGTTCACTACCTTGCACTTCAAGCATTCCTCTTGCTTTTCCTTCGATTCCCTTGACTTCCCAACCATGTGGGCTTTTGGTCAACATCATCAAACATCCTCTTGGATGTTCCAAGGTACTATATATAACCATATTGATCATACAGTCCACTAGAACCAAGAGATTACATAAAGTTCAAGACTAAGTCTCTTGAACTTAACCTCTTTCTCTTAATTTTTGGATTCATATTTTAGCATTGTAAAAATTGTTCTCTTAGGCTAATCCTACACAAATTTGCCCAAAGAATCCAAATATCTACTTAGATTTATGAAAATCAAACTCCTTCCTTCAAAAATCAGTTTGGCCGAATAGGGGGTTTATAACTCCAAAAATTCTAACTTTAATTTTAATGCTTCCAATGCTTGTTCTTTAGGTTTATCCAATGCCATTTTTCATTTTAAACATAATGGAAGCATCATAAATATGAAAATTTCATCCCAGGGTACAGGTTCAGACTTGGCCGAATTGATCCTCAAGCATCTATATCATGAAATCTTTCAAATGTTAATATAATTCTACTTGAAATAACCTCTAATCATTGTGTTATAACTAAATACAATATAACTTCCACCACTTAACCCTATACATTTCAACCAGCAACAATAAAGCGGGAAGAATGGATTTTTTCACCATTAAACTCAAGGAAACAAAGCAAGGAATGACATAGAACCACTTACTAACCTTAGATCTAAGCTTGGATGACCAAAGGTAGTAGCTTCCTCTTGATTATGCTTTCAAGAAACAATTTTGCAAGAGTTTCACCTCTTAAACTCACATTGGCTGAAAATTGAAGGGGGAGAAGCTCTATTTATAGCCAAAACTTTGGCTTAAATGGACCAAAATGCCCTTGGTAGCTAATAGAAAGAGTAAGGGCAAAATTGGAAGTTCAAGTCGACTTTTACATCGTCATTGCATCACTTTTTTGCATCATCCTTACATCATTCTTCTAGAAGGTGCTAGGTGTCAACAATTTGGTGAAAGAGAAGGGAGATTAAATCCTAGCCATTGGATTAAAACTTACTCCTTAAGTTTCATACTAATTTACTTGGCTCACGTTTCTCCAGCTTTCTTGATGGCCTTTCGGATCTCAGAAAATTCTTCTGTCTACTCCATAAATTTCTTTTACCTTTAGAGGAAATCTATGATTTTTTTCAATCCATAACTCATCCTTTAAGCCTTGCATAAAAATTATTTACTAAAATACTCTTTTATTGGTATAATCGGCTTTATATTTTATTGAAGCCATTCCACTGGCTTTCTGATTATGGGACTAATTTTATAAATTAGGACAACCTTTCAACCCTTTAACCTCATTTTTACATACATTTTTGAGCTCTCTTGTAATTTTAAATAATTACCTCAAATAGTGTACTTTTTACTGGTCATAACCTTATAAATTTCATTTAAACTGTCTCAGGGGTATTTTTGCCATTTCTCTTCGTAAAAGAGCCTTAGAGTATTATTTTCCATTTTCTAGGATTTTTTTAAAATTTTCTGTGTACTTTTCATTTTTACCCTTATTAGCTGTAACTTTTTGAATTTATAGTTTAGTCCTGCTTGGATGTAACCTCATACAACCATCTCTTTGAGATTTCTAACTTAACCTTTGGCCTATATCTAGCCTCTTTTCTCTTCCTAGGCCCTTGTGACTTTATTGGAGCCTCTAGCTTTGATTATACTTCAGCCCCTAAAAACTTTTACTTTACAGTTTAGTCCCTGAAACTGTTTTGACTTCCTTTCTCATCTTTAGAACTTCTTCCCCGTAATGGCGCCAAAATTGATGATGCCTTTGTCGCCAAAGCACTCAATTAAACTAGATCCTAATTAATTTGTAGTTTAGGATCAACCTAGGTCATTACTTCCAAGGAGCAAGTTATGGGTTTCTTTAGATAAAAATTTAGGTGATAAAAAAAATGCAATAAATTAGACCTAAACTAAAATGTAAAATTCTAATTCTAAATGCAAGATGCAAATGTCCTAAAATCTATATGAAAATTAAATTAAACTAAATGAATGCAGTGCAACTTTTGGGGGGATTTTTTTTTGAAGAAAAAGATTAAAATGATAAATAAAGAAATTTGACTAAAGAGTAAAGAAGATCAACAAGTAAAAATTGAGAAGTTTCTCTTCCGTAAGGTAGAGGGGACAACTTAGGATTCACACGGATTTAACCTTCATAACCTTAATAAGTCAATTAGACCAAAGGAAAGTGATAAGAGAGTGGAATTAATAAATTTAATCACCTATTTAAAGCAAAGGAACCCTCAATTTCAAAAACCCTTAATCTATTAGAGAACTAATAACAGTATAAGGATGATTAATTAAGCTTATTAAAACCAATATGAAAACAATTCAAATTAATTCTAAAAATTATGTTTGAAATTATCCAATTAAACAATTAGACAATTAACCAACTTAATTAAACAATTAAGAGGCAAAAGAACCCAAATTTTGCAATTCAAACCACATTGATAATTAACCTCATAATGAAAACTCAATTATAAATTCAATTAACAATGCAAAGGTTCATAAACATAAATTCCAGTAAGTGTCTCAATATAAACAAAATCCAAATATTGATCCAATCCAAGCATAAAAATGATAATCTACAACTAAATTGTCTCACAAAAATACAACTCAAAATTATTTAAAACTAAATAATCTCAAGTCCTTGAATTAAAAAGATAAATGGAATATCACTCCCTTATGGTCTTCAAGTGTTAGCCCAAGGCTCAAGTGACCAGAGCCTTTCTGTTGTTCGCCTTGGGGTTCTCAATCAAAAATAAATCCAAGCTATGCAGTATAGTGCAAACTCAGGTCGTTTCACTTTTGGGAGCCTTTATTAATTACCTAAACTAGACTAAATGCCATGCAATGCAATGAAAAGGGGTTTTTTGGGTTTTTAAGATTTAAATGAATGGTGCCTAAACTAAATGCAATGAAAACAAACCTAAGATACTATGTTTTTAGTGTTTTAAGATAATAATGATGTAATGGAAATGATTGATAGGAAATCTCTTGAAAATGATTTTGATGGCAATCATAGTTCACTTAAAATATTGGGAGTTTCACAAATCCATTAGGTTTTCTTAATAACAACCTCAATAACTCATTGAGTCTAAAGCTTACATTAATGAACTCATTAATGAAAACTTTGTTAAGCTTCCCTAATGTGTAATTTTTCAAATAATCATGCAATTGCCTCAATGTAACACAATCAACTCAGTATCAAAATATAACCATGCAAGATAGGAGAGAATCATGAGAGTTACAAGAAGTATATATGCAACTACATATATTTAAGCACAAAATTCAACATCAATCAATCCAAATTACAAATGTTAATCATTAACCAATGATTACAGAATTAACCAAAGTGTCTAACTAAGACTTTATAACTCCTAGACCTAGGAAATCATAAACACACAGCTAGAAACTAAAGATTAAAACTAAAACTCCCCTTTGAAGCTTGGAAACTCATGCTACTCCACCATCTTCAAGAGTTGATAAACCCTAGCCCTCCATAGCTTCAAGAAAAGCTCCAACTGAAGTGAATCTGTCAGCCATGGTAGTTGGGAGTGGAAGGAAATGAGATGGAGTGAAGGAAAGATGAAGGAAATGAATGGGGAAGAAGATGGAGGTGGAGAGGCAAGAAGATGAGAGAATAGAGGTATTGGAGATGATAGAATGGAGTCATTGGTCGAAAATAGGGTTTCTAAGGGTTTTAGGGGTCCATCTGGGTCGGATCATATGATTAGAGGCTCTATTTTCGCATTCTGATCAAGATCTGGCATTGTTGATACGAGTCTTTCACCGCGGCAAAGCATTCCCAAGAGGAGCTTCGCCTAATCTTGTGATTTCGCCGCGGCGAAGCTGTAAGTTGGCCGCTGCGAACTCTGCCCGAGAGATTACTGGTGAGATTTCAATTTGGCGCCGCGGCGAACTGTGTTAGTGCTAATACTATGATCTTGTGTTGTGTCATCCTTTGGTCTTTGATCTTGGCTCCAATTCTCAAGTGTCCTACAATAAAAAGCAACAATTTGAAGCATCAATTGTCCTAGAAATCAACTGAATACAATTAATAACCAATTATGACAATTTTAACCTCAAAAAGACACTAACTCAAAGCAAGGACTCTTAATCTAAATTAAGCACAATTATCATCAAAAGGAGCCAAAATCTATGATAAATACCCTTAAAATGATATGAAATAACATAAAACAATTGGGTTCAATCAAATCCCCCACACTTAAACCTTTGTACTCCTGGACAAAGGCAATACAAAACCAGAGCAAGAGAATAGCATTGATACAAATGGGAGCCCCTATGAATTCAAAGTAAGAAAGCAGTAGTGCCATTAACCCAACTCTTCAAACAAGCAATCATAGCAATCTAAGTCAATGAGAAGGGATTAAAGTAGAGTACAGTCAATGCAATGGGAATGAACAAAAAAAAAACACTTAAGATACAAATTGTTTCACTCTACTCACCAAGTTGGGGTAATTCTCTCTCAAATCCACTTAATCAACCACTTTACCATAAGCTTGTTACAATCCTAGCTCTCCACTTCTAATGCATGAATACAATGATCAAGAGGACTCTTAAGGTTATGATAATGGAAAGGGCTAAATGAAATAAGATGAGGTGAAAAGGTATGAATGGTTAATCACCAAGCATTTTAGAAAAGGTTTCCAACTAACGTTTACTCTAATCTCTTAAAGCACAACTTTGTTCTTCAAACAACCAATGAACTGCCTTATTTCAAAATTTTATTCTTTTGGTACCATTTATTTTGATCTTTCTTTCTTTGGCTTTTCTTAAACATTTTCTTCTATTTCTTTGCCTTTTTCTATTTCTCTTTTCTCTTCTTCTTCTTTTTTTTTTTGGCAATTCAAAACCCAAGAAGACAAAGTTTAACACATCATGAATGTAATGATAAAAATGTTGGAAACTTGAATGTATAATGCATCTCTTGGCACTTAAGAAAAGATGAAGGCTCAAATGGTTAGTAATGGATAAAATCATGTGGGTTTGTGTTTGAAATGTAAGGGTTTAGAAAAGAATGCCTCTATCATGCTCATCATATAAATGCAACTAAGTCTCGATTAAGAATTAGAACAAGTTCAAGAAAGTGAAAGATGTAAGTGGATGCAACTCACTATGAATGAAAATTAGGCTCAAAGAATCTTCCAACAAGGCTAAATCTCAAATGCTCATGCACAAAGATTAATTGTACTCCAGATTAATCACAATACATTAACTTAGTCACTATAAAAGCAAGCTTGAAGAATTGTGACCAATGAAACTAAAGCAATCAACTTTAAACAAATAGCAATTCTCATGAGTATCAATACAAGTTCAAAAACATTTACCAAAGTCCAAAAATACATAAATTCAAGTGTAAGTTAATTGAAGCAAAAATTTTCAAAAATTTTGACTCAAAATCTTCAAATTAAGTTCAACAATCAATCAAAATTTTGAAAATTTTTTTTAGAAACCAGATTTTCAATAAACATAAGAAAACACAACACAATCAGTGAATATTAATCCCTCCCCACACTTAAATCTTGCATTGTCCCCAATGCAAAACTCAAGTACAACCCTAAATAAGAGAAACCAAAACCAAAAAGGGAGGAAAAGAAAAGAAAAGAAAACAAACTACTTTTACTACTGGCTATGTCCCTCCCTCACACTTATCTCACAAAACAAGCAAATAATTCAAAAGATAAGAGTTAAGGAAGGAAAGGGACAACCTTGAGAACGAAATCTCTTCAAACTCTTGTAGGAGAAATTCTCATCCCGGATGAGAAACATGCATTTCTTCCATGTGCTCACTTCTCCTTTATTGATCTTCCTCAGTAGTGGTGGTTAGGAGTCCTGCAAGCAAGTAGAACCAACAGCAGTACCACATCCAGAAATAGAAACATGAAGAGGATAAAAATGAAATAAAGACAGCTTAGAAGTTAATCTCTCCAAGTAACTATCACAACCAAGGAAATCAATAGTACTCCTATTAGTAGGAGTCAAATTTTTATTTAAATTTTTGAAATACTCAAGCTTATGTGAAGTCGAAGCTGAAGAATCCAACTGACAGTTGTTGGAGTACAATACATCACTATCACATTCACAAGAGGTAATGTTTAAAGGGGAAGAAAAGAAGAAACAAAAAGATTTATGCAAACTATTATTTACAATGCAAGATAAATCAGGAGGCAAATCACAAGATAAAACTTGTTGGAAAGACTTATTGATATTCATGATTTTATCAATTGAAACTTTAAAGCCTTTCTCAACATTATTAGAAGCTACAAACTCATTGGAATTATCATGAATTTGATTCTTAAGGCAATGGTTAGGTTCACATTTTTCCACAGAATCATCTTCTAGGAAATTCACATCAACATCATGCTTTATATTTTCAGCACTTTCAGCACTAGAAGGTGATGCACACACTTTACCAAAGTTTTGCTTTTGCCACTCAACAAGTATATCATTTTTGTTATCAATGCAATCCATGCATATAGTGTGAGCATTGCAAGAGTAAGATAAAGGTTCATTCAAATCAAGATCAGTTTCACCATCCAATCTAGCGCTAGAAAGAGAAGCATGTTCTTCACACAAAGAAGCAGTGACAGTGCAAGCAACATCATCAACTAAACAACTACTATTAGAAGTATTCAAGTGAGAATTTTTATTTTGAAACATATGGGAATTCAACTATGATTTCCTCGTCCATCTCATCATCACTCACATTATCAATAACTTCAACAGGAATAGTAGTTCTAGCACAAGGGTTAATCTCCTCAAGAAGAGGAGCAATATTACCTAATGTAAGGCATGAGTCCTTGTGAGTTTGTGGATGTTCTTGCTTCATCTCAGCCTCTTGCATGAGTGAATTTGGACACTTTGATTCATCCTTCCCCATCCCAGATTCAATTTGCGCTATATCACTCAAGAACTTTCCCAATGCACTTTGACATTCTTCTAACTCTTCCTCTGATTCCTTAGAAATTCCAGATATTTCTACCTCTTCAAGTAATCCATGGTAGTATGAATTCAAGCGGTCATAAGCTTCTCTTAAAAATCGTATCTGGTCATTCTTAGGAATAGTGAGAAATGGGTTAGGTTCACTGAATTGATGTTTATGAGATAGAGGAAGGGGTTGGTGTATGGATTGGGACGAGGGTTGGTGGTAGCATTCATTTGGTAGAGGAGGTGGTTCAAAGGAGGGATTATGTAGTGAGAATGGTTCAAGGTATGAAGTGGAACATGGATGGAATGACGGTGATGGTTCATGAAATGGTTGGTGAGATGAGGAAGGGTATTGGTGGTAGGGTTCTTGTGATGGAATGTTTGGCTCATGATATGGATGATGTGAAGGAAAGTGTTCAAAGTGTGGATTGTATGGTGGAGGTGATAAGTCATAATGTTGTCCTAATGATGGATGTTGGTTTGGGTGTGAATGGAATGAAGAGGTATGGTAAGGGGAATGTGGAGGGTCATTCATCCACTCATGGCTATAGTTATGATGAGGATATGGTGTATCATGTCCTTGATAAGTTCCACCATGTTCTTCATGATCAAAGTGTGCCCGAAGAAGATCCAATTCTTGCTGTATCAAATTAAATCCTTGAGAAAAACCATCACCCATCAGAGTGTTATCACCTATAAAAGAGGAAGAGTGATCAGATGGATCTAAGTTATTACTAAACCAAGCCATAAGAAAGCAAAATAATCAAATCCCCAAGAGTTTTTTAAAAATTTTTTAAAAAAATAAGGGACCCTTCACCGCGGCAAAAAGAAGGGTTTGCCGCGGCAAAGATGTCCAGAGAGGGAGAATGGAATCTAGTTCAACACGCTACGCCACAGTGAAACACAAAGTTGGCCGCGGCGAAGGTGTCCGAGAGGGATTCTTGTTGAAATCTAGCAAGTTGGCCGCGGCGAAATGTCATAGACAGCAAGAAAACCAGCACACAACAACAGAAACACAGAGAAAGAAAACAAGCAGAAACTCAAAGATGCAATGAATGCTATGAAATGTATGAAACTATATGCAAAAATCGAAATCAAAATCAGGATCTTTGTTTGTATATCTCAAAATTTTTATGCAATGCAAAATCTATTATGCACAATGCAAAAATGTAACCTAATAGGCTCACAAAACCCCAATCAACCAAAGTTGACAATTAACTAGCCTAAGGAACCAATTGCTTGGCTCCCGGTAATGGCGCCACTAGTGGTGAGTATACCTTCGCCGCGGCGAAGCATTCCCGAGAAGAGCTCCTAATCTTGTGATTTCGCCGCAGCGAAGCTGTAAGTTGGCCACGGCAAACTCTACCCGAGAGATTACTGGTGAGATTTCAATTTGGCGTCGCGGCGAAGAATTCTCTTCGCCGCGACGAAATTGTGTTAGTGCTAATACTCTGATCTTGTGTTGTGTCATCCTTTGGTCTTTGAGCTTGGCTCCAATTCTCAAGTGTCCTACAATAAAAAGCAACAATTTGAAGATCAATTGTCCTAGAAATCAACTAAATACAATTAATAACCAATTATGACAATTTTAACCTCAAAAAGACACTAACTCAAAGCAAGGACTCTTAATCTAAATTAAGCACAATTATCATCAAAAGGAGCCAAATTCCATGATAAATACCCTTAAAATGATATGAAATAACATAGAACAATTGGGTTCAATCACTCAAGCCTCCTCGATGCTCCTCCCAAGTTGCGTCCCTAACAAACTTAAGCTTCCATGAAAATTATCTTCCCTCCAAAGTCATTAGATGTCGCAACTATGGGGAGTAAAGAAGAGAAGATGATGATTCCGTGGAGATGAAGTGGATCCTTGCACAGGGGAAGAGATGAATGTGAGAGGGAAATAATGATTCAATTCAAGATGGCTACGTGACGTGAATAAAGGGAGTATATGGGCACTGCGCAGGAATGGAGAAGTGAATAATTCTTTTTACCGAAAGGGTGAGCATCTGCTTGAATATGGGATGAAGGAAGGTATGATGCAAGCGTGAGTCCTTGCTCTCAGATAAGGAAAATATTTTAATGGGAGAAAAGAAAATTTTTGTGGATCCAAAGGTCAAGCCCATTAGTAATTAATTGACCCACTTGAAATTGGCTATTAGATTGTGCTTAAATTCCAAAAAATAATCTTGCACCATTGGATTCCCTATATGCTCTTTCTTGACCTACAAGAATTCAAATGCATCCATTAATGTGGATTATATTCACATATCAAAATTCAATATTAGATATGCACAAAAATTAGGTAAGAAATTGTAAAACTTTCTAAAAATAATCTTTCTAAAAATATGAGACTTGTTTCCAAAGAAATAGAAAAAATTAATTCCAAGTAAAAAATAGGAAATCACAAAATATTTATATTTTTAGTCTAAAATCTTAATTTTTATGAAAAATCCAAAAATCAATTAATTAATCCAATAATGCATAAAAATCCATTTAAACTCAAAATTATCATTTAAATCCTGAATTAATGTGGGATAAAATGTCTAAAAATTGGGCTTTATTAGTAGCCTACCTTCTTTAGGCTGCTTCTAGGGCTTTTAGGCCTAAAAACTGAGATGTGACTATTCTTTCCCCTTTTTAAAAATTTCGTCCTGGAAATTTCAGGACTAAACCTCTAGTTTGATTATCACTGAGAGGTCACCTGAGGAGAACGTCCCCCTTTTTATCCTCCCTATCTAGCATGCTTGAATATATCCTAATAAGGACTTATAGCTCCAAAATCTCAAATGATCCTACGTACTTTGTCATTAATTATTTCACTTTAATGGTTTTTGCCTATTGTAGGCATAACTTTCTATTTGCTCTGAGCTGTAAGTAATTTTTGCTTAAATAGCTGTATTTGCTCAAAGGCTCGATCAATTACATCTGGACCTCAAACGTCCCTTTCTCCAAGTTTTTTCTGGCAAATTGAGGATCTATATTTTCTCTCATGCAGAGCTTCGAACGGGACCATTTAAAGGCTAGAATGATAGCTACTATTGTGAGCAAACTCTGCTAATGGCAGGTACTCATTCAAATTTCTTTTAAAATCCGAAACATATGCCCTCAATATGTCTTTCAGGGTTTGGATCGTTTGCTTTGTTTGCCCGTCCAGTTGCGGTAATAAGCCATACTGAGACTTAACTGGGTTCTCATGGCTTCTTGCATCTTTTTCTGGAATCTGGATGTAAACCGTGGGTCTCTATCTAGCACGATGTCCTTGGACCCCATGAAGTCTATCGACCTCCTTAATGTATAATCTTGCTAATTTCTCTGGCAAATATTTTAACCTTAATTGCCAGGAAATGGGCTGACTTTATCAATTGATCAACTATGACCCATATCGCATCAAAACCTGATGTCGTATGAGGTAATCCTACAATAAAATTCATGAAAATGATACCATACTTCCCCCCAGGGAGATTGGGTTGCAGAAACCCTAACTGTTTCTGGTGCTTTATCCTTATTTTGTGGCATATGAAGCATCTTGTCATGTATTGTGTGGCATCTTGTTTCATACTGGGCCATCAAAACCTCTACTTAAGGTCTTGGTACATCTTGGTCAATCCCAGATGAATCATGTACTTACTCTTATGTGCCTCATCCAGAATTTGTTTCTTGAAACCATTTACTGGAGGGACATAGGTTCATTCTCTATACTTCAATATTCCCCTAATGGAGATTTCAAAACCTCTTATCTCGTTGCTTAGTACTTTAACTCGAAGGGTCCTTGCTAATTCATCCCTTCTTTGAGCTTCCTCAATCCGATTGGTCAACAAGACCTTCGTTCTTGCTTCTTCTACTTCACTAGATGTCAACTACATCTCATAGTTAAGACCCCAATACTTAATTCCTTTTAACAATTCACCCTCTTTAATCATCAGAGTTGTCGCCTGCACTACCTTCCTACCCAAGGCGTCGGCCACTCCATTGGCCTTTCTCGAATGGTACTTGATTTGGTATTCATAGTCTTTAAGTAATTCCATTCATCCTCTCTACCTTATGTTCAGGTTTTTTTGATCTTACAGGTACTTGAGACTCTTAAGATCTCCTATAGTAACCTGCCAGTCCTAAAAAACTTCTTATATTTGTTACAGTCATGAGCTGTTCCCAGTTAAGTACTACTCCAACTTTACTAGGATCCATGACCATACCTTCTTACTTAATTACATGGCCTAGGAATCTAACTTCATCTAATTAAAACTCATATTTACTCAGCTTGGCATTGAGCTATTTCTCCTTTAGTGTCCTCAGTGTTAGTGGCAGTCTCAACCAAGAGGGGGTGAATTGGGTGGGTGAGTTATAAAAATTTAACCGAATTGAAACAGTGAAATTAATAAAACAGAGAGCTTTAGATTTAGAAAGATTTCACCGTAGATCAAAGACACCGGATTTATACTAGTTCTGTCTTAACCACTTGATCTACATCCAGTCCTCAGAACACATATGAGATTTCCACTATGATCGGCTCTTGGTGCCTCAGTACAGCAATTGATCTTCTTAATCACTCCCCCTTACTACCCGTAAGGTTACAAACCTACTCAAGAGTCCACACTCTTGAGTTACACTCAGAAAGTGATTTAAGTTGATATGTTGGTCTCTCTCACAGAGTAAATGAATGAGAAACACTGAAACTCAGTAAAGACAAAAACAGAGTATTGAATGCAACAGTAAAATATTTGCAGAATTCAATATCTGCATTCAATGCTTCTTCACACCTTTTATAGTTGCTGAAGTTTAATAACTGTTAGACGAAAGAACTTCTAGCTGTTGAGAGTTTCGTTGTGTGTTTTCCCAGTCGCAACGATATTCGCCATTTAATGCTTCTAACATGGTAGGTTACAGGCTACTGAATAACCGTTGGATAACCATTGAACTTTCTTCGTAATTTGTAACAATACTTTAGTCTAATAAGTTTTTCTTTAGAATGAAGTTCAATAAGATAACTGATAAAATGATAGTAATATTCATATGGTAGAAGAGAAGTAAATCAATCAAACATCAAATCCAATAACTATGAACTGGTCATCCTTGATCAAAGACATGATTGATAACTAGTTTATTGATTACATTATTGATTAATTAAGATGAAAGATTTTGAAACAGATAACTATATTTATCGATCAAGTTATGGATTAACTCATGATCGATCAAGTGATCGATAATTGAAAAAATTAACTTGAGAAAGAGAAGGCTCAAGGTCACTTATGATTTTGAATCCCTTAAAATGGAGAATTAAGATAATCACCAAGGCTGAGAAAAGCTCAAAGAGAAATATTGAGAAGATTCTTAAATCTCACCGTAGCTTCTGGTATTGAAAGAGCTGGATCATTGATCGAATAAGTGATTGAAAAATGTTTGATCGATCAATTTAAAGATAAGCAAGAGAGAATTTGATTTTCAAGGTACATTGATCAATACTTTATCGGTAAATGGATGACAAAAAATTTGATCGATAAAACGAAGTTTAACGAAGATTTTTATAAAGAGCACAAATCCTAAGATGATGGAGTAAGTGATCAGTCAGATACTTATTGATCAAGTGATGGATAACAATGTAGTTGAGAAGCTAGTTCTGAAATGCCAAGAGTATGTTTTATTGATCATGTTATGGGAAAACAGAATGTTTAGAAGATTGGATGATCGATCATATCAATAAATTGATGTCAATCAAGTGATTGAAGGAAGACTTAAACAATTTAAACTAGTGAAAAGATGATGATCAATCATTTGATCGATAAACCGTTGATCGATAAAGTATTTTTCAAAAGCACTTAAACAAAAGAAAAATATTGATAAACAGATAAGTTATTATGCAATGACAAAAAATGTTATCGATAAAGCTGTGATCGATAAATGATGATTAAAAGAAAATACAATGAGAGTAGGAAGCTTTACCATTTATCCGTCTTTTCATCGATAACTTATTTATGGATCAAGTGATCGATAAACACTTACCAAAAGTTGTGTCCCATTATCTCTCAATTGTTCGATCACTAGATTATTGATCAATTGAGTGATAATTTTCTATAGACTTCTATACAAAACAGTGTTAATGATAATCAATCAATTGATCGATCAACACATACAAATTTGATTTATCTATCAGGTTATTGGTTAAAATTTCTGCTAAGCTTCTTGTTAACACTTGAACTTTATCTATCAAGTGATCGATAAATCCTTAATCGATCAGGTGTTCGATCAACTTACTAAAACATAGATTCCTTAATTTGTTATCATCAAAACCTTAAATCTAACATTCTTCCCCTTTTTGATGATGACAAAACATATGTGTAAAGTTAATCATATATCATCAGCTAACAATGTAAATCAAATTACAAAATCAGTAAAACTTATGACAGGCAAAAAAACTAGCAGAAATGCACTACTGATAACATTCAAACATAACTGATAACATTTAAACATCAGAATTCAGATTACAAATATCATAACCAGCAGAAAAACACAATAAAATAAGAACTAGCAGAAAAACACAATAAAATAAGAACTAAAGAAGTAAGCTAAACAGATTCCTTCTCCCCTTTTTTTGTCAAGATCAGAAGGTGGAGAAGAGGTAGAAGCAATAGGCAAGGTGACGGAGATGGGAAGAGAGGGTAGCTGAGTGAATAGAGAGACAATCTGAGAGATGGGCGGAAGGGTCAGAGAAGGAATAGGCTGAGAAACCGTGATAAGGGCTAGGGTAGCAGGAGGAGGAGTGGGAGAGGTGGAAGGTACAGATGGTGAAGTAGAAATAGGAGAAGTGGGTATAGGTGAGGTAGGTGGTTCAAGTTCAGGATGAGGAGGATATGGTGGGTGAGAGAGTAGGTCTTCAAAACTGGAGGAAGTGCTTGGTGCAGAGAAATTGTTGTAGAGAGAGGCCACCATCCCTTTTAAGTATTTAATCTCCCTTTCAACATAGTCAAACCTCTGAGATTTTCCAAAACTACCATGGCTTGCTGATGAAGATCTAAAATTTTGGAAAGGCCATCAAATTTCTTGTATGATATCTCCCCATAGTCCTTGGCCGTGGCATAAACTCTCCTCTCAAATTCATAAAGCTCTACCTAGAACATCTCCCTGATTGATCTTTCTACAAATGAGGGTCCAGAGGTATAAGAGGGAGCTGCAATAGATTCGGCCTCATCTTGGGGTCTAGAGGAGCTAGTAGCTGGTTGTTTCCCTTTATCTTTCTGGGCTAGCTTCTGTGAAGGCCTAAGAGCACAGAGATTTTCCTCTTGTTCAGTTGATTTAATCCAAAAGAGGGTACCTTCACTTTGACCTCTCCAAGCTCCATAGGTGCAATATTGTGCACTTGAAGTAGATAGGTAGCTAACTGAGGATAGGGGATCAGAGTTGACTTGGACTTTGTAGAGTACAAAGTCCTTTATCTCATTATAAATCAGGGCTCCTATACTTATCTACTCTCTACTGATTATTCTTGCTAGCAGAAGGTAATCATCCTGATTGAGGTGGGAGAAGCTTCCAGACTTATTGACCATGCTTCTTGAATAGATGTAGTGAATTATTCTATAATAATCACACATCTGTTTAGGAGGAAAACTGAGCTTACCAGGAAAATTGTCACTTTGCATTAGAATCTTGTAAGCCTTGATATCATTCATTTCTCCTCCCCTCATATGATCTTCTGCCCCCAATAACTCATTTAGCTTGGCAAGAGTAATGATAATAGTTTTGCTCCTAAGGTGTGTTTTGAGGTAATCACTTATGAGATTATCCTACTCATCATACTCCTCACAGGATTCCATATTGCAATAGAATCGCTTGACTATTTCAGGACAATATTCTCCTCCAATACTTAACCAATTTGAGTAATATTTCAAAGGATCATCTAAATTTAGTTTAATCTTCTTGTTGGTTTTTAGACTTTCCAAGTTCACAGATACTACGGGATAGGATTTCCTAGTTGTAAAGTCAGCCTTAAATTTTGCTTGGTTGACATCACTATCCAGATTTCCCACCAAAAGCTTAGATTCAGAAGTGATACCTTGAGTAGGTTGAGATACCCCCTCAGTGGTTCTCTGTTTCTTATGCCTTGATTACTGAGGTACTGGAATGTTTAAGGCTGCATCCACAGCTTTCTGAATTGATACCTCCTCATCAGATTCAGTCTCTGATTCTTCGATCACCACTGGCAACTTTAACTTGGACCGTGGAGACCTCTTTTGTGGTTGTTCAGTGCTTCTGACTTGACTTTCTCTAATATCGAGCACACCTTTCTTTTCTGAGGAATCATCTCAAACCTTAGGTCAGTATCATTTCTTTTTAGCTACCTGACCTTTTTCTTTCAACTGTACAAGCTTCTCGGAGCTTACTTCTTGATCATTACCCGCCTGTTTTACTCTTGCCATTTCTCGTTGTCAAAAGAGATTTTGATGAATGTTTGGTGTTTTGTGGATTTGAAGGGTTTGGTAGTGATCGAAAGAACTTAGGAAGTCATTTCAAGTGGAAGGGAACAAGTAATTTAATAAGACAGTGATTTTTGGACCGTTGTGTAGGAACGGGGAATAGTTCTATTGAGTTAGGATTGTGATAACTGACAGGGTTTTTCAAAAAATTTAATGTTATAGACATTGAATTTATCGATCAATTTATTGATCAATGAGTGATCGATCACATGTTCAATAAATAAGAGGAACACACAAGAGCATTGAAGACAATTATTGATCAAGTTATCAATCAATGAATTATTGATCATGTTATCGACAAAATGCTAAGTAAATGTCCATACCTAGCCTAGTTTATCGATCATTTGATCGATTAATAATTTGTCAATCAGCTTGTCAATAATTATTACCCAGTTGTCAGACTTGACTGTGATTCCAAGCTACTGTTGATCGATGTGTTGATCGATAATTGAGTGATCGATCAACTTATCAATAGCATTCCTTCCAAGTTCTTTCTTTTGCTCCATACACCTTATTTATTGATCAGTTGATCGATAAATCAACCCTTCCTTGGAGCATGATTATCGATGTCTTTATCAATCATTCCATACTCTGTTTACCTTTGTTTTTCTTTGATGAAACAGAGCTTTCTGCCAAACAAATTTCTATATCCTCTGATGCTTGAATTAGTCTTTCAATCATCAAAACTTTAAATCTAAAGTCTTAAATTAGAGAGATAACATGAAATTTCTTACAACTCATTGGGATTTACCATTCCCAATTCTCTTCTGAAGCAATTAAACTTCTGTTGATCAAGGGGCTTCATGAAAATGTCTGCTATTTGATATTCAATAGGGATGAATTCTACTTTTACATCTTTCTTTTGAACATGGTCCCAAATAAAGTGATGCCTAACATCAATGTGCTTGGTTCGGGCATGGTGAACTAGATTCTTGGATAGGCTTATTGTGCTTGTGTTGTCACATAGAATTGGAATCTCCTTCAAGTTGATTTCCAAATCTTGTCGTTGCTACTTTAACCATAGAATTTGAGCACAGCAGTTGGCAGTGGCAACATATTCTGATTCTGTGGAGGATATTGCTACAGTATTCTGTTTTTTGCTTGACCATGAAACAAGGCATCCTCCCAGGAATTGACATTGTTCATTGGTACTCTTTTTGTCTGTCTTATAACCTCCATGATCAGCATTTGAGTATCCTATTAGATATTCTACTCTTTTCTTTGGATACCAGATTCCTAAATTTTGTGTTCTGACAAGATGTCTGAGAATTCTCTTGACGGCTTCTTTATGTGATTCCTTGGGGGCTGATTGGTATCTTGCACACATCCCCACATTGAATTAAATGTCTGGTATGCTTGCCATTAGATAAAGTAATGACCCTATCATTCGTCTATATTTGGTTAGATTCACGTCCTTGCCCTTCTCGTCTGCGTCAAGTGAGATGGTTGAGCTCATAGGAGTCTTTACACTTTTAGCATTTTCTAATCCATATTTCTTTAATAGGTAGTATTAAGATTGTTAATATGCTACTAATTAACAAGAGAACAAGCAAGTTTGCTTATTATGCATTAGCATCCATCTAGTATGATTAATATGTAATGTTTGCTACTAACATTTTCTTGAATCTCATATCAACCAGTTAGGTCAATCAATGTTGGGTGATTGCATGAAAGGAGAGCATGAGAAGGAAGGAGAACAAAGTGGAGAATTGATGTTAATAAATGAGACTAGTGATTAATGTTTAATACTCCTATTATGTAAATTACATTTATGGATGTCAATGATGCAATGTAATTGATTAGAATATTTATGGCATGAATGAAAATGGATGAGAATGGATGGGAAAGAAGAAAGCTAAGTTATGCATGAACTAAAGTAAGAAAAAGTGAAGAGAAAAACATAGGTTTTGGAGCAGTAAGTTTCAATCTCCAGTTTGACCTATTAAATGAATGATTTAATCCATGAAATTTGGTAGGGTTATTATGCACATCCTAAGCTTTAATTTCATAGGTAGTTTATCTTAATTAGATGTGTATACTAAGAGATATAAATTTCTAAATTCGAGGCAAGAAATCTAAAAGTTCCAGAATTTACGAAATAAACAGTAATCTTTACAAATTAAATTGTATGAATTGGCAAGAGATAAGTTTCAATTTGATAATTTTTCCTTAAAGAGCATTGAAAGAGCTTTGAGTAGAAATTTGGAGTACCTCTATACAATTTTTGTTAAATTAGTTATGATTTTTCAAATTTAGACCTGTAATATGAAAATATGCATAGTGAACAGTAACCCCGATGACTTAAAGGAAATTTTTAATTTTTGGGCCTAAGTAAAGCTTCCGCATATCTAACTCGCTTCCAAGCACATACTCTAAGGGGTAAAAGTAAGGACATTTCAGCTATCTATTGACAAGTTCTTTGAAGAAGCAAGTCTATGATTCTCTGCTCTTTGATTTATGAATTTCAATTCTTAGGATAAATTCAAAGGCTAATCATTTCTTCATTTAATTATTTGTATTCTTTGGTGAATTAACTTACTTTATTTATTACAGAGATATTTTTACAAGTTACGAGGCTTAAAAAAAATGATTGTAGGCTTAAGCTGTCACACCTCCTTTATTACCTTATTATATAGCAATGGGAACCCTTTAGAGTCATCATATAGGCCTTAGGTATGAGAAAAGTTCAAATCTGAAATTTTCATTTTTGGTTTACTATCCGCTGTTCACAACATTTTTGGCTAAATTTGAAAATTCATAACTAAATGTAGAAAAACCGAAATTGAATGGTTCTAATTTCTATTTGAAGCTTATTGCGCCTTCTATAAAGAAAAAAAAAATACTCATTGGCCTCATATCCATCTGAAAGAGAGCCAGAAAATTCAATAAACTGTACTGTTCATATGGTAAATTTTTGAATTTTTAGTATTTTAGCCCAATTTTGGAAGGGCATATCTCTTAGCACAAAACTCTAAATTTAATGATCTACCACTTGTTTTAAAGCTAAAAATAAGATCTATAAGACTGCCATATCTCAAGTTCAAATTTGTCCATTTGCTTATTATTTTATGTGACACAATATTACACCTGTTTTAGGCATTTTTATCCCCTAATTCATTATTTCTTGAATTTCTTTTCCTTTTTCCATGTGCTATACCAATCAAGCATTCCATGATCAATATTTCCAGCTCTAAGAAACATTATGTAAATATGGATACAAGACAATATGATCCAAAATCTATTACAACATCATCATAAAGTTCACCAACATATTACATAATATTCACATATCATCACAAAATCCATATTATTCCTTTAGCCCAACACCAATTCTTTGCCCTTGTCCATGGATAAGCTGCCTCTTATTTGAGACATAATTTAACATAGGGGAAATAAGATTTCATAGAAATCTCAGTAGCAATGAACTATAACTCTCACGTTCATCAAGCAAGACATAATGTGTTATGCAATAGCACTTCAAGACATCCTCAAATCATACAAAATTCCTGCTATGCATTTAATAGAGAGAGGAATCAATTACACTTTCATATTAACATGTTATCATGCACTTGGTCAAAGCATACTAAGTGTTATCAAATCAACAATTCCACCACATAGATTCCTCATTTCAAAGCCATCACCACAATACATTAAACAAGCAAGATAAACATTCAAATTATAATTCAATGCTACCTCTTAGTCCTTGTACAATTCGGCCTCCTTAAGGGAATACGATTCTCCTTGTTTCCTCTCCTCAAAGTTTATTAATCCAAGCATAAATACAAGCTACATTAAAAAGTATACAACTTAAATACAACACTTAGTCATAAACCTACCTAATTCCTCCCTTTTTTTATTTTTAACAAAATTGTTCCTCCTTTGAATTCAATAGTCTCTTGGCAAATTCCTACACAATTTTTTATGTAGAATTCAAATATCCAATTAGATTTATAAAAATCAAATTCCTTCGCTTTCAAACTGTCTTGGCTAAATAGGGTATATAGGATTCCAAAAATTTTATTTTTGATTCCAATGATTTTAAACACTTCTTTTTAGTATATTCCTATATAAAAACACATTTTAAACCCATTAAAATTATCAAATCAAGGTGAAACAAGCTTCTACCCTAACTTCTCTTGGCCGAAATGAAGCCTAAGAAAACCTAACTTGGTTTTCTTCCAAAAATCAACCCATACACCACTAACATGCTTATTTCACATTATACTTGAGGTTTCTATCCTTCTCTGATGACCAAGCATTTGGACCGAATTGAGGCAGCATTTTTCCTTGAATTTTCATGCAAAAATCTAACCAAAACAAGCTTTAATCTTAACCATAATGAGGTGTAGACATACCTTGATGAACCCTTGATCAATGCTTGATGATTTCTTGTCCAAATTTCAGTTTTTAGGTCTGGAAATTTGGTTGGACAAAACCTCCCCTAGATTTTCCAATTTTCCATTATTTTTGGGTATTTTGAGGGCGTATTTATAGGAAAAATAATCTACCATTTTTTCATTTTGCATGACCAAAGCGCCACCTAAGAGGGGCACTTGGTTGCCATCAAGTGTCAGATACATTCAGATCAAGCCATATATGTCCATTTGCTAGAAAATTCTAAGATTTTTGTATGAAAATTGGGTTTTATTTCCATTTAATTGAAGGATCCAAATTTGCACAAAATTGGGCCTCTTCTAGGTCCAATGTAGGGCTTACTTAAGTTTTTGGATGGCCCACAAGCCAAATCACAATCCCAGATTATTTTGAAACTTTATCAATTACTATTCACTAGAAACATTTCATGATTTTTTTAGACCTTCAAAAATTCATTTCTCCTCATGAAAAATCCCTTTTTAATATAAGGATAAAATCTGAATATTTTTAGAATTTTTCTTCACCTCTAACTATTTATTTTGAATTTTTCTTGATTAGGCCTTTATCGATAAAATTATGGGAAATAAATTCCCAAAAATTAATTTCTGGGCTTCCAAAACCTAAAACCAATTTTATAAATTTCTATAATTATTTAGATAACTAGATTTTACTCGCCCGTGCGATGCACGGGAAATGTATAATTACATTTTATAGCATTGATGACAATCAATAATTTACTACAAACTAAATATTTGTACTATTTACATTTGTAAATATTTCTTTGTACACAACATTTGTTGTAGTTCTCTTCAAACAACCATCTTTATCATCAACAACAATCCTTAAACCATCCATGCTCTTTACTCTGGATAACGCAACATATAACTGTCCATGACTGAAAACAGGCTTAGGCAAATATAAACCAACATGCCTTAATGATTGGCCTTGACTTTTGTTGATTGTCATTGCAAATGATAACATTATCGGGAATTGCCTCCTTTGCATTTTAAACGGCCAACGACTTTCAGAAGGATTCATATCCATTCGATGAATTAGAACTTTTTGGTTGGGTTTTGACCCATTCAGTGTTATGGCTTCAATCACGCTTTGTCCCAGATGAGATATTAGAAGTCGTGTCCCATTACACAGACCTGAAGCTTGATCTATGTTTCGCAATAGCATAATTGGTGCTCCTACTTTCAAGTGTAACTTGTGTGGTGGCATTCCAGAGCATGTAATACTATTTAAGAATTCTGTGGTATAGAGGCTGTCCATTGTATCACTTTCTTGACCAGATTTGCACACATAATCACAGCTGAGGAACTCAAATGATTCTCCTGGTAACAAAGAACAGACGTAGTGATTTATTCGATCAACCATTTCAATTGTTGGGGCCAAGATTGCTCTATCATTGAAGTATTCACCAGAAGCTAAATTATGAAGGAGATTTGTGTATATACTATCCCCAATCGCATGAAGTGGGTTGTTATAATTTGTGAGCAACAACTCTTTAGGGATTTCAACTTCTGCAACACCATCAGTTGATTCACCTAATTTTCCATCACCGATATGTAGCAACCAATTTGAAAACCATTCTAACTTTTCTTTATGACTGGGAATAGCAGTTGAAGTTAGTCGCATGTTCTTTGTTAACTTCAAAATTCTACAATGATTCCATAAGTATGAGGAATTAATTGAAGCATTAACAATTGTAGCTCTTGTACCTTTTGGTATGACTGGAAGAATTTGACGAAAATCACCACCTATGACAATGCATTTACCACCAAATGGTGCATTAGAATGCATAATATCCTTCAACGTTCTATCAAATGCTTCAATACAATACCTCTGAACCATCGGTGCTTCATCCCAAATGATTAACTTTGTGGACTTAATCAGATTTGCTAGTGCTGAGTTTTGCTTTATCCCACATACAGAAGACTCTGTGATTTGAATGGGGATTGCAAACCTTGAATGTGCTGTTCTGCCATATGGTAATAATGTTGCAGCTATTCCACTTGATGCAACTGGAAGTACAATTTCACCTTTTGCACGTAATGTTGTTATCAATGCATTCCAAAGAAATGTTTTGCCTGTTCCACCATACCCATACACAAAGAAAAACCCACCGTCAGATAGATTAACTGCGGACAATATGATATTATATATGAGTAGTTGCTCATCATTCAAACTCTGGGAAAGTGTATTAGCTTCCTCTGATAAGGCTTGTCTATCATAACTCAATTCTTGCAGTATGAGATGATTGTGTAGATCAATTGTTGCAGTTTCTATTGGTAACGGTAATGAAGGAAATTCATGTAGACTTTTCCCATTTGCATGAAGTAGATTATCAATCTCTTTCAAAGCAGCATTCTCTTTTTGAGATAGAGAGATATGGATATCTACAAAAGATAACCAACCAGTAATATAAACATGAATATTCTCTATAGATAAACATACTTTGTATAAAATATAAATTAAAGTTATCGAACCTGATGAGACTGGATCATTATAAGATATGTAAAATAGATCTTCTGAGAGTAGCTTTGACGTTTCCTTCCATACAATGTCAGGTTGTTGTAAAGAACAACATAATAACATGCTTACAAAGAGCCTCCTTAATTGAATTCCAGATGCCCATATGGCTGCTTCCTTGATTGCAGTAATGTATTCATTATCATCTTGTAAGAGTCCCAGAACAAAACATGCAGATTTGAAAGTATCATGAACCATACCATCAACAGTTTTGATATCATCAAATGAGGTGGGACCCCTTACAGTAGTTAGTAACAATCTAAGATAATATAATTCTCCAGATGATGGTGACACATGTGTGATCCTACCAACAGCAAAACCTCTTTCTCGCTGTTTCCATTGACGTTTATCTTTTTGGTAGATGTAATAATTAGGAAATTCAGCATATGTAAGAGTTGAAGCCAACCCGCCATCTTTATTGATTTTCATCCAAGCCAAGAATTGTGATTCACAAATTCTTGGTTTTTCTAATAACTCCGCAACATCATCAGTATTAGAATAAATCACATATTGTTGATTTGGTAGATGAAAACTCAATCTTTCAACAGGAGGAAAAATGATGGACATCAAATCCAAACATGCGCCATGATGCTTCACATGCAGAGATATACCTACAATTGTAATATTGTTTTATTTCATCAATCACTTCGTCTTGATTGTTGTCCTTATCAAATATAGTAGCAACAACTCTATCATTGCCTTTGCTAATATATTTAAATAAGTATTTAATCGAAGTAGATTGATTGCATTTCTCAACATTTATATGTCCTTGAAACATGCACAATAATGTAGCATTATATGGAACAACATAACGATTATCTAAAGGAACACCTTTAACTTCAATTGTTCTTCCATCATTCTTTCTTCTATATGTTGGATAACCATCATCATCAATTGTGGTATTATCATTGAATTTTTTTGGGGAAATACTTGCCACATTTCTTGTCTTTCATGCATGGTGATTTTGGGTTAACAGCTCCACATGGACCATGAATCATGTATTTCTTAACCAAATCATATAAAAGAGGTGAATAATGCTTATCTGGAATCTCTGCTGAAATAACTTTGTCAATGGCATCCGGATCATTGATCTTATCATTTGGATCAAGAAATAATAATATATGTGCATGTGGCAACCCTCGTTTCTGGAATTCAATAGTATATACCTCTGTAAAAATTAAGATTGGTTAAAATAAATTATATTAAATAAATTTTAAATTTATATAAATATTTTACATGTTTGACGACATTACAAAAATAATAAACACTAACCTGCACGTATTGTTCCAAAAATCTTCTTTTCCCTTAATGTTTTCATCAATGACCGTAACTTCATTTTGAAAACTCTAGTCAATATATCCGGACGATCTGAAGGATTTACTTTATCTTGTTGACAAAGCCTTGTGATTTCTGGCCATGCTGGATTGCAAGTGAATGTTATAAATATATCTGGATAGCCTGCCCATCTACATAATGCCATAGCATCTTGATAATTTTACAACATATATCTTGCTCCACCAGTAAATGATGAGGGTAATATAATACGTTTCCCAGTAAGTGAAGCATTCCTCTCACCACTTAAAACAGCATCAGATAATCCTTGGTACAAATCAACTCTAAGTTCTTTTTGATGAGTTCTAACCCAAAGCAATCTTTGTGACTCAATCATAGTGTAACCATCCACAATGAATTGTTGAAGTAATCTTGATGCATGTAACAATATTGACATCTCGTTTTCTCTTCTCATAAGTCTGTATGTGAAAATTCTCGTATGCTTAACCTTTTTCTTGACTTTGTAACTGGAAGAGTTTCTTCTCTGTGTTCAATATCATCTCTGTATCCATCTTCACCATAAGGAAACAACAGGGTATTGTAGAGGTAAATATGCTGGATGTAATTCATTAATTCGCTGTGGTGTCCCTGATTGCTCTTCTATAATAATGTCCCTGACATTGAACATAATATCTATGTCACCGACAATCAATGCTGCAACTTCAGAAGCACAGGGAAGATTGTAGGTTCGCCCATCATTTGCCCTTGAACTCATCAAGCATAATCTCAAATTTTGACGGTGTTCTGTACTTAAAAATTGTGAAGCAAAACGATATTGTTGTACAAATGGATTAACTTCATCCAATTGAGTTTTATTTATGCAACAATTCTTCTATCAATTGTTGATTCCCTTTGGTGTTTACTGGAAAAAAGATAAATATGAAGTTCATAAATTTAAATTTATGAATAATAAAAATTCAAATGATAAAATAATAAAAATGTAGTAGCAAGTAATACCTGACAGCAGCAACTCTGTTTGAGATCTCATTGTCAGTATCAAATATGTATAGTTGTGAGTACACTGGTTGTGAACCTTCAATTGGTAATAAGCTGTCAATATTATGATAATTTTGTCCAGACAATATGAATGAGTAAGGACCTCCACCGGAATTTTTAGAATGATCAATCTTTCCTCCCATAGACGTGAAAGAGAACATGTTATTGTACTGCCTTATATTTGTATGAAAATTCTTTGAGTCTGCGGTATCCTTTTCTAGAAATAACTCTTGGAAGAGAATAGGCGGTGCCTTCAAAGGGGGTAGTACTATTTTGCCTTTCATACAACACATTGAAAATGTATTAACCACCCTTTTTTTATTATCTTTCTTCACTCTTTCATTATACCAAAGTAGGGCTCCACAGAATTTGCATTTATGTATTGGATCTCCCTCATCAATGTATGCTAATAAAAGATAAGAAGTGAATTAGTTTTATATGAGGAATAAATTATGGCGTGAAGATTCAAATTTAAAGGAAATAAGATTACCTTCATAATTAATGTCATTCTGGAAGCATGTTCTTCTGGTACTATGACCTAAATCAGAATTACTACCTGAGTGGCACGTATCAAAATATGGTCATATTTAACAAAACTATCATATATACTATAATCCATACATGTACACACACACATATGTGAAAATATGAAATAATAACAAATATAACAGCAAAATTACACGTAGTAACCTGCAACATTGTCACTGTTTGGAAAATAATCTTCACAATCATCTCTATCGCTAGCATCAATCATCAGATGAATGTCCTTGTAATATTTTTCTTGTGGTGTGAAATCTACAAGAAAAAAGGAAATTACCATCTATGTACAAAACTCCCATCATCACTTTTGTAAATTGAATTAATTATAGGGAGAATGAAAAAGAACAACCAAGAGGGAGTGATATTTATGGAAAGAGATGATAACAATTAAATTTATTTAAAAGAACCAAATATTGAAGTATAAATTTAAAAGCACTATATTGTCCTTATCCAAACGTTCTACACTTTCTCCTATATTTTCTCCTACATTTTATTTTTAAAACTAATATCAATTAATAAAATTCACTAAATTAAACGGACTTTCTTTCACAATTTACAACATGTGTAAAAATCAATGAAAAGATATGCAAAAATTTTTTAGTCAAGTAAAAATCAAAGTTTTCTATTGTTTAAAAGAAATTTATTTTTAAAACCATTGTAGATTTTAATTAAAATTAAAATATTACATAAAAAAATGAAAACTTTAATTTTTATATCACTGAACAATATTTATATATTTTTAATTGATTTTTACATAACTTGTAAACTTTAAAGGAAATCAGGTTGAGTTTAGTGAAATTTATTAATTTGTACGTTAATGATATTTATTCAAGTTATCTGTTATCAAATATACTTTATTGGAGAATAAACATCTGTTACATCTAAACCCATGTGCTTTATGTAATTGTTAATATTCAAACCAATAATACCTTGCTCTGTTACATACATTAGAAACGAATGTGACTCTTAACTATGTTGTTTGAAATTAATTTCATTGACTAACCTTGCTGTAGATTACTTGTCTTTCTTCTTCTACATGGAGGTTTGTTGACATCATTATTTTCCAGACCTCTATTCCTAGCACTTTTTCGGGTTAGAGGTTGCACTCCAAAATGTGGTCTTTTATGGTTGACAAATTGAAAGTTGGAAATGCCTGTGTCATACAAATATAGGATTAAATAGAATTATTGGTAATAGATATTGAAACATAACACATACCTGTGAGCATATTCCTTTGAAATCTGTCTGTTAGATTGGAAGATACGTTTGTTATATCTTGCAGCATAATAGGTTTTTTTCTTTCTTTGTGTAGAACATCAGTGGATGATTGAGTATTGATATCATCTAAAACGTCGCCAAAACCCTGATTTTTTTCAACTCCCATATAAGTATGTGAGTCTTCTTTATTGTTTCCAGCAGAAGATGAACTCGAACAATGGGTTTCAGCTAAATTGATTAATCCTAATAAGAACATAGAAATTAGGACGTGATAAATAGAACATAATACAGGAAATAGGAACATATGTCTATAATTATCCTTATCATAAGAATTTCTTTTTCATGTGTAAAGATAATACCTGACGAAAAGCATCCATTAACATATGATCCATTGCCCATGGATGGTGAAGATGATGTTACGCATTTATCGCTATATCTGTGGGTAGATTTCAAATGGAGCTTGCGCTCAAATATATTACTGGAAGACATGGGTTTAGAACATACAAGCTATTCTAATATTCGAGCAATAGTAGCATCTAAAATGAGAGGCAAACAACTTTGTTTTTAATGCAATAGAAACAGGTATGTGTATGTTTATATATATATATATATATATATAAAAGACGATGTTGATGTTGATGAATAGTAACAACTTTCTTGACATTAGTTTATAACCATTGGATAGTTTTATTTCAATCCGACTCCTTCAATCTCATTGGCTACTTCACTGTCTATCCATGCCATTCCTTTTATTAAATATTAATTTTTCATATACATATTATTAAGTGAACAGCACTAACACTGTACAAAATTGATAGCAAATGTGTGGGAAATTGATGGGAAGTAACTGTGGCAAATTGATGGCAAGTGACTGTGGAAAACTCATGGTATTCACTTCGACGCTGTATCCGTGCCGTGTGGAATAAATGTTGCAGCATTATATTATCTTATAGAACAATTCTAATTATTATATATACTATATGCTTGTGCAGACCGAATAAAGATACTTTGATAGCAAAACCAAGATCTAAATTTTATTTCATTTTTATTATTCATTAGAGATACTAATTTTGGTCTTAAATATAAGACCTATTTATTATATTTATTTATATTTTCTGTAAATTATCCCTATGAGTACTCTCTGAACTATAATCAAATACAAGAGCGAGGCAGGATTATGTTTAAAGAAGATGATTATGGTATTTTAGGATAAACATGTCATATTTTTTATAATTAACTAATTTATCTAACTTTCTTAATATAATCAAATTAGTTAAATAGGTTTTATATTAAAGATCGGAGGAGTAACAAATAAATATTTAATCCTATTACAATACCAAAAAATATGTTTCATAAGTTTTTAAGCTTTATATGAAGTTTGTGTATTTATTTTCAAATAGCTCATAAGATATGAGTTTTATTCCGCGAGCAAAAGAAATTGCATAATTCATTTCAACATTTGTTGTCAATGGATTCTGTATAACGTATCCTTAAATATAATCCTGATGTTTAAGAGGATGTGTCCTCAAGATCTGAAATATACATTTATATGTGTGTGTGTCATCAATATAACTTCAAACTTTTTATAATCTGGATATTCAAATAAGATAAAGTGAATGTTTAAAATTTCAAGTAGAAAAAAAAATCATTTTTTGCCATCCAATAATTGTTTTAAGCTAAAATTAAAATATAAAAATGTAATTAGCCTATTAGTCTGAATTTTTATGGGAAAACAGTAAAGTTAAAGTGAATCCCAGTATAAATTGTATTTTATACTAATATTGTTCCCACAATAACCTATATGATGAAGTCAATCATTTCCAATATATCGTCCTAGATTCAAATAATTCATAAAGATACGAAATAGAATCATTAACTTGAGATGAGAGCAACTGAACCATGAAAATACAACACAAACGTAAACTACTTTGATTAAATAGAAACTTACAAAGGTTCATAATGACACATACTAAGGTAAACAACATAAATGATACAAACACAACTTCATCACAGAACTAACTAAAAGGAAATACAAACTTCCAACCGACAACAGACAGAACAGCCACACGAACAACTTTTAAGAACTGCAAAGGATAAGTAATACACTTAACACATATAATATTGGACAAGACACCCATTATCTGTTACACTACTTCTCCAACTTGATAGTTTTCACATGCTTCTGTTCATTACTTGAGCTTGATCCAGTGTTAGTACCCTCAGCAATAGCATCCTCAACATTCTTCCTCACGACGCTTCTTTTTCTCCCTTTAACTGGAGGAGCTTTAACACGGTTGACCATATTTGAAAGTGTGACATCCTCTTCAGCAACACATTGTGAAACTAAATCTTTTTCCGCAATTAGAGGAACTCCTTGAGTAACATTCATATGTTCCTGACTTTGTTCCACAGCAGGTTGTGAATACTGAATAAAGCATGATCAACATAATTTATAAATATCAGAACAATTGATGGTATTTAAACATATAAATCAGAATTTGAAGGGTCCTTAATTTCCTCAATCTGCTCACAAAATAGTGCATTTAAATGGTGAATATATCTTACAATATGTAAAAAATGATTTAATCAAATTAAACAAATACCTCAATGGATGCCTCAGTAAATTGATCCATTAAATCTTCACATAAATGATATTGCATTACACTAATACTGGAACTTGGATGTCGTTTATTGTAGTCATTCAGTTTAAGAGTCAACAACATACTCTTCCCAACAGGATTGTCCAGATTTTTGGGGAAATCAACTTCCTCAGGATCCTAATCCATCACAAATCCTTCAATCAGATATAAGGTTTCAATTTTAATCAGGCTAAATCAATCAACATTATTTTATATTTCAGTATACCAACAAATTAGTAAACATATCATATATCAAATTATAAGGATTGTTATACCTCATCTAGAATAACCTTCAACTCAGCGGCTGAATTTTTAATTAACTCAACTGCAAGTTTATCCCAGAATATTATTGAAGCAATTCCTGTCTCATCTTTCACAGTGTAATGAAGCTTCATCCTAAAAACATAAACAAAGTAATACATAAGGTAGTTTATATACTGAAATATCTAAGAATGCATAAACTACCATTTTTAACCAATGCAAAATATACTTGTGGTCAATAAACTCTGGTTTCTTCTGACATGATGGGCATATCCAACTCTCATTCTCTAAACGAAGCTTTGTACCACACTTGGAGCAACCTTGATAGATCCAACCATATCTGGTCTCTAACTTTTGAATAATGCACCTAATGACAAAAGTTTCTCCCTGACATACAAATGTACAAAGTTATACTGATTAAAATAACTTATACAATATTGAATTTATAAATTATAAATTAGATTTAGATAGTATAACTATCATAAACCTTACTAACCATGGGTTGATCTTTTATGTTTGATATAGCAATCGGGCTTTGGTTGCAATTGATGCTAGTACGTGACTGTTGACTCAGTGGAGTTAGTATGGGCTGGCTAAGGAAGGACAAACTTGGAGAGCCATTGTCTTTTGAACTATAATATAATAAGCACCAACAAATTAATTTATATAATCAATTAAGCGATTAATTGAGCAATTTGATTGAATTGATTGAGTTTATTTGTTAGTTTTGCAAACCTATCAATCATTAGTTGCACTTCCTTGATGGGTGGGTTGAAAAACACCCTTGTGGCATTAAAAGAATTGCAAACCTGTGCTCTTCCTATATTTAGATAGGTAATGGAAGAAATAATAATTAGTCACAGCCAATAAATCTTGAGAACAAAAAGTATTCTATATATAAGGTCATTAAAGATTATGATATATCTTACCATCTTCTGAAAAACCAACCCTAGCCAGGTTTAACAACACCACAACAGGTGTCTGTGTATTCTGGAGCTGAGACATGAAAGCATCGCTGGCACATTCATCAAATAATATACATTCTACATTGATTCCGCTGAAATGCATGAACATGAATTATCAATTATCATCATTAGTATCTACATAAGTTGTTGCACAGTAAAGGAAAAAAACGAAACAAAAGTTACTGAAAGGTTCTGTACTCAATGTCACTCAGCACCATCCTTAATTTATTCTTGGTTTCATTGTCCCGCCGATATTCTTCAAGAGTGCCAATTGATTTGACCAATGCTAAAACGTCTGGAAAATAGAGCAACACATGAAGTGTCAATAATTCAGTAACAACATAAATGATAATACTATTATTAAAATGAATGAAAATGATGTCAAATACCTATCAAGTATTCAATATTATGCTTCTCATTAAGTTTCTCTATCTCAGCAAGTGGAAAGAAAGAGTAGGAATAAGATGGCACAATGGCTATTTTCTCAGCAACATGTGTTCGTGGAGTTATAGTGATCTTGAAAGGATGAGTGGTAGCTCTATATTGGCTAACATTAGCAGAGACCTCAAAATTAGCAAAGAAATAAGTCTCTCCTTCAATAATACTGTGGCAAAACTTGTCATGTAAACTTTTGGTTAGAACACTTGCTTGTATTTTATCCCCCTGTAAACAAAATAATGATTTCCATTAAACTAAAGCATTAGTAATTAGTAAATATAAGTAAAAAAACCACAAGTGACATATGCAATTTGTTAATATTTGTAAAGATAAAGAGACCTCTTTGTCTAATAAAACCATTGTCACGCAGAAGATATCAGCAGATGATCCCTTATGGAAGACATTCCATTTCCTGAAAACTCTTGCAACTATGTGCCACCTATCGGTTCCATCATTCAAATGTCTTAGGAGTGATATACGTGGCATCTTCAATAAAACTGAGAAAGTGTGATGAAAATAAAAGGTTGAAGATTGAAAGACTCTTAAAATAGAAATTCAAAGTGTTTCAATGGTGAGCATGCATGAAGGAAGTAAGTTATATTTATACACAAGCATAGCATTGTAAAAATGAAGCGGGAAAACAAACCACTAAAATTCAATGAAGAATACATGTTTTTTGGCGGGATAATATGAGCGGGAAGATATAATGATACTAAAAATAAAAAACTGCAAGTACTTCAATGGTCAAAAATGTTTTAGAATAACTTCTACTGCTATTCATAGGTAGAGAAGGAGGTTATACTTACCTAGATGTCAAGCAAGATATTGTTAGAAGCAAGAAGCTGTACGAAAGATATCTTTAGATGAGCAGGTTGAAATGATGATTCAGAAATAATAGACAGTCCCTACTTACATCATGTTAAAATACTGCATTCATCTCCTTCTCAGCAGGATGTCATTCAATAGATGTGTTATATGAAATCGTATTGCAGTTTGTACGAGGGAGATAAATGATACAGCTGAATAATGCAAATAGTCAGTTTGGAGGTGTGGTCCAATAACAATATAATCCGTAGCTCAAAAAGAGAAAGGCCTCAAACTTTGTATTAGATTTGTATGATGTAGCAGACAATAATAATAATGATGTTCAACTTTTTGACCTTTGAGGCTCAAAGCTTATCTCTTCCCTGTGAAAATAAAACTAAGAGAGAATTTAATATTTCATGATTTGCCTCGTCATACCAAGGTCCCCTGTCTTGCTCTGTTTCCTCTGTCAATTTATGCTCTATTGGGTGCAGTTTTTTTAATCTATATTTGCTATTGTCAAAATTATTTTTTTTTAAAAAACAGTACAATCCCTTCAAAGTCCAATCTCAAATCGTCCAACAATATTCTCAACTCACTACATTTTAACTCAGGATGTTTACAAAAGTTCACAAAACTATTCGAGACTTGTCTCACAAATTGCGAAAATCTGACATCTATCAGCTATAATGATGGTTTTCTTAGCTGTTCTTCATGTGTTTGATTGTTTAAAAAGCTTAGTATCTCACGACCTTTTCCCCCATTGAATTGATTCTACATTTACATCCTCTACATTTTACTTCAACTTTACTTTTTCTTTTTTTTTTATATAGAAAAAAGAAAGAAGAGTATGAGAAGCAGACTAATCAAGGATTATACAGTCCAAGAAAATCAATCGTACTCTGTACAGAAAAATGAGCAGGCAGAAATGGTTATCAGTGAAGATCTATGAGAGAAGATTTTTTTACAAGCAAAAGGCCATACCGACGATGTGTTGAGATATGCAACTTTAAATGGTTCAGAAAGAACAGAGACTCACCTCCCACTGACAGTAGCTGAAATACTACTTTCATCTTGGAATGAGCAGCATGTCAACTCAATTGATATGGTAAATAAGTAACCCATAAAGATATTATTATAGGTTGGCATGCGTAGTTTAAGAACTGAATAGATACAAATATGAAAGTAAAGGACAACTAAGCACAAAGAGTAGCTAAATAAATACAATGAAACAACTTTAAAGCAGTTTGTTGAATTGAAGACTAAGCACAAAGAATAACTAATGATTTATGTCGGATAATAAAACATAAGATCATATATATGAAACATAATGTTCATTTAAACTAAAATGATAATGATTTATATGAAATATAATGTTAATTTAAACTAAAATGATAATTTCAAGATCATATATATTATCAAATGTAAATGTAGACAACATAAACATACCTGTCAAGTACATTCGCATCAGTCATCTAGATAGTTCAATCAAAAGCAATCCATTGGTTTTCAGTCAAGATCTTTCGCAGAAGATCTTGTAATTGTTTGGTATAAAATTTAGTCTGTGAGAAAAAGATTAAGTCTGTGAGAAGCATATACACAACTAAATAAATATACATGATAAAAACCTCCTTCAGACGAAAGTTAAGCAATACCATACACAAAAACCTTCTTGAGATGAAAGTCAAGCAATACCATACATAGTCAGTAAGGATACAGATAGTACAATCACTGAGAAAGTATGGGCATGATTTGTAATGTAGAAAGTACTATAAACATAGAAGGAGAATAGTTAGTGGCATAGTCAGAATACTGTTGCCAAATATGATGACATATATTAGCCCACCAAAAAGATATTGAGTGCAACATAAACAAATAAAAAGATATGAAACAAAAGATCAATAAAGTAATCAACCAATCAACTAAATAGAAAATACATCTCAGTTTCTCGGGCCACACCACAATATACATAACCCACTACATTTGATGTTTGGATCTCTTTATATAGGACTTATTCATTCCTCTTTTGATATGCTTAGTTTGCAAAAAAAAATAGTGATCGCTAGTGTCATCGATCTGTGATCATGGCCCTGTTCACAGCATTTCAAGAGGACTTATTATACAATATACTTGAGAACTGGAGGAAGTGTGGAATTAGGTTCGTTTGAATCATTTGCGGCCCTCTGGAAATAGCAGCAAGAGTCAATATGGCAAATCTCAGCCTTACCAGAAAGATTATAGAAGCAGGAATGACAGAAGTTGGCAGCGCTGAGTGGTTCGGCCAACGATATATAGCGTTCAGATGCATCTATGGGATTATTAGGAATAAGGGCTTTCCACGACATAGAATGGGATCTCTCAGAATGCTACAATCTGGATAACATAAGCTTCTTCTTGCACACAGTACGCATGTATAAGAATTCACTTTCTATTCAAGTCCCAGATTGTATGAATCATTCATTGTTGATAGACAACATGTTAACAACCTCGTACATGAAGATCTTCCCAGTACGAAGCAACAACCTCGCTCGATACTTTCTCACCTTGACTGAAACCAGAAGCATAACAGAAGACAGATCAGAGAAGATGACACCATCAGCCAACTGAAAGAAGAATTGTACTGCTCTATGCTCAACCTACCAGACATACCAGAGGCAAAGACACCGGCGACGGATATTGAAGAACAAATTTATTGGTCTGCCCTCATCTTACCCGACACACCGAAGCAGAGAACCCAACAACTAAGATCGAAGACCAAATAGATTGGTCTAACCTCAGATTGAAACAGATAGGCAAGGAGAAGATGGCATGGACTAAGATCGAAGATGAGGAGATGGGGTCGGCCGTCAGCTTACCTTCGGCTCAAGAGTTGGGTGAAGATTTAGGTTTCGTAGGAAATATAGATTAACTTATCTATTAGGAACAAATATAATATTAGCTCCAATTAAGTATCAGTTAACTATTTATTATTATTATTTTATAAAAATATAGGGTCTTATTTTAGTTCTAGAATATTCCTAATTTATCTGGAGTGTCTGTTTACTATTTTAATGTGTCCTTGTGTGTGATAAGTATAAATTAAGTTGTGTCTTTTCTAGTACTTTAATGAAAATAGTTTATTTATATCTCGTCTGAATGTTCCTTCATTGCAAGCTCTTGAGAATTTCAATTTTTTTATATAACTTTATTATATATATTGAGCAATTTTTTTATGGAATTTTAGTTGAACTTCTATTTTGTTCGACGTATCGAAGAGATCTAATTGGTTTCAAATACGTTGAAGAGAAATTGCCAAGAGAGTGAGAAGTTAACTCACAACAGCCAAAGAAAGAATATGAATACAGGAACAGATCGGATCGACTAGAAACAAGTTAGGAAATAGACGAACGATCGAAGGTAGGATTAAGAGAACTTTTTACAAACCCTAGCATGGAGAACCACAAGGATGATCAGTCCTTGAACAGTCGAGTATTCCCACGAGAATACGAGGCGGCAAGCAAAGCTCACTCAAGAGAAATAAAATTCTCTAAAATTCATTCATTCAAATCTGATCCCCAATTACAAAAAACGTAGCCTTATATAGGCAGCAAAAGAACAATCTAGAATAAAAAAAACCCTAGGTCATAAACGCCATAAATGTGCCTTAATGATGATTGACTATCTTGGTTGGCACCAATTAAGGCTAAAGGAAATAGGAAATTACCTTTTCTTGAAGAAAAAGGCTGCTACCTAAAAATAGGAAACTAACCTAAAATATTCTTATGCAATCTTTGAC